>NC_090448.1:1187759649-1188395482 GCF_031143425.1 Pleurodeles waltl
CTCCTGACACTGCCCCCTCTCCCACAAACCCCTCTCCTGACACTGCTCCTCTCCTACCACTGCCCCCTCTCCTGACACTGCCCTCTCTCCTGACACTGCCCTCTCTCTTGACACTGCCCCTCTCCTACCACTGCCCCCTCTCCTACCACTGCCCCCTCTCCTGGCACTGCCCCCTCTCACACTGCCCCTCTCCTGGCACTGCCCCCTCTCCTGGCACTGCCCCCTCTCCTGGCACTGCCCCCTCTCCTACCACTACCCCCTCTCCTACCACTGCCCCCTCTCCTGACACTGCCCCTCTCCTGACACTGCCCCCTCTCCCACAAACCCCTCTCCTGACACTGCTCCTCTCCTACCACTGCCCCCTCTCCTGACACTGCCCTCTCTCCTGACACTGCCCTCTCTCCTGACACTGCCCTCTCTCTTGACACTGCCCCTCTCCTACCACTGCCCCCTCTCCTGACACTGCCCCCTCTCCTGGCACTGCCCCTCTCCTGACACTGCCCCCTCTCCTGGCACTGCCCCTCTCCTGACACTGCCCCCTCTCCTGGCACTGCCCCTCACTGCCCTTCTCCTGGCACCGCCCCTCTCCTGACACTGCCCCCTCTCCTGACACTGCCCCCTCTCCTGGCACTGCCCCCTCTCCTGGCACTGCCCCTCTCCTGACACTGCCCCCTCTCCTGGCACTGACCCTCTCCTGGCACTGCCCCCTCTCCTGACACTGTCCCCTCTCCTGACACTGCCCCCTCTCCTGGCACCGCCCCTCTCCTGACACTGCCCTCTCTCTGGCACTGCCCCCTCTCCTGGCACTGCCCCTCTCCTGGCACTGCCCTCTCTCTGGCACTGCCCCCTCTCTCTGGCACTGCCCCCTCTCCTGACACTGCCCCCTCTCCTGACAGTGCTCCCTCTCCTGGCACTGCCCCCTCTCCTACCACTGCCCCCTCTCCTGACACTGCCCCCTCTCCTGACACTGCCCCCTCTCCCACAAACCCCTCTCCTGACACGGCTCCTCTCCTACCACTGCCCCCTCTCCTGACACTGCTCCTCTCCTACCACTGCCCTCTCTCCTGACACTGCCCTCTCTCCTGACACTGCCCTCTCTCTTGACACTGCCCCTCTCCTACCACTGCCCCCTCTCCTGACACTGCCCCCTCTCCTGGCACTGCCCCCTCTCCTACCACTGCCCCCTCTGCCCCCTCTCCTGGCACTGCCCCTCTCCTGACACTGCCCCCTCTCCTGGCACTGCCCCTCACTGCCCCTCTCCTGGCACCGCCCCTCTCCTGACACTGCCCCCTCTCCTGGCACTGCCCCCTCTCCTGGCACTGCCCCTCTCCTGACACTGCCCCCTCTCCTGACACTGCCCCCTCTCCTGGCACTGCCCCCTCTCCTGACACTGTCCCCTCTCCTGACACTGTCCCCTCTCCTGACACTGTCCCCTCTCCTGACACTGCCCCCCTCCTGACACTGCCCTCTCTCTGGCACTGCCCCCTCTCCTGGCACTGCCCCTCTCCTGGCACTGCCCCTCTCCTGACACTGCCCTCTCTCTGGCACTGCCCCCTCTCTCTGGCACTGCCCCCTCTCCTGGCACTGCCCCCTCTCTCTGGCACTGCCCCCTCTCCTGGCACTGCCCCCTCTCCTACCACTGCCCCCTCTGCCCCCTCTCCTGGCACTGCCCCTCTCCTGACACTGCCCCCTCTCCTGGCACTGCCCCTCACTGCCCCTCTCCTGGCACCGCCCCTCTCCTGGCACTGCCCCCTCTCCTGGCACTGCCCCTCTCCTGGCACTGCCCCTCTCCTGACACTGCCCCCTCTCCTGACACTGCCCCCTCTCCTGGCACTGCCCCTCTCCTGGCACTGCCCCCTCTCCTGACACTGTCCCCTCTCCTGACACTGTCCCCTCTCCTGACACTGTCCCCTCTCCTGACACTGCCCCCCTCCTGACACTGCCCCCTCTCCTGGCACTGCCCCTCTCCTGACACTGCCCTCTCTCTGGCACTGCCCCCTCTCTCTGGCACTGCCCCCTCTCCTGGCACTGCCCCCTCTCTCTGGCACTGCCCCCTCTCTCTGGCACTGCCCCCTCTCTCTGGCACTGCCCCCTCTCCTGACACTGCCCCCTCTCCTGACAGTGCTCCCTCTCCTACCACTGCCCCCTCTCCTGGCACTGCCCCTCACCGCCCCTCTCCTGGCACTGCCCCCTCTCCTGACACTGCCCCCCTCCTGACACTGCCCTCTCTCTGGCACTGCCCCCTCTCCTGGCACTGCCCCTCTCCTGACACTGCCCTCTCTCTGGCACTGCCCCCTCTCTCTGGCACTGCCCCCTCTCCTGGCACTGCCCCCTCTCTCTGGCACTGCCCCCTCTCTCTGGCACTGCCCCCTCTCCTGACACTGCCCCCTCTCCTGACAGTGCTCCCTCTCCTGGCACTGCCCCCTCTCCTACCACTGCCCCCTCTCCTGGCACTGCCCCTCACCGCCCCTCTCCTGGCACTGCCCCCTCTCCTGGCACTGCTCCCTCTCCTGGCACTGCCCCCTCTCCTCCTGTTTTGGAGTTTCTTAGGCTCTGCTGTCCCTACAGCCAGAGGCTGTAGCCGCGCGGTGCACCCTGGGAGTTTGAGGGCTTCTCTCATTTGCATGCCGGAACACCCCCCCCCCCCCCAATCAGTGCCCAGGTGTGTGACGTTACTTGCGAGGCGGTGCGACCTCGGGGGTTATTCAATAACCTTCATGTGCCCATGACCGGGTGGCACAGGGGTCCTGCGGGGGTGCCAACATCTCATGCCACCAGGGGCCCTTTAGACCCAAGGACCATCCGGATCTACTCTGAAGAAGCAGCCTACGGGCAGGGTACTGGGCTGGGGTGACTATGCGGCCCGACCTTTTCCGCATAACTATGGACTTTCCGCATTGGCCGCACAGCTTGGCGACACGTGGTGCTGCTTCTCGGGGGCTGACCGGTCACTTCTCGGTTTCTTCGGGTGTCTTGGGGTACTAAGAAGGAGCGTCTCCCCGGTGTTACCATGTGTACAAGTGGCAGAGCAGCGAGGGAACACTGAAAATGAGCTGCGGTGTCTCTGCCGCATAATCTGGTCCCGGTGGCCGCACACGTGTCCCCTCCGCCGAGCTGCGGTGTCACTGCTCTGGCTCTGGCTGTGACAGTGCCTGGCGTGCCCGGGAGCTCACCCCCTCCAGTGCCGGCAGAGATCAGTCTCTGTTGCTGTCTTCAAATCCTATTAATTAGACTTAACTCCGGGGATTAGACGGCGCAGAATTTAATTTTAACTGAAACAAAAAGGGGGAAAAAGGCTCCTTGTAGCGAACTACTGCTGTGGCTTCCGCCCTGCAGTGCCTGCAGTCACCGGGGACTGACATCCCTGCAGCGCCACCGTCTGCCCTGCAGCGCCAGCGGTGACCTGGCACTGACATCCCTGCAGCGCCACCGTCTGCCCTGCAGCGCCTGCAGTGACCTGGCACTGACATCCCTGCAGCGCCACCGTCTGCCCTGCAGCGCCTGCAGTGACCTGGCACTGACATCCCTGCAGCGCCACCGTCTGCCCTGCAGTGCCAGCGGTGACCTGGCACTGACATCCCTGCAGCGCCACCGTCTGCCCTGCAGTGCCTGCAGTGACCTGGCACTGACATCCCTGCAGCGCCACCGTCTGCCCTGCAGTGCCAGGGGTGACCTGGCACTGACATCCCTGCAGCGCCACCGTCTGCCCTGCAGTGCCTGCAGTGACCTGGCACTGACATCCCTTCAGTGCCACCGTCTGCCCTGCAGTACCAGCAGTGACCTGGCACTGACATCCCTGCAGCGCCACCGTCTGCCCTGCAGTGCCAGCGGTGACCTGGCACTGACATCCCTGCAGCGCCACCGTCTGCCCTGCAGTGCCAGCAGTGACCTGGCACTGACATCCCTTCATTGCCACCGTCTGCCCTGCAGCGCCTGCGGTGACCGGGCACTGACATCCCTGCAGCGCCACCGTCCGCCCTGCAGTGCCAGCGGTGACCTGGCACTGACATCCCTGCAGCGCCACCGTCCGCCCTGCAGTGCCAGCGGTGACCTGGCACTGACATCCCTGCAGCGCCACCGTCTGCCCTGCAGCGCCAGCGGTGACCTGGCACTGACATCCCTGCAGCGCCACCGTCTGCCCTGCAGCGCCTGCAGTGACCGGGCACTGACATCCCTGCAGCGCCACCGTCTGCCCTGCAGCGCCTGCAGTGACCTGGCACTGACATCCCTGCAGCGCCACCGTCTGCCCTGCAGTGCCAGCGGTGACCTGGCACTGACATCCCTGCAGCGCCACCGTCTGCCCTGCAGTGCCTGCAGTGACCTGGCACTGACATCCCTGCAGCGCCACCGTCTGCCCTGCAGTGCCAGGGGTGACCTGGCACTGACATCCCTGCAGCGCCACCGTCTGCCCTGCAGTGCCTGCAGTGACCTGGCACTGACATCCCTTCAGTGCCACTGTCTGCCCTGCAGTACCAGCAGTGACCTGGCACTGACATCCCTGCAGCGCCACCGTCTGCCCTGCAGTGCCAGCGGTGACCTGGCACTGACATCCCTGCAGCGCCACCGTCTGCCCTGCAGTGCCAGCAGTGACCTGGCACTGACATCCCTTCATTGCCACCGTCTGCCCTGCAGCGCCTGCGGTGACCGGGCACTGACATCCCTGCAGCGCCACCGTCTGCCCTGCAGCGCCTGCGGTGACCTGGCACTGACATCCCTGCAGCGCCACCGTCTGCCCTGCAGCGCCAGCGGTGACCTGGCACTGACATCCCTGCAGCGCCACCGTCTGCCCTGCAGCGCCAGCGGTGACCGGGCACTGACATCCCTGCAGCGCCACCGTCTGCCCTGCAGCGCCAGCGGTGACCGGGCACTGACATCCCTGCAGCGCCACCGTCCGCCCTGCAGCGCCAGCGGTGACCGGGCACTGACATCCCTGCAGCGCCACCGTCCGCCCTGCAGCGCCTGCGGTGACCGGGCACTGACATCTCTGCAGCGCCTCCGTCCGCCCTGCAGTGCCAGGGGTGACCTGGCACTGACATCCCTGCAGCGCCACCGTCTGCCCTGCAGTGCCAGCGGTGACCGGGCACTGACATCGCTGCAACGCCACCGTCTGCCCTGCAGTGCCTGCGGTGACCTGGCACTGACATCCCTGCAGCGCCACCATCTGCCCTGCAGTGCCAGGGGTGACCTGGCACTGACATCCCTGCAGCGCCACCGTCTGCCCTGCAGTGCCAGGGGTGACCTGGCACTGACATCCCTGCAGCGCCACGGTCTGCCCTGCAGCGCCTGCAGTGACCTGGCACTGACATCCCTGCAGCGCCACCGTCTGCCCTGCAGGGCCAGCGGTGACCTGGCACTGACATCCCTGCAGCGCCACCGTCTGCCCTGCAGTGCCAGCGGTGACCGGGCACTGACATCCCTGCAGCGCCACCGTCTGCCCTGCAGTGCCTGCAGTGACCTGGCACTGACATCCCTTCAGTGCCACTCTGCCCTGCAGTGCCAGTGCCAGCGGTGACCTGGCACTGACATCCCTGCACCGCCACCGTCTGCCCTGCAGTGCCAGCGGTGACCTGGCACTGACATCCCTGCAGCGCCACCGTCTGGCACTGACATCCCTGCACTGCCACCGTCTGCCCTGCATCGCCAGCGATGACCTGGCACTGACATCCCTGCAGCGCCAACGTCTGCCCTGCAGTGCCTGCAGTGACCTGGCATTGACATCCCTACAGCGCCACCTCCTGCAGCGCCACCGTCTGCCCTGCAGTGCCAGCGGTGACCTGGCACTGACATCCCTGCAGCGCCACCGTCTGCCCTGCAGTGCCAGCGGTGACCGGGCACTGACATCCCTGCAGCGCCACCGTCTGCCCTGCAGTGCCTGCAGTGACCTGGCACTGACATCCCTTCAGTGCCACTCTGCCCTGCAGTGCCAGTGCCAGCGGTGACCTGGCACTGACATCCCTGCACCGCCACCGTCTGCCCTGCAGTGCCTGCGGTGACCTGGCACTGACATCCCTGCAGCGCCACCGTCTGCCCTGCAGTGCCAGCGGTGACCGGGCACTGACATCCCTGCAGCGCCACCGTCTGCCCTGCAGTGCCTGCAGTGACCTGGCACTGACATCCCTTCAGTGCCACTCTGCCCTGCAGTGCCAGTGCCAGCGGTGACCTGGCACTGACATCCCTGCAGCGCCACCGTCTGCCCTGCAGTGCCAGCGGTGACCGGGCACTGAGATCCCTTCAGCGCCACCGTCTGCCCTGCAGCGCCTGCAGTGACCTGGCACTGACATCCCTGCAGCGCCACCGTCTGCCCTGCAGCGCCAGCGGTGACCTGGCACTGACATCCCTGCAGCGCCACCGTCTGCCCTGCAGCGCCTGCAGTGACCTGGCACTGACATCCCTGCAGCACCACCGTCTGCCCTTCAGCGCCTGCAGTGACCTGGCACTGACATCCCTTCAGCGCCACCGTCTGCCCTGCAGCGCCAGCGGTGACCGGGCACTGACATCCCTTCAGCGCCACCGTCTGCCCTGCAGAGCCAGCGGTGACCTGGCACTGACATCCCTGCAGCGCCACCGTCTGCCCTGCGGTGCCTGCAGTGACCTGGCACTGACATCCCTGCAGCGCCACTGTCTGCCCTGCGGTGCCAGCGGTGACCTGGCACTGACATCCCTGCAGCACCACCGTCTGCTCTGCAGCGCCAGCGGTGACCTGGCACTGACATCCCTGCAGCACCACCGTCTGCCCTGCAGTGCCAGCGGTGACCGGGCACTGACATCCCTGCAGCGCCACCGTCTGCCCTGCAGTGCCAGCGGTGACCGGGCACTGACATCCCTGCAGCGCCACCGTCTGCCCTGCAGTGCCTGCGGTGACCCTTCCAGCAGTGACCTGACACTGACACCTGTAACCAGTGTAGACTGGCTTATGCAAGGAGGGCACCATCTGTGCCCTTCAAAGCATTTCCAGAGGCTGGGGGAGGCTACTCCTCTCAGGCCCCTAACACCATTTTCCAAAGGGGGAGGGTGTAACACCCTCTCTCAGAGGAAATCCTTTGTTCTGCCTTCCTGGGACTGGGCAGCCCAGACCCCAGGGGGGCAGAAACCTGTCTGAGGGTTGGCAGCAGCGGTAGCTGCAGAGAAAACCCCGGAGAGTTAGTTTGTCAGTACCCGGGCTCTATGCTGGAGCCCCGGGCATGCATGGGATTGTCCCCCCAACACCCGAATGGTATTGGGGTGACAATTCCATGATCCTAGACATGTTACATGGCCATGTTCGGAGCTACCATTGTGACGCTACATATAGGTATTGACCTATATGTAGTTCACATGTGTAATGGCATCGCCCGCACTTACAAAGTCTGGGGAAATTGCCCTGAACAATGTGGGGGCACCTTGGCTAGTGCCAGGGTGCCCTCACACTAAGTAACTTGTCACCTAACCTTCACCAGGTGAAGGTTAGACATATAGGTCACTTATAAGTTACTTAAGTACAGTGGTAAATGGCTGTGAAATAACGTGGACGTTATTTCACTCAGGCTGCAGTGGACCAGGTGATCATCCCAGGTGGAGCTAAAGACAGCTATACCATCTAGATATGCTGCACTAAAAGCTTCCAACCCTTGCAGGACTGTGTTCACCAACCTTTGAAAAGTGGCAGGTGCATTCTTCAGACCAAAGAGCATCACAGTGAATTGTTAGTGCCCTCCAATGGTTGAGAATGCAGTTTTAAGTTTTGCATCTTCTGATAACTTAATCTGACAATACCCTGCAGTTAAGTCTAAAGTGCTTAGATACTTGGCAGAAGCCAGTGTATCTATTAGCTCATCTGCCCAGGGTATACGGTGAGCATCTGTCTTGGTTACTTGGTTGAGTCCTCTATAGTCAACACAAAACCTCATCTCTCTTTTTCCATCCTTACTGTGAGGTTTTGGAACAAGCACCACTGGGCTACCCCAGGGGCTTTCTGAAGGCTCAATCACTCCTAAGTCTAACATTTTCTGAACCTCTTGTTTAATGCAGTCCCTGGCATGGTCAGGCTGCCTATAAATCTTACTTTTGACAGGTAAACTGTCTCCAGTATTGATTGTATGCTCACAACAAGTAGTGGTACCTGGTATCAGTGAGAGGAGTTCACAAAACTGACTACTCCCTCCACTAAGCCATCAGCTTCAGCGGTGGAGAAGAGATCAGGGAGAGGGTCACTCTCTTCTTCCTGTCCCTCATCAGTTGCCATGAGCAGGGTTAAGTCAGCCCTGTCATAGTTGGGTTTTAGGCGGTTGACATGGAGCACCCTAAGGGGACTCCTGGCAGTGCCCAGGTCTACCAAGTAGGTAACCTCACCATTTTTCTCAACAATTAGATGGGGTCCACTCCATTTGTCCTTGAGTGTTCTTAGGGCCACAGGCTCCAATACCCACACCTTCTGTCATGGGTGGCACTGAGTCAGGACAGCCTTCTGGTCATGCCATTGCTTCTGGAGCTCTTGGCTGGCCTGAAGGTTTTTACTGGCCTTTTTCATATACTCAGCCATTCTGTATCTTAGGCCAAGTACATAGTCCACTATGTCTTGTTTAGGAGCTTTTAAAGGTTATTCCCAACCCTCCTTCACAAGAGCAAAGGGACCTCTTACAGGGTGCCCAAAGAGGAGTTCAGAGAGGCTAAAGCCTACTCCTTTTTGGGGTACCTCCCTGTAAGCAAAAAGGAGGCAAGGTAACAGGACATCCCATCTCCTCCTGAGTTTTTCAGGGAGTCCCATTATCATACATTTGAGAATTTTATTAAACCTCTCAACCTGGCCATTTGTTTGTGGATGATAATGAGTAGTGAACTTGTATGTTACACCACACTCCTTCCACATTGCTTTGAGGTATGCAGACATGAAGATACTACCTTCGTCTGTCACCACTTCCTTAGGGAAGCCCACTCTAGAAAAGATTCCTAGGAGGGCCTTTGCCACTGTAGGAGCTGTAGTGATCCTTAAGGGGATTGCTTCAGGGTACCTAGTGGCATGGTCTACTACCACAAGGATAAACCTATTGCCTGAAGCTGTTGGAGGGTCAAGGTGTCCAACTATGTCAACCCCTACCCTTTCAAAGAGCACCCCAACCACAGGAAATTGGATTAATGGGGCCTTTGGAATACCACCAGTCTTGCCATTGGCTTGGCAGGTCACACAAGAGCAACAAAACTCTTTGGTGTCCTCTGACATATGAGGCCAGTGAAACAGGGGAACAAGCCTGTCTCAAGTTTTACTTTGGCCCAAATGCCCAGCCAAAGGAATGTCATGTGCCAAGGTAAGAAGAAACTCTCTGTATTGCAAAGGGATGACCAATCTCCTGGCAGCTCCAGGTTTAGGGTCCCTTGACTCAGTATACAGGAGGTTGTCTTCCCAATACACCTTATGGCTATCACTGACATCCCCATTCTGCTGCTTGACAGCTTGCTGTCTCAAACCCTCAAGTGTGGGACAGGTCTGCTGTGCCACACTCAGCTCTTCCCTAGCAGGCCCCCGTCCACCCAAAAGCTCAGCAGTGTCTGCTGCCAGCTCATCTGGTGTAGGTTCTGCGCAGGGAGAGGATTCCTCTTCCTCAAAAGGGGAATCTTCTGGTGAGGGAGGGATAGTGGGCAAGGATTTACCCTTTCTACCCCTAGCTTTAGGGAGCACTTGGTCCATTGTTCCAGGATCCAGGTTTCCCTGTCCTTTTTGCTTTTTGGCCTGAGCCCTTGTCAAAGCAAAAATATGCCCAGGAATGCCCAGCATTGCTGCATGAGCCTCCAACTCCACTTCAGCCCAAGCTGATGTCGCTAAATCATTGCCTAGTAAGCAATCTACAGGTAATTCAGTGGCTACCACAACTTTCTTTGGACCAGTAACCCCCCCACAGTTGAGATTCACAACAGCCATGGGGTGGCTAAGTGTGTTATTGTGAGCACCAGTCACTTGGTACTGCTGACCAAGTTGGTGTTGATCAGGGTGAACCAGTTTCTCTGTAACCATAGTTACACTGGCTCCTGTGTCCCTGTAGGACTCAACCTCAACACCATTAATTAGGGGTAGTTGTTTGTACTTACCCATATTAAGGAGACAAGCAACCAGAGTGGCAATGTCAATGCCACCATCAGAGACTAAAACAGCCTCTGTGGTCTCCCTAACAAGACCAACCCCAACTACACTGCCAATAGTGAGCCCAGCTACACCCTTGGATTGGCTATTTGTAGTAGACTTCCCACCACCACTACTATTACTAGGGGCACTAGAGGTTGCAGTTGTGGTTGTGGTAGTGGGAGCCTTGGTGTTTTTCTTTGGACAAGTGGCATCACTTGCCCAATGCCCTTTTACTTTACATAAATAACACCATGGCTTTTTCGGATTGTGAGAAGAGGATTTGGACCCACCACCCCCAGAGGATTTTTGTGGGCCTGATGAAGACTCAGAATGTTTTTTTACCTTTGTCTTCACCCTTGTCAGTAGACTTACCATCCTTCTTCTTGCCATCCTTGTCACCCCCATATGAACTTTTCAGTTCACTCTTGTTCTGACCCATTTGTCTGCCTTCTTTCCCAAATCTTGGGGAGAGGTCAGATCTGAGTGTACCAAGTACTGGTGCAACTAATCAGACACACAATTGTTCAAAATATGCTCTCTCAGGATTAGATTATACAGGCTTTCATAGTCAGTCACCTTACTGCCATGTAACCAACCCTCCAAGGCCTTCACTGAACAGTCTGCAAAGTCTGTCCAGTCTTGAGAGGACTCTTTTCTGGTGTCTCTGAACGTAATCCTGTATTGTTCAGTGGTTAAGCCAAATCCATCCAAGAGTGCATCGTTCAAAACTTTGTAGTTATTAGCATCACTTTCTCTGACAGTAAGGAGCCTATCCATACCCTTTCCAGTGAAAGATAGCCACAAGATAGCTCACTGCCTTTGATGGACCAACTGTACCATACAGGCCCTCTCAAGTGCAACAAACCACTTGTTAATGTCATCCCCCTCCTTGTAAGAGGGGACTATCTTGTGCAGATTCCTGGAATCATGCTCTCTAACAGGATTACTATAAAAACACTGCTGTTGCCATCATGGGGAACTAACCCCAACCTCTGCCTTTCCCTTTCCACATCCAGAGATTCCCTGTTTAAGGCTAGCTGCTGCTGTTTAAGCTTCAGCCTGGCCTCTTCCAGCCTCAGTTTTCTGTGTTCCCTTTCTATTAAGTTATCCTCAGGGTGGGAGGCTTGGGGATTGTGAGACGCAGAAGAAATATGGGAATTGGCAGAGTTGGACCTGTCCCTAACTGGCTGGACTTTAGTAAACTGGTCTCTAGGAGTGAAAGGTGCCCTACTAGTGTGTGACCCCCTCCCACTACCAGTGTCACTAGGTGGGGCTGTTAGCTGGCAGGTCCTTGGAAGAACCCTCCCCACCATCTTCAGGGGACTCCTCCGAGCCTGGCTGGGTATACCCCTCCTCTACCTCCTGATCCTGGGATGGGCCAGACTGGTTCTGGTCACTTTCTAGGAGAAGGCTAAGGAGAAAATCTTTGGTAGGATTCTTACCAATTGCTAAACCTCTTTCAATGCAGAGACCCCTCAAACTTTTTAAGTTTAGATTCCCATATGTTGCCTCGACAACTGTGAGGGTAAGCTCTACTGCAGACATGACAGAAAAGGTTTAGGACAGAAAGAGAAAAAGGTTTTTAGAACTTTTAAAAGAACAGAGAAAAACATTTTCAAACTTTTTCAAACCTTTGAAAGTTTTCAGAAAGTTTTCAGAAACGTTTTAGAAAGTTTTAGAGAAGGAAAGTTAAACTGTTAAGGTTACTGTGTATATTCTGAAGTATTTGGTATATGTTTTTCTTATGAAAAGCACCAATGACAAAGTGAAAACGCAGTTACAAGTACTTATCCCACCGATGCACCACCAACGTAGGAGGCTGGGCTGGCTTATAGTGGGTACCTTGTGCTACTTACACCTTGTGCCAGGTCCCGTTATACCTTATTAGTAGAATAGAGGTGTTTCTAGCAGCTTAGGCTGTTAGAGGTAGCTATAGCTGAGCAGCTTAGCCTGAACTAGGAGACATGCAAAGCTCCTACTGTACCACTTATATCACTTAGCACTATATCATAAGAAACACAATACTCAGAGTAACTAAAAATAAAGATACTTTATTTTAGTGACAATATGCCAAACGTATCTCAGAGGATATACTCCCTTAGGAGGTAAGTAAAATACACAAAATATACACAAACCAAAATCAGGTAAGTAAAACAGTCAGAAAGTAGTGCAAACACTGTAGAATACAATAGGCCTAGGGCCAACACAAACCATATACTAAGAAAGTGGAATGCGAACCGCGAATGGACCCCTAGGCTAGTGTAGTGTATAGAGGGTTGCTGGGAGTGTAAGGAAACACTAAGGGTGTCCAAGATACTCCACCCCAAGACCCTGAAAAGTAGAAGTAAAGTTACCCTACTTCCCCAGAAACGCACTAAAGTCGAGATAGGGGATTCTGCAAAGACAACAACTGACTAAAGCACTGAAGATGGATTCCTGGACCATAGGACCTGCAAAGGAAGGGGACCAAGTCCAAGAGTCACACAAGTGTCCAGGGGGGGCAGGAGCCCTTTGTTACATTTATATCTAGATGCCAGCTGAACACAGGCCCCGAGCGCACCCCGCCCAGTTCTCATTGTCAGCATTGGTGACAATTGTGGAAAAAAAGGGCATTTTGCCAAAGTTTGCAGATTCAAATTTGGTGTCGATAACAAGATAGTTCAGGAAGTAGAAGACATATGCGAGACCATGGAAGATATAATCTTGACGGTCCATGGAGAATTGGTCTCCCACAACTGTGAGGACATTTCACTTCAAGGAGTCAAAAAGGAGAGCACTGGAGCACTAGATAAACCGCATATCCAAGCAATGTTAGATGATGTTCCGGTTAAGTTATTGGTGGATTCAGGAAGCTTGTTCACCCTCATTTCAAAAGAAGTATTCGATTCTGGATGGGCAAATCTTTCGCGCAAAAACCTGACAATTCCTGATATAAGAGCTGTGGGATACGCAGGGAGAAAAATAGAGATTATAGGAATGTGCTGCATGACTATTTCCTTCAAAGAAAGGATCATTCAGGGGAAAGTGTACATCACAGACTTTGGAACAAATCTCCTAGGTTGGTGCCATCAGAAGGACCTTGGAATAATTTTGAACCCTAACGTGAAGGAACCTGTGTCACTCACCGAGAAGATAAGTATTGGTGTTCTGACAGAACCTATAGAACATGGTTTAGTTGCAAAGTATCCTGAAGTTTTCTCTTCTAAATTGGGTCTTTTAAAGGGGTTTGCGCATAAGATTATAGTGAAAAGAAATACTACACCTCTTGTACACAAAGTAAGAAATGTCTCAAATTTAATGAGGGAGCCATTGAAACAAGAGTTGGAGAAACTGTTGAAAGGGGACACCATCGAACCAATCGAATCTTCAGAATGGTTGACTCCGGTGGTCGTTGCACCAAAAGAAGATGGGAAGATTCGCCTATGCATTGACCTTAGGGACCTCAACAAATGCATATGGGTTGATCGACAACCTCTCCCAAACATTATAGAGATGCTATCAGTGAAGGTGAAGGGCAATACATTCAGTGTCTTGGACATGTCTTCTGCGTATCACCAAATAAATCTGCATGTTGACTCGCGGCATTTGACATTCTTTGTAACTCCGTTAGGAGCTTTTAGATATAAGAGGATGCCTTTTGGGCTTGCCTCCGCGTCTGCGGTGTTCCAAAGGATAATGGAGCGAGTTTTTGGGGACATGAGTCGTGTATTATGTTTCCAGGATGACATATTGATCGTAGGGGAAGATGAATCTGATCATGATCTTTTATTTCTACAAGTGATGCACAGGTTAAAGAGGAATGGCTTAACGATTGAGAGGGAGAAGTGTCAAATTTGCAAACGGGAAGTAACATATTTGGGACACACAATAAATGAGCATGGGATTAGGCCAAAGAAAAGTATTGTCTCTGCAATTTAGCGTGCTCCAGAACCTGGTTCGAAAGAAGAACTGAGGTCGTTTCTGGGACTTGCAGAGTATTGTTCCAAGTTTGTTAAGAACTTTACTGAGATAGTTGAACCATTAAGGAAACTTATGAAGAGGAGAGTAGCGTATGAATGGGATGAAAATTGTAAGTACTCCTTTCAAGAACTAAAGGACCATATCTCAAGGGTTCCCACTTTAGGAATATTTGATTCATGTGCCAAAACCTTCTTAACTACTGATGCTAGTAATGTAGGTGTTGGAGCTGTGTTAACTCAGGTTAAGGAAGGTGAGGTACGCATCATTGGTTTTGCATCCAGGAGATTACAAGGTGCTGAAGTCTCATACTCTGTAATAGAGAGAGAGGCCCTAGCTTGTTGTTGGGGAATAAACCATTTTAAATTTTATTTGTGGGGTTTACCCTTTAAGTTGAAGACCGACCACAAGCCACTTACCTATATTTTTAAAGGGGGACGCGGTCTAGAGGGTGGTATTAACCCGCGAATTTCCAAATGGTTGTTGTCAGTATTGAACTACAACTTTATGGTGGAATTTGTGAAAGTTAGTAAGAATGTTATGGCGGACTATTTGTCTAGAGCCCCCGTGGACGGAGGTGAGTTTCTGGAAGAGGAGTCAAAAGATGTTGTGAGTACTATTTTAGGAGAGATGGCTATAACGGCACAAGAATGGGAACAGGCAGAAGTCAGTGACCCTACTATGCAAGTTGTAAAGGAAAGGGTAGTTAATGGTTGGAAGAATGGTGATGAGCCGGATTGTGATTTGGTAAGGTATTTTAGAATTAGAGATCAACTAAGTATAGTTAATGGAAGATTATTAAGAAGGGACCAGCTTGTTCCACCTGTTAGTATACGTAAACACATTATAGAGATTACCCATCAAGGACATCTAGGCAGGGGAACAATGAAAAGGAAGGTGAGGCAGACATTTTGGTGGCCTGAGATGGACAAACAAGTGGAAGAAGCAGTAAAAAATTGTGTGGCGTGTGCCAACAGCGATAAAACCAAGGTGTTAAGGCACATACCTCTGGCTCCTGTGAAATTCCCTAATGGTCCATGGGAAAAATTGGCTGTAGATTTCATTGGACCTATATCCAGTCTGGGGGTGAGGTGTAAATATATACTTGTGTTAGTAGATTATCACTCTAAATGGTTCATTACTAAGGTGGTTGAGCATGTGAAAACTTCAGTAGTGATAGAGTTCTTTAAGGAGGTATTCATGGAAGAGGGCATACCAAAATATATTGTGTCCGATAATGGGGTGCAATTTATATCATCAGAGATGACTGACTATTTACAAAGAGTTGGAATTAGACACGAGAGGGTAGCACTTTTCCATCCTCAAGGCAATGGTCCGGTGGAGAGGGTAAACCGATTGATAAAGGAAAACATACAGTTATCCTTGGCGAATCAACTTCTGTGGAAAAAAGAGTTGAGTAAGATGATATGGACCTATCGAATGACTCCCCATTCTATAACGGGAGTGTCACCTTTCGTATCGTTAAAGGGGAGGGAACCTGGTGTGTTGGAGTGTCCGGTATGGTTGAAGATCAATAAGAAAGTGATGGTTAACAGGGAGTCAATAAGGGCAAAGGTTGAGAAAATGCAGGAAAGGTGTGCCACGCACTACAACACAAGGATGTGTGTGAAATCTCGCATTATACAAATAGGGGATTGGGTGGCAGTAAGGAAGAAAGGTATTGTTCTTAAAGGAGAAAGCAAATATTTTCCTCCTCAACATGTGTTGAATGTTAAAAAAAAAGTATGGTGGTTTTAGAAAATGGTTCTACATGGGGAATGTTTGCAAACTTAATCGTTGAAATTTTCATAATGCTTTATATTCTTGTACATAGTTGATCATATTGTTTTCATTGTTCTTTTTTTTTTTTTAATAATGAAAGGGGGAGGTGTGTGGAGATCTTACTATTCATTGTACTTGTGGAAGCATCTCCTTTATGGAACCTGGAATGTGATGATGCAGTAAGCTGAGGTCAGGAATAGAATGATTGGGGAGAAAGGATCTAGGGGGAGAGAAGAAAGGCTGTGTTTGATAACTGCTGGAGGTGTTATGACTTCTTAACTACAATAAAGGAAATCTGGAAAAAAGAAGAAGAATTCTGTGGAGTAAACTTTACAGTATGGGACAGGGAAGTGTTTTTATAATAAAAGAACTGATGTTTTTGGAAAAAGTCCCTACGTAAGGATGTGGATGTTTCTATGAATACCAGAGACAAAACGTTTACCACATTTACCGGCAACCTATCTTACTGTAGCCTTGAGAGAAGCACAGAGTGAAAGAAATGTCTTGTTTAAGAACACAGTGCTGGCCTAGCAAAGAACAGCTAGATAGAGAGAAATAAGACAAGACCACAAATATGGCTATTGTTAAAATAATAAACGAAGCTGAATAAAATATATCTATGTTAAAGTGCACAGCGGCAGGCCTAGTGTGCATGGAGCTATAACTAAAATGGCTACACAACATTAGGGTCTGGTTGAATCTTTCTACCAGCCCATTGGTTTGTGGATGGTATGGGGTAGTGAATTTATAAGTCACTGCACATTCCTGCCACATGTGCTTTAAGTATGCAGACATGAAGTTTGACCCCCTGTCTGATACTACTTCCCTAGGGACCCCCAACCCTGTAAAAGATACCCAGCAGGGCCTTTGCAATTGTAGGTACATTGATTGTCGTAAGGGGAATAGCCTCAGGATACCTAGTGGCATAATCCACTACCACTAAGATATATTTATGACCTGATGCTGTTGGAGGATCAAGGGAGGCAACAATGTCAACCCCTGCCCTTTCAAATGGTACCACAACCACATATAGTGGCATTAAGGGGACCTTTAGGTGTCCACCTGCCTTGCCACTGGCTTGCCAGGAGTAACAGGACTGACAAAAGTCCTTCACTTTTTGAGACATACGTGGCCAGTAGAAGTGCTTAACCAACCTACTCCAAGTCTTATTCTGGCCCACATGCCCTGTTAGGGGGATGTCATGGGCTAAAGTAAGAAGGAATTCCCTGAACTTCTATGGCACTACCACCTTCCTGGTTTCACCAGACGTGAGGTCTCTGTCCCCAGTGTACTGGAGCTCCTCCTCTCAGTAGACTCTGTAGGTACCACTGACATTTCCCAGCTCCTCCTGAGCAGCTTGCTGTCTCAGGCCTTCAAGAGTGGGACACTCTCTTTGTCCCCGGCACAGATCTTCCCTAGAGGGTCACCCTGGGCCCAAGAGCTCTGGGTGGTCAGGCCCAGGCTCTTCAGGCTCAGTTACATCTAAGGTGGGTGACTCCTCTTCCTGAGAAGAGGGGTCCTATTTTGGGATCTGTGTTGAAGCTGGTCCCCCAGTCTTCTTGCCTTTTCTCTTGGGAGGCTGGTCCACTATTTCAGGTTCCAGCTCTCATTTTTCCCTCTAAAGTCTGCTCTGGGCCCTAGTCTTGACACATGCCCACTCAGGGAACCCTAGCATTGCTGCATGGGTCTTTAGCTCTACCTCAGCTGAGGGGGAATGCTCCAGGTAATTTCCAAGGAGGCGATCTACAGGGATGGATTGAGGACCCAACCACTTATTTCTGTCCCGCTACTCCTCCCCATTCAAAGTATACCATAACCATGGGGTGGAACCTGGTCTCATTGTCAGCATTGGTGACAGGATAAGACCACCCTACCAGGAACTGATTTGAGGGAACCAGGTGCTGAGATACCTTGGTGATACTAGCCCCTGTATTCATCAGGGCTTCTGTTTTCTCCACGTTAATCACAGGGTGCTGCCTGTATTTTTTCATGTTACTTGGTCAGGCAGCACAGGATAAATGTATTCCACCCTCAGTGACTATTGTTGCCTCTGTGGGGATACTGACATAGTCAGGCCACACCGCTGACCCTATCTGGATATTGGCAACTGCATTTACTGAAAGTTGACGAGGCATTCTTTTTGTTTTTACAGCCGGAACCTCGAGTTTGGTGCCCTTTGGTTCTGCAATCTTGGCACCCAGCCTTGCTTGGGTCAAAATGTTTTCCTTTGTACCTGTAGGAAAGTACCATCTTGCCTGGCATGTTACCCCCATTTTCACTGTATGTATGTATGTTTTAGCCCCTGTGTCACTGGGATCCTGCTAGGCAGGACCCCAGTGCTCATAGTATGTGCCCTGTATGTGTTCCCTGTGTGGTGCCTAACAGTATCACTGAGGCTCTGCTAACCAGAACCTCAGTGTTTACGCTCTCTCTGCTTTCTAAATTTGTCCCTGCAGGCTAGTGACTAAATTTACCAATTGGCACACTGGTACACCCATATAATTCCCTTGTATATGGTACTTGGGTACCCAGGGTATTGGGGTTCCAGGAGATCCCTATGGGCTGCAGCATTTCTTTTGCCATCCATAGGGAGCTCAGACAATTCTTACACAGGACTGCCATGCAGCCTGACTGAAATAACATCCACACTATTTCACAGACATTTTTCACTGCACATAAGTAACTTATAAGTCACCTATATGTCTAACCTTCACCTGGTGAAGGTTGGGTGCCAAGTTACTTAGTGTGTGGGCACCCTGGCACTAGCCAAGGTGCCCCCACATCGTTCAGGGCAAATTCCCCGGACTTTGTGAGTGCGGGGACACCATTACACGCGTACACTACACATAGGTCACCACCTATGTATAGCGTCACAATGTCCATGTAACATGTCTAAGATCATGGAATTGTCACCCCAATACCATTCTGATATTGGGGGGACAATTCCATGACCCCCTGGGTCTCTAGCACAGAACCCAGGTGCTGCCAAACTGCCTTTCCGGAGTTTCCACTGCAGCTACTGTTGCTGCCAACCCCTCAGACAGGATTCTGCCCTCCTGGGGTCCAGGCAGCCCTGGCCCAGGAAGGCAGAACAAAGGATTTCCTCTGAGAGAGGGTGTTACACCTTCTCCCTTTGGAAATAGGTGTGAGGGGCTGGGGAGGAGTAGCCTCTCCCAGCCTCTGGAAATGCTTTGATGGGCACAGATGGAGCCCATCTCCGCATAAGCCAGTCTACACCGGTTCAGGGATCCCCCAGCCCTGCTCTGGTGCGAAACTGGACAAAGGAAAGGGGCGTGACCACTCCCCTGACCAGTACCTCCCAGGGGAGGTGCCCAGAGCTCCTCCAGTGTGTCCCAGACCTCTGCCATCTTGGAAACAGAGGTGTTGGGGGCACACTGGACTGTTTTGAGTGGCCAGTGCCAGCAGGTGAAGTCAGAGACCCCCTCTGATAGGCTCTTACCTTTCTTGGTAGCCAAGCCTCCTTTCTTGGTAGCCAAACCTCCTTTTCTGGCTATTTAGGGTCTCTCCTCTGGGGTATTCTTCAGATAACGAATGCAAGAGCTCACCAGAGTTCCTCTGCACCTGCCTCCTCGACTTCTGCCAAGGATCGACCGCTGACTGCTCCAGGATGCCTGCAAAACCGCAACAAAGTAGCAAGACGACTACCAGAAACATTGTAGCGACTCATCCTGCAGGCTTTCTCGACTGTTTCCAGGTGGTGCATGCTCTGGGGGTCACCTGCCTTCACCCTGCACTGGAAGCCAAGAGGAAATCTTCAGTGGGTCGACGGAATATTCCCCCTGCCAACGCAGGCACCAAAAGACTGCATCACCGGTCCTCTGGGTCCCTTCTCATCCTGACGAGCGTGGTCCCTGGAACAGAGGAACTCTATCCAAGTGACTCCTGTAGTCCTGTGATCCTTCAGTCCAAGTATGGTGGAGGTAAGTCCTTGCCTCCCCACTCTAGACTGCAAACCTGTGTACTGCGTGATTTTCAGCTGCTCCGGCTCCTGTGCACTCTTCCAGGACCTCCTAGTGCACAGCCTAGCTTGGGTCCCCAGCACTCCATCCTGCAGTACTCAACCCTCTGAGTTGGTCTCCGGCGTCGTGGGGCCCTTCTTTGTGAGTCTGAGCCAGCTCCGGTTCACAAATCTTCTAAGTGCCTGTCCGGGTACTTCTGCGGGTGCTGCCTGCTTCTGTGGGGGCTCTCTGAGTTGCTAAGCGCCCCCTCTGTCTCCTTCTCCAAGGGGCGACATCCTGGTCCTTCCTGGTCCCCAGCAGCACCCAAAAACCTCTACCGCGACCCTTGCAGCTAGCAAGGCTTGTTTGCTGTATTTCTGCGTGGGAACACTTCTGCAACCTTCAGCACACCGTGGGACATCTTCCACCCAAAAGAGAAGTTCCTAGCTCTCGTCGTTGTGGCAGAATCTTAAGCTTCTTCCATCCGGAGGCAGCTTCCTTGCACCTTCATCCGGGGTTTCCTGGGCTCCAGCTCCCCCCCCTCCAGACACCATCGCGACTCTTGGACTTGGTCCCCTTGCCTTGCAGGTCCTCAGGTCCAGGAATCCATCTGCAATGCTTTGCTGGTGCTTGTGGTTCTTGCAGAATCCCCCTATCACGACTATTGTGTCCTTTTGGGGTAGTAAGTGTACTTTACTTCTAATTTTCAGGGTCTTGGGGTGGGGTATTTTGGACACCCTGACTGTTTTCTTACAGTCCCAGCGACCCTCTACAAGCTCCCTTAGGTCTGGGGTCCATTCGTGATTCGCATTCCACTTTTGGAGTATATGGTTTGTGTTGCCCCTAGACCTATGTTCACCTATTGCATCAAATTGTAATTCCACACTGTTTGCATTACTATTCTTACTCTTACTTACCTGTTTTGGGTTTGTGTACATATAACTTGTGTATATTACTTATCTTCTTACTGAGGGTACTCACTGAGATACTTGTGGCATATTGTCATAAAAATAAAGTACCTTTATTTTTAGTGACTCTGTGTATTGTGTTTTCTTATGATATTGTGCTATATGATAGAAGTGGTATAGTAGGAGCTTTGCATGTCTCCTAGTTCAGCCTAAGCTTTTCTGTAGCTACCTTCTATTAGCCTAAGCTGCTAGAAACACCTCTATTCTACCAGTAAGGGATAACTAGACCTGGCACAGGGTGTAAGTACCACAGGGTACCCACTATAAGCCAGGCCAGCCTCCTACACTGTGGGAGTCACTTGGACAGAGTTTCTGTGTTCCAGGGACCACGCTCGTCAGGATGAGAGGGGACCCAGAGGACCAGTGATGCAGTCTTTTGGTGCCTGCGTTGGCAGGGGGAAGATTCAGTTGACCCACAGGTGATTTCTTCTTGGCTTCCAGTGCAAGGTGAAGGCAGGTGACCAGCCAGAGCATGCACCACCAGGAAACAGTTGAGAAAGCTGGCAGGATGAGGCGCTACAATGTCACTGGTAGTCTTCTTGCTACTTTGTTGCGGTTTTGCAGGCGTCCTGGAGGAGTCAGTGGTCAATCCTTGGCGGAACTCGAAGAGAGAGGTGCAGAGGAACTCTGATGAATCCTTGCATGTCGTTATCTGAGGAAAAGCCCACTGAAGAGACCCTGAATAGCCCTCAGAGGAGGATTGGCCACCTAGTGAGGTAAGCACCTATCAGGAGGGGCCTCTGATGTCACCTGCTGGCACTGGCCAAACAGAGGCCTCCAGAGTGCCCTCACACCTCTGGATTCAAGATGGCAGAGGTCTGGGACACACTGGAGGAGCTCTGGGCACCACCCCTGGGGTGGTGATGGACAGGGGAGCGGTCACTCCCCTTTCCTTTGTCCAGTTTCGCGCCAGAGCAGGGCTAAGGGGTCCCTAAACCGGTGTAAACTGGCTTATGCAAGGAGGCAACATCTGTGCCCTTCAAAGCATTTCCAGAGGCTGGGGGAGGCTACTCCTCCCCAGCCCTTAACACCTATTTCCAAAGGGAGAGGGTGTAACACCCTCTCTCAGAGGAAATCCTTTGTTCTGCCTTCCTGGGACTGGGCTGCCCAGACCCCAGGAGGGCAGAACCCAGTCTGTGGGATGGTAACAGCGGTAGCTGCAGAGAAAACCCCAGAGAGCTGGTTTGGCAGTACCCGGGGTCTATAGTGGAGCCCCGGGGATGCATGGGATTGGCACCCCAATACCAGATTTGGCATGGGGGGGACAATTCAATGATCCTAGACTTGTTCTATGGTATATTTGGAGTTACCATTGTGAAGCTACATATAGATATTGACCTATATGTAGTGCACGCGTGTAATAGTGTTTCCGCACTCACAAAGTCCGGGGAAATTGCCCTGAACTATTTGGGGGTACCTTTGCTAGTGCCAGGGTGCCCTCACACTTAGTAACTTTGCACCTAACCTTCAGCAAGTGAAGGTTAGACATATAGGTGACTTATAAGTTACTTAAGTGCAGTGTAAAATGGCTGTGAAATAACGTGGACGTTATTTCACTCAGGCTGCAGTGGCAGGCCTGTGTAAGAATAGTCAGATCTCCCTATGGGTGGCAAAAGAAATGCTGCAGCCCATAGGGATCTCCTGGAACCCCAATACCCTGGGTACTCAGGTACCATATACTATGGAATTATAAGGGTGTTCCAGTGTGCCAATTAGAATTTGGTAAAAATGGTCACTAGCCTATAGTGACAATTTTAAAGGCAGAGAGAGCATAAGCACTGAGGTTCTGATTAGCAGAGCCTCAGTGACACAGTTAGTCACTACAGATACACACATTTAGGCCACAAACTATGAGCAATAGGGTCCTGGCTAGCAGGACCCCAGTGAGACAGGCAAAAACAAACGGACATACATGTAAAAATGGGGGTAACGTGCCAGACAGGATGGTACTTTCCTACAACAGCTTACAGAGTGTCCTTAATTGGTCATAGCTTTATGCCTCACAAGGCTCCAGGTTAAGGTCCTGGGTTCTGGATTCTGCTTATGACATTTTTACTTTACTAAAGTGAAGTACTGGGTTTTTCAGAACCCAGCGGTGCCAGGGAACACACCCTAAGACTTCGAGTCCTTCCTGTTTCAGACTACAGAAACACAGAGTCTTCTTGGTGAAGTCAAAGATCTTGTTTATTGGCTGCAGCCAGTAACAGGTATCCTAGAAGTACAACACGGTGTATATTCTCAGGAGACTGCTCCCTTTGCAAAGCTAACCTTCTCTTTTATACAAAATATTATGCTTTGGGCAAACATTCCTTATTTTACAGTTGACCATTCACATATTTTCACTACAAAGAAATGGCAGGTTTATGATGACAAGGCCATATTCCAGTTTGTTCAGCCCTCAATCAATTACCCGGCAAGGCTTAGTACTTTCATCAGATATCGACGGACCCCCAATATAAACGGGCACCTCCTCCTTGTAAAGCAAGTCATAAAGAAAGAAACAGGGACAGGTGTGTGTAAGATTAGGCATGGTTTGTGTGTGATGAAAGGTTTATGATGTGTTGTGCCTTGATACTAATCTCATTCGGCCACTGGAAAAGAAACTGGCCGAACAGGTTTGGCTTCAGGCAGTGGAGTAAGCTTGCTCAGGTCACAGAGGAGTCAGCAAAGATGTACGTGTCCTTCAGACTCGTTTTCAGCATTAGACATTGGCCTATGTGAGGGCAATCATAAAATGGCTGTCGTTTAAATGGAACACAAGGGTTCAGGACGGAAACTCTGATATTCGGGTGATTTTGTTACCCGAATATGAATACAATGCTTGTGCATACTATTCTAATCATTCCCGGTCTGCTGATACCAAAATCGTTGTGATACGACGACGTTTATAACACGGGTCCAGAATTGTCAGTACCACAGACCCTCCTTTTGCCCTTACATAGGCAATAACCTATACTCACGCTAATCTGAGTCCAGGTCTATATTCATAAAGTCGTTGAGATGTTGCTGTAGCATCATCCTATTACTTAGCTCGTCCCTTGATACAGGTTTCCTTACACACGATGTAGCACAGAGGCCACATATTGCAGGAGCACACTGTACACACAGGCAGGACAGGAAAAGAATGGCTAAGATCATCCCAATGACTATCAGAGTCTTCCATCCCCAGGCTGATATCAGCTCCCAGAACCACCCCATCAATGACCAATCTCCTTTATCCACGTGAATAGATTCAGAGATCTTATGCAGTTTGGAAATGGCCTGGTAGACTGTTGGAGCGTTATCTGGGATGAAAACACAGCAACTTGATTGGATCACTTTACATACCCCACCTCGGTCTGCAAGTATGACGTCTAATGCGACCCTGTTCTGAAGAGTCATAAGGCGATCCGACTGGAGCTCAGCAGTCAAATTACTAAGGGCACCGGCGGTTTCAACTACCGTGGATTCAACCACCCTTGTCAATTGCCTTATGTTCCTGCTGTTAACCATAGGACCCCAAAACGGCAGAAAACCCTTTACGAAATCTCCAAATTCTTGTCCTGTAGTGTCTTCTTTACTTATGACACCTCTAACTATCCTTGTCTTATGGTAATCTGCCGCGGCCGTGTAGGTGGGAGGTAACAGGAACGAAACAAAACATGTGCCTGAGAAGTCAGGAGGCAACCATGTATAGGCTCTATTATGGCAGATGAAATAGGTACCCTTAGCTGCTGAGAACGAAGGAGAAGTCTGAGATGCAAAAACATATGTTTCAGTGCAGATACTTTTCCCTAACTGAGCTCTGGGATTCTTGCCATTACCTTGCAGACATAGATGACCCTGATGGGGTACAATCCAAATCGGGGAGGATCTCTTTGCTCGCTGGTTCCCACTCAGAGTAACTCCATATCCTGTTATGTTCCATCCAGTATATGCTAGTGTCTCATCTCTCGGGATAGTCTCATAGGAAATATCTTCCCTAATCATATCTACTATACCCTTAGCTAGAGCACTATTCTTAGGATTATCTTTCACAGAACGTAGGGGGTTGGCTTCATACGCGTATATGAACACCGTTCTATATGCCCATACAGAACCATTATGGCTGAAAGGCAGGACCAGATAAGGGATACCTTTATCAGTAGTATGGGGCATAAGACCACACACCCAACAGTTAGTTGTGTTCACTACTAATTGGTGTTGGTGTAGAAGCTGAATGAATGAATTGTTGACAAACTCTAATCTTCTGGCAGACTCGTGTTCAGGCAGGGGGTGAAAAGAATGCGAGGAAACAGTAGAAGGAGGTATGGGCTGTGTAATGGGTGCAAATGTCACTTGAAAAGAGAATAAAACATATCCTATTAAAAACGTCATTACACTAAGCAACATGAAAATACATAATATCAAAAATCGTTTCTTTGTCATTATTATACCCATTCTGGCTTTAAAGTCCATCTGTCTGGCAGGTCTCTCATTCTTGAAAAACTCCATCCTCTCTAATTGCTGCTCGTGGTGGTAGGGTGTTCTATGCTAGGGAATGCTTCTGTCAGTCCAGGGCAACTCCCTTAGACCGACCAGAACTGTCGACCTAACGTCTTCAGCTGCACTCCAAAGACTTGGGCAACCACGACCCTACAGCTGAACCCGGATGTCGGTTCGAAAAGAAAAAAGCAAAAATAAGAAAGTTTCTCAGATGAGAGAGCCGCACTTTTAAAAAAAATAGCAAAGGAACGGGAAAAAATTATTTGTCCTTAGTTCTTGGTCTCAAATTATAACGGCTTTTTCCAGGTACTGTCTGGTTCTGGAACAAGAGTTCAGGCTCTGTAGTGTTCAATCGAATTGACGGTGGCACAGCTTCTTGCAAATTATTGTCACTTTCTTGTTCAGAAATTGTTCCTTTTACACGTGCATCGCTAAATGGCAAAAAACGAGGCACAGTCTCAGTTTCAGAGTCAGCGATCCCCTCCTGGACCCACCGGTCGTACGGTAGAGGAAAAGGGACCTTCTTGCAGTGTACGCCGTGGATCCAGTTCTTTTTCCCTTCCACTCGAACAGCTGATCTTGTTGAGAGAAGGACAAGGTAGGGGCCGGTCCAACGGGGCTGGTCATTCTTTGTCCGCTGGAAGTTCTTGACCAGTACCCATGATCCAGGATCGATAAGATGTCCTGGAGCTTCAGAGACCTGAGGCAGAGTATCGTGAACCTGTTGGTGTAGAACACGCAATTTAGCCGTCAATTCATACAAATAATCAAGCAGTACAGGGTGTTCGATCTCACTGAATTTTGTTGGTCTTGGCACTCCCCATATGTTGGCCGGGCGGCCGAACACAATTTCATAGGGACTAAGTCCCACTCGCGAATGCACAGTCATTCTTGTTGATAGGAGTGCTAAGGGCAGAGCGTCAGGCCATTTAAGACCAGAGCTCGCTTGTATCTTTGCCAACTTCAGTTTTAGCGTGCCATTATAGCACTCTACTAGTCCAGCTGATTGGGGGTGATTTGCAGCGTGGAATTTTTGCTGGATACCTAGCCCTTCACATACTTTTTTTCATCACTCGACCCACAAATTCACTCCCATTATCACTCCAGACCATTCTCGGCATTCCAAACCTAGGGAAGAATTCTTTGACAAGGGCTTTAGCTGTGGATAAGGCAGTGTTGTCTTTTAAGGGATATGCTTCTACCCATCTTGAAAAAGCACAAACAACAACGAGTACGTATTTCAGATTGTTGCACCTTTCCATGTGGATGAAATCTAGCTGCAAATCCTCGAACGGATACGTTGGAGGTGCAAAATGACCAGCTGGAGTTGGGGTTCCCCTACCAGGATTGTATTTCAGACACACCATGCAATTCTTGACCACATTCTCTGCATATTTAGGAATTCCAGCATTTTGCCATACGGAGCCAACAACTTACAAATCCCTTTCACACTGATATGGGCCATTCCATGAGCCATTGTCACCACTGCAAGCACATACGCATCGGCTAACAACCATCGCTGATGTTCTGACAAGTCAACCCAACAACCATTTTCATCCAATTTACCCGTACTTTCTTTCCACACACTCAACTCTTTCTCTGAAGCTTCAGCTTGAATAGACTTCACACCCTCTATCGTATCATCACATATTCCAACGTCACCAACCCATATTGCGGAGCCTGCAACATACATTCGATTCATCACATCTTTTGCTGTTTCTTTTGCGATTTCGTCAGCAAATGCATTGCCACGACCGACATCATCAGTAACCTTCTTGTGTGCACTGCATTTCACAATCGCAACTTGTAATGGCAAGGTCAGTGACTCAAGAAGCTCATTCACCAACTGACCATGCTGAATTTTAGTTCCATGCGAAGTCAGGAACCCACGTTCTTTCCACAATCGTCCAAAACTATGGGCCACACCAAACGCATACTGGCTGTCGGTATATATGGTCACTTTCATTCCTTTTGATAACGCACACGCTCTCGTAAGTGCATTCAGCTCTGCTGCTTGAGCTGAATTATGTGGTATACGTGCAGCTTCAACAATCGTATGCAAAGTTGTGACAGCATATGCTGCAGTCGTATCACCATTCGGAAGCTTGAAGCATGAACCATCCACCCATAAGGTACCATCACACTTTACAAGAGGAGTATCTTTAAGATCTACTCTTCCTTTTGTTTCTTCTTCTGTCCTAAGAAAACAATCATGTTGTTCAACATCATCTGTTTCTACTGAAATTGGCAATAACGTGGCTGGATTCAACGTATTGCACCTCTTTATGTGCACATGACTCGCTAACAGTGTCAACTCGTAACCTGACAATCGAGCACTAGTTAAATGCTGTGTCTTGGTCCTGTTTAACAACGTGTCCACTGCATGTGGAACCATCACAATCAACATATTATTCATCACTAAACCAGCATACTGTCGAATAGAAACAGCTGCTGCCGCTGTGGCTCTCAAGCAACTCGGCAATGCTTTAGCTACCGGATCCAAGGTTGACGAAAAATATGCGCATGGGCGCTGCTTGTCTCCAAAAGACTGTGTCAGCACTGACAATGCACAACCCCCTTTCTCATGGACATACAGTGTAAAGGGTTTACTGTAGTCGGGGGTACCCAACACAGGAGCCGAACACAATGCATTACGCAATTCAGAAAAACTTTTCTGACAATCTTCAGACCACGGAACGGGGTTTGGTGTATCTTTATAGGTCAATGCTACCAAAGGTTTGGCCAGCAAAGAAAAATTTGGTATCCATTGTCTGCAGTATGATGTAATGCCCAAGAAAGCACGTACTTCTCTCTGTGTCCTTGGCACACTCAATTTTGCAATTGCCTGAATTCTTTCTGAGGTCAGTTTCCTTCCCTCCTTCGATAAGAGATGACCTAAGTAGGTCACTTCTTGTCGACAATATTGCAGTTTTGAAAGGGACACTTTGTGATGTAAATCAGATAAATGACGCAACAACAAGGTGGCTTCTTTACAAATCTCTTCAGTATCTGTAGCGACTAGCGAATCATCAATGTACTGAATAAGGGTAGCGCCGTCAGGTAAAACAATTGCATCAAGCTGTGTTTTTAAAGCCTGACTATATATTGATGGACTTTCACAGTAGCCTTGTGGAGCGCGTTTGAAGCGGAAACTTCGGCCTCCTAAACTGAATCCAAAAATATCCCTGCTCTCCTTTGCAATTGGGATGCTGAAGAAAGCATTCTTTAAGTCAATCACCGAGAACCAGGTGGCGGAAGCTGGAATCATAGTCAATATGGCAGTGATAACAGGAACAACTGGAAACTGTGGCACAACTATTTTATTTACCTCTCTAAGATCAATCACGAGCCTGTAAACAGGTGGCTTAGAGGGGTCAGTACGTTTCAAAACAGGCAGAACAGGACTATTACAAACGTTGCCTCTTGTCTCTTCAATTACATCTTTTTCAATTAAATCATAAATGATCGCTAGCAACGCCTTTTCACCTTCACTAGAGATCTTGTATTGTTGAATGCGTGGTAACTTAACATTGGCTTTCAATGTCACAACATAAGGCGGTATTTCCAAAAGACCCACATCATTAGGACCAGTAGCCCAAATGATATCAGGAAGAAACAACAATTCGGTCGGAAGTTTATCCTTCGACAAATACATTGGAGAGACCACTTTCCTACCCAGTGTAAGTTGTACTCCTGAAGGAGAACAATATAATGTTGCATACAATCTTTTCAACAAATCCAATCCTAACAAGTTTTCACCACAACCTGTCGTCAGAATAAGGGGTGCTTCCAATTCACAAGGTCCAACAGAAAGGGACATAGGACTAGAAATCGGGTTCCTAACCGGGGCGCCAGAAAAACCTACTGAAACATTCATCTCGCCAGACAAAGGTGCGCCAGGGAGTTTTGGGTGCATAATAGAACTCTTTGTAGCACCAGTATCCAACAGAAAAGGCTCCGACACACCTGAGGTAATTACCTTAACATAAGGTCCATTCTGATCCACTGGAACTAAAAAAAACTCCCTCTCTTTGTCTATGGCTGTCCTAGCAATTATTACCTTCCAAGTTCTCATCTTCTCCATAGTAGTCGTCAGCATAGTACTGAGCCGTCCTACCAGACGCGTTATGTTGCTGGTCAAAACTATTCATTGAGTTTTGAGACGGAAAGGAACGCGTGTTCTGGGGAAAACTTCCACGTCCTCTACCTCTAGGAGCTTGTTGAACACCTTGACCTCTTGCGCCAGAAGCACCATTCGTACGCTGTAACAAAATAGGACAACTATACTTGAAATGACCCTCTTCTTTACAATATGAACACTGATTGGGACCTACAGGAACACGTGGTTGAGAAAACTCGAACCTTTGCGAGTTTCTCTGGAACTGTTGAGGTTGCTGATAGTTACTCTGACCACCACGTGGCGGATACGCCTGTTGTAAAAGAACCTTCGTCTTTAATTCTTTAATTTTCTTGTCTGCTCTATCCTTCTCATCTTTTTCCCTATTTTCGTAGTACTGTGCAGTAGCCAATATTTGTGCTGAAGAGGAAACGGCCCAAGAACTCTCTGAATCCTTCAATTTCTTACACAGCTCTGCAAGCAAATTGTGCACAAACTTGTCAACGAACAACCGTTGACCACCTTCTGTACTCATATCTTGACCACTGTGGTCGATAAACGTTTCCTCAAACCTGGTGAAGAAATCAGACACTGTTTCATCTTTCTTCTGCTTACACGCAGATAATTTATCCCAATTCACACGCATCGCAGGCATTAAAGTCTTCATGTAAGTAATGATCCTAGCAGGCAGTTCTGCTACCAAAGGCTCAGGCTTGGCACCACCAACTTGTCTATCATTTGCAGCACTAATATTAGCCCATGAGTCACCTAACTCTTGCGCATGATCTGTATGGCGAATCAATCCCCACAAAGGCTGTGGAACAACATTCCCAAATAACATGTCTATGTCGGCTAAATTCATAATGCATGAGTCTGCAGTCTGTGATAATTCCTTATAATACCCTGCAGGGTTTTTACGGGGATCAGGCAAAGTCTGCTTAAGAGCTAAAACTTCAGCTCGCTTCCACGGAACATGTACCCAAACACGCTGAAAATGAGCTGGGACAGCATCAATTTGATTAGCAACATCAGCCTCAACGGCGTCCTTCCATACCGGAGGGACTTCTCTCATTGGGTACTGTCGCACCTTTTTTTTAACAGAAGAGTCATGTTGCAACAATGACTGAGAAGGATCCTTATTCCTAAAGGACAACAACGTAGCAACTGCTGTCTCAACATCGGGACCCACAATCGTGCCCTTTGCAAACTCAAACCGTACACGGCACAAATCAGGCGGATTTGTTTCCAAATCATTACCTTCCAATTCCTCACAAAGGAAAGCACACATTTTCTCAAAAACGTATCTTTGTTTTGGTGCTTCCCATTGACGAAAGACATCCATAACAGACTCTACATCGTATCTTAAAGGGTAAACAATCCATTTACGCGCCATACGGTCAAACATTTCTCTCTCTCGAGAATTAGGCAGTTGACTACGCGACTGCTTCCGCTCCGAATCTGGGGTCACACCAGACGACCCAAAGAGAGGAAATATAAGGCTGGCAACAGTATCTGTCATTCTCTGTCGGACAGAAGGAGAAGTTGATGAAAGAACAGGAGGAAAAACAGAGGGAGGCAAGGCGGACGCAGAAGCAGACACAGAGGCAGTATCAGGAAGAACACCAGAAGAGGCTGTCGATGTAGTACATAAAGACTTAGGAGGTACAGATGGAGCAGGTAGCGAAGTCGGCGGCCCTTGAAGGGGCTGCGCCATAGTAGTAGGAGCCAACTGAAAAGGAGCTGGCGGCTGTGGAAGAACCTGAGGCACAATAACCGGAGGTTGCACAGCTAAAGGTTGCGGAGGTGCTGTAGCATTCTGTGCATAAGGGGGTGGCGACCTCAACAAGTGCGACATTAAAGGATCTTTCTCAAGTTCTTTTGCTGCATCTTGCTGAAGAAGCGGAAGAACTGGATAACATTTATCGGTCACCAATTTACGTTGCCTGTGCAACTGCTCATTCATCTGTTCTTCTTCATCATCTTTAAACTGCATAGCAGCTTGCATTATCGAGATACCCTCTTCCCTCTTATTTCTCTTTGCTAATTTAATTTCCTTCTGTTTGGCTTCCTTACGCCATAGGCGGAAAGAGTCAAACATCGCCGGCCGGGCTTTCTTCTTAAAAAGTTTAACCTCCAGATTATTCAGAATCTCTGTGTCAAAACTACCATATTGGGGCCATTTTAAAACTCCATCTTTCCTGGTGTATCGGATCCATACTTCATTATATGTGAGGGGGCCTATGCCATGTTTCACATATAGTTCACAGGTTGGAGTTCCAATCGGAGGAACCGGACACGAGTCCTCCAATCGGGAATCCCTATTATAACCAAGACAAAACAAATTTCCATATCTGCTAAGACCAGGCATCTTCGCTCTCTAGTCTAGCTTCAAACTTCAAAGGATTATCGAATACGATAGTCTCGTGAATACACGAATCCCTTGGCTTTGGTACTTGCAAGTTCCAAATCAAAGATCCCAAGGGGATACCAAACTAAGAACCAAAATAAGGACTGGGAGACGCTCCACTTATACTTAACTGAGGTATCGATGACGTCACCAGAAGACTCGTTTATTGTTTCGCTCTACCAAATCATCAAGGGTCCAAAACAGGGCGATAGTCAGGGCAGCAGTCTTTCGTAGCCGTCGGAAAGCGGGGAACCTCGCAGCAAAGACTTTCGGACCACGTCGACATACAGGGGTCGATGAAGTGGCGGCCTTCCTCCAGAATTTTCACACGAAGCTCCTCACGAACCTCTGGCTTGGACCGGTACCGCTGAAATCGCCCCACGTTGGGCGCCAACTGAAGTACTGGGTTTTTCAGAACCCAGCAGTGCCAGGGAACACACCCTAAGACTTCGAGTCCTTCCTGTTTCAGACTACAGAAACACAGAGTCTTCTTGGTGAAGTCAAAGATCTTGTTTATTGGCTTCAGCCAGTAACAGGTATCCTAGAAGTACAACACGGTGTATATTCTCAGGAGACTGCTCCCTTTGCAAAGCTAACCTTCTCTTTTATACAAAATATTATGCTTTGGGCAAACATTCCTTATTTTACAGTTGACCATTCACATATTTTCACTACAAAGAAATAGCAGGTTTATGATGACAAGCCCATATTCCAGTTTGTCCAGCCCTCAATCAATTACCCGGCAAGGCTTAGTACTTTCATCAGATATCGACGGACCCCCAATATAAACGGGCACCTCCTCCTTGTAAAGCAAGTCATAAAGAAAGAAACAGGGACAGGTGTGTGTAAGATTAGGCATGGTTTGTGTGTGATGAAAGGTTTATGATGTGTTGTGCCTTGATACTAATCTTATTCGGCCACTGGGAAAGAAACTGGCCGAACAGGTTTGGCTTCAGGCAGTGGAGTCAGCTTGCCCAGGTCACAGAGGAGTCAGCAAAGATGTACGTGTCCTTCAGACTCGTTTTCAGCATTAGACATTGGCCTATGTGAGGGCAATCATAAAATGGCTGTCGTTTAAATGGAACACGAGGGTTCAGGACGGAAACTCTGATATTCGGGTGATTTTGTTACCCGAATATGAATACAATGCTTGTGCATACTATTCTAATCATTCCCGGTCTGCTGATACCAAAATCGTTGTGATACGACGACGTTTATAACACGGGTCCAGAATTTAGAATTCCCTTTTTTGGATAATCAACTAAAGCAAGGACTTTTAAACTTTCTCTAGAATTGTAGGGCCCTAACAAGTATTTTACATTTTTTAAATAAATTGTTCGTCAATGAGAAAATCAAAAATAATTATCTAGAGACAGTTTAGAGAGTTATTTGTGTGTTCACACAATTGACAGAGTGGTATCTCTACTGCTTTGAAAAATCATAACTCAAAAAGTACTTAACGTATCTTGACCAACTTGGTCTTAAAAATTATATAAACATCTGAAGTATGTTTATAAGTTTGGTCTCAAGTTAATCATTGAGTGTGTGTGGTGCATGATTGATACTGTGAGTACAACAAATGCTTAGCCCATCTCCTATATTAGCCTAAGTGATTGACCAGCTAACTCAGAAATTGGAGTATTAGGTGATCTGATTTTCACTTCTGGAATCCAATGTGTTTGCCTGGCCCCCCCTGCACAGTCTGCCTAGTTTTGCACTATACATAGAGGGCCACACTTGGGAAGAGGATATTTTCTTCCACCAGCCTGGCATTGCAGTCCTTGAGCACCGCATACCTTTTGATCAGTTATTCCCATACTCTGTGGGATATGGTTGAGCAAGTGCCACCACAGGTACTGGAGGAGGCCCGGCCTGTACTTTCCCAAGCAGTTGCTGATGGGAGAGACACAGCAAAGTTCATGATCCGATGTGGACAAGACATGGCAGACTCACTGGGAAGAGCTGTTGATTCAACAGTGTCCCAGAGGCACCACGCCTGGTGAAGGATGTCTGGCTTTTTGGAGCATGTCCAAGTCAACCTTATTGACATGCCCTTGGCTGGCAACCGTCTCCTCGGAGATAAAGCAGATTCTGTGCCCGAGCGCTTCAAGGATTCTCATGCTGCGGGCAGGTCCTTAGGCCTCGCGGTGACCCCTCGTCCCCTTCAGTCTGCTTTTGCTCTTTCATGGCTACGGAAGTGGTGCCTAGCCACATTCGTTTCCATCCAGCCATTGTGCAATGTGTACACGTATGCTGCCCAGTCTCTGCGGCATGGGATCCACCGCCCTTGTGGATCAGAGAGCCAGCAATCCCGCCAGTCCAATGCCCCTCCGCTGCCTCCAAGCCTTCCTAGTCTGACTCTTCCTCACCAGTGACAAGTCAGAGGCAGGATCTGCCATCACCCGCTCTATTGGCAATTCATCACGTCAGACAGGTGGGTTTTGCAGATAGTCTGAAGGGGCTACTCCCTCCACTTCAACTTTCCCTCCATCCATGCCTCATCCTATGATCGGATGATGGATGATCACTTGACATTTCTCCGAGAGGAAGTTACAGCTTTCTTGGCCAAGCGCACCATAGAGAGTGTTCCTGTGCAAGAAGTAGGTTGTGTTTGCTATTGGTTCCCAAAAAGGACAAGGGCCTCCTCCCTATCCTAGACCTTCGGTCCCTCAATCGCTTCCTCAGGAAGAAGTTCAAAATGCTCACTCTGGCTCAGGTTCTTTCTGCACCGGACCCAGGAGACTGGATGGTAGCGATGGACATGCAGGATGCTTACTTCCACATTCCCGTCCTGCCTGCCCACAGACATTACTTGCTGTTCACGGTGGGCCATGAGCACTTTCAGTTCACCGTGCTCCCCTTTGGCCTTACCAGCACCCCTCAGGTGTTCATCTAGGTTTTGGTGATGGTTCACTATAAACGTGCCAAGTCAGACCTGACTCCCTCTGAGACACTTCCTTTCATCTGACCTTCTGGCTTATTCTCCCAAGCAGCGATTCCAGGATATTCAGGCTATGATACTGATGTTGTAGCCTCTATCCTAGATTTTGGTGAGAATGATTCTGAGGCTGCTGAGCCCCGTGGTCTCCTGCATCCTGCTTGTGACACATGCCAGATGGCATACGCGGGCACTGCAGTGGGACCTGAAGTTCCAGTGGGTATAGTATCAGGGGAATCTCTCCCGCATGGTCTGGATCTCAGAGGGAGCAGCGTAGATCCGCAGTGGTTAACGAACAGTGATTGGGTAGGAGGCAGATCCCTCTCCATTCCCCAAGCAGATCTGATAGTAGTGACGGATGTCACTCTTGCGCTGGGTCGTCCATTTGGGAGAGGCAGAGATCAGAGGCATCTGGTCTCCAGTGGAATCTGGACTCCACATCAACCTGTTGGAGCTCTGTGTGATCAGACTAGCATTAAAAGCATTTCTCCCCCCTCTCAAGGCAAAGGTGTAGCGCAGGTGTTCATGGACAACACAACACCTATGTGGTAAAGCATGGGGTGGGGTTGTGGACCCTTTGTCAGGTTGCTCTGCTCCTCTGAACATGGCTGCAGCATCAGGGCATTTTCCTGTTGGTTCACCATCTGGTGGGGTCTCTGAACGCTAGAGCAGACGAACTTAGCCGACAATACTTTGTCGATCATGAATGGCATCTCCATCCAGAGGTGGCGCAAGGTCTTTTTTAGCAGTGGGGAGAGCTTTGCGTAGATCTGTTCACCTCTGCAGAGAATGCGCACTGGAGTTTCCAAGGCAGCAATTGCTCAGCAATGCTTATCATCTCGAGTGGAGCTCAGGTCTTCTGTACACCTTTCCACCCATACCACTTCTGCCCAGAGTTCTCAAGAAGATCATGAATGACTGGGCCTAAGTTACCGTTGTGTCTCCGGACTGGACTGGGCACGAAGGATCTTGTATCCTGAGCTATTAAGCATGGCCATCAATCCTCCGATGAGACTGCCACTTCGAGAGGATCTTCTGTCGCAGCAGCATGGGAGGGTTCTCCACCCGAACCGGACCAGTCGCTGCCTCTTTGCGTGGAGACTGAGCTGCAACAGTTGACAGACTTCGACCTTCCGCCCTAAGTCTGTAACGTAATCTTGGCTGTCAGGTGTCCCTCTACCCAAATGGAATGCGCCTGTCGTTGCTAGAAATTTGTGGCATAGTGCACAGACAAGTCTCTTGAACCCCCTTTCTGCCCCTCTCTCTGAGGGTTTATTGTTTATACTTTTGTTAGACCAGTAGGGCTCTGCGGTGGACACTCTCAAAGGTTATTTGTCTGCTGTCTCTGCTTTTTAAGGTTGCTTGATCAACCTTCTTTGTTTAAATCTCCTATTGTAAATAGGCTCCTTAAAGGCCTTACTCATACAATTCCTCCATCGCCATTCATTATGCCCCAATGGGACTTGAGTTTGGTTTGACATTCCTGATGTGCGCTTGTCCTCTTAGGCTTCTCACTTTGAAAAATGCCTTCTTTGTGGCCATCACATCTGCCCGTCGGGTGAGTGAGCTGCAGGCGTTGTCATCTGAGCCGCTCTACCTTTCCGTCTATCCTTACAAGGTGGTGCTTTGCCCTAGGACCTCGTTTCTGACGAAAGTGGTCACGCCCTTTTACGTAGGCCAATCCATCACCTTCCCTACTTTTAACGCACCCCTGCATCATTTTAAGGAAGAGGAAAGGCTCCACCGCCTGGACCCAAAAAAGTGATTGTGTTCCACCTTGATCGTACCAAAGAGTTCCGGGTGGATGATCAGCTCTTTGTTGGTTATGTGGGTGTGAAGAAAGGTCAGACGGTGCAGAAGAGGACCATCTCCATATGGGTTGTACTCTGCATTAAAATGTGCTACATATTGGCTCGGAAGCAAAGCCCTGAAGGTTTACGAACTCACTCTACCAGAGCTAAAGCTGCAACGACTGCATTAGCACGCAGAGCTCCAGTGCTGGACATCTGCCAGGCAGCAACGTGGGCGTCCTTGCACACCTTCACCAAACACTGCTGCCTGCACAGTCACGTCCGCAGGGACGGGCACTTGGCCCGTTCGGTCCTGCAGGACTTTCTGGTGTGATCTTAGCTCGCAGACCCACCTTTAGGGATGGTGTTGCTTGGATATCTATTCTAAGGTAAGGAATCTACAACTAGATGTCTCTATCAGAAGAACAAGTTACTTAAACTTTGGCAACACCTTGCCTGGTAGAGACAATATCTAGTTGCAGATTCCTTACCGACTCACCCATCCTCCCTGCTCTGCGAACTGATTTCTAGGGTCGGGGTGTCCCCTTTCAGGTCCCTAATTCTGATGCACCAGTTGTCAGTGTTCTTCATGGCTCTGAGCTTCCGGTGTGGAAAGTCGTGAAAAGAAACTGACATGAGCGCACCGGGGTGGCACCTATATAAGACCCACAAAGTCATATCCATCGCAGACGACAAAGGACTTGGAGCCGATCATCTCTACCTAACAGCACGTTAGGGTACTGCTCGAGAAATATCTCTGGATCCAGACTGATGTCTGGGAGGAAATTCTAAGGTGAGGAATCTACATCTCGAAATTGTCTCTACCAGATAAGGCATTAATGACGATGAGTAACGTGTCCTTTAGGGGGGTGTAACACATCAAACTCCCCCCTTGAAGCTACACTCCTGAGGGCAGGCAGGGAAAGGGAATGCCGGAGTGTCAGTGCTGAGGTCCAATGTAAGAGTCCTAGCTTCAAGCCAACAACACCAGCTAAATGCTTGATTGGTGTGTAGGGAAATGTTATGTGATGCCATAGGCCTGGACAGTTTATTATTAAAAGTTATTACAAACGCAGTAGGCCTGGGTTATTTATTGTGAATAGCATATGGCAAAGCCAATGGGCCTCTGACAATAGATGTTGTTACATTATGTTACAGGCCGTTCAACAGTATTCGCTTGTATGTAACATTTTAGATTACCGTAGTAGGCAAGAATATTGAACTGTACCTTTGAAGGGAATGCATAAATGAGTTTTATCTCGATTGATTGCCGCACAGGTCATGTCTCGTATGTTTTTTAAAGTTTGTCCTACCAGGCTGTCAGTAACTAAGGAACACTAAAATTTGTATTTGAACAAGCATTGGCAAAGCCCATGCAATATCTATTAGCTTTGTCAGTGTTTTCTTTAAATATGTTAAAAGCAGCACAAGCTGCCGTGCAACATGGCTTAAAATCGAGAAAAGAAATAGCAATGTGATTTTTTTTTATTTTTTATAGTGGCTTTAAGCCAGGAATCTCCAACTTACCTGAGCTGCTAATATCATTAGTACTGTAACAGTGTCTGACAAGATAACCTTAGAGGCCCCCTGTGCAAGATTACCAGCAGTGATCACCTCAGTGGATTAGACAGGGTTGCCAGCAGTAATGTAAAAATCACTTTATCAATTTGCAGTGCCTTTCAGTGGGTACACGACAGCCATAGCTGCAATGCCCCTGGCACCAAGGCAATAACATCAGTAATAAGTCTCTCCAATCACACAGCTTTAAATATGTTTTTGAAATCCGATTTTCTCCAAAGATCAGCTTATGAGTTCTGAAATGACTTCATATTTTCATCTGGAATACATGGTTTTCAATTTTGGGATGGAAACATTAATTCAACCAAGCAAAAGCTTCCGATTTAGTAGGAGCTGCATACAGGAGAGGTACAGGCAGGTACCGGGTGAGCTACTAGTAGCTCATGCGGTCCTCCGTGGTGAAGCCTGCTTTCAGCCTTGCTGTACAGCAGTGTGGGCGGCTGCACAACATGGCTCAACATGTAGGAAAAAAGGCCTTTGTTGACCGTGTCAGTGTTTTTTTCTTTTTGACTTTGGGCCCTGGCTGCCTGTGCAACATGGGTTACAGTAAATAAGAAAGCGCTATGGCACCGCCAATGTTGACAGCGCTATAGCGCTTCTTTTTTTTAAGCAAGCTAGAGGGTAGGCAGGCAGGCAGGCCTCTCGAGATAGGTCCAGAGGAGGAAAGTGAGAGCAGCAACAACAGGAGGGCAGTGGTACGGAGGGCAAGTTCACTTAATCTTCCCGTGCCTAAAAATGACATTGTCCTTGTGTAATGTAACTGGTGCTCATGTAAAGCACTCCAGTAACTTTGGGTTGAGATTGTGCTTTATAAAACTGCAACACAAGGGAGAGGCGGGAGACAGACTGCTGACATGCACTCTTTGAAAGTGCATGTCCAAAAATGTAAAAAAGAAAGAATACCTGCAGGAGTATGCGGCTAGTGGAAGGGCGCTGGCTACAGAGGGCAGTCTGTGCTATGTCCATGGGACAAACACTGGAAGTACTTGGAGGAAGCAGGAAGGAGCAGGAGGCTAGTGGAAGGGCGCTGGCTACAGACGGCAGTCTGTGCTAGGTCCATGCGACAAACACTGGAAGTACTTGGAGGAAGCAGGAATGAGCAGGAGGCTAGTGGAAGGGCGCTGGCTACAGACGGCAGTCTGTGCTAGCTCCATGCGACAAACACTGGAAGTACTTGGAGGAAGCAGGAATGAGCAGGAGTCTAGTGGAAGGGCGCTGGCTACAGACGGCAGTCTGTGCTATGTCCATGGGACAAACACTGGAAGTACTTGGAGGAAGCAGGAAGGAGCAGGAGGTGCTGATCCATCAGAAACAGAGGAACAAGAGTGACGAGGAAGCTAATTAATGTAAGTAGTCGGTGGGCTGTAAGCCCAAATTTATGCTTTTTTTTTGTTAACAATAGATTTTGCAATTAGCGCACGTATGCTGTTCAAATGAAACATATAGACTATTGGACTCAGGGGAAGTGTATTTGTGTTTGCTTGTGTGTGCTTGTATGGTGGGTGACTGTGTGTGTATCTGTGTGCGCATGATGCATGTAGATCATGGGTGTGTGTGTATCCTTGTGTGCATGTGCACCATTGGATGGTGGGTGAGTGTTTGTGTATGCATGGGCAGGAATAGGTTGGTGGCTGCCTGTGTGCATATCAGTGTGTATGCGTGCACTTTGATGGTGAGTGACGGCGTATCCGTGTGTGCATGCTTGGATGTGGATGGTAGATGATTGTGTGTATCCATGTGTACATGTGTATGATTGGATGGTGGATTAGTGTGTGTATCTGGCCGTGCATGTGCATGCTTGGATGATGAGTGACTGTGTATCTGTGTGTGCATCCTTGGATGATGGGTGATAGTGTGTGTGTCGCCGTGTGCATGTGTGAGCTTGGATGGTGGGTGAGCGTGTGTATCTGTGTGTGCATGTGTGCACTTGGATGGTGGGTGATTGTGTATATTCGTGTGTGCATGTGCCTGCTTGGATGGTGGGTGGATGTGTGTGTCCGTGTGTACATGTGCGCTCTTGTATGGTGGGTGCATCTGTGTGTATATGTATGTGCATGCATGCACTTGGTTGGTGTGTGTGTATCCTTGGATGGTGGGTGATTGTGTGTGTACCCGTATGCGCATGTCTGCGAATTGATGGTGGATGAAAGTGGGTATCTGTGTGCACATACGTGTGCTTGGATGGTGGGTGATTGTGTGTGTGTATCTGTGTGTTCATGTGCAGGCTTGGGTTGGTGGGTGACTGTGTGTGTATGCGTTTGCTTGGATGATGAGTGATTGAGTGTATCCATGTGTGCATATGCATGCTTGGATGGTGGGTGTCTGAATTTCTGTGTGCATGTGTTCACTTGGATGGTAAGTGATTACATCCATGTGTGCATGTGTGCGCTTGGATTGTGGGTGAGTGTGCTCATCTGTGTGTGCATGTGTGCGCTTGAATTGTGGGTGAGTGTGCGCATCTGTGTGTGCATGTGTGCGCTTGAATTGTTGGTGATTGTGTGTGTATCCATCTATGCATATGTATGTTTGGATGGCAGGTGAGTGTGTGTATCTGTGTGTGCATGTGAGCACTTGGATGGTGGGTGAGTGTCTACCTGTTTGCACATGGATGGTGGCTAATTGTGTGTATCCATTTGTGCACAGGGGCGCTTAGATGGCGGGTGAGTGTATGTGTTACCTGTGTGTGTATATGTGTGCTTGGATGGTGGGTGAGTGTTTCTGTATCTGTGTGTGCATGCACGTGTGTGGATGGTGAACGAGTGTATGTGCATCTTTGTGTGCACAGTTGGATGGTAAGTGAGTGCGTGTGTATCTGTGTGCATGTGCACGCTTGGATGGCAGGTGAGAGTGTGTTATCTGTGTGTACATATATGTGCTAGGATGGTGGCTGAGTGTTTGTGTATGTGTGTGCATGCACGTGCGTGGGTGTGTGGACGGTAGATGAGTGTGTGTGTGTTTGTTTAATTGTCTCTTCAGATGTGCTGTCTATTGGTGTCTGTGTGATTGTCTCTTCGGGTGCGCTGTGTATGGTGTCTGTGTGATTGTCTCTTTGGGTGTGCTGTGTATGGTGTTTGTGTGGTTTTGTGGTTGTCTCTTTGGGTGTGCTGTGTGTGATTGTCTCTTCAGGTTTGCTGTGTATGGTGTTTGTGTGGTTGTCTCTTTGGGTGTGCTGTGTGTGCTTGTCTCCTCAGGTGTCCTGTGTATGGCATCTGTGTGATTCTCTCTTTGGGTGCCCTGTGTATGTTGTTTGTGTGATTGTCTATTTGGGTGTGCTGTGTATGGTATATGTCAGTGTGATTGTCTCTTCGGGTGTGCTGTATATGGGGTATGTTTGGTTGCCTCTTTGGGTGTTAGGTGCATGGTGTCTGTGAGGTTGTCTTTTCAGCTGCACAGTATCTCTTTGGGTGTACTGTGTATGTCATCTGTGTGTGTGATTGTCTCTGAGTGTGCTGTGTATGGCTTCTCTCTGTGTGATTGTCTCTTTGGATGTGCTGCATATGGCGTCTCTCTATTCAGGTGTGCTCTGTCTGGTGTTTGTGTGATTTTCTCTTTGGGTGTGCTGTGTATGGTGTTTGTGTGATTTTGTGGTTGTCTCTTTGGGTGTGTTGTGTGTGATTGTCTCTTCGGGTGTGCTGTGTATGGTGTCTGTGTGATTGTCTCTTCGGGTGTGTTGTTTATGGCGTTTGTGTGATTGTCTCATTGGGTGTGCTGTGTATGGTGTCTGTGTGATTGTCTCTTCGGGTGTGTTGTTTATGGCGTATGTGTGATTCTTTCTTTGGGTGCCCTGTGTATGTTGTTTGTGTGATTGTCTATTTGGGTGTGCTGTGTATGGTATATGTCAGTGTGATTGTCTCTTCGGGTGTGCTGTATATGGGGTATGTTTGGTTGCGTCTTTGGGTGTTAGGTGCATGGTGTCTGTGAGGTTGTCTTTTCAGCTGCACAGTATCTCTTCGGGTGTGCTGTATATGGCGTCTGTCTCATTGTCTCTTTGGGTGTACTGTGTATGTCATCTGTGTGTGTGATTGTCTCTGAGTGTGCTGTGTATGGCTTCTTTCTGTGTGATTGTCTCTTTGGATGTGCTGCATATGGCGTCTCTCTATTCAGGTGTGCTCTGTCTGGTGTTTGTGTGATTTTCTCTTTGGGTGTGCTGTGTATGGTGTTTGTGTGATTTTGTGGTTGTCTCTTTGGGTGTGTTGTGTGTGATTGTCTATTCGGGTGTGCTGTGTATGGCATCTGTGTGGTTGTCTCTTTGGGTGTGCTGTGTGTGATTGTCTCTTCGGGTGTGCTGTGTATGGTGTCTGTGTGATTGTCTCTTCGGTTGTGTTATTTATGGCATGTGTGTGATTGTCTCATTGGGTGCCCTGGTTTTAACGCTTTTATTATTATTTCCTCGGGTGTGCTGTGTATGGCATCTGTGTGATTGTCTCTTTGGGTGTGCTGTGTATGGTGTTTGTGTGATTGTCTCTTTGGGTGTGCTGTGTATGGCGTCTGGGGGATTCGCTCCAGGTATGCTGTGTATGGTATTTGTGTGATTGTCTCTTTGGTGTGCTGTGTATGGTGTTTGTGTGATTTTGTTGTTGTCTCTTTGAGTGTGCTGTGTGTGATTGTGTCTTCGGGTGTCCTGTGTATGGCGTCTGTGTGATTGTCTCTTCAGGTGTGCTGTGTATGGTGTTTTGTGTGATTGTCTCTTTGGGTGTACTGTGTAAGGTGTTTGTGTGCTTGTCTCTTCGGGTGTCCTGTGTATGGTGTTTGTCACTTTGGGTGTGCTGTGTGTGCTTGTCTCTTCGGGTGTCCTGTGTATGGCATCTGTGTGATTGTCTCTTTGGGTGCCCTGTGCATGTTGTTTGTGTGATTGTCTCTTTGGGTGTCCTGTGTATGTTTTTTGTGTGATTGTCTATTCAGGTGTGCTGTGAATGGTATTTGTCAGTGTGATTGTCTCTTCGGGTGTGCTGTATATGGGGTACGTTTGGTTGCCTCTTTGGGTGTTAGGTGCATGGTGTCTGTGAGGTTGTCTTTTCAGCTGCACAGTATCTCTTCGGGTGTGCTGTGTATGGCGTCTGTCTCATTGTCTCTTTGGGTGTACTGTGTATGTCATCTGTGTGTGTGATTGTCTCTGAGTGTGCTGTGTATGGCTTCTCTCTGTGTGATTGTCTCTTTGGATGTGCTGCATATGGCGTCTGTCTATTCAGGTGTGCTCTTATGGTGTGTGTATGTTTGTCTCTTTGGGTGTGCTATGTGTGATTGTCTCTTTGGGTGTGCTGTGTATGGTGTTTGTGTAATTTTGTGGTTGTCTCTTTGGGTGTGCTGTGTGTGATTGTCTCTTCGGGTGTGCTGTGTATGGTGTTTGTGTGATTGTCTCTTTGGGTGTGCTTTGTATGGCGTCTGTGGGATTCGCTCCAGGTGTGCTGTGTATGGTGTTTGTATGATTGTCTCTTCGGGTGTGTTGTTTATGGCGTCTGTGTGATTGTCTCTTTGGGTGCCCTGGTTTTGTCGCCTGTGTGATTATCTCTTCAGGTGTGCTGTGTATGGTGTTTTGTGTGATTGTCTCTTTGGATGTGCTGTGTATGGTGTTTGTATGATTGTCTCTTCAGGTGTGCTCATGTATGGTGTTTGTGTGATTGTCTCTTCGGGTGTCCTGTTTATATTGTTTGTGTGATTGTCTCTTCGGGTGTGCTGTGTATGGTGTTTGTGTGGTTTGTGGTTGTCTCTTTGGGTGTGCTGTGTGTGATTGTCTCTTTGTGTGTGCTGTGTATGGCATCTGTGTGATTGTCTCTTTGGGTGTCCTGTGTTTTGGGTCTGTGTGATTGTCTCTTTGGGTTTGTTGGGTATGTTGTTTGTGTGTTTGCCTCTTCAGGTTAGCTGTGTTTGTTGTTTGTGTGATTGTCTCTTCGGGTGTCCTGTGTATGGGGTCTGTGTGTCTCTTTGGCTGTGCTGTGTGTGACATCTGTGTGGTTTATGGTTATCTCTTCGGCTGTGCTGTGTGTGACATCTGTGTGGTTTATGGTTGTCTCTTCGGCTGCGCTGTGTGTGACATCTGTCTATGGTTTGTGGTTGTCTATTCGGCTGTGTATGATATTTGTCTGTGTTTTATATGTTTGCTCTTCTGCTGTGCTGTGTATGACATCTGTCTGTGTTTTTGTGGTTGTCTCTTCGGCTGTGCTGTGTGTGACATCTGTCTGTGGTTTATGGTTGTCTCTTCAGCTGTGCTGTGTATGACATTTGTTTTTGTTGTATATGGTTGTCTCTTCTGCTGTGCTATGTATGACATCTGTCTGTGTGGTTTGTGTTTGTCTCATCAAGTGTGCTGTGTATGGCAGCGTAGGAGGCCGGCCTGGTTTGTAGTGGGTACCTTGGGTACTTACACCAGGTCCAGTTATCCCTTATTAGTGAAGTAGTCGTGTTCTAGCAGCTTAGGCTGATAGAGGTAGCTATACAGAGCAGCTTAGGCTGAATTAGGAGACATGCAAAGCTCATGCAATACCACTTATAGTTACACAGTGCTTATACACAAGTAAAGACAATACTCAGTGTTACCAAAAACAAAGGTACTTTATATTAGTCACACAATGCCAAAAATACTTTGTAGGCTATACTCCCTTAGGAGGTAAGTACATCACACAATATACACTACTAACCAGAAACAGGTAAGTACGCAGTAGGAAAACAGTGCAAATAGTGAAAGTCGCAATAGGTTGCAGTGGGCCTAAGGGGAACACAAACCATATTCTAAAATAGTGGAATGTGAAAGACAGTTTCCCACCTAGGCAAGTGTAGTGTGTAGAGGGGCTCTGGGAGTGTAAGAAAACACCAAAGGTGAGCAATGTTCCCCACCCCAGAGCCCAGGAAAACAGGAGTAAAATACAGCAGGTTTCCTAAAACACACTACAAGTCATGATAGAAGATAATGCAAGAACCAGAAGAGACTGCAAGACACCAACAGTGGATTCCTGGACCTGAAGTTCTGTGGAAGAAGAGGACCAAGTCCAAGAAGCACTGAAGAGTCGATGGGAGAACAGGAGCCCCTGGTAACCCGGATGAAGGTGCAAAAGAAGAACCACTGGTGAGAAGACAAAGGCCCTCATTCTGACCCTGGCGGTCGGTGATAAAGCGGCGGCCAACCCGCCAACAGGCCGGCGGTCCAAAATATGCAATTCTGACCCTGGCGGGAACCGCCAACACAGCCCGCCGCATTAACACTCCGCCCGCCACGGCGGAACAAACAAACAGCGCGGCGGTCCCCGCCAACAGCCAGGCGGCAGACAATGTACCGCCCACCCTATCACGACCCACCAATCCGCCACCTTTTCCGGGGCGGGAGCACCGCCGATAAAAACACGGCGGAAACAGACTACGAACGGGAAAACGCTCACCTCCACATACTCCACGCGAGATTCCGGCAGTATGGAACCCGAGTTGCAGGTCATCCCCGCACTCCTATACCTGCTCCTGTACCAGGAGCACGCCCGGCGGCGCGGAAGACATCGGTGAGTACTGCACCTACGACACAGGGGAGGGAAAAGATTACCGGCACACACCCACCCACCCACACCCACTACAACACACACATCAATGCATTCCCACAGATCACTGTCACAACCCACAAACCCCCCCCTCCGAAATAATGCAAAGACCAAAAGAAGAGATCCTAAACGGGCAGATATATTGAAAAATGGACAGCTGTAATCCCAATAAATAAATAAACTATGTACAAAATATATACAGCTACTAAATGTAGTCCAGCCACTGTCCGTGGACCACAGGGGTCCTGAGCAAAGGGGCAAGGCCCAGTCCCACGACAAGAACTCCACGGAGAGAACACTGCAGGGGCATCAGAAAGAAAAAAGGACAGGCACCTCAGGGGGAAGGGAAGGGGGGGCACCTCAGCCACTTGAGTACACGACGCCAGATCCACGAGGGGACTCCATGACCACTGGCCCATCCTGGGGAGAGCAAAGCCACAGTCCAAACTGTCCATACAGTGGGTGGCCTGCCCACTGGGCCATCCTGGGGAGAGCAAAGCCACAGTCCATACAGGCCATACAGTGGGTGGCCTGCCCACTGGGCCATCCTGGGGAGAGCAAAGCCACAGTCCATACAGGCCATACAGTGGGTGGCCTGCCCACTGGGCCATCCTGGGGAGAGCAAAGCCACAGTCCAAACAGTCCATACAGTGGGTGGCCTGCCCACTGGGCCATCCTGGGGAGAGCAAAGCCACAGTCCATACAGGCCATACAGTGGGTGGCCTGCCCACTGGGCCATCCTGGGGAGAGCAAAGCCACAGTCCAAACAGTCCATACAGTGGGTGGCCTGCCCACTGGGCCATCCTGGGGAGAGCAAAGCCACAGTCCAAACAGTCCATACAGTGGGTGGCCTGCCCACTGGGCCATCCTGGGGAGAGCAAAGCCACAGTCCAAACAGTCCATACAGTGGGTGGCCTGCCCACTGGGCCATCCTGGGGAGAGCAAAGCCACAGTCCAAACAGTCCATAACAGACTCCACTGCCACTGGAGGAGGCATGTTGGCCAGAGGACATCCTGCAGCCCTGCCCGAGACAGATCCTGCCCTGCCACGTCTGCCAAAGGGCCAGCGGTTCCTGCCTGGAAGGGACCAGTTCAGCGGTTCTTGCCTTGAAGGGCCCAGTTCAGCGGTTCTTGCCTTGAAGGGCCCAGTTCAGCGGTTCTTGAGACGGCGGTCCCCAGCGGAGCGGTCCTGGAGACGGCAGGGCCCAGTTCAGCGGTTCTTGCCTTCAAGGGCCCAGTTCAGCGGTTCTTGAGACGGCGGTCCCCAGCGGAGCGGTGCTGGAGACGGCGGGGCCCAGTTCAGCGGTTCTTGCCTTGAAGGGCCCAGTTCAGCGGTTCTTGAGACGACGGTCCCCAGCGGAGCGGTCCTGGAGACGGCGGGGCCCAGTTCAGCGGTTCTTGCCTTGAAGGGCCCAGTTCAGCGGTTCTTGAGACGGCGGTCCCCAGCGGAGCGGTCCTGGAGACGGCGGGGCCCAGTTCAGCGGTTCTTGCCTTGAAGGGCCCAGTTCAGCGGTTCTTGAGACGGCGGTCCCCAGCGGAGCGGTGCTGGAGACGGCGGACATTCTATGGCCAACTGCTCATTGCCTGGTGGTGCCCTCCTGGGCAGCGGGGATGGTGCTCCTTCAATGCCCACCTGGGCTGTGGGTGGTGGGGCCCTCCTGGACAGCTGGGCTGGGTCCTCCCTTGGCAGCGGCTATGGGGGTGGTGGGCTCTCCCGGGGCAGCTGTGCCGGTTCCTCCCGGGGCAGCGGCTATGGGGGTTGCGGGCTCCTCCTGGGCAGCTGTGACGGGTCCTCCATGGGCAGCAGGCCTTCTGCCTGACTTCTCCGCCTTGCTGCCCTTGCCCTCCTTAGTCGGGAGTCTGTGGCCCTTTCCTCCCTTTGGAGCTGTGGCTGTTGACGGTGGCTGGCTAGTGTCCTGGGGGGGATATAGAATCCGGGCTCCGCCGGCGGCCCTTCCGCCTTCTGCTCCTCTTCCCAGGGGGTGGGCTGGCTGTCCCCTTGCTGCTGGAGGAAGATCCAGACCTGCGGGCTGGTGGGCTCCAATACCCCTGCACCCTTGTCAAGGGGGCTGCAGGGCTGGTGGTGGCTGAGGTGCTCTTCTTACCCCGACGAGAAGGAGGGGGGGGCTCAGGGTCAGGAAAGAAGGTAGCAGTAGAGAGATAGATTTTCTTGGGACAATGGATAGTGGTAGGTACAGTGGGAATGGGAGTGGAGGGAGAGGATGTGGTTGTAGGCGAGACAAGTTTGCTGTCTTTGGGTGCAGGTGCACGAGCGGGAGGCTGTCGTGAGGTGGATGGCTGTTGGGTGGGTGGGTGGCTGCGTTTGTGTGGTGTGGAAGAGGGGGTGACAGACACAGTGGGAGAGGACACAGGGGACGTGTAAATGGCAGTGGGGGTGGTGACTGCACGTGTGCGGACTGGACTGGAGGGTGTGCTGGTGATGGAAACACTGGCTGATGGTGAGGTAAATGAAGGTGTGAGTGTAGACGTCACAGGGAGGGAGGAGGGAGACGAGGAGGTGGGGGTCACAGAGGTGGTAGTGACTGTTGGCATGTCTGCATCGGAATGTTGCTTGTGTGAATGTCTGCGTGATCTGTGGTGCTTATGTTTGGATGAGCTGCTCTTGGGTGTTGAGGTGTGTGCAGGCTGGTCTGATGGTGTGGGTGGGACAGGCAGAGGAACAGGAGACTGGGAGGAGGGAGTTAGTAGAGGGAGGCAGGAGACAGGGACAATGGCTGCCGTCAGTGCTGAGGCCAGAGCCTGGAACGATCGCTGATGGGCAGCCTGACCCGAATGAATGCCCTCCAGGTACGCATTGCTGCGATGAACCTCCCTCTCCACCCCCTGGATGGCATTCAAAAGGGTAGTCTGCCCAACAATGAGCGTTCGGAGGAGGTCAATGACCTCCTCACTGAGGGCAGCGGGGGTAACAGGGGCAGGGCCTGAGGTGCCTGGGGCGAAGGAGATGCCCGGCTTCCTGGCAGAGCGGGCACGGGGCGAACGCTGAGGGGCTGCTGGGAGGGCGGAGATGGTGCGCTGGGTGGCGGCTGTACCTGTAATGGCGGGGGGCACGGATGGTGCCCCCCCGCAAGGGAGCTCCCTTCCGAGGACGTGTCCGTGTCGCTGCAGGGTCCAGTCGTCCCCGTTGTGGAGCTCCCCTCGCCCTCCGTCTCACTGGTCCAGTCAGACTCTGTGGCATGGCCCTCCTGGGCCATGTGAGATGCAGCTCCCTCCTGCCCCGATGCCACTTCTCCTCCGCCTGATGATGCTGATGCACACAAGCACAGAAAGACAAACAAAAAGGGGGGGGGAGAGAGAAATAAAGAGATTTTGAGTACATGGATCACCGGTACAGTTAGCGGACATGACAGACACAGATGCCCCCTGCACTAAGTTGCGCACTTGGGGTCCACTACGCATTCCGTGGAACATGCCCTACACGCCTAGAGTTGACAACTGCACCCATGGATGACACTGCCCAGGGATGGCTGTACTGGCACACTACTGAGGGTGGTGGCTGGGGACACAGGGGCTTACGGGGGTGCCCAGCCTACAGATATCGCCCTGGCCTAGGGGGACCCACAGCCCTCCTCCCCCACCCAGACACCTCCACTGCGCGACAACAGAGTAGATTATGCTTGTACTCACCCCCTTGTGTCTGCTGTGCTGCCCTCACGCGCCCATCCAAATCAGGGTAGGCCACCGCCAGGATCCGGAACATCAGGGGGGTCAGTTGACGGCAGGCACCCCGCCTACGTTGGGAGGCCATCCCCAGCAGAGACTCGGCGGTCTTCTTGGTCCCGCGGCGGATGTCCTCCCACCTCTTGCGGCAGTGGGTGCCCCGTCGATGGTGGACCCCCAGGGTCCGGACTTCCTTGGCGATGGCACGCCAAATCCCGATCTTCTCATGGGCGCGGACCTATGTGACACGTACAGGGAGGGAGAAATACCACGTTCAAGTTTGTCTGCATTTTCGTTGCCAGTGGCCCAACGCCCCCCATCCCTGCCAGGCCCCCCGCCATGCCCCCGCCAGGCCCAACATGCCCCCCATCCCCGCCAGGCCCCCCGCCAGGCCCCCCCGCCAGGCCCAACATGCCCCCCATCCCCGCCAGGCCCCCCTCCAGGCCCAACATGCCCCCCATCCCCGCCATGCCCCCTGCCAGCCCCAACATGCCCCCCATCCCCGCCAGGCCCCCCGCCATGCCCCCCGCCAGGCCCAACATGCCCCCCATCCCCGCCAGGCCCAACATGCCCCCATCCCCGCCAGGCCCCCCGCCAGCCCCAACATGCCCCCCATCCCCGCCAGGCCCCCCGCCAGGCCCAACATGCCCCCCATCCCCGCCAGGCCCCCAAGCCAGCCAGTGGCCCCAAATGCATATTGAATTAAACTCACTTGTTGGTCTGGAGGACCGTAGAGTAGCGCATACTGGGGGAGGACCCCATCCACAAGTTTCTCCAACTCTTCTCCAGTGAAGGCAGGGGCCCTTTCCCCAGGCGCAGCAGCCATTGTCCCTTCCAGACCGAGGTCACAGCAACACTTGCAGTGTAGGTCCTCTCCTGTGAAAGTTCAAGTCGCAAGTGAATAAGTAGATAGAAAATGGCGGTCCGCCACCGCCGGCGCCCTTCGCCATTGGCTCCTGAAACCCATAGGCTTCAATGTTAACCAATGCGGCTTCGCGCCGCGGTCTTCGACCGCCGCGGTGTGCCACGCCAGCGCATTGACCTCACATCCCATTGTCACACTTCACAGGTCAGGCAGCCGCCATTTCGAGGGTCCACATGGCTCAATTTCAACTGCGTCACACAGGCCTAGGCCTTGCATAGCCACTCAGACACGCCATTCACTGCATAGAGAATCGTTTACTGTGCAAGCTGTGAGTACGTACCTGTGGGTTGCTTGACTGTGTGCTCCATGTTGTCCTTCCTAGGCACCGTCCGCTGGGTTTGGCGAGGAGACGGATGAATCCTCCCGTGTACAGGCCGCTGGTGGACCTGTCGACAGTGGAAGCACGCCACATTATCCTGACCTACCGGCTTGACCGTGCCACTATACAAGAACTGTGTGCCCAGCTGGAGCCCGACCTGATGTCCCCCATCCGCCAACCCACAGGGATTCCCCCTCTGGTGCAGGTCCTGTCAGTACTCCATTTCTTGGCAAGTGGGTCATTTCAGACAACAGTGGGAATTGCTTCTGGGATGTCTCAGCCCATGTTTTCGAAGGTGTTATCCAGAGTGTTGTCTGCCCTGATGAAATACGTGAGGAGCTACATCATTTTCCCTGAGGTGGGCGAATTGGCTACAGTGAAGGGTGATTTCTATGCCCTTGGACATATTCCCAACGTCATTGGTGCCATTGATGGGACCCATGTGGCTTTGGTTCCCCCAAGAGACAGGGAGCAGGTGTACAGGAACAGAAAAAGTTACCATTCCATGAACATCCAGGTGGTGTGTTTGGCTGACCAGTACATCTCGCATGTAAATGCCAAATTCCCAGGGTCAGTGCATGACGCCTACATCCTAAGGAATAGCAGCATCCCTTACGTGATGGAACAGCTAGAGAGACACCGTGTATGGCTATTGGGGGACTCTGGGTACCCCAACCTGTCGTGGCTACTGACCCCAGTAAGGAATCCACGGACCAGGGCAGAGGAACGGTACAATGAGGCCCATGGGCGTACTAGGAGGGTGATCGAACGCACCTTCGGCCTCCTAAAGGCCAGGTTTCGGTGCCTGCATATGACAGGTGGATCCCTAATGTACTCACCTAAGAAGGTGTGTCACATCATCGTGGCCTGCTGCATGCTTCACAACCTGGCTTTGCGCCGCCAGGTGCCTTTCCTGCAGGAGGATGGTCGAGACGGTGGTGTTTTGGCAGCTGTGGACCCTGTGGAGAGTGACGAGGAGGAAGACGACGGGGCTGAAACAGACAACAGGGACAGAATCATTGAACAGTACTTCCAATAGGACACAGGTAACAATTCAAACATAATTTAGTAAATGTGAACTACTCTCCTGCATCTCTGCTGCCTGTCTATTTGCCCCAGTGTATGATGACTGAGTTGTGGCTTTTCCCTCCCTATTTCAGATCTGGGGTCCCCACTACGAGTCCTGTGCTTCGTTTCCCCATGGACTACAGCTTTGTGGCAGCTGTTTGTTGACTTCACTATGTACAAGGACATATTTGCACTGTCATGTCAATTACAATATTTTGAAATCACAGCCAGACTCCAGATAGTTTTGTGCAAAATAGGTGTTTATTTCAGTGCTCAAAATGGGATGGGTGGTTTCAAGTGGGTGGGGGCTATGGTGAAGGAATGTCCATGGCAGAGTCCAGAGTAACAGTCACACAGGTGCATTGTCCAGAGGCCTGTGGAGAGATGGAGCATGGGCAGTTCAAGGATGGACAGGGTGACAATGTGGGACAGTGGGATGACATCAGGTGGTATCCTTTGCTGGCGGGGGTCTTGACATCCTACTCTGTCTTCTTGCGAGATCTCAGGGCCCTCTTGCTGGGTGGTTCTTCTCCTGCAGGAGGTGGGGGTCTGGTGGGCTGCTGTTGTGCGGGGGCCTCCTGTCCACTAGTGCCGGCGGAGGTGGTTGGCTGTTCTTGGTCCAGGCTAGTGGCAGGGGCCCTTTGTTGTTGTTGAGTGTCCGTCCTGGTGTTGATGAGGTCCTGCAGCAGCCCTACCATGGTAACCAGGGTGGAGGTGAGGGCTCTGATGTCCTCCCTGTACCCCCGATAGTGTTCCTCCTGCAGTACCTGGATCTCCTGGAACCGGGCCAGTACCGTCGCCATCGTCTCCTGGGAGCGGTTGTATGCTCCCATGATGGTGGTGAGGGCCTTGTGGAGAGTGGGTTCCCTGGGCCCGTCCCCCCCCCCCTGTCGCACAGCTGCCCTCCGAGTTGCCCTGTTTCCCTGGGCCTCTGCCCCCTGGCCGGTGTGCCCACTACCACTGCCCCCAGGTCCCTGTTGTTGTTGGGGTGGTGGGTTATCCTGGGTGCCCTGTAGTGGTAGACACACCGCAGATTGACGCGCCCTGGAGACAGAGGCATGGGCCCGCTGGGTGGGAGCTGTGCTGGTGTTCCCAGAGGGGTTTGGGTCTGTAGTGGCCTGTGCCTGTGTGAGGGGAACCGACTGTCCAGAGGTCCCCGATGGTCCGGGCTGGTCATCAGTGTCCAGGTCGACAGAGCTGCTGTCATCGCTGACGGCCTCTTGGGTGGGGGGTGTGGAGAATTCTGGGCCCTCCGTGGCGGTGTGTTGACGGTCGGGTCCTGCAGGGGTATAGAGGTATGGTTATAGTTTCAATGTGTGGCATATGGGTGTATCTGTGGGTTCCCGTGTCCCCAAGTGCTGGCATTCGTGTGTGGGGGCTTTGGTGAGGGCGGCTTGTGGGGGGGATGTGTATATGCATTGGGCATGCTTTGGTGATGGGTGTCCATGCTTAGTGGACGCATGCAGGCCTAGGTTTTGGGATGTGTGGGTTGTGATGGTGAGACATTGGCAGGGAATAGGTGTGCTGGGGGTGGGGGTGAGGATGGTGGTGGGGGTGAGGATGGTGGTGGGGGTGAGGGTGGGGGTGAGGATGGGGGTGGGGGTGAGGGTGAGGGTGGGGTTCGAGGATGGGGGTGAGGGTTGGGGTATGATTTGGCATGCAGGTGGGGGGGAAGCAGTAGTGAAGCTTCAACTTACCAGAATCCATTCCTCCGCCGACTCCTGCGAGGCCGTCTGGATGCAGGATGTTCAAGACTTCCTCCTCCCATGTTGTAAATTGTGGGGGTTGAGGTGGGGGTCCTCCGCCAGTCTTCTGCACGGCGATGTTGTGCCTGGATACCATGGAACGCACCTTCCCCCGTAGGTCGTTCCATCGCTTCCTGATGTCTTCCCGATTTCTGGGGTGCTGTCCCACAGCGTTGACCCTGTCGACAATCCTCTGCCATAGCTCCGTCCTCCGGGCAATGCTGGTGTATTGGACCTGTGTGCCGAAGAGCTGGGGCTCTACCCGAACGATTTCCTCCACCATGACCCTGAGTTCTTCGTCTGAGAAGCTGGGGTGTCTTTGGGGTGCCATGGAGTGGTGTGTATGATGGGTGGGGTGGAGTATGTGTAGTTAAGTGTGTTGAGTGTGGTGGTGTGTGTTGTTTTGTGTGTGGATATTGTGTGGGTGATGGTGTAGTGTGCCTCTGTGTGATGGTATTCTGTGATCGCTGATGTGTCTCTCAGTGCTTCTTTTCGGATTTTGGTCGAAGGGGTTTGTGGGTGATGTGGGTGTGTGTTTTATATTGTATTGTGTGTGTGGGAGTGGTGTGTGTATGTGTATCAGGTGTGTGGAATTCAAATCGTCCAATGTGGCTGAGTTTTGTTCGTTTGTGTGTATTCTGACCGCGGCGGTGTGTACCGCCAATGGAAAACCGCGTTTGAAAGACCGCCGCGTGGATTCGTGGGTCGTAATGGCATGGGCGTATTTCTGTTGGCGTGACGGTGGAGGTTTGGTCACCTCCACTTTTCCGCCGACCGCTGGTCTGGCGGTCTGTTGTGGCTGTCGGATTTTCAGAGGTTTGGCTGGTGCGGGTCAGAATGACCGTGGCGGGTTACCGCGACCGCGGCGGAATTATGGAGGATTTCTGACCGGCGGTAGGCGCCTTTTACCGCCGAGGTCAGAATGACCACCAAAGTCAGTTATGCACCAAAGAAGACAGATGCGGGTTCCTGGTTAGTGCAGAAGATGTCCCACTGTAGGGGGCTGGCCTGGCTTATAGTGAGTACCCTGTGGTACTTACACCCTGGGCAAGGTCCAGGTATCCCTTATTAGTAGAATAGAGGTGTTTCTAGCAGCTTAGACTGATAGAGGTAGCTATAGCTGAGCAGCTTAGGCTGAACTAGGAGACATGCACAGCTCCTACTATACCACTTATATCATATAGCACAATATCATAAGAAAGTCAATACTCAGAGTTACTAAAAATAAAGGTACTTTATTTTTATGACAATGTGGCAAAAGTATCTCAGTGAGTACCCTCAGTTAGAAGGTAAGTAATATACACAAGTCACATGTACACAAACCCAAAACAGGTAAGTATTAGTAAGAAAAGTAATGCAAACAGTGTAGAATTACAATAGGATGCAATAGGTGAACAAAGGTCTAGGGACAACACAAACCATATACTCCAAAAGTGGAATGCGAATAACAAATGGACCCCAGACCAATGGGATCTTGTAGAGGGTCGCAGAAACTGTAAGAAAACAGTCAGGGTGTCCAAGATACCCCACCCCAAGACCCTGAAAAGTAGGAGTAAAGTACCCCTTCTACCCCAATAGGACACAATAGTCGTGATAGGGGGATTCTGCAAGAACCACAAGCACCAGCAAAACACTGAAGACGGATTCCTGGACGTGAGGACCTGCAAGGCAAGGGGACCAAGTCCAAGAGTCGCTATAGTGTCCAGGGGGGCAGGAGCCCAGGAAACCCCGGATGAAGGTGCAAAAGGGCTGCCTCCGAGTGGAAGAAGCCGAAGATTCTGCAACAACGAAAAGGGCTAGGAACTTCTCCTTTGGATGAAAGATGTCCCACGGCGTGCTGGATGTTGCAGAAGTGTTTCCATGCAGAAATACCGCAAACAAGCCTTGCTAGCTGCAAGGGTCGCGGTAGAGGTTTTTGGATGCTTCTGGGGACCAGGATGGACCAGGTTGTTGCCCCTTGGAGGAGGAGACAGAGGGGGCGCTCAGCAACTCGGAGAGCCCCCGCAGAAGCAGGCAGCACCCACAGAAGTACTGGAGCAGGCACTTAGAAGATTTGTGAAACCGGAGTCACAAAAGGAGGGTCCCACGACGTCGGAGTCCAACTCAGAGGGTTGAGCACTGCAGGACGGAGTGCTGGGGACCCAGGCTTGGCTGTGCACAAAGGAATCCTTGGAGAAGTGCACAGAAGCCAGAGCAGCTGCAAATCACGCAGTACACAGGTTTGCAGTCTAGCGTGGGGGAGGCAAGGACTTACCTCCACCAAACTTGGACTGAAGGATCACTGCACTGTGGGGGTCACTTGGATCCAGCTCCTGTGTTCCAGGGACAATGCAGGTCAGGATGAGAGGGGACCCAGAGGACCGGTGATGCAGTCTTTTGGTGCCTTCGTTAGCAGGGGGAAGATTCCGTCTACTGATGGGAGATTTCTTCTTGGCGTCCAGTGCAGGGTGAAGGCAGGCTACCCCCAGAGCATGCACCACCAGGAAACAGTCGAGAAAGCCGGCAGGATGAGGCGCTACAATGTTGCTGGTAGTTGTCTTACTACTTTGTTGCAGTTTTGCAGGCGTCCTGGAGCAGTCAGCGGTCGATCCTTGGCAGAAGTCGAAGAGGGAAGTGCAGAGGAACAGGAGGTTTGGCTACCAAGAAAGGAGGTTTGGCTACCAAGAGAGGTAAGAGCCTATCAGAGGGGGTCTCTGACGGCACCTGCTGTCACTGGCCACTCAGAGCAGTCCAGTGTGCCCCCAACACCTCTGAATCCAAGATGGCAGAGGTCTGGGACACACTGGAGGAGTTCTGGGCACCTCCCCTGGGAGGTACTGATCAGAGGACTGGTCACTCCCCTTTCCTTTGTCCAGTTTTGCGCCAGAGCAGGGCTGGGGATCCCTGAACCGGTGTAGACTTGCTTATGCAGAGATGGGCACCATCTGTGCCCATTAAAGCATTTCCAGAGGCTGGGGGAAGCTACTCCTCCCCAACCCTTCACACCTATTTCCAAAGGGAGAGGGTGTAACACCCTCTCTCTGAGTAAATCCTTTGTTCTGCCTTCCTGGGCCGGGGCTGCCCAGACCCCAGGAGGGCAGAATCCTGTCTGAGGGGTTGGCAGCAGCTGCAGTGGAAACCCCGGAAAGGCAGTTGGGCAGTACCCGGGTTCTGTGCTAGAGACCCAGGGTACTGCCCATCTGCCTTTCCCAGAATGGTATTGGGGTGACAATTCCATGATCTTAGACAATTCCATGATCTTAGACATGTTACATGGCCAGGTTCGGAGTTACCATGGTCATGGTGTGGTCATTACACACGTGCACAGCACAGTGACCTATGTGCTGTGCACGTGTGTAATGGTGTCCCCGCACTCAAAAAGTCGGGGGAACTTGCCCTGAATGATGTGGGGGCACCTTGGCTAGTGCCAGGGTGCCCACACACTAAGTAACTTGGCACCCAACCTTCACCAAGTGAGGGTTAGACATATAGGTGACTTATAAGTTACTTATGTGCAGTGATGAAAAATGGCTGTGAAATAACGTGGACGTTATTTCACTCAGGCTGCAGTGGCAGTCCTGTGTAAGAATTGTCCGAGCTCCCTATGGGTGGCAAAAGAAATGCTGCAGCCCATAGGGATCTCCTGGAACCCCAATACCCTGGGTACCTAGGTACCATATACTAGGGAATTATAAGGGTGTGCCAATCAGAATTGGTAAAATTAGTCACTAGCCTGCAGTGACAATTTTAAAAGCAGAGAGAGCATAAACACTGAGGTTCTGGTTAGCAGAGACTCAGTGATACAGTTAAGCACCACACAGGGAACACATACAGGGCACACTTTATGAGCACTGGGGTTCTGGCTAGCAGGATCCCAGTGACACAGGCAAAAACAAACATCAAAACAAGTAAAATTGAGGGTAACATGCCAGGCAAAATGGTATTTTCCTAAAGGGATGATGTCTTCCCAGGGGAACCTGAAGGGCAGAACTAGAGCCTAACATGCTGTGCTCTAATATTGCCTAAGTAGAAATTGTCAGAGCTACCCATGGGTGGCAAAAGAAATGTTGCAGCCCATAGGGATCTCCTGGAACCCCAATACCCTGGGTACCAAATACAAGGGATTTATATGGGTGTACCAGTGTGCCAATGAGAATTGGTAAACTAGCCTGCAGTGACAATTTTAGAAAGCAGAGAGAGCATAAACACTGAGGTTCTGGTTAGCAGAGCCTCAGTGAGACAGTTAGTCATCACACAGGGAACACATACCTATAGGCCACAAACTTATGAGCACTGGGGTCCTGACTAGCAGGATCCCAGTGACACATAACAAACATACTGAAAACATAGGGTTTTCACTATGAGCACTGGGCCCTGGCTAGCAGGATCCCAGTGAGACAGTAAAAACACCCTGACATACACTCACAAACAGGCCAAAAGTGGGGGTAACAAGGCTAGAAAGAGGCTACTTTCTCACACAACCCCACCCCCCCAAACGAAGGACAATAAGGCTAACCTTGGCCAGTTGAGTCTTTATTGTCTAAGTGGTGATAAGTAGAGAGTAGCTCTGCAATAGACTGGTTACTCCCATTATCATCCACTATATGGTTATGTTATGATCAAACGAAGAATTTTCCACACGATGAATGTGTTCACTATGCGTTTATTTCTTCACGATACAGAGCCACCTCAAAAGAGTGCTGACATCCGCCCCAACCGCCGTCTTCTCAACTCTTCACTCCGTCCGCCTCGTCATTCCCCCAACATTCCAACCTCCTGTCATTCTCCCACGAGCCCCGCATTCCACACACCAGGTTCCAAACACAACATACCATCTTCCCCTTTTTTTTTTTTTTTTTTTTTTAAAACAAAAAATACAGAGAATAAAAAACAAAATACTCCCTAAAACACACAAACACGAAAGGTACAACAAAATCGAAAGAACTAGTGCTCAGGTCTTAATTTCCATGGTAAAAATCTTTCACGGGAAGATCGGCGTGGAAAGTCTACCAATCCATCTGAAGCAGCCTTATGAGAATCCACTTTATGTGAATCTTGGGCATATAAATTTAAATTCCCACCATAGCTCCTTTCTCCATCCACACTGTCATCACGCTCACTACAAGCCCCCGAATCTGAATCTTCAGAAAGTTTTACAACTTTGGATAGATTCCACCAACGACCATCACCAACCATAACTGCATTCCCATAAACTTTTCTCACTCTGACTGGATTACTGAAACAAACATCACCTTTTTTAACAGTTACACTTTTCTTTATACGCACCCAGTCTCCAGGATTAACCATACACAATTTGGTGGCTTTAATAGTATCAAATCTTCTTTTCATGCGCTCTTGTCCTGACCTCACATTTTCCCACTCAACCACACTCATACCTCCACTGGATGTTTTGTTTTTCAAATTACTCGCTAACCACGACGGGAACAGGACAGTATTAGGTTTTCGACCTCTTAGTGCCTCAAACGGTGAGATATTAGTCAATGAATGAGGTGTTGAACGATATACCCACAACATAGTGCTCACAGCCTTAGCAACGTCATAATTATTGCATCTCGCCCATTTTATACAGTCACCAACCACTCTATTCATCCTCTCAACCAAACCATTAGTTTGGGGGTGATATAAAGAACTCTTCAAATGTAAAATACCAGATTGTCTTAAGAAATCTTCCATCTCAGAACTCACGAACTGTACCCCATTGTCTGAGATAATAGTTTCTGGAAATCCCTCACGCATAAACACTTCTTTAAGAAACAAAACAGCATTGGACGTTGAAGGTACAGCACAAAAGCGAACTTCAGGCCATCTACTGTGATAATCCATAAGAACAAAAGCATATCGTAAGTTGTGGGGAAGAAAATTAAACGGCCCAGCCATGTCTATTCCCACCTTAGACCACGGTCTTTCTGGCACTTCAATGGGATGCAAAGGTGGCGTACGTACTTTCAGACCCTTTTCCGCAGAATTGCATACCACACACCTTTTGACCACAGCATCCACCTCTTTATCCATGGAAGGCCACCAATAACTTTCCCTCAATCTCCTCTTGGTCATAGTCGCTCCAAAGTGTCCTTCATGTGCCAACTCTATCAGACCCTTTCTTCACGATACAGAGCCACCTCAAAAGAGTGCTGACATCCGCCCCAACCGCCGTCTTCTCAACTCTTCACTCCGTCCGCCTCGTCATTCCCCCAACATTCCAACCTCCCGTCATTCTCCCACGAGCGCCGCATTCCACACACCAGGTTCCAAACACAACAGGTTACTTCCCTGTGGGGATGTAAACCACCCTGTTTGAAGGTTTTTAGCTAAGCAACAATGTGAAGATGTATTTTTAGAGTTCCTATCAGTAAGTTTTAGTTTAGAGCAGTGGGAATTGTCCACTGGACCTATTTGTAGAGATGAAAATACGAAGACAGGGATGCTGTCTCAATAAAGCCATAGCTGGGCAAAAACTTTGTCCATATGGCTGTAAGAGAGAACAGGGATGCTGTTTCTCTTGAGTTGGAGCAGGGCAGGGATGCTGTCCTATGAGCTCCACACTAGGGCAGGGCTGCTGTCCTAAGTGTTGTGAGGCAGAGCAGGGTTGCTGCACTAAAGTTTCTCTGGGAGGGTTGGAGGGATGCTCCATGTTAACTAAAATGGTTCTTTTCTTCTCACCAATATTAGTTATCCCACAGAGAGGTACTTCTACCTCAGGGAGTCCAGCTGTGTTAGCTGATGATTCCCTTGGAACAGGTGCCACCCCAGGAGAGGTTTCTCCCATCACAGGAATGGCATCCTGAATGGCAGGGTGGGTAGGGGATACTTTGATGCCCTTTTTACCTGTTGTTGGAGAAGGATCCTGAGTTTTCAGGCCTTTTTCTCTCCTTTGCTTTTTCATTTCAGCTGAAATGAGGAAGCAATTCATCAGGGATACCCAGCATGGCTGCATGGTTATAAAACTCTACCTCAGCCCAACCTGAGGTCTCTAGGTCATTACCTAAGAGACAGTCTACAGGTAAGCTAGGTGACACTACCACCTGCTTAGGGCCAGTAACTCCACCCCAACTAAACTGAATTATAGCTATGGGTAGGAACATAGTGGAGTTATGGACATCAATAATCTTGTACTGTTGTCCAATGATGTGTTGTGCAGGAGACACTAGGTTTTCAGTCACCAAAGTGATACTGGCACCTGTGTCCCTGTAGGCCTGGGCTTCAACACCATTTATGGAAACTGTCTGCCTGTACTTATCCATTGTAAGGGGACAAGCAGCCAGTGTGGCAAGGCCAATGTCACCAGGTGTGACAGAAACTGTCTTGGGACTGACTACCCCAGTTTCTATGATGGACCCATAAGTGAACCCAACTACACCCTTAGTTTGACTGTTGCCAGCAGTCCCACCACTATTACCACTACTGCTAGGGGCACTGGAGTTTGATGTATTAGTAGTGATAGGCTCAGGGGGTTTACCTGGACAGGACTTATCCGCTGGCCTATGGCCTTTATTTTTACACACATAGCACCAAGGCTTTTTAATGTGTGTGGGTTGTGAAGAAGAGGAAGAAGATGATTTATCCCCACCCCCTGAAGAGTGTTTAGGATTTGAAGAAGGATCTTTGTGTTTACTTTTATCCCCATGCTTATCCTGAGATTTCTCACCATCTTTCTTCTTGCCATCCTTGTCACCTCCTGTATGAACTTTTCTGTTCACCCTTGTTCTGACCCATTTGTCTGCCTTCTTTCCCAATTTTTGGGGAGAGGTCAGATCTGAGTCTACCAAGTACTGGTGCAACAAATCAGACACACAGTTATTCAGAATATGCTCTTTCAGGATAAGATTATACAGGCTTTCATAGTCAGAAACTTTACTGCCATGTAACCACCACTCCAAGGCCTTCACTGAACAGTCAACAAAATCTGTCCAGTCTTGAGAAGACTCTTTTCTGGTTTCTCTGAACTTAATCCTATATTGTTCAGTGGTTAAGCCAAATCTATCCAAGAGTGCATCTTTCAAAACTTTGTAATTATTGGCATCGCTTTCTCTGACAGTAAGGAGCCTATCCCTACCCTTACCAGTGAAAGATAGCCACAAAATAGCAGTCCACTGCCTTTGAGGGACCAACTGTACCATACAGGCCCTCTCAAGTGCAGCAAACCACTTATTAATGTCATCCCCCTCCTTGTAAGGGGGGACTATCTTGTGCAGATTCCTGGAATCTTGCTGTCTAACAGGATTGCCATCAGAAATACTGCTGCTGCCACCATGGGGAACTAACCCCAGCCTCTGTCTTTCCCTCTCTATGTCTAGGGATTCCCTATCTAAGGCCAGCTGTTGCTGTTTAATCTTCAGTCTGGTCTCTTCTACCCTCAGCTTTCTGAGTTCCCTTTCCATCCAGTTATCCTCAGGGTGGGTGGGTTGCGAATGTTTAGACACAGAGGAAATGTGGGAAGTTTCAGAGGGAGACCTGTCCCTAACTGTCTGGACCCTAGTAACCTGGCATCTTGGGGTGAAAGATGCCCTACTGGTGTGGGACCCTCTAACACTACCAGTGTCACTAGGTGCCCTGCTAGGGGGCAGGACTTTGTAAGAATCCTCCCCAGCTTCCTCATGGAACTCATCTGAGTCTGACTGGGAAGCTTCCCCATTTTCTAACCTCTCCTGAGATGGGCCAGACTGGTTCTGGTCATCTACAGTGAGCATTTTAAAGAGAAACTCTTTTGTACCTATACTTAAACCTCTATCCAGGCAGAGACCCCGCAAACTTTTATAGTTCAAATTCGTATATGTTGCATTAACAGTTTTGGGTGTGGGCTCTACAATAGACATGATAGAAAAAGATTTAAGGTTAGTGAGAGAAAATGTTTTAGAACTTTAGAAAGCACAAAGAAAAAACGTTTTCAAACTTTTTTTACCATTCTGGCATTGGGGGGACAATTCCATGCATCCCGGGGTCTCCAGCATAGAGCCCGGGTACTGCCAAACTAACTTTCCGGGGTTTTCTCTGCAGCTACCGCTGCTGCCAACCCTCAGACAGGTTTCTTCCCCCCTGGGGCCTGGGCAGCCCAGTCCCAGGAAGGCAGAACAAAGGATTTCCTCTGAGTGAGTGTGTTACACCCTCTCCCTTTGGAAATAAGTGTGAAGGGCCTGGGAGGAGTAGCCTCTCCTGGCCTCTGGAAATGCTTTGAAGGGCACAGATGGTGCCCTCCTTGCATAAGTCAGTCTACACCGGTTCAGGGATCCCCCCAGCCCTGCTCTGGCTGCAACTGGACAAAAGAAAGGGGAGTGACCACTCCACTGACCAGCACCTCTCATGGGAGGTGCCCAGAGCTCCTCCAGTGTGTCCCAGACCTCTGCCATTTTGGATGGCACAGTGGACAGCTCTGAGTGGCCAGTGCCAGCAGGTGACGTCAGAGACCCCTCCTGATAGGTGCTTACCGTTCTCTGTAGCCAATCCTCCTCTGAGGGCTATTTAGGGTCTCTCCTGTGAGCATCTCACCAGATAACGAATGCAAGAGCTCACCAGAGTTCCTCTGCACTTCTCTCTTCAACTTCTGCCAAGGATCGACCGCTGACGGCTCCAGGACACCTGCAAAACTGCAACAAAGTAGCAAGAAGACTACCAGCAACATTGTAGCGCCTCATCCTGCCGGCTTTCTCGACTGTTTCCTGGTGGTGCATGCTCTGAGGGATGTCTGCCTTCACCCTGCACTGGAAGCCAAGTAGAAATCTCCTGTGGGTCGACGGAATCTTCCCCCTGCCAACGCAGGCACCAAACTTCTGCATCACCGGTCCCCTGGGTCCCCTCTCATCTTGACGAGCGTGGTCCCTGGAACACAGGAGCTGGGTCCAAGTATCTTTGACAGTCCAGTGGCCCTTCTGTCCAAATGTGGTGGAGGTAAGTCCTTGCCTCCCCACGCCAAGACAGTAATCCTGTGTACTACGTGAACTGCAGCTGCTCGGGTTTCTGTGCACTTTTGCAAGACTTCCTTCGTGCACAGCCTAGCCCAGGTCCCCAGCACTCCGTCCTGCATTGCCCAACTCGCTGAGTTGGACTCAGACTTCGTGGGACCCTCTTTTGTTGTGCTGAGTCGACCATCATGCTCAGATCTTTTGAACGCCTGTTCAGGTGCTTCTGCCTGCTTCTGTGTGGGCTCTCCGTATTGCTGAGCGCCCCCTCTGTCTCCTCCTCCCAGGGGCAACCTCCTGGTCCTTCCTGGGCGCTGGCAGCACCCAAAACCTTCAATCGCGACTCTTGCAGCTAGCAAAGCTTGTTTGCGGTCTTTCTGCGTGGAAACAACTCTGCATCCTCCAGCACGCCGTGGGACATCTTCTGACCAAAGGAGAAGTTCCTGGCACCTTCCGTTGTTGCAGAATCTTCGGCTTCTTCCACCCGGAGGCAGCCCTTTTGCACCTTCATCTGGGGTTTAGTGGGCTCCTGCCCCCCCAGGTCACTTGCGTGACTCTTGGACTTGGTCCCCTTCCTTTACAGGTCCTCAGGTCCAGGAATCCGTCTTCAGTGCTTTGCAGTCAGTTGTTGGCCTTACAGAATCCCCTATCTCGACTTTACTGTCTTTCTGGGTAGTAGGGTAACTTTACTCCTACTTTTCAGGGTCTTGGGGTGGGGTATTTTGGACACCCTTAGTGTTTTCTTACACTCCCAGCGACCCTCTACACACCACACTAGGCCTGGGGTCCATTCGTGGTTCGCATTCCACTTTTGGAGCAAATGGTTTGTGTTGCCCCTAGGCCTATTGCATGCTATTGTATTTTACAGTGTTTGCACTACTTTTCTAACTGTGTACTTACCTGATTTTTGTTGTGTGTGTATATTTTGTGTATTTTACTTACCTCCTAAGGGAGTATATCCTCTGAGATACTTTTGGCATATTGTCACTAAAATAAAGTACCTTTATTTTTAGTAACTATGAGTATTGTGTTTTCTTTTGATATAGTGCTAAGTGATATAAGTGGTATAGTAGGAGCTTTGCAAGTCTCGTAGTTCAGCCTAAGCTGCTCTGTACAGCCTAAGTTGCTAGAAACACCTCTAATCTACTAATAAGGGATAACTGGACCTGGCAGAAGGTGTAAGTACCACACGGTACCCACTATAAGCCAGGCCAGCCACCTACAGTGTCAGTGAGGGGTTCTGGCCCAGCCACACCCAATCTGTGAAGGTATGTAAGAGGGCGTGGCCCAGCCTCACCCAATCTGTGAGGTTGCCTGGCCCAGCTACACCCAACCCAAAAGGGTCTGTGAGGGGGCATGACCCAGTCACACCCAATCTGTATGAGTTTGTGATGGGGCCTGGCCCAGCCACACCTAATCTGTAAGGATGTGTGAGGGGGTGCGAACCAGCCACACCGACTTTGTAAGGGTCTGTGAGGGGGTCTGGCCCAGCCACACCCAATCTGTAAGGGTCTGTGAGGGGGGTGTGGCCCAGCCTCACCCGATCTGTAAGGGTCTCTGAGGGGGTCTAGCCACCCATACCCAATCTGTAAGGGGCTGTGAGGGGCATGAAACAGCCACAACCAATCTGTAGGGTCCTGTGAGGGTGGCATGACCCAGTCACACTCACTCTATAAAGGTCTCTGAGAGGGGTGTGAGAGAGGGCCTCTTTTTGACATACTTATCCCCCCACTTTTTGCCTGATGTTGATGTGTCCTAGAAATTGTAGTGCCCAGGGCCCCTTCTAACCAGGTACCCTGGCCCACAGCTCTTTCCCTAAATCTGTTGTGATGCATTGGCACAAGTGGATAGACCCTAAGTTACCACTATAAAGCCCTAGTAAGTGGGCACCATGTGCTGAGGGCATGGGGTACTATGGTTAGGCCCCTATGAGGGCAGCAGCACTGTGAGGAAGTAGCCTCTTTCTAGCATGGTTCCCGCCTCTTTTGGCCTGTTTGTGAGTGTGTGTCAGTGAGTTTTTACTGTTTCACTGGGATCCTGTTAGCCAGGGCCCAGTGCTCATAGTTTGTGACCAAATGTGTATGCCTGTGTAGTGCCTAACTGTGACACTGAGGCTCTGCTAACCAGAACCTCAGTGCTTATGCTCTCTCTGCTTTTAGATTGGTCACTGTAGGCCAGTGACTTCATTTACCAATTTCAATTGGCACACTGGACCCCCCTTATGAGTCCCTAATATATGGTACCTAGGTACCCAGGGCATTGGTGTTCTAGGAGATCCATAAGGTCTGCAGCATTTCTTTTGCCACACCTTTACATAGGACTGCCACTGCATGTTAACTAATAAGATACCTACATGTCTAACCATCACTTGCTGAAGGTTAGTGTAGGAGTCTGGGCTGGCTTGTAGTTGGTACCAAGGGGTACTTACACTCTGTACCAGGTCCAGTTATCCCATATTAGTGTAGAAGAGGTGTTTCTAGCAGCTTAGGCTGATAGAAGGTAGCTATGGCAAAGCAGCTTAGGCTGAACTAGGAGACTTGCAAAGCTCCTACTATACCACTGGTGTCATATGTACAATATCATAAGAAAATACAATACACAGATATACTAAAAATAAAGGTACTTTATTTTTATGACAATATGCCAAAAGTATCTCAGTGAGTACCCTCAGTATGAGGATGCCAAATATACACAAGATATATGTACACAATACCAAAAATATGCAGTAATAGCAAAAGGAAGTAATGCAAGCAGTGTAAAGTTACAATAGATTGCAATAGGAGCACATAGGTATAGGGGCAACACAAACCATATACTCCAAAAGTGGAATGCGAACCACGAATGGACCCCAAACCTATGTGAGCTTGTAGAGGGTCACAGGGACTGTAAGAAAACAGTGAGGGTTAGTAAAATAGCCCACCCCAAGACCCTGAAAAGTAGGTGTAAAGTGCACCTATAACCCCCAGAGAGCACAGAAGTCGTGATAGGGGGTTTCTGCAAGGAAGACCAACACCAGCAAAGCAACCAAAGTGGATTTCTGGATCTGAGTACCTGTGGAACAAGGAGACCAAGTCCAAGAGTCGCGACAATGTCGAGAGTGGGCAGATGCCCAGGAAATGCCAGCTGGGGGTGCAAAGAAGCTGCCACCGGATGGTAGAAGCTGCGGATTCTGCAAGAACGAAGAGGGCTAGAAACTTCCCCTTTGGAGGATGGATGTCCCACGTCGTGAAGAAGCTTGCAGAGGTGTTCCCACACAGAAAGACTGCAAACAAGCCTTGCTAGCTGCAAGGGTCGCAGTTAGGGTTTTTGGATGCTGCTGTGGCCCAGGAGGGAGCAGGATGTCGCCACTTGGATGAGGAGACAGAGGGGGCGCCCAGCAAGTCAGGGAGCCCTCACAGAAGCAGGCAGCCCCCGCAGAAGTACCGGAACAGGCACTTAGAAGAGGAGTGAACTGGAGTCCAAGCGAAGTCACAAAAGGTAGTCCCACGACGCCTGAATACAACTCAGAAGGTTGTGCACTGCAGGTTAGAGTGTCGGGGACCCAGGCTTGGCTGTGCACGAAGGAAATCCTGGAAGAGTGCACAGTAGCCGGAGCAGCTGCAGATTACGCGGTACCCAGCAATGCAGTCTAGCGTGGGGAGGCAAGGACTTACCTCCACCAAACTTGGACTGAAGAGTCACTGGACTGTGGGAGTCTCTTGTACAGAGTTGCTGAGTTCCAGGGACCACGCTCGTCGTGCTGAGAGGGGACCCAGAGGACCGGTGATGCAGTCTTTTGTTGCCTGCGGTTGCAGGGGGAGGATTCCGTCGTCCCACAGGAGATTTCTTCAGAGCTCCCGGTGCAGAAAAGAGGCAGGCTACCCCCAGAGCATGCACCACCAGGAAACAGGCGAGAAAGCGGCAGGATCAGCGTTACAAGGTTGCAGTAGTCGTCTTTGCTACTTTGTTGCGGTTTTGCAGGCGTCCTGAGCAGTCAGCGGTCGATCCTTTGGCAGAAGGTGAAGAGAGAGATGCAGAGGAACTTGGATGAGTACTTGCATTCGTTATCTGAAGAATTCCCCAAAGCAGAGACCCTAAATAGCCAGAAAAGGAGGTTTGGCTACCTAGGAAGGAGGATAGGCTAGTAACACAGGTAGGAGCCTATCAGAAGGAGTTTCTGACGTCACCTGCTGGCACTGGCCACTCAGAGCAGTCCAGTGTGCCAGCAACACCTCTGTTTCCAAGATGGCAGAGGTCTGGAGCACACTGGAGGAGCTCTGGGCACCTCCCCTGGGAGGTGCAGGTCAGGGGAGTGGTCACTCCCCTTTCCTTTGTCCAGTTTCGCGCCAGAGCAGGTCTGGGCGATCCCTGAACCGGTGTAGACTGGCTTATGCAGAGATGGGCACCATCTGTGCCCATCAAAGCATTTCCAGAGGCTGGGGGAGGCTACTCCTCCCCAGCCCTGACACCTTTTTCCAAAGGGAGAGGGTGTAACACCCTCTCGCTGAGGAAGTTCTTTGTTCTGCCTTCCTGGGCCAGGCCTGGCTGGACCCCAGGAGGGCAGAAACCTGTCTGAGGGGTTGGCAGCAGCTGCAGTGAAACCCCGGGAAAGGCAGTTTGGCAGTACCCGGGTCTGTGCTAGAGACTCGGGGGATCATTCCATGATCTTAGACATGTTACATGGCCATGTTCGAAGTTACCATTGTGACGCTATACATAGGTAGTGACCTATGTATAGTGCACGCGTGAAATGGTGTCCCCGCACTCACAAAGTCCGGGGAATTTGCCCTGAACGATGTGGGGGCACCTTGGCTAGTGCCAGGGTGCCCACACACTAAGTAACTTAGCACCCAACCTTCACCAGGTGAAGGTTAGACATATAGGTGACTTATAAGTTCCTTAAGTGCAGTGGTAAATGGCTGTGAAATAACGTGGACGTTATTTCACTCAGGCTGCAGTGGCCGGCCTGTGTAAGAATTGTCAAATCTCCCTATGGGTGGCAAAAGAAATGCTGCATCCCATAGGGATCTCCTGGAATCCCAATACCCTGGGTACCTCAGTACCATATACTAGGGAATTATAAGGGTGTTCCAGTATGCCAATGTAAATTGGTAAAATTGGTCACTAGCCTGTTCGTGACAATTTGTAAAGCAGAGAGAGCATAACCACTGAGGTTCTGGTTAGCAGAGCCTCAGTGATACAGTTAGGCATCACACAGGGAACACATACATATAGGTCACAAACTTATGAGCACTGGGGTCCTGGCTAGCAGGGTCCCAGTGGCACATAACAAACATACTGACAACATAGGGTTTTCACTATGAGCACTGGGCCCTGGCTAGCAGGATCCCAGTGAGACAGTGAAAACACCCTGACATACACTCACAAACAGGCCAAAAGTGGGGGTAACAAGGCTAGAAAGAGGCTACTTTGTCACAGTTAGGTGCAAGGTTACTAAGTGTGAGGGGACCCCTGCACTAGCAAAGGTGCCCCACATTTAAGGGGCATTTCCCCAGACTTTCTGATTGCGGGGACACCATGACATGCGTGCACTACATATAGGTCACTACCTATATGTAGCGTCACAATGGTAACTCTGAATATGGCCATGTAACAAATCTAAGATCACGAAATTGTCCCCCATTCCAAAGCTGGTATTGGGGAGCTAATTCCATGCATCACTAGGGCTCCACCATGGACCCCCAGTACTGCCAAACAAGCTCTCTGAGGCTTGCACTGCAGCTACACCTGCTGCCACCTCACATACAGGGTTATGCCCTCCTGGGGTCTGGGCAGCCCAGTCCCAGGAAGGCAGAACAACGCATTTCCTCTGAGAGCAGGGTGTTGCACCCTCTCCCTTTGGAAATAGGTGTTACATGCTGGGGGGGGTTGCCTCCCCCAGCCTCTGGAAATGCTTTGAAGGGCACAGATGGTGCCCTCCTTACATAAACCAGTCTACACCGGTTCAGGGACCCCTTCTCCCCTGCTCTGCTGCGAAACTGGACAAAGGAAAGAGGAGTGACCACTCCCCTGTCCATCACCACCCCAGGGGTGGTGCCCAGAGCTCCTCCAGTGTGTCCCAAAATTCAGCCATCTTGCTTTGCAAAGTGTGGGGGCACTCTGGAGGGCTCTGAGTGGCCAGTGCCAGCAGGTGACGTTAGAGACCACTCCTGATAGGTCCATACCTGATAAGGTAGCCAATCTCCCTCTCAGGGCTACTTAGTGTAGGAGGCTGGACTGGCTTGTAGTGAGTACCAAGGGGTACTTGCACCTTGCACCAGGCCCAGTTATCCCTTATTAGTGTATAGGGTGTCTAGCAGCTTAGGCTGATAGATAATGGTAGCTTAGCAGAGCAGCTTAGGCTGAACTAGGAGACGTGTGAAGCTACTACAGTACCACTTAGTGTCATATGCACAATATCATAAGAAAACACAATACACAGTTATACTAAAAATAAAGGTACTTTATTTTAATGACAATATGCCAAAGTATCTTAGAGTGTACCCTCAGTGAGAGGATAGGAAATATACACAAGATATATATACACAATAGCAAAAATATGCAGTATAGTCTTAGAAAACAGTGCAAACAATGTATAGTTACAATAGGATGCAATTGGGACACATAGGGATATGGGCAACACAAACCATATACTCCAAAAGTGGAATGCGAACCACGAATGGACCCCAAACCTATGTGACCTTGTAGAGGGTCGCTGGGACTATTAGAAAATAATGAGAGTTAGAAAAATAACCCTCCCCAAGACCCTGAAAAGTGAGTGCAAAGTGCACTAAAGTTCCCCTAAGGACAAAGAAGTCGTGTTAGAGGAATAATGCAAGAAAGACACAAACCAACAATGCAACAACGATGGATTTCCAATCTTGGGTACCTGTGGAACAAGGGGACCAAGTCCAAAAGTCACAAGCAAGTCGGAGATGGGCAGATGCCCAGGAAATGCCAGCTGTGGGTGCAAAGAAGCTTCTACTGGACAGAAGAAGCTGAGGTTTCTGCAGGAACAAAAAGGGCTAGAGACTTCCCCTTTGGTGGACGGATCCCTCTCGCCGTGGAGAGTCGTGCAGAAGTGTTTTCCCGCCGAAAGAACGCCAACAAGCCTTGCTAGCTGCAAATCATGCGGTTAGCGTTTTTGGATGCTGCTGTGGCCCAGGAGGGACCAGGAGGTCGCAAATTGGACCAGGAGATAGAGGGGACGTCGAGCAAGACAAGGAGCCCTCTTAGCAGCAGGTAGCACCCGGAGAAGTGCCAGAAACAGGCACTACGAGGATGCGTGAAACGGTGCTCACCCGAAGTTACACAAAGGAGTCCCACGTCGCCGGAGACCAACTTAGAAAGTCGTGCAATGCAGGTTAGAGTGCCGTGGACCCAGGCTTGGCTGTGCACAAAGGATTTCCGCCGGAAGTGCACAGGGGCCGGAGTAGCTGCAAAAGTCGCGGTTCCCAGCAATGCAGTCTAGCGAGGTGAGGCAAGGACTTACCTCCACCAAACTTGGACTGAGGAGTCACTGGACTGTGGGGGCCACTTGGACAGAGTTGCTGGATTCGAGGGACCTCGCTCGTCGTGCTGAGAGGAGACCCAAGGGACCGGTAATGCAGCTTTTTGGTGCCTGCGGTTGCAGGGGGAAGATTCCGTCGACCCACGGGAGATTTCTTCGGAGCTTCTAGTGCAGAGAGGAGGCAGACTACCCCCACAGCATGCACCACCAGGAAAACAGTCGAGAAGGCGGCAGGATCAGCGTTACAGAGTTGCAGTAGTCGTCTTTGCTACTAGGTTGCAGTTTTGCAGGCTTCCAGCGCGGTCAGCAGTCGATTCCTTGGTAGAAGGTGAAGAGAGAGATGCAGAGGAACTCGGCTGAGCTCTTGCATTCGTTATCTAAAATTTCCCCAGAGACAGAGACCCTAAATAGCCAGAAAAGAGGGTTACCTAGGAGAGAGGATAGGCTAGCAACACCTGAAGGAGCCTATCACAAGGAGTCTCTGACGTCACCTGGTGGCACTGGCCACTCAGAGCAGTCCAGTGTGCCAGCAGCACCTCTGTTTTCAAGATGGCAGAGGTCTGGAGCACACTGGAGGAGCTCTGGACACCTCCCAGGGGAGGTGCAGGTCAGGGGAGTGGTCACTCCCCTTTCCTTTGTCCAGTTTCGCGCCAGAGCAGGGCTAAGGGGTCCCCTGAACCGGTGTAGACTGGCTTATGCAGAATTGGGCACATCTGTGCCCAACAAAGCATTTCCAGAGGCTGGGGGAGGCTACTCCTCCCCTGCCTTCACACCATTTTCCAAAGGGAGAGGGTGTAACACCCTCTCTCAGAGGAAGTCCTTTGTTCTGCCATCCTGGGCCAGGCCTGGCTGGACCCCAGGAGGGCAGATGCCTGTCTGAGGGGTTGGCAGCAGCAGCAGCTGCAGTGAAACCCCAGGAAGGGCAGTTTGGCAGTACCAGGGTCTGTGCTACAGACCACTGGGATCATGGGATTGTGCCAACTATGCCAGGATGGCATAGAGGGGGCAATTCCATGATCATAGACATGTTACATGGCCATGTTCGGAGTTACCATTGTGACGTTGTACATAGGTAGTGACCTATATGTAGTGCACGCGTGTAATGGTGTCCCCGCACTCACAAAGTCCGGGGAATTGGCCCTGAACAATGTGGGGGCACCTTGGCTAGTGCCAGGGTGCCCACACACTAAGTGACTTAGCACCCAACCTTTACCAGGTAAAGGTTAGACATATAGGTGACTTATAAGTTACTTAAGTGCAGTGTAAAATGGCTGTGAAATAACGTGGATGTTATTTCACTCAGGCTGCACTGGCAGGCCTGTGTAAGAATTGTCAGAGCTCCCTATGGGTGGCAAAATAAATGCTGCAGCCCATAGGGATCTCCTGGAACCCCAATACCCTGGGTACCTCAGTACCATATACTAGGGAATTATAAGGGTGTTCCAGTAAGCCAATGTAAATTGGTAAAATTGGTCACTAGCCTGTTAGTGACAATTTGAATGAGAGAGCATAACCACTGAGGTTCTGGTTAGCAGAGCCTCAGTGAGACAGTTAGGCACCACACAGGGAACACATACATATAGGCCACAAACTTATGAGCACTGGGGTCCTGACTAGCAGGGTCCCAGTGACACATAACAAACATACTGAAAACATGAGGTTTTCACTATGAGCACTGGGCCCTGGCTAGCAGGATCCCAGTGAGACAGTGAAAACACCCTGACATACACTCACAAACAGGCCAAAAGTGGGGGTAACAAGGCTAGAAAGAGGCTACTTTCTCACACTTAGTGGCACTCCTGTGGGTTCTCCTCAGATTCTGCTTGCAAGTTTCCTTCAGGAATCCTCTGCAACAACTTCAGACTCTTTTGACCTCGGATCAACCGCAGCCTGCTCCAAGAAGCGCTGTAACTGCAACAAAGTGTCTACAGGAGACACTTTTCTTCAGCAACCTCGGCTCCAAGTCAGCAACTGCAACAGTTTCCACGGTGTGCATGCTCTGGGGACTCCCTGTCTTCATCCTGCACCAGAAGGACGGAAGAAATCTCCAGTGGAGTGATGGAGTCACTCCCCTGCTCCAAGCAGGCACCTTCCAAGACGACCTGTACCCTGGAACTCCTCTCACACCGACGAGCCTGCTCCTAAGTACACAGAGGGTGGACATCATCTATATAGACTGTCCTGAGGTCCTGCTGACGCAATTTGGAGGAGGTAAGATCTTGCCTTCCCTGAGAGCGACGGTACCCCTGTGTACTATGTCTTCTTCACCTCTTGAGGCCTCTGTTCATTCTTTGCAAAATTCCTTTGTGCACAGCCTGTCCCAGGTCCCCTGCACTCCATCCTGCAATGCTCAACTCACTGAGTTGTCCTTCGGCGGCGTGGGACCTTCCTTTTTTGTGCTGCATCAGCCGCGTTTTGCACATCCTTTGTCCCCTTGTTCTGGGACCTCTGGGGGTGCTGGCAGGCTTCCTGAGAGCTCTCTAAAGTGCTGAGAGCGCCCTCTTCCTCCTCACACAGAGTTGAGGCCCCCAGGTCTCTCCTGGGCCCATCCAGCACCATTTTGATGCAAAACACACTTTTGTCGTAACCAAGGCTTGTTGGCGACTTCCAACACAAAATCATGTCTGCAACGATCTTCACGCCGTGGGACATCTTTTGCATCACGCAGGAACCCGCTGGCATCTTCCTAGAGTGCATTTCTGCAGTCTTCGAGTAACCGTGGACTCTTTTTTTGCACCCTCTTCTGGGTTGGCAGGGGCTCCTATCCTTCCAGGAACTTCTTTCGACTTCTGGACTTGGTCCCTTTCCTTTGCAGGTCTTCAGGGCCCCTCGACACCCGTTCCTGCCATCCTGTTCCTGGCGGTAAAAACCGCCAGGAACAGGATGGCGGGAAGGGGGTCGGAATCCCCATGGCGGCGCTGCAAGCAGCACCGCCATGGAGGATTCCCTGGGCCAGGGGTAAACCGGCGGGAAACCGCCGGTTCCCCTTTTCTGAACGCGGCTTTACCACCGCGGTCAGAATGGCCCTGGAAGCACCGCCAGCCTGTTGGCGGTGCTTCCGTGGTCCCCGGCCCTGGCGGTCATGGACCGCCAGGGTCGGAATGACCCCCTATGTGTCCAAATTTGGTGTCTAGTTTCTATATTGTGTATAATACTTTACCTCCAGAAGGAGTATTGTCTCTAAGATATTTTTGGTACTGTGTCACCCAAATAAATACCTTTATTTTTGGTAACACTGAGTATTGTCTTTACTTGTGTATAAGTACTGTGTAACTATAAGTGGTATTGCATGAGCTTTGCGTGTCTCCTAGTTCAGCCTAAGCTGCTCTGCTACAGGTACCTCTATCAGCCTAAGCTGCTAAAACACTATTACATTCACTAGCAATGGATAACTGGACCTGGTGTAAGTACCCAAGGTGAACTTTGAATGGGGAGGAGTAGCAGGGCAGAAAGAAGTGGTTGTGTCCTCATCCATCCCTGTAGATTGCCTACTTGGTAATGACCTGGAGCATTCCCCCTGGGTTCGGTAGAGCTCAAGACCCAGGCAGCAATGCTTGGAATTCCTGAGTGGGTATGTGTCAAGACTAGGGCACAGAGCAGACTTCAGAGAGAAATAGGTGAGCTGGGTCCTGAAACAGTGGAACAGCCTCCCAAGAGAAAAGGCAAGAAGACTGGAGAACCAGCTTTGAAACAGATCCCAAGGCAGGACCCCCTCCTCACAGGAAGATGAGTCACCCACCTTGGAGGGAACTGAGCCTGAGGAGCTTGGGCCTTACCACCCAGAGCTCTTAGGCCCAGGGGGACCCTCCAGGGAAGATCTGTGCAAGGGGCAGAGGACCTGCCCCCCTCTTGAAGGCCTGAAGCAGCAAGCTACACAGGAAGATCTGGGAAATGTCAGTGGTGCCCACGAGGTTTATTGGGAAGAGGGGCTTCTATAACCTGAGGCCAGACACCTCACGCCTGGTGCAACCAGGGGTGTGGTAGTGCCCCAGAAGTTCAAAGAATTCCTCCTCACTCTATCCCATAAAATCCCTCCAGCAGGGTATTTGGGCCAAAATAAAACTTGGAGTTGGTCAGTTAACTTCTTTTACACCTCACACACATCAGTAGTGCCAGAAGCCACCTTCACTCCTGCCCCCGCCACCTTACACACATCAGTAGTGCCAGAAGGCACCTTCACTCCTACCCCGTCACCTCACACACATCAGTAGTGCCAGAAGCCACCTTCACTCCTGCCCCCGTCACCTCACACACATCAGTAGTGCCAGAAGGCACCATCACTCCTCCCGTCACCTCACACACATCAGTAGTGCCAAAAGCCACCTTCACTCCTGCCCCCGTCACCTCACACACATCAGTAGTGCCAGAAGGCACCATCACTCCTCCCCGTCACCTCACACGTCAGTAGTGCCAGAAGGCACCATCACTCCTCCCGTCACCTCACACACATCAGTAGTGCCAGAAGCCACCATCACTCCTCCCCGTCACCTCACACACGTCAGTAGTGCCAGAAGGCACCATCACTCCTCCCCGTCACCTCACACACATCAGTAGTGCCAGAAGCCACCTTCACTCCTCCCGTCACCTCACACACGTCAGTAGTGCCAGAAGCCACCATCACTCCTGTCCCCGTCACCTCACACACGTCAGTAGTGCCAGAAGGCACCATCACTCCTCCCCGTCACTTCACACGTCAGTAGTGCCAGAAGCCACCATCACTCCTCCCCGTCACCTCACACACATCAGTAGTGCCAGAAGCCACCATCACTCCTCCCCGTCACCTCACACACGTCAGTAGTGCCAGAAGGCACATCACTCCTCCCCGTCACCTCACACACATCAGTAGTGCCAGAAGCCACCTTCACTCCTCCCGTCACCTCACACACGTCAGTAGTGCCAGAAGCCACCATCACTCCTGTCCCCGTCACCTCACACACGTCAGTAGTGCCAGAAGGCAACATCACTCCTCCCCATCACCTCACACACATCAGTAGTGCCAGAAGCCACCATCACTCCTCCCCGTCACCTCACACACGTCAGTAGTGCCAGAAGGCACCATCACTCCTCCCCATCACCTCACACACGTCAGTAGTGCCAGAAGCCACCATCTCTCCTCCCTGTCACCTCACACACGTCAGTAGTGCCAAAAGGCACCATCACTCCTCCCGTCACCTCACACACGTCAGTAGTGCCAGAAGGCACCATCACTCCTCCCCGTCACCTCACACAGTCAGTAGTGCCAGAAGCCACCATCACTCCTCCCCGTCACCTCACACACGTCAGTACTGCCAGAAGCCACCATCACTCCTCCCGTCTCCTCACACACGTCAGTAGTGCCAGAAGCCACCATCACTCCTCCCGTCACCTCACACACGTCAGTAGTGCCAGAAGGCACCATCACTCCTGCCCCCGTCACCTCACACACGTCAGTAGGTGCCAGAAGCCACCATCACTCCTGCCCCCGTCACCTCACACACGTCAGTAGTGCCAGAAGCCACCATCACTCCTCCCCGTCACCTCACACACGTCAGTACTGCCAGAAGCCACCATCACTCCTCCCGTCACCTCACACACGTCAGTAGTGCCAGAAGCCACCATCACTCCTCCCGTCACCTCACACACGTCAGTAGTGCCAGAAGGCACCATCACTCCTCCCCGTCACCTCACACACGTCAGTAGTGCCAGAAGGCACCATCACTCCTCCCGTCACCTCAAACATGTCAGTAGTGCCAGAAGGCACCATCACTCCTCCCGTCACCTCACACACGTCAGTAGTGCCAGAAGGCAACATCACTCCTGCCCCGTCACCTCACACACATCAGTAGTGCCAGAAGCCACCATCACTCCTCCCCGTCACCTCACACAAGTCAGTAGTGCCAGAAGGCACCATCACTCCTCCCGTCTCCTCACACACGTCAGTAGTGCCAGAAGCCACCATCACTCCTCCCTTCACCTCACACACGTCAGTAGTGCCAGAAGGCACCATCACTCCTGCCCCCGTCACCTCACACACGTCAGTAGTGCCAGAAGCCACCATCACTCCTGCCCCCGTCACCTCACACACGTCAGTAGTGCCAGAAGCCACCATCACTCCTCCCCGTCACCTCACACACGTCAGTACTGCCAGAAGCCACCATCACTCCTCCCGTCACCTCACACACGTCAATAGTGCCAGAAGCCACCATCACTCCTCCCGTCACCTCACACACGTCAGTAGTGCCAGAAGGCACCATCACTCCTCCCGTCACCTCACACACGTCAGTAGTGCCAGAAGGCACCATCACTCCTCCCGTCACCTCAAACATCTCAGTAGTGCCAGAAGGCACCATCACTCCTCCCGTCACCTCACACACGTCAGTAGTGCCAGAAGGCAACATCACTCCTGCCCCGTCACCTCACACACATCAGTAGTGCCAGAAGCCACCATCACTCCTCCCCGTCACCTCACACAAGTCAGTAGTGCCAGAAGGCACCATCACTCCTGCCCCCGTCACCTCACACACGTCAGTAGTGCCAGAAGCCACCATCACTCCTCCCCGTCACCTCACACATGTCAGTAGTGCCAGAAGCCACCATCACTCCTGCCCCCGTTACCTCACACACGTCAGTAGTGCCAGAAGCCACCATCACTCCTGCCCACGTTACCTCACACACGTCAGTAGTGCTAGAAGCCACCATCACTCCTCCCCGTCACCTCACACACGTCAATAGTGCCAGAAACCACCATCACTCCTGCCCCGTCACCTCACAGACATCAGTAGTGCCAGAAGGCACCATCACTCCTGCCCCGTCACCTCACACACATCAGTAGTGCCAGAAGGCACCATCACTCCCCCCCGTCACCTCACACACATCAGTAGTGCCAGAAGCCACCATCACTCCTCCCCGTCACCTCACACACATCAGTAGTGCCAGAAGCCACTATCACTCCTGCCCGTCACCTCACACACATCAGTAGTGTCAGAAGCCACCATCACTCCTCCCGTCACATCAGACACATCAGTAGTGCCAGAAGCCACCATCGCCTCACACACATCAGTAGTGCCAGAAGCCACCATCACTCCTCCCCGTCACCTCACACACGTCAGTAGTGCCAGAAGCCACCATCACTCCTCCCGTCACCTCACACACATCAATAGTGCCAGAAGCCACCATCAATCCTCCCCGTCACCTCACACACGTCAGTAGTGCCAGAAGCCACCATCACTCCTCCCGTCACCTCACACAGATCAGTAGTGCCAGAAGCCACCATCACTCCTCCCGTCACCTCACACAGATCAGTAGTGCCAGAAGCCACCATCACTCCTGCCCCCGTCACCTCACACACGTCAGTAGTGCCAGAAGCCACCATCACTCCTGCCCCCGTCACCTCACACACGTCAGTAGTGCCAGAAGCCACCATCACTCCTCCCGTCACCTCACACAGATCAGTAGTGCCAGAAGGCACCATCACTCCTCCGCGTCACCTCACACGTCAGTAGTGCCAGAAGCCACCATCACTCCTGCCCCGTCACCTCACACATGTCAGTAGTGCCAGAAGCCACCATCACTCCTCCCGTCACCTCACGCACATCAGTAGTACCAGAAGCCACCATCACTCCTCCCCGTCACCTCACACACATCAGTAGTGCCAAAAGGCACCTTCACTTCTGCCCCGTCACCTCACACGTCAGTAGTGCCAGAAGGCACCATCACTCCTCCGCGTCACCTCACACGTCAGTAGTGCCAGAAGCCACCATCACTCCTGCCCCGTCACCTCACACACGTCAGTAGTGCCAGAAGCCACCATCACTACTCCTGTCACCTCACACACATCAGTAGTGCCAGAAGGCACCATCACTCCTCCCGTCACCTCACACACATCAGTAGTGCCAGAAGCCACCATCTCTCCTGCCCCGTCACCTCACATACATCAGTAGTGCCAGAAGCCACCATCTCTCCTCCCCCCGTCACCTCACACACATCAGTATTGCCAGAAGCCACCATCACTCCTCCCCGTCACCTCACACACATCAGTAGTGCCAGAAGCCACCATCACTCCTCCCGTCACCTCACACACGTCACTAGTGCCAGAAGCCACCCTCACTCCTCCCCGTCACCTCACACGTCAGTAGTGCCAGAAGCCACCATCACTCCTCCCCGTCACCTCACACAGTCAGTACTGCCAGAAGCCACCATCACTCCTCCCCGTCACCTCACACACGTCAGTACTGCCAGAAGCCACCATCACTCCTCCCGTCTCCTCACACACGTCAGTAGTGCCAGAAGCCACCATCACTCCTCCCGTCACCTCACACACGTCAGTAGTGCCAGAAGGCACCATCACTCCTGCCCCCGTCACCTCACACAGATCAGTAGTGCCAGAAGCCACCATCACTCCTGCCCCCGTCACCTCACACACGTCAGTAGTGCCAGAAGCCACCATCACTCCTCCCCGTCACCTCACACACGTCAGTACTGCCAGAAGCCACCATCACTCCTCCCGTCACCTCACACACGTCAGTAGTGCCAGAAGCCACCATCACTCCTCCCGTCACCTCACACACGTCAGTAGTGCCAGAAGGCACCATCACTCCTCCCCGTCACCTCACACACGTCAGTAGTGCCAGAAGGCACCATCACTCCTCCCGTCACCTCAAACATGTCAGTAGTGCCAGAAGGCACCATCACTCCTCCCGTCACCTCACACACGTCAGTAGTGCCAGAAGCCACCATCACTCCTCCCCGTCACCTCACACAAGTCAGTAGTGCCAGAAGGCACCATCACTCCTCCCCGTCACCTCACACACATCAGTAGTGCCAGAAGGCACCATCACTCCTGCCGTCACCTCACACACATCAGTAGTGCCAGAAGCCACCATCACTCCTCCCCGTCACCTCACACTTGTCAGTAGTGCCAGAAGCCACCATCACTCCTGCCCCCGTCACCTCACACACGTCAGTAGTGCCAGAAGCCACCATCACTCCTCCCCGTCACCTCACACATGTCAGTAGTGCCAGAAGCCACCATCACTCCTGCCCCCGTTACCTCACACACGTCAGTAGTGCCAGAAGCCACCATCACTCCTGCCCACGTTACCTCACACACGTCAGTAGTGCTAGAAGCCACCATCACTCCTCCCCGTCACCTCACACACGTCAGTAGTGCCAGAAACCACCATCACTCCTGCCCCGTCACCTCACACACATCAGTAGTGCCAGAAGGCACCATCACTCCTGCCCCGTCACCTCACACACATCAGTAGTGCCAGAAGGCACCATCACTCCCCCCCGTCACCTCACACACATCAGTAGTGCCAGAAGCCACCATCACTCCTCCCCGTCACCTCACACACATCAGTAGTGCCAGAAGCCACCATCACTCCTGCCCGTCACCTCACACACATCAGTAGTGTCAGAAGCCACCATCACTCCTCCCGTCACATCAGACACATCAGTAGTGCCAGAAGCCACCATCACCTCACACACATCAGTAGTGCCAGAAGCCACCATCACTCCTCCCCGTCACCTCACACACGTCAGTAGTGCCAGAAGCCACCATCACTCCTCCCGTTACCTCACACACATCAATAGTGCCAGAAGCCACCATCAATCCTCCCCGTCACCTCACACACGTCAGTAGTGCCAGAAGCCACCATCACTCCTCCCGTCACCTCACACAGATCAGTAGTGCCAGAAGCCACCATCACTCCTCCCGTCACCTCACACAGATCAGTAGTGCCAGAAGCCACCATCACTCCTGCCCCCGTCACCTCACACACGTCAGTAGTGCCAGAAGCCACCATCACTCCTGCCCCCGTCACCTCACACACGTCAGTAGTGCCATAAGCCACCATCACTCCTCCCGTCACCTCACACAGATCAGTAGTGCCAGAAGCCACCATCACTCCTGCCCCCGTTAACTCACACGTCAGTAGTGCCAGAAGGCACCATCACTCCTCCGCGTCACCTCACATGTCAGTAGTGCCAGAAGCCACCATCACTCCTGCCCCGTCACCTCACACACGTCAGTAGTGCCAGAAGCCACCATCACTCCTCCCGTCACCTCACGCACATTAGTAGTACCAGAAGCCACCATCACTCCTCCCCGTCACCTCACACACATCAGTAGTGCCAAAAGGCACCTTCACTTCTGCCCCGTCACCTCACACGTCAGTAGTGCCAGAAGGCACCATCACTCCTCCGCGTCACCTCACACGTCAGTAGTGCCAGAAGCCACCATCAATCCTGCCCCGTCACCTCACACACGTCAGTAGTGCCAGAAGCCACCATCACTACTCCTGTCACCTCACACACATCAGTAGTGCCAGAAGGCACCATCACTCCTCCCGTCACCTCACACACATCAGTAGTGCCAGAAGCCACCATCTCTCCTGCCCCGTCACCTCACATACATCAGTAGTGCCAGAAGCCACCATCTCTCCTCCCCCCGTCACCTCACACACATCAGTATTGCCAGAAGCCACCATCACTCCCCCCGTCACCTCACACACATCAGTAGTGCCAGAAGGCACCATCACTCCTGCCATCACCTCACACACATCAGTAGTGCCAGAAGCCACCATCACTCCTCCCGTCACCTCACACATGTCACTAGTGCCAGAAGCCACCATCACTCCTCCCCGTCACCTCACAAGTCAGTAGTGCCAGAAGCCACCATCACTCCTCCCCGTCACCTCACACGTCAGTAGTGCCAGAAGCCACCATCACTCCTCCCCGTCACCTCACACACATCAGTAGTGCCAGAAGCCACCATCACTCCTCCCCCGTCACCTCACACACATCAGTAGTGCCAGAAGGCACCGTCACTCCTTTCCGTCACCTCACACACGTCAGTAGTGCCAGAAGCCACCATCACTCCTCCCCGTCACCTCACACAGATCAGTAGTGCCAGAAGGCACCATCACTCCTCCCGACACCTCACACACATCAGTAGTGCCAGAAGCCACCATCTCTCCTCCCCGTCACCTCACACACATCAGTAGTGCCAGAAGGCACCATCACTCCTCCTGTCACCTCACACACATCAGTAGTGCCAAAAACCACCATCACTCCTCCCCGTCACCTCACATGTCAGTAGTGCCAGAAGCCACCATTACTCCTCCCCGTCACCTCACACACATCAGTAGTGCCAGAAGGCACCATCACTCCTGCCGTCACCTCACACACATCAGTAGTGCCAGAAGCCACCATCACTCCTCCCGTCACCTCACACACGTCAGTAGTGCCAGAAGCCACCATCACTCCTCCCCGTCACCTCACACACATCAGTAGTGCCAGAAGGCACCATCACTCCTGCCGTCACCTCACACACATCAGTAGTGCCAGAAGCCACCATCACTCCTCCCCGTCACCTCACACGTCAGTAGTGCCAGAAGCCACCATCACTCCTCCCCGTCACCTCACACGTCAGTAGTGCCAGAAGCCACCATCACTCCTCCCCGTCACCTCACACACATCAGTAGTGCCAGAAGCCACCATCACTCCTCCCCCCGTTACCTCACACACATCAGTAGTTCCAGAAGGCAACATCACTCCTCCCCGTCACCTCACACACATCAGTAGTGCCAGAAGCCACCATCACTCCTCCCCGTCACCTCACACAGATCAGTAGTGCCAGAAGGCACCATCACTCCTCCCGTCACCTCACACACATCAGTAGTGCCAGAAGCCACTATCTCTCCTCCCCCGTCACCTCACACACATCAGTAGTGCCAGAAGGCACCATCACTCCTCCCGTCACCTCACACACATCAGTAGTGCCAGAAACCACCATCACTCCTCCCCATCACCTCACACACATCAGTAGTGCCAGAAGCCACCATCACTCCTGCCCCGTCACCTCACACACATCAGTAGTGCCAGAAGCCACCATCACTCCTCCTGTCACCTCACACACATCAGTAGTGCCAGAAGCCACCATCGCTCCTCCTGTCACCTCACACAGATCAGTAGTGCCAGAAGCCACCATCCCTCCTGCCCCCGTTACCTCACACGTCAGTAGTGCCAGAAGCCACCATCACTCCTCCCGTCACCTCACGCACATCAGTAGTACCAGAAGCCACCATCTCTCCTCCCCGTCACCTCACACACATCAGTAGTGCCAAAAGGCACCTTCACTTCTGCCCCCGTCACCTCACACGTCAGTAGTGCCAGAAGGCACCATCACTCCTCCGCGTCACCTCACACGTCAGTAGTGCCAGAAGCCACCATCACTCCTGCCCCGTCACCTCACACACGTCAGTAGTGCCAGAAGCCACCATCACTCCTCCTGTCACCTCACACATATCAGTAGTGCCAGAAGGCACCATCACTCCTCCCGTCACCTCACACACATCAGTAGTGCCAGAAGCCACCATCTCTCCTGCCCCGTCACCTCACACACATCAGTAGTGCCAGAAGCCACCATCTCTCCTCCCCCCGTCACCTCACACACATCAGTATTGCCAGAAGCCACCATCACTCCTCCCCGTCACCTCACACACATCAGTAGTGCCAGAAGGCACCATCACTCCTGCCGTCACCTCACACACATCAGTAGTGCCAGAAGCCACCATCACTCCTCCCGTCACCTCACACACGTCAGTAGTGCCAGAAGCCACCATCACTCCTCCCCGTCACCTCAGACGTCAGTAGTGCCAGAAGCCACCATCACTCCTCCCCGTCACCTCACACGTCAGTAGTGCCAGAAGCCACCATCACTCCTCCCCGTCACCTCACACACATCAGTAGTGCCAGAAGCCACCATCACTCCTCCCCCCGTCACCTCACACACATCAGTAGTGCCAGAAGGCACCGTCACTCCTCCCCGTCACCTCACACACGTCAGTAGTGCCAGAAGCAACCATCACTCCTCCCCGTCACCTCACACAGATCAGTAGTGCCAGAAGGCACCATCACTCCTCCCGACACCTCACACACATCAGTAGTGCCAGAAGCCACCATCTCTCCTCCCCCGTCACCTCACACACATCAGTAGTGCCAGAAGGCACCATCACTCCTCCTGTCACCTCACACACATCAGTAGTGCCAGAAACCATCACTCCTCCCCGTCACCTCACACACATCAGTAGTGCCAGAAGGCACCATCACTCCTGCCGTCACCTCACACACATCAGTAGTGCCAGAAGCCACCATCACTCCTCCCCGTCACCTCACACGTCAGTAGTGCCAGAAGCCATCACTCCTCCCCCCATCACCTCACACACATCAGTAGTGCCAGAAGGCACCATCACTCCTCCCCCCGTCACCTCACACACGTCAATAGTGCCAGAAGGCACCATCACTCCTCCCCCCGTCACCTCACACACGTCAGTAGTGCCAGAAGGCACCATCACTCCTCCCGTCACCTCACACACGTCAGTAGTGCCAGAAGGCACCATCACTCCTCCCCGTCACCTCACACACGTCAGTAGTGCCAGAAGCCACCATCACTCCTCCCGTCACCTCACACACGTCAGTAGTGCCTGAAGGCACCTTCACTTCTGCCCGTCACCTCACACACATCAGTAGTGCCTGAAGGCACCTTCACTCCTCCCGTCACCTCACACACATCAGTAGTGCCAGAAGCCACCATCACTCCTCCCGTCACCTCACACACGTCAGTAGTGCCAGAAGCCACCATCACTCCTCCCCGTCACCTCACACGTCAGTAGTGCCAGAAGCCACAATCACTCCTCCCCGTCACCTCACACACATCAGTAGTGCCAGAAGCCACTATCACTCCTCCCCCCGTCACCTCACACACATCAGTAGTGCCAGAAGTCACCGTCACCTCACACACGTCAGTAGTGCCAGAAGCCACCATCACTCCTCCCCGTCACCTCACACAGATCAGTAGTGCCAGAAGGCACCATCACTCCTCCCGACACCTCACACACATCAGTAGTGCCAGAAGCCACCATCTCTCCTCCCCGTCACCTCACACACATCAGTAGTGCCAGAAGTCACCGTCACTCCTCCCGTCACCTCACACACGTCAGTAGTGCCAGAAGCCACCATCACTCCTCCCCGTCACCTCACACAGATCAGTAGTGCCAGAAGGCACCATCACTCCTCCCGACACCTCACACACATCAGTAGTGCCAGAAGCCACCATCTCTCCTCCCCGTCACCTCACACACATCAGTAGTGCCAGAAGGCACCATCACTCCTCCCCGTCACCTCACACAGATCAGTAGTGCCTGAAGGCACCATCACTCCTCCCGTCACCTCACACACGTCAGTAGTGCCAGAAGGCACCATCACTCCTCCCGACACCTCACACACATCAGTAGTGCCTGAAGGCACCATCACTCCTCCCGACACCTCACACACATCAGTAGTGCCTGAAGGCACCGTCACTCCTTTCCGTCACCTCACACGTCAGTAGTGCCAGAAGCCACCATCACTCCTCCCGTCACCTCACACGTCAGTAGTGCCAGAAGCCACCATCACTCCTCCCGTCACCTCACACACGTCAGTAGTGCCAGAAGCCACCATCACTCCTCCCCGTCACCTCACACACGTCAGTAGTGCCTGAAGGCACCTTCACTTCTGCCCGTCACCTCACACACATCAGTAGTGCCTGAAGGCACCATCACTCCTCCCGACACCTCACACACATCAGTAGTGCTAGAAGCCACCATCACTCCTCCCGTCACCTCACACTCGTCAGTAGTGCCAGAAGGCACCATCACTCCTCCCGTCACCTCACACACGTCAGTAGTGCCAGAAGGCACCATCACTCCTCCCGTCACCTCACACACGTCAGTAGTGCCAGAAGCCACCATCACTCCTCCCCGTCACCTCACACACATCAGTAGTGCCAGAAGGCACCATCACTCCTCCCCGTAACCTCACACACGTCAGTAGTGCCAGAAGCCACCATCACTCCTCCCCGTCACCTCACTCAGATCAGTAGTGCCTGAAGGCACCTTCACTTCTGCCCGTCACCTCACACACATCAGTAGTGCCTGAAGGCACCATCACTCCTCCCGTCACCTCACACACGTCAGTAGTGCCAGAAGGCACCATCACTCCTCCCGTCACCTCACACACGTCAGTAGTGCCAGAAGGCACCATCACTCCTCCCGTCACCTCACACACGTCAGTAGTGCCTGAAGGCACCTTCACTTCTGCCCGTCACCTCACACACATCAGTAGTGCCAGAAGGCACCATCACTCCTCCCGACACCTCACACACATCAGTAGTGCCAGAAGCCACCATCACTCCTCCCGTCACCTCACACACGTCAGTAGTGCCAGAAGCCACCATCACTCCTCCCGTCACCTCACACACGTCAGTAGTGCCAGAAGGCACCGTCCCTCCTTCTCCCCTCCGGTGTGGTGTTCTGGTTTGTGGGGTCAGGGGGTGCCCTCCATGTGGTTCCTGTTTTCGCCTCCCCCTCGTGCACGTGTTTGCAAGTGCCTGGTGTGCGCCCCGCGGCGTCCCCTGGGCTCTCAGGTGTCTGGGCCGTGTCCAGAGGCTGCTGTGAGTCTTCACACACGTTTGAGGATCACAGCTCCATCCTTCTAATGCCGATTCATGTCTGGAAGGAAGATGGACAAACATTTGCAGCCAAGTGCTGTGCAGAGACGCATCCCCGGTGAGCAGCAAGTCCTGGGCCTCGATTCCGGTGTCGCTGTTACCCCGGTTAATGCAGGCGGCTCGGCTGCTAGCAAAGGCTTCGGGGCACTTTGTTTCCCGCTCGCTCATCCCAGGAACGCTTCTAGGGCACGTGTGGTCCCCAGTTCCCCTTACAGGCCCCATTCATTGTAGGGTCCCTTCGCGCCCCGTCCACACCTAAAAATGTGTCTCCCCCTCCCAGGGCCCGCTTCTCCTCCCTCTGCCCGTCCCTGGCGCAAATATCTACCCTTGCATTAGAGCTGTGCACCCCCCCCCCCCAATCCGAGGGCTGGCCCCCGGGCCTACGGCACCCATCCAAGGGCTGCCCCCCAGGCCTATGGCACCCATCCAAGGACTGCCCCCCAGGCCTATGGCACCCTTCCAAGGGCTGCCCCCCAGGCCTATAGGACCCATCCAAGGACTGCCCCCCAGGCCTACGGCACCCATCCAAGGGCTGCCCCCCCCCCTCAGGCCTATGGCGCCCATCCAAGGACTGCACCCCAGGCCTATGGCACCCTTCCAAGGGCTGCCCCCCAGGGCTATGGCACCCATCCTTTGGCGCCCACCAGGCCTATGGGACCCATCCAAGGACTGCCCCCCAGGCCTACGGCACCCATCCAAGGGCTGCCCCCCCCCCCCCAGGCCTTTGGCACCCATCCATGGACTGCCCCCCCACCCCCAAGCCTATGGCACCCATCCGAGGGCTGCCCCCCAGGGCTATGGCACCCATCCTTTGGCGCCCACCACAGCTACCTATGGCAGCCATCCTGTGAGGCCAGTTCCCACCCTCAGTCCCATGGCGCCCTTACTGCAGGGCAATACCCACCCTCAGGCCCATGGCGCCCTTCCTGCAGGGCAGCTCCCACCCTCAGTCCCATGGCGCTCTTCCTGCAGGCCAGATCCCACCCTCAGTCCCATGGCGCCCTTCCTGCAGGGCAGCTCCCACCCTCAGTCCCATGGCGCTCTTCCTGCAGGGCAGCTCCCACCCTCAGTCCCATGCCACCCCTCCTGCAGGCCAGATCCCACCCTCAGTCCCATGGCGCCCTTCCTGCAGGGCAGCTCCCACCCTCAGTCCCATGCCACCCCTCCTGCAGGCCAGATCCCACCCTCAGGCCCATGGCGCCCTTCCTGCAGGGCAGCTCCCACCCTCAGTCCCATGGCGCCCTTCCTGCAGGGCAGCTCCCACCCTCAGTCCCATGGCGCCCTTGCTGCAGGGCAGCTCCCACCCTCAGTCCCATGGCGCCCTTCCTGCAGGGCAGCTCCCACCCTCAGTCCCATAGCGCCCTTCCTGCAGGGCAGCTCCCACCCTCAGTCCCATGCCACCCCTCCTGCAGGCCAGATCCCACCCTCAGTCCCATGGCGCCCTTCCTGCAGGGCAGCTCCCACCCTCAGTCCCATGGCGCCCTTCCTGCAGGGCAGTTCCCACTCTCAGTCCCATGCCACCCCTCCTGCAGGCCAGATCCCACCCTCAGTCCCATGCCATCCTTCCTGCAGGGCAGCTCCCACCCTCAGTCCCATGCCACCCTCCCTGCAGGGCAGCTCCCACCCTCAGTCCCATGGCGCCGTGCCTGCAGGGCAGCTCGCACCCTCAGTCCCATGCCACCCTTCCTTCAGTCCTGCCCCCACCCCTCCCGGGCTTCTCGGAGCTGCAGGGCTCAGTGACAGGGCAGATGGTGAATCTGAAAACTTTGTGGCTCCCTCTTCTCGCCCCCTCGCAGGATGTGCTAAATGCCAGCAGTGTGCACCAGCCTGCGCGGCCGGCGCTGCGCTAAGCCCTCCGTGCCATCACCTGGCCCCTGGCAGGCAGGTAATTAGTGGGAAGCATCTGCCCATCCATTTCTGGGCCCCGCAGTCCTCGCCGGCGCAGCTGCTGCCAAGGAGGAGAGTCAACACATCTGTCTCGGCAGATGTTCATTAATCTGGCGCGCAGCGCAGCGCCCAATCCGGGGCAGCGCCGAGGCGCTTGAAGGGCAGGCGTGTTTGCTTCTGTGTGGTCAGCCTTCCCTCCGCCACCGCCGCGGTGTGTGCGCAGCCAGGGGTGGCTAATCCGAGCTTAACCCCTTCCTGAACAGCCTGGCAGTGCCAACCCGACCCCGGCCCAAGAGCGCGGGGTGGGTGCGCAAAGCTGTGGCAGCGAGGCGCGGGCACCCCACGAACCCGCTCACCCCTGGCATCAGACACCCAGCCCCCGGGCACCCCAGGAACCCGCTCACACCTGGTATCTCACACCCAGCCCCCGGGCACCCCAGGAACCCGCGCACGCCTGGCATTTCACACCCAGCCCTTGGGTCACCCTAGGATCCATCATACCCCTGGCATCTCATACCCAGCCCCGGGCATCCTAGGAACCAGGGGCCTGCCTAGAATCTCACACCCAGCCCCAGGTACCAGGGCACCCCCGGTATCTCACAACCAGCCCTTGGGTCACCCTAGGATCCATCGCACCCCTGGCATCTCATACCCAGCCCCGGGCACTCGAGGAACTAGAGGCCTGCCTGGCATCTCACACCCAGCCCCTCGGCACCCCAGGAACCCCCCCCCCCCCCCCCCCGGGTATCTCAGCGCACCCTTAGCATCTCATGCCCACACCCCGGGCATCTCAGGACCTGGAGGCCTGCCTGGATTCTCACAGCCAGTCCCTGGGCACCCTAGGAACAAGCGCACTCCCGGTATCCCACATGCAGCCCCCGGGCACCCTAGGATCCAGCGCACCCCTGGCATCTCATACCCAGCCTCCAGGCACCTTAGGAACCAGAGGCCTGCCTAGAATCTCACACCCAGCCCCCAGGTACCAGGGCACCCCCGGTATCTCACAACCAGCCCTTGGGTCACCCTAGGATCCATTGCATCCCGGGCATCCTAGGAACTAGAGGCCTGCCTGGCATCTCAGACCCAGCCCTTCGGCACCCCAGGAACCACCCCCCCCGGGTATCTCACATCCAGCCCCCGGGCACTCTAGAATCCAGCGCACCCTTAGCATCTCATGCCCACACCCCGGGCATCTCAGGACCTGGAGGCCTGCCTGGATTCTCACAGCCAGTCCCTGGGCACCCTAGGAACAAGCGCACTCCCGGTATCTCACATGCAGCCCCCGGGCACCCTAGGATCCAGCGCACCCCTGGCATCTCATACCCAGCCTCCAGGCACCTTAGGAACCAGAGGCCTGCCTAGAATCTCACACCCAGCCCCCAGGTACCAGGGCACCCCCGGTATCTCACAACCAGCCCTTGGGTCACCCTAGGATCCATCGCACCCCTGGCATCTCATACCCAGCCCCGGGCACTCGAGGAACTAGAGGCCTGCCTGGCATCTCACACCCAGCCCCTCGGCACCCCAGGAACCACCCACCCCCCCCCCCCCAGAACCAGCACACCTCCGGTTACTCACACCCAGCGCCAGGGCACCTGAGGAACCAACTCACCCCTGACATCTCATACCGAGGCACCTTAGGAACTAGAGGCCTGCCTGGAGTCTCACCCCCACCCCCCAGGCACCCTAGGAACTAGAGCGTTACCTGGCATCTCACACCCAGTGTGGAGAACTGGCACCTTGTTCCAGTGCACCCCCCCAAACAAACACTTTGTGCCTGGTTTCTGGATGCAGCTTGGGCTGGAGTGCCCTGGGATCCTGCTATCCTGCTGCCCAGGGTCCCAGTGCCAGTGTTCTTCCCCTAGACCATTGTAGAGATAATTGCGTACACATTTAGCTGCTACTATAAGTCCCTGGTAAAAGGTACTTAGGTACCCAGGGCATGGGGTACTATGGTAAACCCCTAAGGGTGGCAGCACTGATTGTGCCACCCTCTAGGGCCCTGCATCCAGATGCACCCAGCACTGCCATTGCATGCTGAGTGTTCTGGTGCAAACCTAACACACAAACTCGATATGGCACACTGCCTGTGTGTCCTGTCCACCCTACACTGCATTTACTATGGGTAAGGCAGGGTGCTCCATATTATTATATGTGAGGACATAGCTGCATGAGCAATATGCCCCCAATGTGTCCTTGCCAAACCTGGGACATAGTGGGTGAACAGAGCAGACATTTTAATACATGTGCTGGACACTGGTCAACACGAGTTTCCCAGCTACATAATGGCTACTCTAAACCCTGGGTTGTTTGTTATTAAACGACTCGGAATGATAAATTCAAACTGGTACCAGTACTGGATTTATTATAAAATGTACCCAGGGGTCACCTTAAAAGTACTAACTACCCTGGCATAGTTGCTGACTGGTTCCAGCCAGCCTCCTACATCCAGACAGCCAATACACAAACCTTAGGGGGGAGAGCCTGGAGGAAAGTACCATCTTGCCTGACATGTTACCCCCATTTTTACATGTATGTACGTTTTTTTTTGCCTGCCTCACTGGGATCCTGCTAGCCAGGACCCCTGTGCTCATAGTTTGTGGAATGTGTTCCCTGTGTAGTGCCTAACTGTGTCACTGAGGCTCTGCTAACCAGAACCTCAGTGCTTATGCTCTCTCTGCTTTTAAAATTGTCACTATAGGCTAGTGACCATTTTTAGCAATTCTAATTGGCACACTGGAACAAATTCCCTAGTATATGGTACCTTGGTACCCAGAGTATTGGGGTTCCAGGAGATCCTGGGCTGCAGCATTTCTTTTGCCACCCAAAGGGAGCTCAGACAAATCTTACACAGGCCTGCCACTGCAGCCTGAGTGAAATAACGTCCATGTTGTTTCACAGGCATTTTACACTGCACTTAAGTAACTTTTAAGTCACCTATATGTCTAACCCTCACTTAGTGAAGGCTAGGAGCAAAGTTACGAAGTGTGAGGGCTTCCTTGGGCTAGCAAAGATTCCCCCACATAGTTCAGGGTCATTTCCCCGGACTTGGTGAGTGCGGGGACACCATTACTAGTGTGCACTACATTTAGGTCAATACCTATATCTAGCTTTACAAAGGTAACTCCAAATATGGCCATGTAACATGTCTAAGATCATGAAATTGTCCCCCCATGCCAAATCTGGTATTGGGGTGCCAACTCCATGCACCCCCGGGGCTCCACTATGGACCCCGGGTACCGCCAAACCAGCTCTCTGGGGTTTTCACTGCAGCTACCGCTGATGCCAACTCACAGACAGGGTTCTGCCCTCCTGGGGTCTGGGCAGCCCAGTCCCAGGAAGGCAGAACAAAGAATTTCCTCTGAGAGAGGGTGTCACATCCTCTCCCTTTGGGAATAGGTGTTAAAGGCTGGGGATGGGTAGCCTCTCCCAGCCTCTGGAAATGCTTTGAAGGGCACAGATGGTGCCCTCTTTGCATAAACCAGTCTACACCGGTTCAGGGAATCCCCAGTCCCTGCTCTGGCGCGAAATTGGACATGGGAAAAGGGAGTGACTACTCTCCTGTCCATCACCACCCTAGGGGTGGTGTCCAGAGCTCCTCTAGTTTGTCCCAGACCTCTGCCATCTTGGATCCAGAGGTGTGAGGGCAATCTGGAGGCCTCTGAGTGGCCAGTGCCAGCAGGTGACGTCAGAGACCCCTCCTGATAGGTGCTTACCTGACTAGGTGGCCAGTCCTCCTCTGAGGGCTATTTAGGGTCTCTCCTGTGGGCTTTTCCTCAGATAACGACTTGCAAGAATTCATCAGAGTTCCTCTGCGTCTCCCTCTTTGACTTCTGCCAAGGATCGACGGCTGACTGCTCCAGGACGCCTGCAAAACTGCAACAAAGTAACAATAAGAGTACCAGCGACACTGTAGCGCCTAATCCTGCCGTCTTTCTCGAATGTTTCCTGGTGGTGCATGCTCTGGGGGTAGCCTGCCTTCATCCTGCACTGGAAGCCACGAAGAGATCTCCTGTGGGTCGACGGAATCTTCCCCCTGCAACCGCAGGCACCAAACTACAGCCTCACCGGAACTCTGGGTCCCCTCTCATCCTGACGAGCGTGGCCCCTGGAACACAGGTGGTAGACCACAGTGTTGTTGTTGTTAGCTTTATTTCGGTAAAAAACAAGTACCATAAAAGCACATCACAAATTCACAATTTTACAAAAATAGACTGTGCATAAAAATCCTACAATATAGAACATTCTCCCTATAAAGGATTCGTGCCATATTATAGAATTGTGCAAAATACAAAGTTTTGCATAATAACTTTCATAGATCAAGTATATTCCTGAATAAAAACAATATAAATAAGATAAAAGTAGAAAACATTCCCATTATAGGCTCCTATTTAGGAGATGCTTTAACATTTTTTGTTCTCACACGCCAGATTTCATCTAAGTAGCTGGCTAGGGCACATGCCACCGCACCCTGGGTATTAGACCTAAAAATTCTAAGGGCTGCAAACCAGTTTCGAAAGTCCATGGTTCTGCAAAGAGGTATAATCCATTTAATTAATTGTTTATCGTAAGCAGGACAATGGAATAGTATGTGTGCACTACATTCGGGAAGGCCGCAGCCCATCGGGCAAAGGTTGGCATGAGGATCATCTTTAGACCAGGTACAGGTAAAGGAACGTAGCGGCAGCGAGCCTAGCCTGAATCTAATGTAGAGGGCGCAGGCTCAGGGAATGTGATCAGATCCATTTACGATTCAAACTCATAGTGACATTTGACTGATGTAAACTTATCTGTCAAGCTACCTAAAGGGACCTCTGCTAGTTTGCCCAGTTTTAGCCTCAGCCAGTATGCATCCTTAACAATATATGCCGCATTTTTGGGTAGATCATAAGGGACCATCCAAAAATTGGCCAACCCCAAATTGGTCACACTAGCTCTAACATAATTGCACCATGGGATTTTTCCCGTGTTGTTTTCACTGATCAAGGCTTTCAGCCATGTCCTGAATGGGCTAAGTGTATCCAGGGACCATATTCTGATCCAGTATAATATTGGTTTCAGCGCAGCTATATGTGCAATAGAGTCTAAGTTCACGTCCATACGGACAGGCATCGTAGGGGAACTAGTGGGTATTCTGAGGATAGATTTTATAAAAGAGTGTTCAGCAATCTCCAAATCCTTTAGATTTCCATGTCCCCATAGCTCCGCTCCATAGAGAGCACTCCCTCTTGCTTGTAGCTTGTATATTTCCATTGCTGGAGAAATTGCAAACCTAGGGGACCTGTTTGCAAATCTCACAAGACCACCCAGGTTCTGCTTCAGAGACATATGTGCCCTCGTTATCTGAGCCTGCCATGTATGCGTATCCTCCAGTCTAACCCCCAAGTTCACAAATTCAGCAACTCTCTTCAACTCTACCCCTTCCGTAAAGATTCTCTTTCTTACTTTGTGTTTATTGTCACCGAAGATCATATACTTGGTTTTTGTGGAATTAACTTCAAGGCCGTGGTCTTTACAGAAGGACGTGAATTTTAGGAGTAAGTTTGTTAAACCGGAAGCAGTTTGGGATAACAATAATGCATCGTCCGCAAAGAGCAGGCATGGTGTCTTCACCCCCCTAATTTGGGAGCATCATTGTCGCAGGCGAATAGATAAGGAATGCAAGCACTTATAAATATTAGGAAGAGGGTTGGAGCCAAAACGCACCCCTGTCTCACTCCCCTTTTATTTTGGATCTCGCTTGTTGCTTCCCCATTTACTCCCCATCTAGTTTTAGCAAAGGTCTTAGTATACAAGCTTTTGATTGTATTTAGTAGTGTGCTTGGGAGTCCTACTCTATCCAGTACCTCCCACAGCTTTTGGCGTGGGACCAAGTCAAATGCGGATCTAAGATCCACAAAGGCTACAAATAGCTTCCCTCCCTCCAGATCCACAGACTTCCATTTAATCGTGAGGAATCTGAATATCTGGTCGATTGTGCTAATTTTTTGCCTAAAGCCTGCTTGGAAGTCACTCAAGATTTGTGATTCTTGCAGCCATTCCTTGGTTCTCGTCAGAATCTGGTGGCAGAATATTTTTTGGAGGGTATCCAAAAGGCTAATTGGCCTGTAATTCATTGGATCAGATCTGGTTCCCTTTTATAAATAGGTATGATGATAGCGCCACTCCAGGTACGGGGATAATTTCCACTGACCAAGACTGCGTTTGATACTTTGTTTATATATGGACCCCATATCTCTGGGTCAGATCTATATAAGTCGGCCGGAATGCCATCGAGACCAGGAGCCTTTCCCGCTTTTTGGGCCATAATGGCCTTTTTCGTTTCAGATAATGTAAATGGCATGGGGCTATTTTCAAAGGAAGAACCAGTTTTGTGCACCTCAAGACCAGTGGTCCAACTGTCCAAATTTGGAGGAGGTAAGCAAGTCCTTGCCTCCCCTCTCCGGACAGTAATCCTGTGCACCGTGTGAACTGCAGCTACTAGGGCTTCTGTGCACATTTCTAAGGAATCCTTTGTGCACAGCCTAGCCCAGGTCCCCAGCACTCCGTCCTGCAATGCTCAGCTCCCTGAGTTGATCTCCGGCTTCGTGGGACCCTCTTTTGTAGTGTTTAGACGACCGCCGTGCTCAGTCTTCTTGGACCCGTGTTCAAGGACTTCTGCGGGTGCTACGTTGCTGAGGGCCCCCTCAGTCTCCTCTCCCAAGCAGCGACGTCCTGGTCTTTCCCGGGCTCGGGTAGCACTCGTTTTCTTCAACTGCGACCTTTGCAGCTAGCAAGGCTTGTTTGCGGTCTTTTGCCAAGGAAACAACTCTGCATCCTCTGTGGGACATCTTCCTAGTTCCTAGCACCTTTCGTTGTTGCAGAATCTTTAGCTTCTTCTATCCGGAGGCAGCCATTTTGCACCTTCATCCGGGGTTTAGTGGGCTCCTGCCCGCCCTGGACACTTTCACAACTCTTGGACTTGGTCCCCTTCCTTTGCAGGTCCTCAGGTCCAGGAATCCGTCTTCAGTGCTTTGCAGTCTGTTGTGGTCTTTGCAGAATCCTCTATCACGAGTTTAGTGTGTTTCTGGGGAAGTTGTAGCACTTTACTCCTACTTTTCAGGGTCTTGGGGTGGGGTATCTTGGACACCCTTGGTGTTTTCTTACACTCCCAGCGACCCTCTACACACTACACTAGCCTAGGGGTCCATTTGTGGTTCGCATTCCACTTTCTTAGTATATGGTTTGTGTTGCTCCTAGGCCTATTGCATCCTATTGTATTCTACAGTGTTTGCACTACTTTCTTACTGTTTTACTTACCTGATTTTGGTTTGTGTGTATATTTTGTGTATTTTACTTACCTCCTAAGGAAGTGTATCCTCTGAGATATTTTTGGCATATTGTCACTAAAATAAAGTATCTTTATTTTTAGTAACTGAGTATTGTGTTTTCTTATGATATAGTGCTAAGTGATATAAGTGGTATAGTAGGAGCTTTGCATGTCTCCTAGTTCAGCCTAAGCTGCACTGCTATAGCTTCCTCTATCAGCCTAAGCTGCTAGAAACACCTCTATTCTACTAATAAGGGATAACTGGACCTGCACAAGGTGTAAGTACCATCAGGTACCCACTATAAGCCAGGCCAGCCTCCTACAGAGCTCTCTCTGGTTTCTGAAACAATGCCCTTCCTGGGTGGAGGAGCTGACTGTAGGAAAGTACCATCTTTCTTGGCATGTTACCCCCAATTTCTGCCTGTTTGTCAGTGTGTGTCAGTGTGTTTTTACTGTCTCACTGGGATCCTGCTAGTCAGGACCCCAGTGCTCATAGTTTGTGGCCTATATGTCAGTATGTTTTACTGTTTTGTCAGTACGCTTGACTGTGTCATTGGAGTCCTGCTAACAAGAACCTCAGTGCTTATGCTATCTCTGTTTCTAAATTTGTCACTATAATCTAGTGACTCCACATTCCACTCCAAATTGGCACACTGGACACCCCTTTTAAGTCCCTAGTATATTCTACCTAGGTACCCAGGGCATTGAGGGTCCTGGAGATCCTTATAGGCTGCAGCATTTCTTTTGCCACCCATAAGGAGCTCAGACAAAGACTTCTTCAGGACTGCCACTGCAGCCTGAGTGAAATAGTGTAAGCACTATCTATTTCACAGCCATTTTCACTGCATCAGGTCACTTATACGTCACCTATATATCTAACCTTCAGACCCGGAAGGCTATGTGCATAGTACCTGTGTGTGAGGGCACCCCTGCAATAACAGAGGTGCCCCGACATCGTCCAGGTCCATTTTCCTGGACTTCCTGAGTGCGGGGACACCATTATAAGTGTGCAATACATATAGGTCAATACATATATGTAGCTTCACAATGGTAACCCCGAACATGGCTATGTGAGGTGTCTAGGAACTGGAAAATGTACCCCCAATCTGATTCTGGTATTGGGGGGCCAACTCCACCATGGCCACCTGTAGGAAAGTACCATCTTGCCTGGCATGTTACCCCCATATTTCACTGTATATATGTTGTATGTGTCACTGGGACCCTGCCAGCCAGGGCCCCAGTGCTCATAAGTGTGCCCTGTATGTGTTCCCTGTGTGATGCCTAACTGTCTCACTGAGGCTCTGCTAACCAGAACCTCAGTGGTTATGCTCTCTCTGCTTTCTAAATTGTCACTAACAGGCTAGTGACCAATTTTACCAATTCACATTGGCATACTGGAACACCCTTATAATCCCCTAGTATATGGTACTGAGGTACCTAGGGTATTGGGGTTCCAGGAGATCCCTATGGGCTGCAGCATTTCTTTTGCCACCCATAGGGAGCTCTGGCAATTCTTACACATGCCTGCCACTGCAGCCTGAGTGAAATAACGTCCATGTTATTTCACCGCCATTTACCACTGCACTTAAGTAATTTATAAGTCACCTATATGTCTAACCTTTACCTGGTAAAGGTTGGGTGCTAAGTTACTTAGTGTGTGGGCACCCTGGCACTAGCCAAGGTGCCCCCACATCGCTCAGGGCAAATTCCCCGTACTTTGTGAGTGCGGGGACACCATTACACGCGTGCACTGTACATAGGTCACTACCTATGTACAGCGTCACAATGGTAACTCCGAACATGGCCATGTAACATGTCTAAGATCATGGAATTGTCACCCCAATGCCATCCTGGTATTGGGGAGACAATTCCATGATCCCCCGAGTCTCTAGCACAGACCTGGGTACTGCCAAACTACCTGTCCTGGGGTTTCACTGCAGCTGCTGCTGCTGCTGCTGCCAACCCCTCAGACAGGTTTCTGCCCTCCTGGGGTCCAGCCAGGCTTGGCCCAGGAAGGCAGAACAAAGGACTTCCTCAGAGAGAGGGTGTTACACCCTCTCCATTTAGAAAAAGGTGTCAGGGCTGGGGAGGAGTAGCCTCCCCCAGCCTCTGGAAATGCTTTGATGGGCACAGATGGTGCTCATCTCTGCATAAGCCAGTCTACACCGGTTCAGGGATCCCCCAGCCCTGCTCTGGCGTGAAACTGGACAAAGGAAAGGGGAGTGACCACTCCCCTGACCTGCACCTCCCAGGGGAGGTGCCCAGAGCTCCTCCAGTGTGCTCCAAACCTCTTCCATCTTGGAAACAGAGGTGCTGCTGGCACACTGGACTGCTCTGAGTGGCCAGTGCCACCAGGTGACGTCAGAGACGCCTTGTGATAGGCTCTTACCTGTGTTGCTAGCCTATCCTCCTTCCTAGGTAGCCAACCCTCCTTTTCTGCCTATTTAGGGTCTCTGCTTTGGGTATTTTTTTAGATAACGAATGCAAGTGCTCATCAGAGTTCCTCTGCATCTCTCTCTTCACCTTCTGCCAAAGGATCGACCGCTGACTGCTCAGGACGCCTGCAAAACCGCAACAAAGTAGCAAAGACGACTACTGCAACCTTGTATCGCTGATCCTGCCGTCTTCTCGACTGTTTCCCTGGTGGTGCATGCTCTGGGGGTAGCCTGCCTCCTTCTTGCACCAGGAGCTCTGAAGAAATCTCCCGTGGGTCGACGGAATCTTCCCCCTGCAACCGCAGGCAACAAAAGACTGCATCACCGGTCCTCTGGGTCCCCTCTCAGCACAACGAGCGTGGTCCCTGGAACTCAGCAACTCTGTGCAAGTGACTCCCACAGTCCAGTGACTCCCACAGTCCAAGTTTGGTGGAGGTAAGTCCTTGCCTCCCCACGCTAGACTGCATTGCTGGGTACCGCGTGATTTGCAGCTGCTCCGGCTCCTGTGCACTCTTCCAGGATTTCCTTTGTGCACAGCCAAGCCTGGGTCCCCGACACTCTAACCTGCTGTGCACAACCTCTTGAGTTGTCCTCCAGCGTCGTGGGATCTTCTTTTGTGACTTTGGGTGAGCTCCGGTTCACTCCTCTTCGTAGTGCCTGTTACGGCACTTCTGCGGGTGCTGCCTGCTTCTGTGAGGGCTCCCTGTCTTGCTGGGCGCCCCCTCTGTCTCCTCACACAATTGGCGACATCCTGGTCCCTCCTGGGCCACAGCAGCATCCAAAAACCCTAGCCGCGACCCTTGCAGCTAGCAAGGCTTGTTTGCGGTCTTTCTGCGTGGGAACACCTCTTCAAGCTTCTTCACGACGTGGGACATCCATCCTCCAAAGGGGAAGTTCCTAGTCCTCTTCGTTCTTGCAGAATCCACAGCTTCTACCATCCGGTGGCAGCTTCTTTGCACCCTCAGCTGGCATTTCCTGGGCATCTGCCCAATCTCGACTTTGTCGCGACTCTTGGACTTGGTCCCCTTGTTTCACAGGTACTGTTGACCGGAAATCCATCGTTGTTGCATTGCTGGTGTTGGTCGTCCTTGCAGAATTCCCCTATCACGACTTCTGTGCTCTCTGGGGAAGTTAGGTGCACTTTACACCTACTTTTCAGGGTCTTGGGGTGGGCTATTTTTCTAACCCTCACTGTTTTCTTACAGTCCCAGTGACCCTCTACAAGCTCACATAGGTTTGGGGTCCATTCGTGGTTCGCATTCCACTTTTGGAGTATATGGTTTGTGTTGCCCCTATACCTATGTGCTCTCATTGCAATCTACTGTAACTTTACATTGCTTGCATTACTTCCTTTTGCTATTACTACATATATCTTGTGTATATTTGCTATCCTCATACTGAGGGTACTCACTGAGATACTTTTGGCATATTGTCATAAAAATAAAGTACCTTTATTTTTTGTATATCTGTGTATTGTGTTTTCTTATGATATTGTGCATATGACACCAGTGGTATAGTAGGAGCTTTGCATGTCTCCTAGTTCAGCCTAAGCTGCTAGAAACACCTCTTCTACACTAATAAGGGATAACTGGACCTGGCACAAGGTGTAAGTACCTCTGGTACCCACTATAAGCCAGGCCAGCCTCCTACACTTCTGAACTGGGGGTTGGGGCAGTACTATCACAACTAAACTCAGAGGGTTAGGATCAACCGGTTGCTTTTATCAGCAGGAGGTTGACCCCTAGAGAAAAGCATTGGTCAGCAAAAGTGAGGAAGGCCTTTGCTGTGGTCTGGGCCCTAAAAAACTGAGACCATACTTATTTGGGACTCACTCCATAGCTCAGACCACAAAGCTCTCTTATGCTTAAAACAAATGAAAGGAGAAAATCCTAAATTGTTGAGGTGGTCCATTTCCCCACAGGGGATGGACTTTACAGTGGAACATAGACCTGGGAGTAGCCACTCCAATGCAGATGGACTCTCCAGATATTTCCACTTAGACAATGAATACTCATCTGGGCAAGGTTAGCCTTATTGTCCCTCATTTGGGGGGGGGTTGTGTAGGAAAGTACCATCTTTCTTTGCATGTTAACCCCCAGTTTCTGCCTGTTTGTCAGTGTGTGTCAGTGTGTTTTTACTGTCTCACTGGGATCCTGCTAGTCAGGACCCCAGTGCTCATAGTTTGTGGCCTATATGTCAGTATGTTTTACTGTTTTGTCAGTACGCTTGACTGTGTCACTGGAGTCCTGCTAACAAGAACCTCAGTGCTTATGCTATCTCTGTTTCTAAATTTGTCACTATATTCTAGTGACTCCATATTGTAGGAGGCTGGCCTGGCTTATAGTGGGTACCTGAGGGTACTTACACCTTGTGCCAGGTCCAGTTATCCCTTATTAGTATGTTCTAGCAGCTTAGGCTGATAGAAGGTAGCTATAGCAGAGCAGCTTATGCTGAACTAGGAGACATGCAAAGCTCCTACTATCCCACTTATATAATATAGCACTATATCATAAGAAAACACAATACTCCGAGTTACTAAAAATAAAGATACTTTATTTTAGTGACAATATGCCAAAAGTATCTCCGAGGATATACTCCCTTAGCAGGTAAGTAATATACACCAAATATATACACACAAACCAAAATCAGGTAAGTAAACAGTTTGAAAAGTAGTGCAAACACTGTAGAACACAATAGGATGCAGTTGGAGACAATAGGGCTAGGGGCAACACAAACCATATACTCCAAAAGTGGAATGCGAACCACGAATGGACCCCAGGCCTAGTGTAGTGTGTAGAGGGTCACTGGGAGTGTAAGACAACACTAAGGGTGTCCAAGAAACCCCACCCCAAGACCCTGAAAAGTAGGAGTGAAGTTACCCTACTACCCCAGAAAGACAGTAAAGTTGAGATAGGGGATTCTGCAAATACAACAACTGACTGCAAAGCACTGAAGATGGATTCCTGGATCTGAGGACCTGTAAAGGAAGGGGATCAAGTCCAAGAGTCGTACAAGTGTCCAGGGGGGGCAGGAGTCCACTAAACCCCGTATAAAGATGCAAAAGGGCTGCCTCCCGGTGGACGAAGCCAAAGATTCTGCAACAACAGAAGGTGGCAGGAACTTCTCCTTTGGTCAGAAGGTGTCCCACGGCGTGCTGGAGGATGCAGAGTCGTTTTCACGCAGTAAGACCACAAACAAGCCTTGCTAGCTGCAAGAGTCGCGGTTGAAGGTTTTGGGTGCTGCAAGGGCCCAGGAAGGACCAGGAGGTCGCCCCTTGGAGGAGGAGACAGAGGGGGCGCTCAGCAACACGGAGAGCCCACGCAGAAGCAGGCAGCACTCGCAGAAGCACCTGAACAGGCGTTCAGAAGTTCTGAGCATGATGGTCAACTCAGCACAACAAAAGGGAGTCTCACGAAGTCAGAGTCCAACTCAGCGAGTTGGACAATGCAGAGTGCTGGGGACCTGGGCTAGGCTGTGCACGAAGAAAGTCTTGCAAAAGTGCACAAAAGCCTGAGCAACTGCAGTTCACGCAGTACACAGGATTACTGTATGGCGTGGGGAGGCAAGGACTTACCTCCACCAAATTTGGACAGAAGGGCCACTGGACTGTCTGGGACACTTGGATCCAGCTCCTGTGTTCCAGGGACCATGCTCGTCAGGATGAGAGGGGACCCAGAGGACCGGTGATGCAGAAGTTTGGTGCCTGCGTTAGCAGGGGGAAGATTCAGTCGACCCACGGGAGATTTCTTTTTGGCTTCCAGTTCAGGGTGAAGGCAGGCAGACAGCCTTCAGAGCATGCACCACCAGGAAACAGTCGAGAAAGCTGGCAGGATGAGGCGCTACAATGTTGCTGGTAGTCTTCTTGCTACTTTGTTGCAGTTTTGCAGGCGTCCTGGAGCAGTCAGTGGTCGATCCTTGGCAGAAGTCGAAGAGGGAAGTGCAGAGGAACTCTGGTGAGCTCTTGTATTCGTTATCTGGTGAGATGCCCACAGGAGAGACCCTAAATAGCCCTCAGATGAGGATTGGCTACAGAGAAAGGTAAGCACCTATCAGGAGGGGTCTCTGACATCACCTGCTGGCACTGGCCACTCAGAGGTGTCCATTGTGCCCTCACACCTCTGTATCCAAGATGGCAGAGGTCTGGAGCACACTGGAGGAGCTCTGTGTACCTCCCCTGGGAGGTGCTGGTCAGGGGAGTGTTCACTCCACTTTCCTTTGTCCAGTTTCGTGCCAGAGCAGGGCTGGGGGGATCCCTGAACCGGTGTAGACTGGCTTATGCAGAGATGGGCACCATCTGTGCCCTTCAAAGCATTTCCAGAGGCTGGGGGAGGCTACTCCTCCCCAGCCCTAACACCTATTTCCAAAGGGACAGGTTGTAACACCCTCTCTCAGAGGAAATCCTTTGTTCTGCCTTCCTGGGACTGGGCTGCCCAGACCCCAGGAGGGCAGAAACCTGTCTGAGGGTTGGCAGCAGCGGTAGCTGCAGAGAAAACCCCGGAAAGTTAGTTTGGCAGTACCTGGGCTCTATGCTGGGGCCCCAGGGATGCATGAAATTGTCCTCCCAATACCAGAATGGTATTGGGGTGACAATTCCATGATCTTAGACATGTTACATGGCCATGTTCGGAGTTACCATTGTGACGCTACATATAGGTATTGACCTATATGTAGTGCACGCGTGTAATGGTGTCCCGCACTCACAAAGTCCGGGGAAATTGCCCTGAACAATGTGGGGGCACCTTGGCTAGTGCCAGGGTGCCCTCACACTAAGTAACTTTACACCTAACCTTCACTAAGTGAGGGTTAGACATATAAGTGACTTATAAGTTACTTAAGTGCAGTGTAAAATGGCTGTGAAATAACGTTGACGTTATTTCACTCAGGCTGCAGTGGCAGTCCTGTGTAAGAATGGTCTGAGCTCCCTATGGGTGGCAAAAGAAATGCTGCAGCCCATAAGGATCTCCTGGAACCCCAATACCCTGGGTACCTAGGTACCATATACTAGAGAATTATAAGGGTGTTCCAGTGTGCCCATTAGAATTGGTCAAATTTGTCACTAGCCTGCAGTGACAATTTTAAAAGCAGAGAGAGCATAAACACTGAGGGTCTGGATAGCAGAGCCTCAGTGATACTGTTAGGCACCACAGAAGACAGATGTGGGTTCCTGGTTGGTGCAGATGATGTCCCACGCCCAGTGGAAGATTGCAGTGTGGGTTGCGTTGCTGGATTCCGCCAACAAGCCTTGGCACATGCAAAACACACGGTTAGCGGAAAATGGCTCTGCCTGAGACTAGGAGGGACCTGGTGGCATCTATCCAGGAGGTGGAGACAGGGGGGGCTCTCACCAACTCAGCGAGCCCACAGAAGGCAGGGCAGGCGCACAGGAGTCTCACAGCACGAGGACAAAGAAGGTGCAAATAGAGGCCCACGCAGCACGACACAAAGGGATCCCACGCCGCTGGAGAACCACTCAGGAAGCTGTGCGTCACAGGATGGAGTGTTGGGGGCCTAAGTTGTGCTGTGCACGAAGAACTTCGTGGAAGGCCTCACACAAGCCTTGGCAACTACAAATGACGTGGTGCACAGTGGTACTGTCTTGCGTGGGGAGGCAAGCTCTTACATCCACCAAAGCTGGACTGCTGGACCTCGGACTGTCAGGGTCACTTTGGTCCACCACCCATGTTGCCGGATCCACGCTCGTCATCAGGAGAGGGGACCCCCGCTACCACTCATCACTGCAGAGGTGTGCCTGCTGAAGCAGGGAAGTGACTCCTTGACTTCAAGGGAGATTCCTTCGCTTCGTCTGGTGCAGGCTGAAGACAGGCACTCCTCAGAGGATGCACGACCTGGAAACAGTTGCAGTTGCTGACAGGAGCTGAAAATACAATGTTGCAGAAGTCATCTTTGCTTCTTTGTTGCAGTTTTTAGAGTTCCTGGAGGGTCCAAATGCAATTTTGTCGGTAGAAGATGAAGTAATGGATGCAGAGGATTCGTGCTAGAGTCTTGAATCGAATCTGAGGAAACATGCAGAGGAGAGACCCTAAATAGCTCTAAAAAGGGGATTGGCTAGCTACACGGGAAAGCACCTATCAGGGGAGGGCTCAGATGTCACCTGCTGGCACTGGCCACTCAGATGCTCCCAGAGTGCCCCACCACCTTTAAATCCAAGATGACAAAACCCAGGGACACTCTGGGGGAGCTCTGTGCACCACCCCTGGGGTGGTGATGGACAGGGGAGTGGTCACTCCCCCTTTCCTTTGTCCAGTTAGCGCCAGAGAAGGGACTTGGGGGTCCCTGAACCGGTGTAGTTTGGATTATGTAACACCTATTTCCAAAGGGAGAGGGTGTAACACCCTCTCTCAAAGGAAATCCTTTGTTCTGCTTTTCTGAGCTCGAGCTGTTCAAACACCAGGAGGGCAGAAGCCTGTCTGGGAGGTGGCAGCAGCTGGGGCTGCATGGAAAACCTCAGAAGACTGGTATGGCAGTGCTGGGGTCCACTGTGGAGCTCCCAGAGTGCATGGAATTGTAAAACCAATACAGGAATCAGTATTGGGGTACAATTCCCAGGTGTTAGACACCTTACATGATTCTGATTAACCATTGTGAAGCTTGACATAGGTATTGACCTATGATCAGTGCACGTGTAAAATGGCGTCCCCGCACTCCAAGTCTGGGAAATGGTCCCGGATGTGGAGTCACCCACAGTTACTTTGCACCCAGCCTTCAGGGTTGGAGGTGACTTATAAGTGACCTGGTGCAGTGTAAATGGCAGTGAAAGGGTGCATGCACCATTTCACGCAGGCTGCAATGGCAGTCCTGCAGGAGCCTTTGTATGGGCTCCCTGTGGGTGGCAAAAGTAATGCTGCAGCCCATAGGGATCCCCTGGAACCCCAATGCCCTGGGTACCTAGGTACCATATACTGGGGACTTAAATGGGGCACCAGTATGCCAATTTGGGATGAAATACTGGGTTACCAGTCTGTAGTGACACATTTGGGAACAGAGAGAGCTTAAGTACTGGGGTCCTGGTTATCCTGGTTATCAGGATCCCAGTGACACAGTCAAACACACTGACATCAAGCAGAAAGTGGGGGTAACCATGCCAAGAAGAGGCTACTTTTCCTACACTAAGTACCTTTTACCAGGGACTTCCAGTGGTAGCTGAAGGTGCATCCAATTACTTGTACCATGTTTTTGGGAACATACATTGGCACTGGGAACTGATTAGCAGGGTCCCAGTGCACTCCAGTCCAAGTTGCATTCAGAAACCAGGCAAAAGGTGTGGGGGGGGGGGGGGGTACTGCAACAAGGGGCCAGTTTCCCACACCAGCCCCCGCTTCTGGCTCATCTCCGTCCCCCTTTTAGCTCATGGGCACTGTATTCAGCTGGTCAGCCCCTGCGGGTCACCTGTCCCTGCTCTTAACCCATAGGCACTGTGTCCAGGGGGGTCACCTCCTTCTTCTGGGTCACCTCTTGCCTCTCTCTTAGCCCATTGGCACTGTGTCCAGACTGTCAGCCTCTGGTTCTTCTGGGTCACCTCCGTCCCTCTCTTAGCTTATGGTCACTGTGTCCAGCGGGTCAGCCCCTGCTGGTCATCTCCTGCCCCTGCTCTTAGCCCATGGGCACTGTGTCCAGTGGGGTCAGCCCCTGCTTCTGGTTATCTCCTGCCCCTCTCTTAGACCATGGGCACTGTGTCCAGGGGGTCACCCCCTACTGGTCACCTCCTTCCCCACTCTTAGCCGATGGGCACTGTTTCCAGTGGGTCACCCCCGTCTGGTTACCTCCTGCCCCTCTCTTAGCCCATTGGCACTGTGTCCAGACTGTCAGCCTCTGGTTCTTCTGGGTCACCTCCGTCCCTCTCCTAGCTTATGGGCACTGTGTCCAGCGGGTCAGCTGCCACTGGCCCTCCCGACCCTGCACTTAGCCCATGGGCACTGTGTCCAGCCGGTCAGCCCCTGCTGGTCATCTCCTGTCCCTGCTCTTAGCCCATGGGCACTGTGTCCAGTGAGGTCAGCCCCTGCTTCTGGGTCATCTCCTGCCCCTCTCTTAGCCCATGGGCACTGTGTCCAGGGAGTCACCCCCTGCTGGTCATTGTAGGAGGCTGGACTGGCTTGTAGTGAGTACCAAGGGGTACTTGCACCAGGCCCAGTTATCCCTTATTAGTGTATAGGGTGTCTAGCAGCTTAGGCTGATAGATAATGGTAGCTTAGCAGAGCAGCTTAGGCTGAACTAGGAGACGTGTGAAGCTACTACAGTACCACTTAGTGTCATATGCACAATATCATAAGAAAACACAATACACAGTTATACTAAAAATAAAGGTACTTTATTTTTATGACAATATGCCAAAGTATCTTAGAGTGTACCCTCAGTGAGAGGATAGGAAATATACACAAGATATATATACACAATAGCAAAAATATGCAGTATAGTCTTAGAAAACAGTGCAAACAATGTATAGTTACAATAGGATGCAATGGGGAAACATAGGGATAGGGGCAACACAAACCATATACTCCAAAAGTGGAATGCGAACCATGAATGGACCCCAAACCTATGTGACCTTGTAGAGGGTCGCTGGGACTATTAGAAAATAGTGAGAGTTAGAAAAATAACCCTCCCCAAGACCCTGAAAAGTGAGTGCAAAGTGCACTAAAGTTCCCCTAAGGACAAAGAAGTCGTGTTAGAGGAATAATGCAGGAAAGACACAAACCAACAATGCAACAACTGTGGATTTCCAATCTAGGGTACCTGTGGAACAAGGGGACCAAGTCCAAAAGTCACAAGCAAGTCGGAGATGGGCATATGCCCAGGAAATGCCAGCTGTGGATGCAAAGAAGCTTCTACTGGACAGAAGAAGCTGAGGTTTCTGCAGGAACGAAAAGGGCTAGAGACTTCCCCTTTGGTGGACGGATCCCTCTCGCCGTGGAGAGTCGTGCAGAAGTGTTTTCCCGCCGAAAGAACGCCAACAAGCCTTGCTAGCTGCAAATCGTGCGGTTAGCGTTTTTGGACGCTGCTGTGGCCCTGGAGGGACCAGGAGGTTGCAAATTGGACCAGGAGAGAGAGGGGACATCGAGCAAGACAAGGAGCCCTCTCAGCAGCAGGTAGCACCCGGAGAAGTGCCAGAAACAGGCACTACGAGGATGCGTGAAACGGTGCTCACCCGAAGTCGCACAAAGGAGTCCCACGTCGCCGGAGACCAACTTAGAAAGTCGTGCAATGCAGGTTAGAGTGCCGTGGACCCAGGCTTGGCTGTGCACAAAGGATTTCCGCCGGAAGTGCACAGGGGCCGGAGTAGCTGCAAAAGTCGCGGTTCCCAGCAATGCAGCCCAGCGAGGTGAGGCAAGGACTTACCTCCACCAAACTTGGACTGAAGAGTCACTGGACTGTGGGGGTCACTTGGACAGAGTCGCTGGATTCGAGGGACCTCGCTCGTCGTGCTGAGAGGAGACCCAAGGGACCGGTAATGCAGCTTGTTGGTGCCTGCGGTTGCAGGGGGAAGATTCCGTCGACCCACGGGAGATTTCTTCGGAGCTTCTGGTGCAGAGAGGAGGCAGACTACCCCCACAGCATGCACAAGCAGGAAAACAGTCGAGAAGGCGGCAGGATCAGCGTTACAGAGTTGCAGTAGTCGTCTTTGCTACTATGTTGCAGGTTTGCAGGCTTCCAGCGCGGTCAGCAGTCGATTCCTTGGCAGAAGGTGAAGAGAGAGATGCAGAGGAACTCGGATGAGCTCTTGCATTCGTTATCTAAAGTTTCCCCAGAGACAGAGACCCTAAATAGCCAGAAAAGAGGGTTTGGCTACCTAGGAGAGAGGATAGGCTACTAACACCTGAAGGAGCCTATCAGAAGGAGTCTCTGACGTCACCTGGTGGCACTGGCCACTCAGAGCAGTCCAGTGTGCCAGCAGCACCTCTGTTTCCAAGATGGCAGAGGTCTGGAGCACACTGGAGGAGCTCTGGACACCTCCTAGGGGAGGTGCAGGTCAGGGGAGTGGTCACTCCCCTTTCCTTTGTCCAGTTTCGCGCCAGAGCAGGGCTAAGGGGTCCCCTGAACCGGTGTAGACTGGCTTATGCAGAATTGGGCACCTCTGTGCCCAACAAAGCCTTTCCAGAGGCTGGGGGAGGCTACTCCTCCCCTGCCTTCACACCATTTTCCAAAGGGAGAGGGTGTAACACCCTCTCTCAGAGGAAGTCCTTTGTTCTGCCATCTTGGGCCAGGCCTGGCTGGACCCCAGGAGGGCAGATGCCTGTCTGAGGGGTTGGCAGCAGCAGCAGCTGCAGTGAAACCCCAGGAAGGGCAGTTTGGCAGTACCAGGGTCTGTGCTACAGACCACTGGGATCATGGGATTGTGCCAACTATGCCAGGATGGCATAGAGGGGGCAATTCCATGATCATAGACATGTTACATGGCCATATTCGGAGTTACCATTGTGAAGCTACATATAGGTAGTGACCTATATGTAGTGCACGCGTGTAATGGTGTCCCCGCACTCACAAAGTTCAGGGAATTGGCTCTGAACAATGTGGGGGCACCTTGGCTAGTGCCAGGGTGCCCTCACACTAAGGGCCTCATTATGACCCTGGCGGTACAGAACCGCCAGGGCCAACGGGGGCGGGAGCACCGCCGACAGGCCGGCGGTGCTCCCTTGGGCATTCCGACCGCGGCGGTAACGCCGCGGTCGGACCGGGACAACTGGCGGTCTCCCGCCAGTTTCCCGCTGCCCAAATTAATCCTCCAAGGCGGCGCAGCATGCTGCGCCGCCTTGGGGATTCTGACACCCCCTACCGCCATCCTGTTCCTGGCGGTTCGCCCGCCAGGAACAGGATGGCGGTAGGGGGTGTCTCGGGGCCCCTGCAGTGCCCATGCCAATGGCATGGGCACTGCAGGGGCCCCCGTAAGAGGGCCCCGCTAGTATTTCACTGTCTGCATAGCAGACAGTGAAATACGCGACGGGTGCAGTAGCACCCGTCGCACCTTCCCACTCCGCCGGCTCGATTACGAGCCGGCTTCATCGTAGGAAGGTTGTTTTCCCCTGGGCTGGCGGGCGGCCTTTTGGCGGCCGCCCGCCAGCCCAGGGGAAAACTTGGAATACCCTCCGCGGTCTCTGGACCGCGGAGCGGTATTTTGGAGGGGGGAAGTCTGGCGGGCGGCCTCCGCCGCCCGCCAGACTTAGAATGAGGGCCTAAGTAACTTTGCACCTAACCTTTACCAGGTAAAGGTTAGACATATAGGTGACTTATAAGTTACTTAAGTGCAGTGTAAAATGGCTGTGAAATAACGTGGACGTTATTTCACTCAGGCTGCAGTGGCAGGCCTGTGTAAGAATTGTCAGAGCTCCCTATGGGTGGCAAAAGAAATGCTGCAGCCCATAGGGATCTCCTGGAACCCCAATACCCTGGGTACCTCAGTACCATATACTAGGGAATTATAAGGGTGTTCCAGTAAGCCAATGTAAATTGGTAAAAATGGTCACTAGCCTGTTAGTGACAATTTGAAATAAATGAGAGAGCATAACCACTGAGGTTCTGGTTAGCAGAGCCTCAGTGAGACAGTTAGGCACCACACAGGGAACACATACATATAGGCCACAAACTTATGAGCACTGGGGTCCTGACTAGCAGGGTCCCAGTGACACATAACAAACATACTGAAAACATGAGGTTTTCACTATGAGCACTGGGCCCTGGCTAGCAGGATCCCAGTGAGACAGTGAAAACACCCTGACATACACTCACAAACAGGCCAAAAGTGGGGGTAACAAGGCTAGAAAGAGGCTACTTTCTCACAGTGTGCTGTTAAAGTCTCCCCCCCAATTGGCTGGAGCCGACGGGTTAGTCAGTAATGACGGCGTGAGAGTGCTCAGGAAGCCTGCGATCCAGCTGTTTGGGGCGTATATGACAACTACAGTCAGCTGTCTGCCATCTAGCTGGCCTTCCACCACTACAAATCTTCCACCTTGATCTATTCTGTGCGCCGTTTGGAGGAATGGGACACCGCCTGCTGTCCAGATCAATACACCTCTTGCAAAGGCCGAGTATGATGTGCCTATTAACTGTCCTCCCCACTTTGCGCGCAACTCCTGCAGGTCTGACTCCAACATGTGTGTCTCTTGTATAATAGCAATGTGTGCTCCCAGTCGTCTAAGGCGTGTGTACACACGAAATCTTTTACTCGGCACTTCCATGCCCCTCACATTCCATGTCACAATATCATATTGGTTTATATTAAGTTTCGCGTGAGGTGCCATGTGGGTTTATGAGATATGCCTATTCGTGGATACCTGCCAATTACCTTAGTCTTACGCTCGACCGCCCCTTCCAAGGGGCTAATTAATAAAGTTTCCATTTGCAGCAGTGTTCCCTGTATTTTAAGTGGATCTGTCGTGTGCCTTGTTACTAATTTACTACTCCTTCACCCTGCTAAAAACTTGTGTGAAACTACTTAACCCATAACAGTGTGAAAAAACCTGTATCCGACTGGATATCCGTGGTGGTGCTATGTTGACAACCAGATGTGGCTCTTTTGCGGGGCTCACACCTTTCCGCAGACTTAATCTGCTAATACAATTGGGCGCCCCCCCAGAGTGGAGAAAAAAGAAATAACGAAACCCCCCCCCCCATGCGCGCCCAACCTCCATGAACGTGCCCCGACAGTTAAGAGTGAGTTTATGCAAAAGATACACGCTGTTGTGGGTGTACAATCTTCGGGGACCATCTCTCCCCGGGGGCCCCCGGTGCCATCCGGTCCCAGTCACTATTGGTACTAGTGGAAAGGTGGAGCAGTGGAGTATGGTTAAAGTTCATCTGCAGTTCTGGGGGTAACGATCGGTCCTTTCCACACTCCTGTTATTGTAGAGTCGGAGCTGGCCGTGTCAGAGTCCAAGTTAATCTCGGGGGTGGACCTGGATACCGCAAAGTTACTTTGGGTCAGCACCAACACTTTTGCCCTCTCTTCTGCTGCCTGGTGATCATTAGGTTGGCCCCTGGTGCGCCTCTTAGAGCGCTTCCTCGATGCGGGGGCCAACCATTCCTCATCTCCTTCCGCACCCTCACGGGGGCGCACCAGGCCCTTGGCGTGTAGCCATGTCCAGGCGTCCTCAGGGGAGGTGAAGATGTGGGTGCGATCTTCCGACACCACTCGTAGTTTAGCAGAGAACAGAAAAGCATATTTAATATCATGTTCTCGCAGGCGCTGTTTGATTTTAACATAAGAGTTAAGTTGGTTTTGCACCTCCTGTGTGAAGTCTGGGTATGCATTAATGGTTGAGTCCTCATAATTATATGGGCCTTTATTGCGGAACTGTTGCAAAATTGCGTCTCGGTCCCTATAATTTAAAAATCTAGCAATCAATGGTCTGGGTGGTTGACCTGGGGCCGGAGGTCTGCCCAGAATTCTGTGCACCCTTTCCACGGAGAAGAACTTGGATGGAGCCCCATTTAGTATTTCCTTGATTAGCCATTGTTCCAGGAATATTTCCGAGTTCGGTTGCCTCATATTTTCAGGAAACCCCAGAAAGTGAACGTTATTGCGGCGCGATCTACTCACCGACCTCCTCCGGAGCACCTTCACCTCCGCATCCAGGCACTGGATTTGTTTTTGATTATCTTGGGTCATGGGAGCCAGTTCGGATAACCCCTCTTCTGCCGTTTTCACTCTTTCCGACAATTTACGGTGATCCACCTGGAGTAAATTCAGGTCTTGGGAGACGGCATCTATTCTGTTTTCCAGGGAGGATTTAGTGTCCATGATCGCCTGCAATACTTTCTCAAATTGTGCGGAGTGTGACAAGAGTGTGCTTTCTAATGTTTGTAGAGTCGGTTTGTCTGCTGGTCACTGGGCGCTGCGCCATGGGCGTTCCGATCTTGGTTCTTGGTTGATTTAAGCCTGCCTGCCATTATGCCTGCCTGAGAGGTGCCCTGCGGGGTGCAGTGGCGCACAGCTTAGCTTTGTCCTCACAATGAGTTGCCCCTGTGCCGTACATCCTTGACACAATGATTGCTCCCTTGCCCACAGGACTTCGCGTTGGCTAGTGGAGTTTGAACGGGGCTTATTCTTCGCTTTTAACCTACCAGAACATGCGTCTGCTTGTTTACGGGCTAATGCAGAGGGCTGCCAGCTCTACTGGCGAGCCCAGCGTTGAGTTGCCCTGGGATCTAATAGTGTTCCCTTTGTAGGATCAGGATCCTGTGCCTGCTGCGCTGTAAAACCAGTCACCCCGGGGGCAACGGTGGAGAAGGGCTGCAGTTGCTCGAAGGGGGAAGGGGGAGCAACAAGGAGCACAGAGAGGGGGAAGCAAATCAAGTCAAATCGAAAAGGGGGGGGTAGGGAGCTGACCCCCGGGCGGGTTCACTTTCACTCCCGCCTCTGTCGGCCGGGGTCCGAGGATGAATAGCAGCCGGTGGTCTCCACCCAGTGGTGGCGCTAGCCGGTCCGATATGTGGCCCCCCTGCTCCTGTAATCCGGGCCTGCTCCTGCGCCCAGCGTCGCGCTAGGGTGTGGTCAGTAAGGCCACTGTGAGGCGCTCCGTGGAGTATGCCCCGCAGTCGCAGGGGGGTTATTGTCCTGGGCACGGTAAACCACCGCTTGGGCTCCCAGTCGGCAGCGTTTCGGTGGATCCAATCTGTGGGGGGGGGGCAGGGGGAGCCCCCACCACTCCCCACCGCTTCCCCGCACCTACAGCAGGGAGCCGGGTCCCCTCTGCGAGCCCCCCTCTCACCTCGAGGCTGCGCAGCTGTCGGCTGCATGCGCCGCAGTCCCCACTACCAGCCAGGGGCCGCGCCGTTCTTCAATCAGGCATTCCAGCCTGATCCGGTGCAGGCCCTCCTGCTTCCTTGTGGGCCCGGCGGCCGGATCTGCTCCCAGCGGGGTGCCGCTCGATCCGACGTGATGCCCCAGTCCGGGGTTGCCGCCGTCTCGATCCTCCGGCAACTCACCGTGCCTCGGGCGTGCCGTATGCCACTCCAGCTCCTCCGATAGGCTTGACAACCCGGTGGGGCTCCGTCTGGGGGTGGGAGGGGCGAAAGAAAGGGCCCACCTCGCCTCTGTACACCGCCCGCTCCAAGCGCTCACCCGTGTGGGCAGCGGCACGACGATTCAGCACACCAGCCCCGCTGGGGGACGCGAACAGGGCCGCTGGTCGCACTTCGCTTCACGCCGGGCGCAGCCCTTCCAGGAGCCCCGAGCACGTCCCGCGGCCACGAGGCAGGCCCCGGCTGATCGCTCCAATTTCGCCGGTTGACAGCTACTCTGGACCGCGCCGGCTTGACGGGGGCAGTTCGCACCCTCCGTGGCGCCGATGGGCTTCCGGGGGGGAGCCCTTCAGGATATTTATGGCAAGTCCGGGATGGAGCTTGCTAACTAGGCGTCCTTCCCGGCTGCCATTTTGGCTCCTCCCCCAAGAATACAGTAAAGGTAAGTAAATTACCTCACCCCAGAGCCCAGAAAAGCAGGAGTAAAGTACTGCAAGTTTCCTTAGGACACACTACACCTCGTTTTTGGGATTTTGCAGCAGCCAACCAAGTCTGCAAAGAACAACTGCTGGATTATTGGACCTGAAGACCTGCAAAGGAAGGGACCAAGTCCAGAAGTCGAAAGGAGTTCCAGGAAGGACAGGAGCCCCTGCCAACCCAGAAGAGGGTGCAAAAGAAGAGTCCCTGGTTAGTCAAAGACTGCAGAAATACACCCAAGGAAGATGCCAGCGGGTTCATGCGTTATGAAAAAGATGTCCTACAGCGTGAAGATCGTTGCAGACGAGATTTTGTGTTGGAAGGTGCCAACAAGCCTTGGCTATGGCAAAAGTGCATTTTTCATCAAAATTGTGCTGGATGGACCCAGGAGGGACCTGGTGGCCTAAACTCTCTGTGAGAAGGAAGAGGGGGCTCTCAGCACTTTAGAGAGCCCTCGGGATGCCAGCCAGCACCCCCAGAAGCCGCAGTATCTGGGTTCAAAGGAGGTGCAAAACGCGGTTGGTGTAGCACAACAAAAGAAGATCCCACACCGCCAGAGAACAGCTCAGCGAGTTGAGCGTCGCCGGGTGGAGTGATGGGGACCTGGGCCAGGCTGTGCACAAAGGAATTTTGCAAAGAGTGCACAGAGGCCTCAGAAGGCAAAGAAGACACAATACACAGGGGTACCGTCGTTCTTGGGGAAGGCAAGGTCTTACTTCCTCCAAATTGTGTCAGCAGGGCCTCAGGGCAGTCTATGTCGATGATGTCCCCCCTCTGTGTCCTTAGGAGCACGCTGGTCGCCGTGAGAAGAGTCCCAGGGTACCGGTCGTCACCTTGGAAGGTGCCTGCTTGGAGCAGGGGAGTGACTCCGTCACTCCACTGGAGATTTCATCGGTCCTTCTGGTGCAGGCTGAAAACAGGGAGTCCCCAGAGCATGCACACCATGGAAACCGTTGCAGTTGCTTACTTGGAGTTGAGGTTGCTGAAGAAAAGTGTCTCTTGTAGACACTTTGTTGCAGTTACAGCGTTTCTTGGAGCAGGCTGCAGTTGATCCGAGGTCAGAAGAGTCTGAAGTTGTTGCTGAGGATTCCTGAAGGAAACTTGCAAGCAGAATCTGAAGAGAACCCACAGGAGAGACCCTAAATAGCCCTGAGAGGGGGATTGGCTACCTTATCAGATATGGACCTATCAGGAGGGGTCTCTGATGTCACCTGCTGGCACTGGCCACTCAGAGCCCTCCAGAGTGTCCCTACACCTTGCAAAGCAATATGGCTGAAGTCTGGGACACACTGGAGGAGCTCTGGGCACCACCCCTGGGGTGGTGATGGACAGGGGAGTGGTCACTCCCCTTTCCTTTGTCCAGTTTCCCGCCAGAGCAGGGGACAAGGGGTCCCTGAACTGGTCTAGACTGTTTTATGCAAGGAGGGCACCATCTGTGTCCCCAGTGACACAGTAAAAACACACCGACACACACTCACAAACAGGCCAAAAGAGGGGTTAACCATGCTAGAAAGAGGCTACTTTCCTATACAGCCCTTGCTTCTGGTCACCTCCTGGCACTCTGTCTATGGGTCAGCCCCTGCTGGTGACCTCCTGCCCCTCTCTTAGCTAATGGGCACTGTGTCCAGGGGCTCAGCCCCTGCTGGTGACCTCCTGCCCCCCTCTCTTAGCTAATGGGCACTGTGTCCAGGGGCTCAGCCCCTGCTGCCCACCTCCGTCCCTCTCTTAGCCCATGGGCACTGTGTCCAGTGGGTCAGCCCCTGCTGCCCCCCTCCTGGCCCACTCTTAGCCGAAGGGCACTGTGTCCAGGGGGTCACCCCCTGCTGGTGACCTCCTGCCCCTCCCTTAGCCCCTGGGCACTGTGTCCAGGGGCTCAGCCCCTGGTCACCTCCTGCCCCCCTCTTAGCCCATGAACACTGTGTCCAGGTGGTCAGTCCCTGCTGGTCACCTCCCGCCCCTGCTGTTAGCCCCTGGGCACTGTGTCCAGCGGGTCACCTCTTGCTTCTTCTGGGTCAGCACATGGCCCTGGCTCGGCCCTTGGCCCAGGAGCACACTGTGCTGGCGGGTCAGCTCCTGCTTTTCCCGGGTCAGTAGTGTCAGTTCTAGTGCTGGGACGCCCATGGCGACAGTGCCACACGCTATAAGCTCATTCATTTATTCATTCAACCACTCCTCACCCTTTGGCTTTTGGTCCTCGTCAGCCAGGCCCCACTCCTCGCCCGTGGATTTGCAGTTCTGACTTCCAAGTTTGCCATCTTGCCCATGGACTCATGATCCAGGTCCCTGCCCCCCACCCTCTCCCCGCCGGCGCCAGGGGCCAATGGGCTCATGTTTCAGACCTGGGAAGGGATCCCTCAGCCCGCACCCAGGCCCCCCACCCTCTCCCCGCCGGCGCCAGGGGCCCGTGGGCTCATGTTTCAGACCTGGGAAGGATGCCCTCAGCCCGCACCCAGGCCCCCCCACCCTCTCCCCGCCGGTGCCAGGGGCCCATGGGCTCATGTTTCAGACTTGGGAAGGGAGCCCCCAGTCAGGCCCCTGCCCCCCATCCTCTCCCCGCCAGTGCCAGGGGCCCATGGGCTCATATTTCAGACCTGGGAAGGGATCCCTCAGCCCGCACCCAGGCCCCTGCCCCCCATCCTCTCCCTGCCAGTGCCAGGGGCCCATGGGCTCATGTTTCAGACCTGGGAAGGGAGCCCCCAGTGAGGCCTCTGCCCCCCATCCTCTCCCCGCCGGTGCCAGGGCCCCTGGGCTCATGTTTCAGACTTGGGAAGGGAGCCCCCAGTCAGGCCCCTGCCCCCCATCCTCTCCCCGCCAGTGCCAGGGGCCCATGGGCTCATATTTCAGACCTGGGAAGGGATCCCTCAGCCCGCACCCAGGCCCCTGCCCCCCATCCTCTCCCCGCCAGTGCCAGGGGCCCATGGGCTCATGTTTCAGACCTGGGAAGGGAGCCCCCAGTGAGGCCTCTGCCCCCCATCCTCTCCCCGCCGGTGCCAGGGCCCCTGGGCTCATGTTTCAGACTTGGGAAGGGAGCCCCCAGTCAGGCCCCTGCCCCCCATCCTCTCCCCGCCAGTGCCAGGGGCCCATGGGCTCATGTTTCAGACCTGGGAAGGGAGCCCCCAGTGAGGCCTCTGCCCCCCATCCTCTCCCCGCCGGTGCCAGGGCCCCTGGGCTCATGTTTCAGACTTGGGAAGGGAGCCCCCAGTCAGGCCCCTGCCCCCCATCCTCTCCCCGCCAGTGCCAGGGGCCCATGGGCTCATATTTCAGACCTGGGAAGGGAGCCCCCAGTGAGGCCTCTGCCTCTCCCCGCCGGTGCCAGGGCCCCTGGGCTCATGTTTCAGACCTGGGAAGGATGCCCTCAGCCCGCACCCAGGCCCCTCTCCCCGCCGGTGCCAGGGGCCCCGGCTGCTGAGGGCGCCTTGGCACCAGCCCCTGCAGTCAGCAGGTGTGTGTGTGACGGAGGTGGCTGCCGCAAGAAGTCACAGCAGATCTCTTCAGCAAACAAACAGCAAATGCAAACAGAAGAAGTCCTGGCTGCGGGCCTAATAGCCCTGGCTGGCGGGCGTGGGGCGGTTTCACTTCGGCTCAGCAGGATGTCGGCTTGGAAAGTGCCCCGCGCGGGCCGTGGTGGCTTTTAATGGGATTTATTGCCGGAGGTTACAGGTAGCGTCAGCGCCCTGCCCCGCGGTGCCTCCGGCTGGCAGGAGTGCCATGTCCCGCTCTCTGGTGCCCCTGGACAGGCCGCTGCTGTTCCCACACTTCTCCCTCGGCTCTGCGCCTGGCAGGAGCTGGCAGGATCTGCGACTGGACGGAGGGTGCCAGGCCCCCCCCTGGTGATGCCGAGACGGGCCTGGTCTCCGTGCTGGGCACCTGCCTCTGTTGGTAGCTCCTTGCAGTGCCTGGCGAGTGGTGGCCTCCCTCTGCCAGGCGAGTGGGAGACTCCCTATACCATGCGAATAGGGTCCTCCCTATACCATGCGAATGGGGGCCTCCCTATACCATGCGAATGGGGGCCTCCCTATACCATGCGAATGGGGGCCTCCCTATACCATGCGAATAGGGTTCTCCCTATACCATGCGAATAGGGTCCTCCCACTGTCAGGCGAGTTGTGGCCTTCCTCTGCCAGGCGAATAGGGGCCCTATACCATGCGAATAGGGTCCTCCCTATACCATGCGAATGGGGGCCTCCCTATACCATGCGAATGGTGACCTCCCACTGCCAGGCGAGTTGTGGCCTTCCTCTGCCAGGCGAATAGGGGCCTCCCTATACCATGCGAATGGGGGCCTCCCTATACCATGCGAATAGGGGCCTCCCCATACCATGCGAATGGGGCCCTCCCTATACCATGCGAATGGGGGCCTCCCTATACCATGCGAATGGGGCCCTCCCTATACCATGCGAATGGGGCCCTCCCACTGCCAGGCGAGTTGTGGCCTTCCTCTGCCAGGCGAATGGGGGCCTCCCTATACCATGCGAATAGGGGCCTCCCTATACCATGCGAATAGGGGCCTCCCCATACCATGCGAATGGGGCCCTCCCTATACCATGCGAATGGGGCCCTCCCTATACCATGCGAATGGGGGCCTCCCTATACCATGCGAATGGGGGCCTCCCTATACCATGCGAATAGGGTTATCCCTATACCATGCGAATGGGGGCCTCCCTATACCGTGCGAATGGGGGCCTCCCTATACCATGCGAATGGTGACCTCCAACTGCCAGGCGAGTTGTGGCCTTCCTCTGCCAGGCAAATAGGGGCCTCCCTATACCATGCGAATAGGGGCCTCCCCATACCATGCGAATGGGGCCCTCCCTATACCATGCGAATAGGGGCCTCCCTATACCATGCGAATAGGGTCCTCCCTATACCATGCGAATGGGGGCCTCCCTATACCATGCGAATAGGGTTATCCCTATACCATGCGAATGGTGACGTCCCACTGCCAGGCGAGTTGTGGCCTTCCTCTGCCCGGCAAATAGGGGCCTCCCTATACCATGCGAATAGGGGCCTCCCCATACCATGCGAATGGGGCCCTCCCTATACCGTGCGAATAGGGGCCTCCCTATACCGTGCGAATAGGGTCCTCCCTATACCGTGCGAATGGGGGCCTCCCTATACCGTGCGAATAGGGTCCTCCCTATACCGTGCGAATGGGGTCCTCCCTATACCGTGCGAATGGGGTCCTACCTATACCGTGCGAATGGGGGCCTCCCTATACCGTGCGAATGGGGGCCTCCCTATACCGTGCGAATGGGGGCCTCCCTATACCATGCGAATGGGGGCCTCCCTATACCATGCGAATGGGGGCCTCCCTATACCATGCGAATGGGGGCCTCCCTATACCATGCGAATAGGGTCCTCCCTATACCATGCGAATGGGGGCCTCCCTATACCATGCGAATAGGGTTCTCCCTATACCATGCGAATGGTGACCTCCCACTGCCAGGCGAGTTGTGGCCTTCCTCTGCCAGGCGAATAGGGGCCTCCCTATACCATGCGAATAGGGTCCTCCCACTGCCAGGCGAGTTGTGGCCTTCCTCTGCCAGGCGAGTTGTGGCCTTCCTCTGCCAGGCGAGTGGTGGCCTCCCTCTGCTAGGTGAGTGGTGGCCTCCCTCTGCCAGGGGTATGGTGGCCTCCCTCTGCTAGGTGAGTGGTGGCCTCCCTCTGCCAGGGGTATGGTGGCCTCCCTCTGCTAGGTGAGTGGTGGCCTCCCTCTGCCAGGGGTATGGTGGCCTCCCTCTGCTAGGTGAGTGGTGGCCTCCCTCTGCTAGGTGAGTGGTGGCCTCCCTCTGCCAGGGGTATGGTGGCCTCCCTCTGCCAGGGGTATGGTGGCCTCCCTCTGCCAGGCGAGTGGTGGCCTCCCTCTGCCAGGGGTATGGTGGCCTCCCTCTGCCAGGCGAGTGGTGGCCTCCCTCTGCTAGGCGAGTGGTGGCCTCCCTCTGCTAGGTGAGTGGTGGCCTCCCTCTGCCAGGGGTATGGTGGCCTCCCTCTGCCAGGGGTATGGTGGCCTCCCTCTGCCAGGCGAGTGGTGGCCTCCCTCTGCCAGGGGTATGGTGGCCTCCCTCTGCCAGGGGTATGGTGGCCTCCCTCTGCCAGGTGAGTGGTGGCCTCCCTCTGCCAGGGGTATGGTGGCCTCCCTCTGCTAGGTGAGTGGTGGCCTCCCTCTGCCAGGGGTATGGTGGCCTCCCTCTGCTAGGTGAGTGGTGGCCTCCCTCTGCTAGGTGAGTGGTGGCCTCCCTCTGCCAGGGGTATGGTGGCCTCCCTCTGCCAGGGGTATGGTGGCCTCCCTCTGCCAGGGGTATGGTGGCCTCCCTCTGCCAGGCGAGTGGTGGCCTCCCTCTGCTAGGCGAGTGGTGGCCTCCCTCTGCTAGGCGAGTGGTGGCCTCCCTCTGCCAGGGGTATGGTGGCCTCCCTCTGCCAGGGGTATGGTGGCCTCCCTCTGCCAGGCGAGTGGTGGCCTCCCTCTGCCAGGGGTATGGTGGCCTCCCTCTGCCAGGCGAGTGGTGGCCTCCCTCTGCTAGGCGAGTGGTGGCCTCCCTCTGCTAGGTGAGTGGTGGCCTCCCTCTGCCAGGGGTATGGTGGCCTCCCTCTGCCAGGGGTATGGTGGCCTCCCTCTGCCAGGCGAGTGGTGGCCTCCCTCTGCCAGGGGTATGGTGGCCTCCCTCTGCCAGGTGAGTGGTGGCCTCCCTCTGCCAGGGGTATGGTGGCCTCCCTCTGCTAGGTGAGTGGTGGCCTCCCTCTGCCAGGGGTATGGTGGCCTCCCTCTGCTAGGTGAGTGGTGGCCTCCCTCTGCTAGGTGAGTGGTGGCCTCCCTCTGCCAGGGGTATGGTGGCCTCCCTCTGCCAGGGGTATGGTGGCCTCCCTCTGCCAGGCGAGTGGTGGCCTCCCTCTGCCAGGGGTATGGTGGCCTCCCTCTGCCAGGCGAGTGGTGGCCTCCCTCTGCTAGGCGAGTGGTGGCCTCCCTCTGCTAGGTGAGAGGTGGCCTCCCTCTGCCAGGGGTATGGTGGCCTCCCTCTGCCAGGCGAGTGGTGGCCTCCCTCTGCTAGGCGAGTGGTGGCCTCCCTCTGCTAGGTGAGTGGTGGCCTCCCTCTGCCAGGGGTATGGTGGCCTCCCTCTGCCAGGGGTATGGTGGCCTCCCTCTGCCAGGCGAGTGGTGGCCTCCCTCTGCCAGGGGTATGGTGGCCTCCCTCTGCCAGGCGAGTGATGGCCTCCCTCTGCTAGGCGAGTGGTGGCCTCCCTCTGCTAGGTGAGTGGTGGCCTCCCTCTGCCAGGGGTATGGTGGCCTCCTCTGCCAGGCGAATGGTGGCCTCTCGACGCCTTGTGCTTCCTCACCGGGTTCTCAGATCACGTAATCGCTGCCGATAGGAAGACACTGACTGCGTCAATCGTGACATGGAGTCTGTGCCCACTATGTAAAGGCTTAGAGGCTTATTATCGCAACACAGAGTCCGTGCCTATGTACAGACTGGCACTTCAGCACTCGTCGCGACATGGAGTCCGTGCCTATGTACAGACTGGCACTTAAGCACTCGTCGCGACATGGAGTCCGTGCCTATGTACAGACTGGCACTTCAGCACTCGTCGCGACATGGAGTCCGTGCCTATGTACAGACTGGCACTTCAGCACTCGTCACGACATGGAGTCCGTGCCTATGTACAGACTGGCACTTCAGCACTCGTCGCGACATGGAGTCCGTGCCTATGTAAATCTGGCACTTCAGCACTCGTTGCGACATGGAGTCCGTGCCTATCTACAGACTGGCACTTCAGCACTCGTCGCGACATGGAGTCCGTGCCTATGTACAGACTGGCACTTCAGCACTCGTCGCGACATGGAGTCCGTGCCTATGTACAGACTGGCACTTCAGCACTCGTCGCGACATGGAGTCCGTGCCTATGTACAGACTGGCACTTCAGCACTCGTCGCGACATGGAGTCTGTGCCTATGTACAGACTGGCACTTAAGCACTCGTCGCGACATGGAGTCCGTGCCTATGTAAATCTGGCACTTAAGCACTCGTCGCGACATGGAGTCCGTGCCTATGTACAGACTGGCACTTAAGCACTCGTCGCGACATGGAGTCCGTGCCTATGTAAATCTGGCACTTCAGCACTCGTCGCGACATGGAGTCCGTGCCTATGTACAGACTGGCACTTCAGCACTCGTCGCGACATGGAGTCCGTGCCTATGTACAGACTGGCACTTCAGCACTCGTCGCGACATGGAGTCCGTGCCTATGTAAATCTGGCACTTCAGCACTCGTCGCGACATGGAGTCCGTGCCTATGTACAGACTGGCACTTCAGCACTCGTCGCGACATGGAGTCCGTGCCTATGTACAGACTGGCACTTCAGCACTCGTCGCGACATGGAGTCCGTGCCTATGTACAGACTGGCACTTCAGCACTCGTCGCGACATGGAGTCCGTGCCTATGTAAATCTGGCACTTCAGCACTCGTCGCGACATGGAGTCCGTGCCTATGTACAGACTGGCACTTCAGCACTCGTCGCGACATGGAGTCCGTGCCTATGTAAATCTGGCACTTCAGCACTCGTCGCGACATGGAGTCCGTGCCTATGTACAGACTGGCACTTCAGCACTCGTCGCGACATGGAGTCCGTGCCTATGTACAGACTGGCACTTCAGCACTCGTCGCGACATGGAGTCCGTGCCTATGTAAATCTGGCACTTCAGCACTCAAGAAACGCCCGTCTATAACTGAGACATCAGCGCTCAGCGAGTATGACACACGGTCATTATCACCATGGGCAGACTATGACTATTTGTTAGAAGCTGGGTTTTCAGAAGTGTGCATCCTGTCTAGGTAGGGACCGCACTCCTAGTCAGGGCAAGTCAGCTACACACAGTAGGGCAGTGAAAAATACCAGAAAGACTCAACCCCAGCTTAGAACAAGCACTTGCAATGTAAATTCATAACTGGACTTTTCTTGCCCCATAAATTGGTAAACCCGCCTCATAAATTCATCTTTTCCTGCAGTGTAATTCCAGTGTCCCTGCCTAAAACTCAAGCACTCAGCCCCTAGAGGGCGTTCTTGGGCTGCCAGGCTTCTCCCAGCTGTAAAATCAAAACTGGCCATGAGAGTGCTTAAAGGACACTGAATGGTGGGAGGGGTTGTTCTTTTGGGGTCCCCACTAACCTACTGTGGGGACCCAGAGATGATGTAGACAGAGCATTTTGAAGGTGGTCCCGTTGTCCTAGGACCACCACAGGCAAAATGTTAGGTAAAAGCAATCCCCTGCAAAGCATTATGGGGCGAGTTTTCGTGCTGTGAATATTATAGTATGCTGACTGCAATGCTCAGGACAGCCCCTAGAGGCCAGCACAATAAAAATAACATTTGGGAGAAACATAGGGGGTTATTACAACTTTGGAGGAGGTGTTAATCCGTCCCAAAAGTGACAGTAAAGTGACGGATATACCACCAGCCGTATTACGAGTTCCATAGGATATAATGGACTCGTAATACGGCTGGTGGTATATCCGTCACTTTACCGTCACTTTTGGGATGGATTAACACCTCCTCCAAAGTTGTAATAACCCCCATAGTCATGTAACCATAGAGTCCGCCCTTAGAAAGCATAACCACATGAAGAAAGAATGGGAGAAAGTATTGCCGTGTAACCATATATATAGCCCCTAGAAGACGTAGTGCATTGCACATTTTATAGGCTAGTAGGACTATTACAATCATATTACAAACAAGGCCCATAAAACACAACTTCTCCCAGCTGTAAAAGAAAAGTTCCAGCTATGAGAAAACTTAAGCAGCTAATGAACGGTGGTGGTGGGGGAGGGGTTATTATTTTGTACTCCCACTAACATAGTGTGGGTACCCAGAGATGTTGCAGACAGAGCACATTGTGGTCAGTGTTTTGGTGGTGTTCCCATTGACCTGGACCACCACAGACTGAGTTGTGAGCAAACATGTTTTGTAAAAGCAATGCCCCGCAAAGCATTATGGGACAAGTTTCTGTGCCATTAATATTTTAATATATTGATCTGACTAATGCTTAGAACAGCGCCTAGAGGACACCACAATGAAAACAGCATTTGTAAGAAACATGGTCATGTAACTACATAGTTAGCCCCTGCAGGAGATAATCACCCAAAAATAAAATGACAGTAATGCAGTGCAACTATTTATATTACAAACAAGGCCCTTAAAACACAAGCTACTCCCAGCTGTACAACAAAAGTCCCAACCACGAGAGAGCTTGAACTGACACTAAATGGTGGGCAGGGTTATTCTGGGGTCCCCACTAACCGAGTATGGGGACCGAAAGATGATGTAGACAGAAAGAACACGTTGCCGTGAATGATTTAGCGGTGGCCCCATTGTCCTAGGACCATCCCAGAGTTATGAGCAAACATGTTTTGTAAAAGTAATGCCCTGCAAAGCATTATTGGTTGAGTTTCCCGAGTGCAGTGAATATTGTAGTATCACCAGGAGAGCTGCTTTCGCTATGAGGATTTCTGTTTTACGTAAAGCATTCACCGATTTCAAGTGCTGTAAGGGGAGAGCCACAAGAAATGACTGATTAGGGAACTGTGAACAATGTGACCAGCGCTCCAATACTGCCGATCATGTTCATGCTGTTGTGCCTGTTCGTGCAGTGAACGCCATGCCCGCCAGGTAGCACAAAGGGGAGAGACAAAAGAAAAAAAAATAGTTTGCCACCGCTGAAGTATATTGGCAATCGTGCAATAATCCATGTAACAGGGGGCAGTCTGCAAGGCGGGACAAAAACAGCCTCAAGGCTCTTCTCTGCCCGTGCTCCAGTCCTGCCCTGGTCTCTGTGCTCTTCTCTGCCCGTGCTCCAGTCCTGCCCAGGTCTCTCTGCTCCACTCTGCCTGTGCACCAGTCCTGGCCTCTGTGCTCTTCTCTGCCAGTGCACCAGTCCAGGTCTCTGTGCTCTTTTCTGCCTGTGCTCTAGGCCAGGTCTCTGTGCTCCTCTCTGCCTGTGAACCAGTCCAGGTCTCTGTGCTCTTCTCTGCGTGTGCACCAGTCCAGGTGTCTGTGCTCTTCTCTGCCTGTGCACCAGTCCAGGTCTCTGTGCTCCTCTCTGCCTGTGCACCAGTCCTGGCCTCTGTGCTCCTCTCTGCCTGTGCACCAGTCCTGGTCTCTGTGCTTCTCTGCCTGTGCACCAGTCCAGGTCTATGTGCTCTTCTCTGCCTGTGCTCCAGTCCTGCCCTTGTCTCTGTGCTCTTCTCTGCCTGTGCACCAGTCCTGGCCTCTGTGCTCCTCTGCCTGTGCACCAGTCCTGGTCTCTGTGCTCCTCTGCCTGTGCACCAGTCCTGGTCTCTGTGCTTCTCTGCCCGTGCACCAGTCCTGGCCTCTGTGCTTCTCTGCCCGTGCACCAGTCCAGGTCTCTGTGCTCCTCTGCCTGTGCACCAGTCCAGGTCTCTGTGCTCTTCTCTGCCTGTGCACCAGTCCTGGCCTCTGTGCTCCTCTCTGCCTGTGCACCAGTCCTGGTCTCTGTGCTTCTCTGCCTGTGCACCAGTCCAGGTCTCTGTGCTCTTCTCTGCCTGTGCACCAGTCCTGGCCTCTGTGCTCCTCTCTGCCTGTGCACCAGTCCTGGTCTCAGTGCTTCTCTGCCTGTGCACCAGTCCAGGTCTCTGTGCTCTTCTCTGCCTGTGCTCCAGTCCTGCCCTGGTCTCTGTGCTTCTCTGCCTGTGCACCAGCCCAGGTCTCTGTGCTCTTCTCTGCCTGTGCACCAGTCCAGGTCTCTGTGCTCTTCTCTGCCTGTGCACCAGTCCTGGCCTCTGTGCTCCTCTCAGCCTGTGCACCAGTCCAGGTCTCTGTGCTGTTCTCTGCCTGTGCACCAGTCCTGGCCTCTCTGCTCCTCTGCCTGTGCACCAGTCCAGGTCTCTGTACTCTTCTCTGCCTGTGCACCAGTCCAGGTCTCTGTGCTTCTCTGCCTGTGCACCAGTCCAGGTCTCTGTGCTTCTCTGCCTGTGCACCAGTCCTGCCCAGGTCTCTGTGCTCTTATCTGCCTGTGCACCAGTCCAGGTCTCTGTGCTCTTCTCTGCCTGTGCACCAGTCCTGGCCTCTGTGCTCTTCTCTGCCTGTGCACCAGTCCAGGTATCTGTGCTCTTCTCTGCCTGTGCACCAGTCCAGGTCTCTGTGCTCTTCTCTGCCTGTGCAACAGTCCAGGTCTCTGTGCTCTTCTCTGCCTGTGCACCAGTCCAGGTCTGTGCTCTTCTCTGCCTGTGCACCAGTCCTGGCCTCTGTGCTCTTCTCTGCCTGTGCACCAGTCCAGGTCTCTGTGCTCTTCTCTGCCTGTGCACCAGTCCAGGTCTCTGTGCTCTTCTCTGCCTGTGCAACAGTCCAGGTCTCTGTGCTCTTCTCTGCCTGTGCACCAGTTCAGGTCTCTGTGCTCTTCTCTGTCTGTGCACCAGTTCAGGTCTCTGTGCTCTTTTCTGCCCGTGCAACAGTCCTGGCCTCTGTGCTCCTCTCTGCCCGTGCAACAGTCCTGGCCTCTGTGCTCCTCTGCCTGTGCACCAGTCCTGGTCTCTGTGTTTTCTGCCTGTGCACCAGCCCAGGTCTCTGTGCTCCTCTCTGCCTGTGCACCAGTCCAGGTCTCTGTGCTCCTCTGCCTGTGCATCAGTCCTGGCCTCTGTGCTTCTCTGCCTGTGCACGAGTCCTGGTGTCTGTGCTCTTCTCTGCCTGTGCACCAGTTCTAGCCTCTGTGCTCTTCTCTGCCTGTGCCACACTGGCCCTGGTCTCTTCTCTGCCTGTGCATCACTGGTGCCCTGGGGTCTGTCTCTACATGTACCTCATGTCAGGAGCAACTGTGCCCAAGGCCTTGCTTGAACTGTACCAGGCTGAAGCACCCAGCACTTCTTGTGCTCTTAGGCACTTGCGCCCCCTGCTGCTTGTCCCACAACAGAAAGATATGTGTCTGCTTGTCTTTCAGGTGCAGTTAATGTCCCTGCAGCAGGACCGAGACAAGGCTGTTGAAGAATACAAGAAGCTGGAGGAGGAGCTCCAGACCCTACGTGTGTACTACAGGTGAGCTACTAATCTGCCAATCATTCCTGTGTACTGCAGGTAAACTACTTCTCTGCCAAACCTAGCTGTGTACTCTAGGTAAACTACTACTCTGCCAATCCTACCTGTGTACTACAGATAAACAACGTCTCTGACAATCCTACCTGGGTACTACAGGTAAGCTACGTCTCTGCCAATCCTACCTGGGTACTACAGGTAAACAACGTCTCTGCCAATCCTACCTGGGTACTACAGTTAAGCTACGTCTCTGCCAATCCTACCTGGGTACTACAGGTAAGCGACGTCTCTGCCAATCCTATGTACTACAGGTAAACCCCGCCTCTGCCTATCCTACATGTGTTCTACAGGTAAACTACGACTCTGTCAATTCTACTTGTGTATTACAGGTAAACTACTAATCTGCAAATCCTACCTGTGTACTGCAGTAAATTACTTCTCTGCCAACCCTACCTGTGTGCTGCAGGTAAATTAATACTCTGCCAACCCTACCTGTGTGCTGCAGGTAAACTACTACTCTGCCAATCCTGCTTGTGCACTACAGGTAAACAGCTCCTCCTCAGGCGCTGCTTGTGCACTACAGGTAAACAGCTCCTCCTCAGGCGCTGCTTGTGCACTACAGGTAAACAGCTCCTCCGCAGGCGCTCCTTGTGTACTACAGGTAAACAGCTCCTCTGCAGACGCTGCTTGTTTACAACCGGTAAACAGGTCCTCCGCAGGCGCTGCTTGTGTACTACAGGTAAACAGCTCCTCCATAGGCACTGCTTGTGTACTACAGGTAAACAGCTCCTCCACAGATGCTCCTTGTGTACTACAGGTCAACAGCTCCTCCGCGGGCACTGCTTGTACACTGCAGGTAAACAGCTGTTCCGCAGGCATTGCTTGTGTACTACAGGTAAACAGCTCCTCTGCAGGTCCTGCTTGTGTTCTTCAGGTAAACAGCTCCTCTGGAGGCGCTGCTTGTGTACTACAGGTAAACAGCTCCTCTGGAGGCGCTGCTTGTGCAGTACAGGTAAACAGCTCCTCCTCAGGCGCTGCTTGTGTACTACAGGTATGCAGCTCCTCCGCAGGCGCTGCTTGTGTACTACAGGTAAACAGCTCCTCTGCAGACACTGCTAGTTTACAACCCGTAAACAGCTCCTCCTCAGGTGCTGCTTGTGCACTGCAGGTAAACAGCTCCTCCGCAGGCGCTCCTTGTGTACTAGAGGTAAACAGCTCCTCTGCAGGCGCTGCTTGTGTAAAGGTAAAGAGCTCCTCCGCAGGTGCTCCTTGTGTATTACAGGTAAACAGCTCCTCCTCAGGCGCTGCTTGTGTACTACAGGTAAACAGCTCCTCCTCAGACACCGCTTGTGCACTGCAGGTAAACAGCTCTTCCGCATGCTCTGCTTGTGTACTAACGATAAACAGCTCCTCCGCAGGCGCTCCTTGTGTACTACAGGTAAACAGCTCATCCGCAGGTGCTCCTTGTGTACTACAGGTAAACAGCTCCTCCGCAGGCGCTGCTTGTGTACTGCAGGTAAACAGCTCCTCCGCAGGTGCTGCTTGTGTACTGCAGGTAAACAGCTCCTCTGCAGGCGCTGCTTGTGCACTGCAGGTAAACAGCTCCTCTCAGGCGCTGCTTGTGTACTACAGGTAAACAGCTCCTCCGCAGGTCCTGCTTGTGTTCTTCAGGTAAACAGCTCCTCTCAGGCGCTGCTTGTGTACTACAGGTAAACAGCCCCTCTGCAGGCGCTGCTTGTGTACTACAGGTAAACAGCTCCTCCGCAGACACTGCTTGTGTACTACAGGTATACAGCTCCTCCTCAGGCGCTGCTTGTGCACTACAGGTAAACAGCTCCTCCGCAGGCGCTGCTTGTTTACAACCGGTAAACAGCTCCTCTGCAGGCGCTGCTTGTGTACTACAGGTAAACAGCTCCTCTGCAGGCACTGCTTGTGTACTACAGGTAAACAGCTCCTCTGCAGACGCTGCTTGTGTACTACAGGTAAACAGCTCTTCCGCAGGCGCTGCTTGTAGGAGGCTGGCCTGGCTTATAGTGGGTACCGTGTGGTACTTACACCTTGTGCCCGGCCCAGTTATCCCTTATTAGTAAATTAGTAGTGTTCTAGCCCCTTAGGCTGATAGAAGGTAGCTATGGCAAAGCAGCTTAGGCTGAACTAGGAGACATGCAAAGCTCCTACTATACCACTTATATCATATAGCACTATATCATAAGAATCACAATACTCAGAGTTACTAAAAATAAAGGTACTTTATTTTAGTGACAATGTGCTAAAAATATCTCAGAGGATATAATCCCTTAGGAGGTAAGTAAAATACACAAAATATATACACAAACCAAAAACCTGGTAAGTAAACAGTTAGAAAAGTAGTGCAAACACTGTGGAATACAATACAAACCATATACTAAGAAAGTGGAATGTGAACCACTTAGGGACCCCAGGCCTAGTGTAGTGTGTAGAGGGTCGCTGGGAGTGTAAGAAAACACTAGGGGTGTCCAAGATACCCCACCCCAAGGCCCTGGAAAGTAGGAGTAAAGTTACCCTACTTCCCCAGAAATACACTAAAGTCATGATAGGAGATTCTGCAAAGACAACAACTGACTGCAAAGGACTGAAGACGGACTCCTGGACCCAAGGACCTGTAAAGGAAGGGGACCAAGTCCAAGAGTCACGAAAGTGTCCAGAGGGGGCAGGAGTCCACTAAACCCCTGATGAAGGTGCAAAAGGGCTGCCTCCGGGTGGAAGAAGCCGAAGATTCTGCAACAACGGAAGATGCCAGGAACTTCTCCTTTGCACAGAAGATGTCCCACGGTGTGCTGGAGGATGCAGAGTTGTTGCCACGCAGAAAGACTGCAAACAAGCCTTCCTGGCTGCAAAGGTCGTGGTTGAAAAAAAAGGGTGCTGCCCGGGCCCAGGAAGGACCAGGAGGTCGCCACTTGGAAGACGAGGCAGAGGGGGCCCTCAGAAACACAGAGAGCCCATGCACAAGAAGGCAGCACCTGCAGAAGTACTTTAACATGGGTTCAAGAAAACTGAGCAATGCGGTCATCTCAACACTACGAAAGAGGGTCCCACGAAGCCAGTGGGCAACTCAGCGGGTTGAGCAATGCAGGACGAAGTGCTGGGGACCTGGGCTAGGCTGTGCACGAAGGATTCCTTGCAAAAGTGTCCAGAAGCCCGAGCAGCTGCTGTTCACGCAGTACACAGGATTACAGTCTGGAGAGGGGAGGCAAGGACTTACCTCCTTCAAATTTGGACAGTTGGACCACTGGACAGCCTGGGTCACTTGGGTCCACCTCCTGTGTTCCAGGGGCCACGCATGTCAGGATGAGAGGGGTTCCAGAGTACCAGTGACGCTGAAGTTTGGTGCCTGCTGGAGCAGGGGGAAGATTCAGTTGACCCACTGGAGATTTCTTCTTGGCTTCCAGTGCAGGGTGAGGGCAGACAGCCCCCAGAACATGCACCACCAGGAAACAGTCGAGAAAGCCGGCAGGATGATGCACTACAATGTTGCTGGTAGTCTTCTCGCTACTTTGTTGCAGTTTTGCAGGTGTCCTGGAGCAGTCAGCGGTCGATCCTTGGCAGAAGTCGAAGAGAGAGATGCAGAGGAACTCTGGTGAATTCTTGCAATTCGTTACCTGAGGAAAAGCCCACAGGAGAGACCCTAAATATCCCTCAGAGGAGGATTGGCCACCTAGTCAGGTAAGCACCTATCAGGAGGGGTCTCTGACGTCAACCTGCTGGCACTGGCCACTCAGAGGCCTCCGCTGTGCACTCACACCTCTGGATTCAAGATGGCAGAGGTCTGGGACACGCTGGAGGACCTCTGGGCACCACCCCTGGGGCGGTGATGGACAGGGGAGTGGTCACTCCCCTCTCCTTTGTCCAGTTTCGCACCAGAGCAGGGACTGGGGGATCCCTGAACCGGTGTAGACTCATTTATGCAAGGAGGGCACCATCTGTGCCCTTCAAAGCATTTCCAGAGGCTACTCCTCCTCCCCAGCCCTTAACACCTATTTCCAAAGGGAGAGGAAATTCTTTGTTCTGCCTTCCTGGGACTGGGCTGCCCAGACCCCATGAGGACAAAACCCTGTCTGTGGGTTGGCAGCAGTGGTTTGGCAGTACCTGGGGTCCCTGGTGGAGCCCCGGCGATGCATGGGATTGGCACCCCAATACCATATTTGGCATGGGGGAGGGGGGTAATTCCATGATCTTAGACGTGTTACATGGCCATATTCGGAGTTACCATTGTGAAGCTACATATAGGTATTGACCTATATGTAGTGCACACGTGTAATGGTGTCCCCGTACTCACAAAGTCCGGGGAAATTGCCCTGACCAATATGGGTGCACCTTGCCTAGTGTCAGGGTCCCTCACACTTAGTAACCTTGCACCCAACTTTCACTAAGGGAAGGTTAGACATATAGGTGACTTATAAGTTACTTAAGTGCAGTGTAAAATGGCTGTGAAATAATGTGTGTGTTATTTAACTCAGGCTGCAGTGGCAATCCTGTGTAAGATTACACATAGGTAATCCCTATGGGTGGCAAAAGAAATGCTGCAGCCCATAGGGATCTCCTGGAACCCCAATACCCTGGGTACCTCAGTACCATATACTAGGGAATTATAAGGGTGTTCCATTGTGCCAATTGAAATTGGTAAAAGTGGTCACTAGCTCATATAAAGGCAGAGAGAGCAGAAGCACTGAGGTTCTGGTTGGCAGAGCCTCAGTGACACAGTTAGGCACCACACAGGGAACACATACAGGCCACAAACTATGAGCAATGGGGCCCTGGCTAGCAGGATCCCATTGAGACAGGCAAAAACAAACTGACATACATGTAAAAATGGGGGTAACATGCCAGGCAAGATGGTACTTTTCTACACACTCTATACCACTCTGCTCCACTTTGTGCCACTCTACTACACTCTATACCACTCTGATCCACTCTGTTCCACTCTGCTCCACTCTATGCCACTCTGCTCCACTATGTGTCACTCTACTCCACTCTGTGCCACTCTGCTCCACTCTGTGCCACTCTACTCCACTCTGTGCCACTCTACTACCACTCTACTCCACTCAGTGCCACTCTTCACTCTGCTCCACTCTGTGCCACTCTTCTCCACTCTGCTCCACTCTTCTCCACTCTGCTCCACTCTGTGCCACTCTACTACCACTCTTCTCCACTCTGTGCCACTCTACTCCACTCTATACCACTCTACTCTATACCACTCTACTCAACTCTACTCTATACCACTCTACTCTCCTCCACTCTGTACCACTCTACTCCACTTTATACTACTCTGCTCCACTCTGTACCACTCTACTCCGCTCTGTACCACTCTACTCCACTCTGTACCACTCTACTCCACTCTGTTCCACTCTACTCCACTCTGTTCCACTCCGCTCCACTCTATACAAGTCTACTCCACTCTGTACCACTCTACACCACTCTGTGCCACTCCGCTCCACTCTGTGCCACTCTACTCCACTCTGTGCCACTCTGCTCCACTCTGTGCCACTCTACTACCACTCTACTCCACTCTGTGCCACTCTGCTCCACTCTGTGCCACTCTTCTCCACTCTGCTCCACTCTGTGCCACTCTACTACCACTCTACTCCACTCTGTGCCACTCTACTACCACTCCTCTGCTCCACTCTGTGCCACTCTGCTCCACTCTGTGCCACTCTTCTCCACTCTGCTCCACTCTGTGCCACTCATATCCACTCTGCTCCACTCTGTGCCACTCTGCTCCACTCTGCTCCACTCTACTCCACTCTGTGCCACTCCACTACCACTCTTCTCCACTCTGTGCCACCATACTCCACTCTATACCACTCTACTCTATACTACTCTACTCCACTCTGTACCACTCTACTCCACTCTGTACCACTCTACTCCACTCTGTACCACTCTACTCAACTCTGTACCACTCTACTCCACTTTATACTACTCTGCACCACTCTGTACCACTCTACTCCACTCTGTTCCACTCTGCTCCACTCTATACCAGTCTACTCCACTCTGTTCCACTCTCCTCCACTCTGTTCCACTCTCCTCCACTCTGTACTACTCTACTCCACTCTATTCCAATCTACTCCACTCTGTTCCACTCCACTCAATTCCACTCTGTTCTACTTTACTCCACTCTGTTCCACTCTCCTCCACTCTGTATCACTCTACTCCACTCTGTACCACTCTGCTCCACTCTGTACCACTCTGCTCTGTACCACTCTCCTCCACTCTGTACCACTCTACTCTGTACTACTCTCCTCCATTCTGTGCCACTATCCGCCACTCTGTGCCACTCTACTCTGTACCACTCTGCTCCACTCTGTACCACTCTCCTTCACTCTGTACCACTCTACTCCACTCTGTACCACTCTACTACCACTCTCCCCCACTCTGTACCACTCTCCTCCACTCTGTACCACTCTACTACCACTCTACTCCATTCTGTACCACTCTACTCCATTCTGTACTACCCTACTCCACTCTGTGCCACTCTGTACTCACTCTCCTTCACTCTGTACCACTCTACTCTACTCTGTACTACTCTACTCCACTCTGTCCTACCCTACTCCACTCTGTACAACTCTGTGCCACTCTACTCTACACCACTCTACTCTGTACTACTCTACTCCACTCTGTACTACTCTACTCCACCCTGTAACACTCTGTACCACTGTACTCCACTCTGTACCAGTCTACTCCACTCTGTTCCACTCTCCTCTACGCCACTCTCCTCCACTCTGTACCACTCTCCTCCACTCTGTACCACTGTACTCCACTCTGTACCACTACTCCACTCTGTACCACTCTCCTCCACTCTGTTCCACTTTACTCCACTCTGTTACAGTCTACTCCACTCTGTTACACTCTCCTCCACTGTGTTCCACTTTACTCCACTCTCTTCCACTCTACTCCACTCTCTTCCACTCTACTCCACTCTGCCACTGTACTCCACTCTGTACCAGTCTACTCCACTCTGTTCCACTCTCCTCTACGCCACTCTCCTCCACTCTGTACCACTCTCCTCCACTCTGTACCACTCTCCTCCACTCGGTACCACTGTACTCCACTCTGTGCCACTACTCCACTCTGTACCACTCTCCTCCACTCTGTTCCACTTTACTCCACTCTGTACCACTCTCCCCCACTCTGTTCCACTCTCCTCCACTCTGTACTACTGTAGGAGGCTGGACTGGCTTGTAGTGAGTACCAAGGGGTACTTGCACCAGGCCCAGTTATCCCTTATTAGTGTATAGGGTGTCTAGCAGCTTAGGCTGATAGATAATGGTAGCTTAGCAGAGCAGCTTAGGCTGAACTAGGAGACGTGTGAAGCTACTACAGTACCACTTAGTGTCATATGCACAATATCATAAGAAAACACAATACACAGTTATACTAAAAATAAAGGTACTTTATTTTTATGACAATATGCCAAAGTATCTTAGAGTGTACCCTCAGTGAGAGGATAGGAAATATACACAAGATATATATACACAATAGCAAAAATATGCAGTATAGTCTTAGAAAACAGTGCAAACAATGTATAGTTACAATAGGATGCAATGGGGAAACATAGGGATAGGGGCAACACAAACCATATACTCCAAAAGTGGAATGCGAACCACGAATGGACCCCAAACCTATGTGACCTTGTAGAGGGTCGCTGGGACTATTAGAAAATAGTGAGAGTTAGAAAAATAACCCTCCCCAAGACCCTGAAAAGTGAGTGCAAAGTGCACTAAAGTTCCCCTAAGGACAAAGAAGTTGTGTTAGAGGAATAAGGCAGGAAAGACACCAGCCAACAATGCAACAACGCTGGATTTCCAATCTGGGGTACCTGTGGAACAAGGGGACCAAGTCCAAAAGTCACAAGCAAGTCGGAGATGGGCAGATGCCCAGGAAATGCCAGCTGCGGGTGCAAAGAAGCTTCCACTGGATAGAAGAAGCTGCGGTTTCTGCAGGAACGCAAAGGGCTAGAGACTTCCCCTTTGGAGGACGGATCCCTCTCGCCTTGTAGAGTCGTGCAGAAGTGTTTTCCCGCCGAAAGAACGCCAACAAGCCTTGCCAGCTGCAAATCGTGCGGTTAGCGTTTTTGGATGCTGCTGCGGCCCAGGAGGTCGAAAATTGGCCCAGGAGGTAGAGGGGACGTCGAGCAAGACAAGGAGCCCTCTTAGCAGCAGGGAGCACCCGGAGAAGTGCCAGAAACAGTGTAGGAGGCTGGACTGGCTTGTAGTGAGTACCAAGGGGTACTTGCACCTTGCACCAGGCCCAGTTATCCCTTATTAGTGTATAGGGTGTCTAGCAGCTTAGGCTGATAGATAATGGTAGCTTAGCAGAGCAGCTTAGGCTGAACTAGGAGACGTGTGAAGCTACTACAGTACCACTTAGTGTCATATGCACAATATCATAAGAAAACACAATACACAGTTATACTAAAAATAAAGGTACTTTATTTTTATGACAATATGCCAAAGTATCTTAGAGTGTACCCTCAGTGAGAGGATAGGAAATATACACAAGATATATATACACAATAGCAAAAATATGCAGTATAGTCTTAGAAAACAGTGCAAACAATGTATAGTTACAATAGGATGCAATGGGGAAACATAGGGATAGGGGCAACACAAACCATATACTCCAAAAGTGGAATGCGAACCACGAATGGACCCCAAACCTATGTGACCTTGTAGAGGGTCGCTGGGACTATTAGAAAATAGTGAGAGTTAGAAAAATAACCCTCCCCAAGACCCTGAAAAGTGAGTGCAAAGTGCACTAAAGTTCCCCTAAGGACAAAGTAGTCGTGTTAGAGGAATAATGCAGGAAAGACACAAACCAGCAATGCAACAACTGTGGATTTCCAATCTAGGGTACCTGTGGAACAAGGGGACCAAGTCCAAAAGTCACAAGCAAGTCGGAGATGGGCAGATGCCCAGGAAATGCCAGCTGCGGGTGCAAAGAAGCTTCTACTGGACAGAAGAAGCTGAGGTTTCTGCAGGAACGAAAAGGGCTAGAGACTTCCCCTTTGGTGGACGGATCCCTCTCGCCGTGGAGAGTCGTGCAGAAGTGTTTTCCCGCCGAAAGAACGCCAACAAGCCTTGCTAGCTGCAAATCGTGCGTTTGGCGTTTTTGGACGCTGCTGGGGCCCAGGAGGGACCAGGAGGTCGCAAATTGGACCTGAAGAGAGAGGGGACGTCGAGCAAGACAAAGAGCCCTCACTGAAGCAGGTAGCACCCGGAGAAGTGCCAGAAACAGGCACTACGAGGATGCGTGAAACGGTGCTCGCCGAAGTTGCACAAAGGAGTCCCACGTCGCCGGAGACCAACTTAGAAAGTCGTGCAATGCAGGTTAGAGTGCCGTGGACCCAGGCTTGGCTGTGCACAAAGGATTTCCGCCGGAAGTGCACAGGGGCCGGAGTAGCTGCAAAGTCGCGGTTCCCAGCAATGCAGCCCAGCGAGGTGAGGCAAGGACTTACCTCCACCAAACTTGGGCTGAAGAGTCACTGGACTGTGGGGGTCACTTGGACAGAGTCGCTGGATTTGAGGGACCTCGCTCGTCGTGCTGAGAGGAGACCCAAGGGACCGGTAATGCAGCTTTTTGGTGCCTGCGGTTGCAGGGGGAAGATTCCGTCGACCCACGGGAGATTTCTTCGGAGCTTCTGGTGCAGAGAGGAGGCAGGCTACCCCCACAGCATGCACAAGCAGGAAAACAGTCGAGAAGGCGGCAGGATCAGCGTTACAGAGTTGCAGTAGTCGTCTTTGCTACTATGTTGCAGGTTTGCAGGCTTCCAGCGCGGTCAGCGGTCGATTCCTTATCAGAAGGTGAAGAGAGAGATGCAGAGGAACTCGGCTGAGCTCATGCATTCGTTATCTGAAGTTTTCCCAGAGACAGAGACCCTAAATAGCCAGAAAAGAGGGTTTGGCTACCTAGGAGAGAGGATAGGCTACTAACACCTGAAGGAGCCTATCAGCAGGAGTCTCTGACGTCACCTGGTGGCACTGGCCACTCAGAGCAGTCCAGTGTGCCAGCAGCACCTCTGTTTCCAAGATGGCAGAGGTCTGGAGCACACTGGAGGAGCTCTGGACACCTCCCAGGGGAGGTGCAGGTCAGGGGAGTGGTCACTCCCCTTTCCTTTGTCCAGTTTCGCGCCAGAGCAGGGGCTAAGGGGTCCCTGAACCGGTGTAGACTGGCTTATGCAGAATTGGGCACCTCTGTGCCCAACAAATCATTTCCAGAGGCTGGGGGAGGCTACTCCTCCCCTGCCTTCACACCATTTTCCAAAGGGAGAGGGTGTCACACCCTCTCTCAGAGGAAGTTCTTTGTTCTGCCATCCTGGGCCTGGCCTGGCTGGACCCCAGGAGGGCAGCTGCCTGTCTGAGGGGTTGGCAGCAGCAGCAGCTGCAGTGAAACCCCAGGAAGGGCAGTTTGGCAGTACCAGGGTCTGTGCTACAGACCACTGGGATCATGGGATTGTGCCAACTATGCCAGGATGGTATAGAGGGGGCAATTCCATGATCATAGACATGTTACATGGCCATATTCGGAGTTACCATGGTGAAGCTACATATAGGTAGTGACCTATATGTAGTGCACGCGTGTAATGGTGTCCCCGCACTCACAAAGTTCAGGGAATTGGCTCTGAACAATGTGGGGGCACCTTGGCTAGTGCCAGGGTGCCCTCACACTAAGTAACTTTGCACCTAACCTTTACCAGGTAAAGGTTAGACATATAGGTGACTTATAAGTTACTTAAGTGCAGTGTAAAATGGCTGTGAAATAACGTGGACGTTATTTCACTCAGGCTGCAGTGGCAGGCCTGTGTAAGAATTGTCAGAGCTCCCTATGGGTGGCAAAAGAAATGCTGCAGCCCATAGGGATCTCCTGGAACCCCAATACCCTGGGTACCTCAGTACCATATACTAGGGAATTATAAGGGTGTTCCAGTAAGCCAATGTAAATTGGTAAAATTGGTCACTAGCCTGTTAGTGACAATTTTGAAAGAAATGAGGGAGCATAACCACTGAGGTTCTGGTTAGCAGAGCCTCAGTGAGACAGTTAGGCACCACACAGGGAACACATACATGCACACCTATGAGCACTGGGGCCCTGTGTGACAGGGTCCCAGTGACACATACATATAGGCCACAAACCTATGAGCACTGGGGTCCTGACCAGCAGGATCCCAGTGACACATAACAAACATACTGAAAACATAGTGTTCTCACTATGAGCACTGAGGCCTGGCTATCAGGATCCCAGTGAGACAGTGAAAACAGTGACAAACACCCTGACATACACTCACAAACAGGCCAAAAGTGGGGGTAACAAGGCTAGAAAGAGGCTACCTTCTCACACAACCCCCCCCCAAACGAAGGACAATAAGGCTAACCTTGGCCAGTTGAGACTTTATTGTCTAAGTGGTGATAAGTAGAGAGTAGCTCTGCAATAGACTGGTTACTCCCTTTATCATCCACTATATGGTTACTTCCCTGTGGGGATGTAAACCACCCTGTTTGAAGTTTTTTAGCTAAGCAACAATGTGAAGATGTATTTTCAGAGTTTCTATCAGTAAGTTTTAGTTTAGAGCAGTGGGAATTGTCCACTGAACCTATTTGTAGTGATGGAAATGCCAGACAGGGATGCTGTCTCAGAAAAGCCAAAGCTGGGCAAAAACTTTGTCCATTTGGCTGGAAGAGAGAACAGGGATGCTGTTTCTCTTGAGTTGGAGTAGGGCAGGGATGCTGTCCTATGAGCTCCACACTAGGGCAGGGATGCTGTCCTAAGTGTTGTGAGGCAGTACAGGGTTTCTGCACTAAAGTTTCTCTGGGAGGGTTGGAGGGATGCTCCATGTTAACTAAAATGGTGCTCTTTTTGTCACCAATGTTAGTTATCCCACAGAGAGGTACTTCTACCTCAGGGAGTCCAGCTATGCCAGCTGATGATTCCCTTGGAACAGGTGCCACCCCAGGAGAGGTTTCTCCCACCACAGGAATGGTATCCTGAATGGTAGGGTGGTTAGGGGATACTGTGATACCCTTTTTACCTGTTGATTCAGAGGGATCCTGAGTTTTCAGGCCTTCTCTCCTTTGCTTTTTCATTTCAGTAGAAATGAGAGGGAACAATTCCTCAGGGATGCCCAGCATGGCTGCATGGGCATAAAACTCTACATCAGCCCAATCTGAGGCCTCTAGGTCATTACCTAAGAGACAGTCTACAGGTAAGCTAAGTGATACCACCACCTGCTTAGGGCCAGTAACTCCACCCCAACTAAACTGAATTATAGCTAAGGGAAGAAACTTAGTGGAGTTATGGACATCAATAATCTTATACTGTTGTCCAATGATGTGTTGTTCAGGAGGCACTAGGTTTTCAGTCACCAAAGTGAAACTGGCACCTGTGTCCCTGTAGGCCAAGGCCTCAACACCATTTATTGAAACTGTCTGCCTGTACTTATCCATTGTAAGGGGACAAGCAGCCAGTGTGGCAAGGCCAATGCCACTAGGTGTAACAGGAACTGTCTTGGGACTGATTACATCAGTTTCCACTATGGACCCATAAGTGAACCCAACTACACCCTTTGCTTGACTGTTGCCAGCAGTCCCACCACTAGTACCACTACTGCTAGGGGCACTAGAGCTTGATGTATTAGTGGTGGTAGGCTCAGGGGGTTTACCTGGACAGGACTTATCCCCTGGCCTATGGCCTCTGTTTTTACACACAAAGCACCAAGGCTTTTTAATGTGTGCAGGTTGGGAAGAAGAGGAAGAATTTGTTTTATCCCCACCCTCTGAAGAGTGTTTAAGATTTGAAGTGGGATCTTTGGTTTTACCCTTATCCCCATGCTTATCTTGAGATTTTTCACCATCTTTCTTCTTATTGCCATCTTTGTCACCCCCTGTATGAACTTTTCTGTTCACCCTTGTTCTGACCCATTTGTCTGCCTTCTTTCCCAATTCTTGGGGAGAGGTCAGATCAGAGTCTACCAGGTACTGGTGCAACAAATCAGACACACAATTATTAAGTATATGCTCTCTCAGGATTGTGTTATACAGGCTTTCATAATCAGTAACTTTACTGCCATGTAACCACCCCTCCAAGGCCTTCACTGAATGGTCAATGAAATCAACAGTCTTGTGAAGACTCCTTTTTGGTCTCTCTGAACTTTATCCTGTACTGTTCAGTGGTTAAGCCATAACCATCCAGGAGTGCATTCTTAAGAACTGTAAAATTATTGGCATCATTTTCTTTCACAGTAAGGAGCCTATCCCTACCTTTTCCACTAAATGATAGCCATAGGATAGCAGCCCACTGCCTTTGAGGGACATCCTGTACAACACAGGCCCTCTCAAGTGCAGCAAACCACTTGTTAATGTCATCCCCCTCCTTATAAGGGGGAACTATCTTGTGCAGATTCCTGGAATCATGCTCTTTTGCAGGATGACTATGGGGAATACTGCTGCTGCCACCATGGGTATCTAAACCCAACTTCTGTCTTTCCTTCTCTAATTCAAAAGACTGTCTATCCAAATCCAGCTGTTGCTTTTTAAGCTTCAGTCTGGTTTGTTCCACCCTCAACTTATTGAGTTCCCTCTCTAACATTCTGTCATCAGGGTTGGTGGGAGGGACATTTCTAGAAACAGAGCTATGATGGGAATGAGCAGAAGGAGACCTGTCCCTTACAGAAGCCAACTTAACAGCTTGGTTTACATAAACATTACTACCAGTATGGTGAGAATAAATGCTTTTGCTATGATGTGAGACAACACTATTTATTTGGTGTGGCTCATCATCATTACCATCTATGCTAGATTGTCTAGTAATGGGCAGGCTAGGAAGTTTCTTTCCTGAATCTTTTCCTGGGGGAGTCCCTGAATCAGATTGGGAACTATTAGGTACTTTTTCAACAGATGGGGCACCTATGGCCTTATCCTGTTCTCTAAGCATGTTAATTAACAGTTCCAAGGCAGGATTCTTCCCTACACTCAAACCTCTCTCTATACAGAGACTCCTTGCTCTTTTCCAGCTAAGGTTGTCATATGCAAGTTTGGACAGATCAACACTTTGGCCTGTGCCAGACATTTTTTAGAGAGATTAAAGTGATAGAGAAAGAGACAAAAGTTTTCAGAACTTTTTGGAAAGACAGAAAAAAACTTTTTAAACTTTTAAGAACTTTTTGAAAGTTTAGGAGTACTTTTCAGCACTTAGAAAAGAGTGAAAAGAGGAAATGCAAAACTTTTTGCCTATGTGTATATACACTGACCTTGTTTTGTATATTTTTCTCTTATGAAAAGTACAATGACAAGAGTGGTAAGTAGTCTCAAGCACTTATCCCACCACTGCACAACCAATGTAGGAGGCTGGACTGGCTTGTAGTGAGTACCAAGGGGTACTTGCACCTTGCACCAGGCCCAGTTATCCCTTATTAGTGTATAGGGTGTCTAGCAGCTTAGGCTGATAGATAATGGTAGCTTAGCAGAGCAGCTTAGGCTGAACTAGGAGACGTGTGAAGCTACTACAGTACCACTTAGTGTCATATGCACAATATCATAAGAAAACACAATACACAGTTATACTAAAAATAAAGGTACTTTATTTTTATGACAATATGCCAAAGTATCTTAGAGTGTACCCTCAGTGAGAGGATAGGAAATATACACAAGATATTGTAGGAAAGTACCATCTTGCCTGGCATGTTACCCCCATTTTTCACTGTATATATGTTGTTTTAGTTGTATGTGTCACTGGGACCCTGGTAACCCAGGGCCCCAGTGCTCATAAGTGTGCCTGTATGTGTTACCTGTGTAGTGACTAACTGTCTCACTGAGGCTCTGCTAATCAGAACCTCAGTGGTTATGCTCTCTCATTTCTTTCCAAATTGTCACTGACAGGCTAGTGACCATTTTTACCAATTTACATTGGCTTACTGGAACACCCTTATAATCCCCTAGTATATGGTACTGAGGTACCCAGGGTATTGGGGTTCCAGGAGATCCCTATGGGCTGCAGCATTTCTTTTGCCACCCATAGGGAGCTCTGACAATTCTTACACAGGCCTGCCACTGCAGCCTGAGTGAAATAACGTCCACGTTATTTCACAGCCATTTTACACTGCACTTAAGTAACTTATAAGTCACCTATATGTCTAACCTTTACCTGGTAAAGGTTAGGTGCAAAGTTACTTAGTGTGAGGGCACCCTGGCACTAGCCAAGGTGCCCCCACATTGTTCAGAGCCAATTCACTGAACTTTGTGAGTACGGGGACACCATTACACGCGTGCACTACATATAGGTCACTACCTATATGTAGCTTCACCATGGTAACTCCGAATATGGCCATGTAACATGTCTATGATCATGGAATTGCCCCCTCTATGCCATCCTGGCATTGTTGGTACAATTCCATAATCCCAGTGGTCTGTAGCACAGACCCTGGTACTGCCAGACTGCCCTTCCTGGGGTTTCTCTGCAGCTGCTGCTGCTGCCAACCCCTCAGACAGGCATCTGCCCTCCTGGGGTCCAGCCAGGCCTGGCCCAGGATGGCAGAACAAAGAACTTCCTCTGAGAGAGGGTGTGACACCCTCTCCCTTTGGAAAATGGTGTGAAGGCAGGGGAGGAGTAGCCTCCCCCAGCCTCTGGAAATGCTTTGTTGGGCACAGAGGTGCCCAATTCTGCATAAGCCAGTCTACACCGGTTCAGGGACCCCTTAGCCCCTGCTCTGGCGCGAAACTGGACAAAGGAAAGGGGAGTGACCACTCCCCTGACCTGCACCTCCCCTGGGAGGTGTCCAGAGCTCCTCCAGTGTGCTCCAGACCTCTGCCATCTTGGAAACAGAGGTGCTGCTGGCACACTGGACTGCTCTGAGTGGCCAGTGCCACCAGGTGACGTCAGAGACTCCTTGTGATAGGCTCCTTCAGGTGTTAGTAGCCTTTCCTCTCTCCTAGGTAGCCAAACCCTCTTTTCTGGCTATTTAGGGTCTCTGTCTCTGGGGAAACTTTAGATAACGAATGCATGAGCTCAGCCGAGTTCCTCTGCATCTCCCTCTTCACCTTCTGATAAGGAATCGACCGCTGACCGCGCTGGAAGCCTGCAAACCTGCAACATAGTAGCAAAGACGACTACTGCAACTCTGTAACGCTGATCCTGCCGCCTTCTCGACTGTTTTCCTGCTTGTGCATGCTGTGGGGGTAGTCTGCCTCCTCTCTGCACCAGAAGCTCCGAAGAAATCTCCCGTGGGTCGACGGAATCTTCCCCCTGCAACCGCAGGCACCAAAAAGCTGCATCTCCGGTCCCTTGGGTCTCCTCTCAGCACGACGAGCGAGGTCCCTCGAATCCAGCGACACCGTCCAAGTGACCCCCACAGTCCAGTGACTCTTCAGCCCAAGTTTGGTGGAGGTAAGTCCTTGCCTCACCTCGCTGGGCTGCATTGCTGGGAACCGCGACTTTGCAAGCTTCTCCGGCCCCTGTGCACTTCCGGCGGAAATCCTTCGTGCACAGCCAAGCCTGGGTCCACGGCACTCTAACCTGCATTGCACGACTTTCTAAGTTGGTCTCCGGCGACGTGGGACTCCTTTGTGCAACTTCGGCGAGCACCGTTTCACGCATCCTCGTAGTGCCTGTTTCTGGCACTTCTCCGGGTGCTACCTGCTTCAGTGAGGGCTCCTTGTCTTGCTCGACGTCCCCTCTCTCTGCAGGTCCAATTTGCGACCTCCTGGTCCCTCCTGGGCCCCAGCAGCGTCCAAAAACGCCAAACGCACGATTTGCGTGTAGCAAGGCTTGTTGGCGTCCATCCGGCGGGAAAACACTTCTGCACGACTCTCCAAGGCGTGGGGGATCCATCCTCCAAAGGGGAAGTCTCTAGCCCTTGTCGTTCCTGCAGTATTCACAGTTCTTCAGCCTAGTAAGAGCTTCTTTGCACCAACCGCTGGCATTTCTTGGGCATCTGCCCACCTCCGAGCTGCTTGTGACTTTTGGACTTGGTCCCCTTGTTCCACAGGTACCTTCAGACAGGAATCCATCGTTGTTGCATTGCTGATTTGTGTTTTCCTTGCATTCTCCCTCTAACACGACTATTTTGTCCTTAGGGGAACTTTGGTGCACTTTGCACTCACTTTTCAGGGTCTTGGGGTGGGTTATTTTGCTAACTCTCACTATTTTCTAATAGTCCCAGCGACCCTCTACAAGGTCACATAGGTTTGGGGTCCATTCGTGGTTCGCATTCCACTTCTGGAGTATATGGTTTGTGTTGCCCCTATCCCTATGTTTCCCCATTGCATCCTATTGTAATTATACATTGTTTGCACTGTTTTCTAAGACTATACTGCATATTTTTGCTATTGTGTATATATATCTTGTGTATATTTCCTATCCTCTCACTGAGGGTACACTCTAAGATACTTTGGCATATTGTCATAAAAATAAAGTACCTTTATTTTTAGTATAACTGTGTATTGTGTTTTCTTATGATATTGTGCATATGACACTAAGTGGTACTGTAGTAGCTTCACACGTCTCCTAGTTCAGCCTAAGCTGCTCTGCTAAGCTACCATTATCTATCAGCCTAAGCTGCTAGACACCCTATACACTAATAAGGGATAACTGGGCCTGGTGCAAGGTGCAAGTACCCCTTGGTACTCACTACAAGCCAGTCCAGCCTCCTACATTGGTTGTGCAGTGGTGGGATAAGTGCTTGAGACTACTTACCACTCTTGTCATTGTACTTTTCATAAGAGAAAAATATACAAAACAAGGTCAGTGTATATACACATAGCCAAAAAGTTTTGCATTTCCTCTTTTCACTCTTTTCTAAGTGCTGAAAAGTACTTCTAAACTTTCAAAAAGTTCTTAAAAGTTTAAAAAGTTTTTTTTCTGTCTTTCCAAAAAGTTCTGAAAACTTTTTTCTCTTTGTCTATCACTTTAACTCTCTCTAAAAAATGTCTGGCACAGGCCAAAAAGTTGAACTGTCCAAACTTGCATATGATCACCTTAGCTGGAAAGGAGCAAGGAGTCTCTGCATAGAGAGAGGTTTGAGTGTAGGGAAGAATCCTTCTTTAGAACTGTTAATTAATATGCTTAGAGTACAGGATAAGGCCATAAGTGCCCAATCTGTAGAAAAAGTAGCTAATGGTTCTCAATCTGATCCAGGGACTCCCCCAGGAAAAGGTTCAGGAAAGAAACTTCTCAGCCTGCCCATTACTAGACAGTCTAGCATAGTTGGTACAGAGGTTGAATCACATCATACTGATGATGTGCTCTCACATTATACTGGTAGCCAAGCTGTTAGGGTGCCCTCTGTAAGGGACAGGTCTCCTTCTGTTCATTCCCATCATACCTCTGTATCTAGAAATGTCCCTCCCACCCACCCTGATGACAGATTGTTGGAAAGGGAGCTCAATAGATTGAGAGTGGAGCAAACCAGACTGAAGCTCAAGAAGCAACAGCTGGATTTGGATAGACAGTCTTTAGAAATAGAGAGGGAAAGACAGAAAATGGGTTTAGATACCCATGGTGGCAGCAGCAGTATTCCCCATAGTCATCCTGCAAAAGAGCATGATTCCAGGAATCTGCATAAGATAGTTCCCCCTTACAAGGAGGGGGATGACATTAACAAGTGGTTTGCTGCACTTGAGAGGGCCTGTGCTGTACAGGATGTCCCTCAAAGGCAGTGGGCTGCTATCCTATGGCTATCATTTACAGGAAAAGGTAGGGATAGGCTCCTTACTGTAAAAGAAAATGATGCTAACAATTTCCAAGTTCTTAAGAATGCACTCCTGGATGGTTATGGCTTAACCACTGAACAGTACAGGATCAAGTTCAGAGATACCAAAAAGGAGTCTTCACAAGACTGGGTTGATTTCATTGACCAGGCAGTGAAGGCCTTGGAGGGGTGGTTACATGGCAGTAAAGTTACTGATTATGACAGCCTGTATAACTTAATCCTGAGAGAGCATATTCTTAATAATTGTGTGTCTGATTTGTTGCACCAGTACTTGGTGGACTCTGATCTGACCTCTCCCCAAGAATTGGGAAAGAAGGCAGACAAATGGGTCAGAACAAGAGTGAACAGAAAAGTTCATACAGGGGGTGACAAAGATGGCAACAAAAAGAAGGATGGTAAGTCTTCTGACAAGGGTGGGGACAAATCTAAAAATGAGTCTTCATCAGGCCCACAAAAACACTCTGGTGGGGGTGGTGGGCCCAAACCTTCCTCTAATCAGAACAAGGAAAGGAAACCATGGTGCTATTTATGTAAGATAAAAGGCCATTGGACAACAGATCCCAGTTGTCCAAAGAAAGGCACCACAGCTCCTACCACTACAACCCCTACTGCTACACCTAGTGTCCCTACTAATAGCAGTGGTGGTGGGAGCAAACCTACTAATAGCCAATCCAAGGGAGTAGCTGGGCTCACTTTTGGTAATTTAGTTGGGGTTGGTCTGATTAGGGAGACCACAGAGGCTACTTTAGTCTCTGAAGGGGCTATTGACTTAGCCAATTTGGTTGCTTGCCCCCATAACTTGGAGAAGTACAAGCAACTAACCCTAATAAATGGTGTTGAGGTCCAGGCCTACAGGGACACAGGTGCCAGTGTCACAATGGTGATTGAGAAACTGGTGCACCCTGAACAACACATACTTGGACACCAGTACCAAGTAACCGATGCTCACAACATAACACAAAGCCACCCCATGGCTGTTGTAAATCTCAACTGGGGGGGGGTATCTGGTCCAAAGAAAGTTGTGGTAGCTTCAGATTTACCTGTAGACTGTCTATTAGGGAACGATTTGGAGACATCAGCTTGGTCAGATGTGGAGTTGGAGGCCCATGCAGCAATGCTGGGCATCCCAGGGCATATTTTTGCTTTGACAAGGGCTCAGGCCAAAAAGCAAAAAGGACAGGGAAGCTTGGATCCTGGAACAATGGACCAAGTGCTCCCTAAAGCTAGGGCTAGTAGAAGCAAACCACTTCCTACTATCCCTCCCTCTACAGTGGATTCTAATTCTGAGGAAGAAGAATTCCCTCCCTGTGCAGAACCTACACCAGAGGAGCTGGAAGCAGACACTGCTGAGCTTTTGGGTGAAGGGGGGCCTGCCAGAGAGGAGCTGAGTGTGGCACAGCAAACCTGTCCCACATTAGAGGGTCTCAGACAGCAAGCTGTCAAACAGGCTAATGGGGATGTCAGTGACTCACACAGAGTTTACTGGGAGGACAACCTCTTGTACACTGAGCAAAGGGATCCTAAACCTGGAGCTGCCAGGAGATTAGTGATTCCTCGGGAGTACAGAAAGTTCCTCCTAACACTGGCACATGACATTCCCTTAGCTGGGCACCTGGGTCAAATGAAAACTTGGGACAGATTGGTACCACTGTTTCATTGGCCTAGGATGTCTGAGGACACAAAAGAATTTTGTAAGTCCTGTGAAACCTGTCAAGCCAGTGGCAAGACAGGTGGCACTCCAAAGGCACCCCTTATCCCACTGCCTGTGGTGGGGGTTCCCTTTGAAAGGGTAGGGGTTGACATAGTTGGCCCCCTTGACCCTCCTACTGCTTCAGGCAATAGGTTTATCTTAGTGGTAGTGGACCATGCCACAAGGTATCCTGAAGCAATTCCTTTAAGGACCACTACAGCTCCTGCAGTGGCAAAGGCCCTCCTGGGAATATTTTCCAGGGTGGGCTTCCCAAAGGAAGTAGTATCAGACAGAGGAAGCAATTTCATGTCTGCATACTTAAAGGCCATGTGGAAGGAGTGTGGTGTAACTTACAAGTTCACAACACCCTATCATCCACAAACAAATGGACTGGTGGAGAGATTTAATAAAACTCTCAAAGGCATGATTATGGGACTCCCTGAAAAACTCCGCAGGAGATGGGATATCCTTCTACCATGCCTCCTTTTTGCCTACAGGGAGGTACCCCAGAAAGGAGTGGGCTTCAGCCCCTTTGAACTTCTTTTTGGACACCCTGTTAGGGGTCCACTCACACTTGTAAAGGAGGGTTGGGAACAACCTTTAAAAGCTCCTAAGCAGGATATTGTGGACTATGTACTTGGCCTCAGATCAAGGATGGCTGAGTACATGAAAAAGGCCAGTAAAAACCTTCAGGCCAGCCAAGAGCTCCAGAAGCAATGGCATGATCAGAAGGCTGTTTTGGTTCAGTACCAACCAGGGCAGAAAGTGTGGGTCTTGGAGCCTGTGGCCCCAAGAGCACTCCAAGATAAATGGAGTGGTCCACACACAATTGTTGAAAAGAAGGGTGAAGTCACCTACTTGGTTGACTTAGGCACTGCCAGGAGTCCCCTTAGGGTGCTCCATGTCAACCGCCTGAAACCCTACTATGACAGGGCTGATCTCACCCTGCTCATGGCAACAGATGAGGGACAGGAAGAAGACAGTGATCCTCTACCTGATCTCTTCTCTTCCACAGAACAAGATGCTCTTGTGGAAGGGGTAGTTTTGGCTGATTGTCTTACTGCTGAGCAGAAAGATAATTGCATAAATCTCCTAGGACAATTTTCAGAACTCTTCTCCATTGTGCCAGGCACCACTTCTTGGTGTGAGCACACTATAGATACTGGAGACAGTTTACCTGTCAAAAGTAAGATCTATAGGCAGCCTGACCATGTCAGGGACTGCATAAAGCAAGAAGTTCAGAAGATGTTGGAACTAGGAGTGGTTGAGCACTCTGACAGTCCATGGGCTTCTCCTGTGGTACTGGTACCAAAACCCAATTCTAAAGATGGAAAGAAGGAAATGAGGTTTTGTGTAGACTATAGAGGTCTCAACTTGGTAACCAAAACAGATGCTCACCCTATACCCAGGGCAGATGAGCTAATAGATACACTGGCATCTGCCAAGTATCTAAGCACTTTTGATTTGACTGCAGGGTATTGGCAGATCAAAATGTCAGAAGATGCTAAACCTAAGACTGCATTTTCTACCATTGGAGGACATTACCAGTTTACTGTAATGCCTTTTGGTTTGAAAAATGCACCTGCCACTTTTCAGAGGTTGGTGAACACAGTCCTGCAAGGGCTGGAAGCTTTCAGTGCAGCCTATTTGGATGATATAGCTGTCTTTAGCTCCAGCTGGGATGATCACCTGGTCCACCTTTGGAAAGTTTTGGAGGCCCTGCAAAAGGCAGGCCTCACTATCAAGGCTTCAAAGTGCCAGATAGGGCAGGGTAAGGTGGTTTATCTGGGACACCTTGTTGGTGGGGAACAGATTGCACCACTTCAGGGGAAAATCCAAACTATTATTGATTGGATTCCCCCTACCACTCAGACTCAGGTGAGAGCCTTCCTAGGCCTCACTGGGTATTACAGGAGGTTCATTAAGAACTATGGCTCCATTGCAGCCCCTCTTAATGACCTCACATCCAAGAAAATGCCTAAAAAGGTATTATGGACAGCAAACTGTCAGAAAGCTTTTGAGGAGCTGAAGCAGGCCATGTGCTCTGCACCTGTCCTGAAAAGCCCTTGTTACTCTAAAAAATTCTATGTCCAAACTGATGCATCTGAATTAGGAGTAGGGGCAGTCCTATCACAACTTAATTCTGAGGGCCAGGATCAACCTGTTGCTTTTATTAGTAGAAGGTTGACCCCTAGAGAAAAGCGTTGGTCTGCCATTGAGAGGGAGGCCTTTGCTGTGGTCTGGGCTCTGAAGAAGTTGAGGCCATACCTGTTTGGCACTCACTTCATTGTTCAGACAGACCACAAACCTCTACTTTGGCTAAAACAAATGAAAGGTGAAAATCCTAAATTGTTGAGGTGGTCCATATCCCTACAGGGAATGGACTATACAGTGGAACATAGACCTGGGAGTAGCCACTCCAATGCAGATGGACTCTCCAGATATTTCCACTTAGACAATGAAGACTCATCAGGTAATGGCTAGTCTTATTGTCCTTCGTTTGGGGGGGGGTTGTGTAGGAAAGTACCATCTTGCCTGGCATGTTACCCCCATTTTTCACTGTATATATGTTGTTTTAGTTGTATGTGTCACTGGGACCCTGGTAACCCAGGGCCCCAGTGCTCATAAGTGTGCCTGTATGTGTTACCTGTGTAGTGACTAACTGTCTCACTGAGGCTCTGCTAATCAGAACCTCAGTGGTTATGCTCTCTCATTTCTTTCCAAATTGTCACTGACAGGCTAGTGACCATTTTTACCAATTTACATTGGCTTACTGGAACACCCTTATAATCCCCTAGTATATGGTACTGAGGTACCCAGGGTATTGGGGTTCCAGGAGATCCCTATGGGCTGCAGCATTTCTTTTGCCACCCATAGGGAGCTCTGACAATTCTTACACAGGCCTGCCACTGCAGCCTGAGTGAAATAACGTCCACGTTATTTCACAGCCATTTTACACTGCACTTAAGTAACTTATAAGTCACCTATATGTCTAACCTTTACCTGGTAAAGGTTAGGTGCAAAGTTACTTAGTGTGAGGGCACCCTGGCACTAGCCAAGGTGCCCCCACATTGTTCAGAGCCAATTCACTGAACTTTGTGAGTACGGGGACACCATTACACGCGTGCACTACATATAGGTCACTACCTATATGTAGCTTCACCATGGTAACTCCGAATATGGCCATGTAACATGTCTATGATCATGGAATTGCCCCCTCTATGCCATCCTGGCATTGTTGGTACAATTCCATAATCCCAGTGGTCTGTAGCACAGACCCTGGTACTGCCAGACTGCCCTTCCTGGGGTTTCTCTGCAGCTGCTGCTGCTGCCAACCCCTCAGACAGGCATCTGCCCTCCTGGGGTCCAGCCAGGCCTGGCCCAGGATGGCAGAACAAAGAACTTCCTCTGAGAGAGGGTGTGACACCCTCTCCCTTTGGAAAATGGTGTGAAGGCAGGGGAGGAGTAGCCTCCCCCAGCCTCTGGAAATGCTTTGTTGGGCACAGAGGTGCCCAATTCTGCATAAGCCAGTCTACACCGGTTCAGGGACCCCTTAGCCCCTGCTCTGGCGCGAAACTGGACAAAGGAAAGGGGAGTGACCACTCCCCTGACCTGCACCTCCCCTGGGAGGTGTCCAGAGCTCCTCCAGTGTGCTCCAGACCTCTGCCATCTTGGAAACAGAGGTGCTGCTGGCACACTGGACTGCTCTGAGTGGCCAGTGCCACCAGGTGACGTCAGAGACTCCTTGTGATAGGCTCCTTCAGGTGTTAGTAGCCTTTCCTCTCTCCTAGGTAGCCAAACCCTCTTTTCTGGCTATTTAGGGTCTCTGTCTCTGGGGAAACTTTAGATAACGAATGCATGAGCTCAGCCGAGTTCCTCTGCATCTCCCTCTTCACCTTCTGATAAGGAATCGACCGCTGACCGCGCTGGAAGCCTGCAAACCTGCAACATAGTAGCAAAGACGACTACTGCAACTCTGTAACGCTGATCCTGCCGCCTTCTCGACTGTTTTCCTGCTTGTGCATGCTGTGGGGGTAGTCTGCCTCCTCTCTGCACCAGAAGCTCCGAAGAAATCTCCCGTGGGTCGACGGAATCTTCCCCCTGCAACCGCAGGCACCAAAAAGCTGCATCTCCGGTCCCTTGGGTCTCCTCTCAGCACGACGAGCGAGGTCCCTCGAATCCAGCGACACCGTCCAAGTGACCCCCACAGTCCAGTGACTCTTCAGCCCAAGTTTGGTGGAGGTAAGTCCTTGCCTCACCTCGCTGGGCTGCATTGCTGGGAACCGCGACTTTGCAAGCTTCTCCGGCCCCTGTGCACTTCCGGCGGAAATCCTTCGTGCACAGCCAAGCCTGGGTCCACGGCACTCTAACCTGCATTGCACGACTTTCTAAGTTGGTCTCCGGCGACGTGGGACTCCTTTGTGCAACTTCGGCGAGCACCGTTTCACGCATCCTCGTAGTGCCTGTTTCTGGCACTTCTCCGGGTGCTACCTGCTTCAGTGAGGGCTCCTTGTCTTGCTCGACGTCCCCTCTCTCTGCAGGTCCAATTTGCGACCTCCTGGTCCCTCCTGGGCCCCAGCAGCGTCCAAAAACGCCAAACGCACGATTTGCGTGTAGCAAGGCTTGTTGGCGTCCATCCGGCGGGAAAACACTTCTGCACGACTCTCCAAGGCGTGGGGGATCCATCCTCCAAAGGGGAAGTCTCTAGCCCTTGTCGTTCCTGCAGTATTCACAGTTCTTCAGCCTAGTAAGAGCTTCTTTGCACCAACCGCTGGCATTTCTTGGGCATCTGCCCACCTCCGAGCTGCTTGTGACTTTTGGACTTGGTCCCCTTGTTCCACAGGTACCTTCAGACAGGAATCCATCGTTGTTGCATTGCTGATTTGTGTTTTCCTTGCATTCTCCCTCTAACACGACTATTTTGTCCTTAGGGGAACTTTGGTGCACTTTGCACTCACTTTTCAGGGTCTTGGGGTGGGTTATTTTGCTAACTCTCACTATTTTCTAATAGTCCCAGCGACCCTCTACAAGGTCACATAGGTTTGGGGTCCATTCGTGGTTCGCATTCCACTTCTGGAGTATATGGTTTGTGTTGCCCCTATCCCTATGTTTCCCCATTGCATCCTATTGTAATTATACATTGTTTGCACTGTTTTCTAAGACTATACTGCATATTTTTGCTATTGTGTATATATATCTTGTGTATATTTCCTATCCTCTCACTGAGGGTACACTCTAAGATACTTTGGCATATTGTCATAAAAATAAAGTACCTTTATTTTTAGTATAACTGTGTATTGTGTTTTCTTATGATATTGTGCATATGACACTAAGTGGTACTGTAGTAGCTTCACACGTCTCCTAGTTCAGCCTAAGCTGCTCTGCTAAGCTACCATTATCTATCAGCCTAAGCTGCTAGACACCCTATACACTAATAAGGGATAACTGGGCCTGGTGCAAGGTGCAAGTACCCCTTGGTACTCACTACAAGCCAGTCCAGCCTCCTACAGATATATATACACAATAGCAAAAATATGCAGTATAGTCTTAGAAAACAGTGCAAACAATGTATAGTTACAATAGGATGCAATGGGGAAACATAGGGATAGGGGCAACACAAACCATATACTCCAAAAGTGGAATGCGAACCACGAATGGACCCCAAACCTATGTGACCTTGTAGAGGGTCACTGGGACTATTAGAAAATAGTGAGAGTTAGAAAAATAACCCTCCCCAAGACCCTGAAAAGTGAGTGCAAAGTGCACTAAAGTTCCCCTAAGGACAAAGTAGTCGTGTTAGAGGAATAATGCAGGAAAGACACAAACCAGCAATGCAACAACTGTGGATTTCCAATCTAGGGTACCTGTGGAACAAGGGGACCAAGTCCAAAAGTCACAAGCAAGTCGGAGATGGGCAGATGCCCAGGAAATGCCAGCTGCGGGTGCAAAGAAGCTTCTACTGGACAGAAGAAGCTGAGGTTTCTGCAGGAACGAAAAAGGGCTAGAGACTTCCCCTTTGGTGGACGGATCCCTCTCGCCGTGGAGAGTCGTGCAGAAGTGTTTTCCCGCCGAAAGAACGCCAACAAGCCTTGCTAGCGCAAATCGTGCGTTTGGCGTTTTTGGACGCTGCTGGGGCCCAGGAGGGACCAGGAGGTCGCAAATTGGACCTGAAGAGAGAGGGGACGTCGAGCAAGACAAAGAGCCCTCACTGAAGCAGGTAGCACCCGGAGAAGTGCCAGAAACAGGCACTACGAGGATGCGTGAAACGGTGCTCGCCGAAGTTGCACAAAGGAGTCCCACGTCGCCGGAGACCAACTTAGAAAGTCGTGCAATGCAGGTTAGAGTGCCGTGGACCCAGGCTGGACTGTGCACAAAGGATTTCCGCCGGAAGTGCACGGAGGCCGGAGTAGCTGCAAAAGTCGCGGTTCCCAGCAATGCAGTCTAGCGAGGTGAGGCAAGGACTTACCTCCACCAAACTTGGGCTGAAGAGTCACTGGACTGTGGGGGTCACTTGGACAGCGTCGATGGATTCGAGGGACCTCGGTCGTCGTGCTGAGAGGAGACCCAAGGGACCGGTAATGCAGCTTTTTGGTGCCTGCGGTTGCAGGGGGAAGATTCCGTCGACCCACAGGAGATTTCTTCGGAGCTTCTGGTGCAGAGAGGAGGCAGGCTACCCCCACAGCATGCACAAGCAGGAAAACAGTCGAGAAGGCGGCAGGATCAGCGTTACAGAGTTGCAGTAGTCGTCTTTGCTACTATGTTGCAGGTTTGCAGGCTTCCAGCGCGGTCAGCGGTCGTTTCCTTATCAGAAGGTGAAGAGAGAGATGCAGAGGAACTCGGCTGAGCTCATGCATTCGTTATCTAAAGTTTCCCCAGAGACAGAGACCCTACATAGCCAGAAAAGAGGGTTTGGCTACCTAGGAGAGAGGAAAGGCTACTAACACCTGAAGGAGCCTATCAGCAGGAGTCTCTGACGTCACCTGGTGGCACTGGCCACTCAGAGCAGTCCAGTGTGCCAGCAGCACCTCTGTTTCCAAGATGGCAGAGGTCTGGAGCACACTGGAGGAGCTGTGGACACCTCCCAGGGGAGGTGCAGGTCAGGGGAGTGGTCACTCCCCTTTCCTTTGTCCAGTTTCGCGCCAGAGCAGGGCTAAGGGGTCCCCTGAACCGGTGTAGACTGGCTTATGCAGAATTGGGCACCTCTGTGCCCAACAAAGCATTTCCAGAGGCTGGGGGAGGCTACTCCTCCCCTGCCTTCACACCATTTTCCAAAGGGAGAGGGTGTCACACCCTCTCTCAGAGGAAGTTCTTTGTTCTGCCATCCTGGGCCAGGCCTGGCTGGACCCCAGGAGGGCAGCTGCCTGTCTGAGGGGTTGGCAGCAGCAGCAGCTGCAGTGAAACCCCAGGAAGGGCAGTCTGGCAGTACCAGGGTCTGTGCTACAGACCACTGGGATCATGGAATTGTACCAACAATGCCAGGATGGCATAGAGGGGGCAATTCCATGATCATAGACATGTTACATGGCCATATTCGGAGTTACCATGGTGAAGCTACATATAGGTAGTGACCTATATGTAGTGCACGCGTGTAATGGTGTCCCCGCACTCACAAAGTTCAGTGAATTGGCTCTGAACAATGTGGGGGCACCTTGGCTAGTGCCAGGGTGTCCACACACTAAGTAACTTTGCACCTAACCTTTACCAGGTAAAGGTTAGACATATAGGTGACTTATAAGTTACTTAAGTGCAGTGAAAAATGGCTGTGAAATAACGTGGACGTTGTTTCACTCAGGCTGCAGTGGCAGGCCTGTGTAAGAATTGTCAGAGCTCCCTATGGGTGGCAAAAGAAATGCTGCAGCCCATAGGGATCTCCTGGAACCCCAATACCCTGGGTACCTCAGTACCATATACTAGGGAATTATAAGGGTGTTCCAGTAAGCCAATGTAAATTGGTAAAAATGGTCACTAGCCTGTTAGTGACAATTTGGAAAGAAATGAGAGAGCATAACCACTGAGGTTCTGGTTAGCAGAGCCTCAGTGAGACAGTTAGGCACCACACACGGAACATATACATGCACACCTATGAGCACTGGGGCCCTGTGTGACAGGGTCCCAGTGACACATACATATAGGCCACAAACCTATGAGCACTGGGGTCCTGACCAGCAGGATCCCAGTGACACATAACAAACATACTGAAAACATAGTGTTTTCACTATGAGCACTGAGGCCTGGCTATCAGGATCCCAGTGAGACAGTGAAAACAGTGACAAACACCCTGACATACACTCACAAACAGGCCAAAAGTGGGGATAACAAGGCTTAAAAGAGGCTACCTTCTCACAGTCATAAAAATAAAGTACCTTTATTTTTAGTATAACTGTGTATTGTGTTTTCTTGTGATATTGTGCATATGACACTAAGTGGTACTGTAGTAGCTTCACCCGTCTCCTAGTTCAGCCTAAGCTGCTCTGCTAAGCTACCATTATCTATCAGCCTAAGCTGCTAGACACCCTATACACTAATAAGGGATAACTGGGCCTGGTGCAAGGTGCAAGTACCCCTTGGTACTCACTACAAGCCAGTCCAGCCTCCTACAGACTGGCACCACTGCCTCCAGGTGGGTCAGACACAAGGGCTGTGGGACTGGCACCCCTGCCTCCAGGTGGGTCAGACACACTGGCTTTGGGACTGGCACCCCTGTCTCCAGGTGGGTCAGATACACGGGCTGTGGGACTGGCACCCCTGCCTCCAGGTGGGTCAGAGACACGGTTGGGACTGGCACCCCCGGCTCCAGGTGGATCAGACACACGGGCGGTGGGATTGGCACCCCTGCCTCCAGGTGGGTCAGACACACGGGCTGTGGGACGGGCACCCCTTTCTCCAGGTGGGTCAGATACACGGGCTGTGGGACTGGCACCCCTGCCTCCGGGTGGGTCAGAGACACGGGCTGTGGGACTGGCACCACTGCCTCCAGGTGGGTCAGACACAAGGGCTGTAGCACTGGCACCCCTGTCTCCAGGTGGGTCAGACACACGGGCTGTGGGACTGGCACCCCTGCCTCCAGGTGGGTCAGAGACACGGTTGGGACTGGCACCCCCAGCTCCAGGTGGATCAGACACACGGGCTGTGGGACTGGCACCCCTGCCTCCAGGTGGGTCAGATACACGGGCTGTGGGACTGGCACCCCTGCCTCCGGGTGGGTCAGAGACATGGTTGGGACTGGCACACCTGCCTTCAGGTGGGTCAGACACACGGGCTGTGGGACTGGCACCCCTGCCTCCAGGTGGGTCAGACACACAGGGGACTGATGGGACAGATGCCACTGTCTTCAGTGCGTGTGTGTTTTTGTTGCGGGTGTTTAACCGCCCTTCAGTCAGGCCATGAAGGGGGTATTTGTGGGCATTTTGGACTAGAATCCTGGCTCCGGCTGGCACAGTGTGCCAGACATCTTAAACCCCCCTCCAGATGGGTGCTCCCGGGGGCCGGGACTAGGGTGGCCACCCGTCCGTAAATTTCAAGGACCGCCCGTAATTTGACCCTGCTGTCCGTTGTCCGTGATGAAAGTCTTCACGGACAGCATTTGCCCGTAATTTCAGCCTTTCACCTAAAGGACAAGGGAGGGCAGGGCGAAATTACCGGCAGATCAGTTTCCCCATCTGGAATGAAGGGCAGGGAGCCTCCTTTGCTCTGAGGGAGGGAGGGCAGACAGATAAGAAAAGGCCTTCTTGCCAGGGGGGTCTCCTTCCCTAAAGAAATGCAAACAGGGTAACTGGTAAATCTGCAAATGTGAAGGGGCATGAAAACCTGCATTGACTTTAATCAAAGGAGTCACTTGAAGCTTTCTGATCGCAAAGATATTTTCTTTTAGAGAGGTACTGTAAAGGTGTAGAGTGTGTGGTTTTAATGGACTGTTATACATTTTATACCTAATACTAACATTTTTTATATTATTCAAATCTGTATTTGAGAAGCACTTTTTTTATTTAACCGAACTGTATTTGCGCATTTTGTAGCAGCCTATATTATGCTGTTATTGTATTTATATAGCGCTTACTACCCCTGATGAGGCATCGAATACATATTTAAAATAAGGACTTACACATTCACAGTCCTTTCAGGAACCTCGGTACCTCATAGTACTAACGAACATTGGCAAAGCCAATAGGTCTTGTTTATGTAAGAGTTATTGGCTTTGCCAATGTGTTTTAGCCATGTTATGCACCAGAGTGGCTGCTGCTCAAGATGGCTAAAAGTTAGTGGTATAGTGGTGTGGAGTGGAGTAGAGTGGCATAGGAGCAGTGGCGTAGAGCCCAGTGGTGCAGAGTACAGTGCAGTGGGGATAGTGCAGTTGTTTGGAGTGCATTGGCGTACAGTGCAGTGGTTTAGAGTGCAGTAGCATTTAGTGGCGTGGGACACAGTAGAGTGGCATAGAGTGCAGTGGAGTAGAGTGGCAGAGTGCAGTAGTGCAGAGTGGTGCAGTGCAGAGTAGAGTACAGTGTTGTAGAGTGCAGTTGCGTAGAGTGGAGTGATGCAGAATAGAGTGGCATAGAGTGCAGTGGAGTAGAGTGGCAGAGAGTGCAGTAGTGCAGAGTGGTACAGTGGCATAGAGTGCAGAATAGACTCGAGTGGCAGAGAGTGCAGTGTAGAGTGGTGCAGTGCAGAGTAGAGTATGGTGTTGTAGAGTGCAGTTGCGTAGAGTGGAGTGGCATAGAGTGGAGTGGCATAGAGTGGAGTGGCATAGAGTGTAGTGACATAGATTGCAGTGGCGTAGATTGCAGTAGTACAGAGTAGATTGGTGTACAGTACAGTGGCGGAGAGTGCAATGTTGCAGTGTAGTGTGTCAGTGCAGTGATGTAAAGTGGAGTAGAGTGGCACAGAGAGCAGTGGCAGAGTATAGTGGTGCAGAGTAGAGGGCAGTGACATACACTGCAGCTGTTTAGGGTGCACTGACATAGAGTGCAGTGGCATAGAGTGGCATTGGGCAGAGTAAAGTAGCATAGAGTGCAGTGGAATAGTGTGTATTGGTTCAGAATGTAGTAGTACAGAGTAGAGTGGTGTAGAGTATAGTAGTGGCCAGTGAGGTGTTGTAGGGTAAAGTGTCAGCGTGCAGTGGTGTAGAGTGCATTGAACTAGAGTGCAGTGGTCAGAGTGGCGTAGAGTGCAGTGGCGTAGAATAGATTGTTTCAGAGTAGAGTGCTGTTGCATAGAGTGGAGAGGTTCAGGGTAGAGTGCAGTGGCATAGAATGCAGTGACACAGAGTGCAGTGTGGCGTAAAGTTGGTTAGTTTCACAGTAGAGTGAAGTGGCTTAGAGTAGAGAGGTGCAGGGTAGAATGGAGTTGCACAGAGTGGCACAAAGTGTGATGGCATAGAGTAAAGTGGTGTAGAGTGCTGTGGCACAGAGTGCAGAGATGCAGAGTAGATTAAAGTGACGTACAGTGTATTGATGCAGGGGCATTAAGTTGAGTGTTACAGAGTAAAGTGCATTAGCATAGCGTGTATTAGCTTAGAGTGCAGTGGCATATAGTGCAGTGTTGCAGAGTGGCAGAGAGTGGAGTTGTGCGGATTAGATTGGTGTTGCCTAGACTGGAGTGGTGTGACGTGCAGACGAGCAGAGCGCAGTGGTGTAGAGAGGCGTAAAGTGCAGTGACATAGAGAAGAGTGCTGCAGAATAGAGTAGAGAGGCATAGTGTGAAGTAGCATAGAGAGCAGTGGCATAATGTGGAGTGGTTCACAATGGAGAAGAGTGCAGTGGAGTGGCATGGAGTGGTGTAAAGTGGAGTGATGCAGAGTAGGGTGCAGCGGTGTGGTGCAGAGTGGAGTATGCATGGTGTGGTAGAGCCATTACAGACAACGCATTTTTGATTGAAATTACCATTACATTTGCACTGACACACAGTTTTTCAAATCAGACTATACTGTGCACATACGATGATGTGTGGAAATTGCATCACCTAATGCAATGATTTGTTTTAATCATATAAAGGTATTTGTTTCCAGAACAGTTCAGGATTAACAAAAATGTGCTTCCTTTGTACTCCTAATTCTGATATATTCTGAAGTTTATTTAAATGTTGTCATGTGATAGAAAAAATATTTTCTAACCCCAGTATCCAGCTAGAAGTCAGAGAAAGAAAAGAAAACACTAAGTTCCCACTGAAATCAGAGCCTGTCATTTCACTTTGTTCTTTGAGTGCACAGCACATGTGATGAGATAAGAACAAGATTTACAGGCCTGTTTACAGAAAGGTAGCACTCGGAAGGATACTGTAAATAAGGTTTGGGAAAGGGGAGGAATTAACTCAAGCTGCATAGCCTAAAACAAATAAAGCCAGCAAATTGAAAGCAACAAAATGTGAGTTACAAACCACAAGGCCAAAGGCAAGCAACGGGCAGAGTGCATTCCCAAGGAAGCACTGTGAATGTGCTTAAAGTGACAGCCGTGGGATACACTGTGGGTCAAATCAATCACCCAGGTAGTATGACGAGAAGACCTGGAGTGGTTTTCATGTTGCAGGAAAGGTCTGCACATCCATTCTATCAGTTTGCCACCAGTTCCTATGGTGTAGACCTTCTGGCGCACCTCTTGTAGGGTTAGTGCTAGATGGCAGACATGAAATAGGGCATTTAATGATTATTTAAGGTGGTTGTATGTAAGGAGTTGACCGTGGTGAAGAGGGTAGTCTGCCACAAGGGTTTGGAAATTTAGTAGCTCGTCATCCAGAAATAAATCCCCCAATTTTAAGACACCTGCAACATGCCACCGATGGAGTTGCTCTGAGCACAGCTGTACTGTGAGTGGGAAGGCTTAGCAAAGGTAGTGCGGAGCACAGGGTTTCTTTGTGTCAGTGAGTTTACAGGTTCTAGCAAGGCAAGAGAAAGCCACGCATGAAAACCCTGGATGGTGATCTGTAGAATAGTCAGTAGGAAACGATGATCAGTGCATTAAGCCTTCCTTAAAAGTCTTTACTGCTAAACCTCATCTCATGCAGGGAGGTGGGCAGAAAGCCAGTGAGCCACCCATTGGACCTGTGCAGCTGAATAATAGCATTCTAAGTCCAGAAGACCTAATCCACCCGCAGTCACAGGTAGCTTTAGAGTGGAAAGAGCTGCCGATGGCGCCGCAGCGACCAAATCAGATGTGTGGCCTGTCTGAAGAAGGAATGAAGGACGAGCAGAGGAAGGTTTGCAAAATAATACTATCATTGGGGTAGCACACCATCTTCACTAGTGCCACGTGGCCTCTACAAAAAGCAGAAGAGAAGACCAAAAAGCAAACTGGGCTTGGAGGGACCGTTCGCTCTGCCGAGATTTTCATCCTGGAAATCAGTGTAAGAATGGTAGATATTAATCACTAGGTATCGAAAGGTAACTGGTTCCCAGTTCAATCTGAGATCTAATTCTATATAAAGGGGAAAACAGAGCCATACGTTAATGAAACACTAATTATATTTTAATTTTTTTACAGTTTGTTTGTGCAATTTACGTCCCAAATATTTTGAAGATTCTATGTGTACTTGACACTTCGGGATAACCCAGATCACTAGTTTGGCTTTTGCTCAATTTCAAAACCATTTTAAGACATGGACTAAGCGGGCAATTGCCTTGCACAGCCTTGCAAGGGGTCTGGCCCCTGCTCACCCTTCACAGCACGAACAGCAAACATTGCACCAGAAGAGTTTGCCAAGGTGGATGGGTGTGTCTTCTTCGACCGCTTGACAGTGCCCCTTCTGTTTCTCACCTGTGTACAGAGACAACTCCCCAGGTGCCCAATACATTCCGATAGTCTTGGTGGACACATCTTGTCTGATTTTAGGAATTGTCCCACCTTGTTCTTCTCTTCCTTATTTATCAAGTTCTGAGCAACAACCCTTTCAATTACTTGCCGTGGATCTCCCATTTGATCTCAATTTCATCCTCCTCTTTTATTATCTGCAATTGGCAGTCCAAGCACCCATTTCTGAGATAAATGTGGAGTCCCAAACATACGCTCTAGTGCAGTGAGACTACAGACAAGTTGTGGGTACCTCACATCCTGTCATTAGGTGTGAGACTGTCGCCCACACCATCTGCCCTGACTCTTTAAAAAAAAATTAGGTTGAAAGTTGTAGGAAAGTACCATCTTGCCTGGCATGTTACCCCCATTTTTCACTGTATATATGTTGTTTTAGTTGTATGTGTCACTGGGACCCTGGTAACCCAGGGCCCCAGTGCTCATAAGTGTGCCTGAATGTGTTACCTGTGTAGTGACTAACTGTCTCACTGAGGCTCTGCTAATCAGAACCTCAGTGGTTATGCTCTCTCATTTCTTTCCAAATTGTCACTGACAGGCTAGTGACCATTTTTACCAATTTACATTGGCTTACTGGAACACCCTTATAATTCCCTAGTATATGGTACTGAGGTACCCAGGGTATTGGGGTTCCAGGAGATCCCTATGGGCTGCAGCATTTCTTTTGCCACCCATAGGGAGCTCTGACAATTCTTACACAGGCCTGCCACTGCAGCCTGAGTGAAATAACGTCCACGTTATTTCACAGCCATTTTACACTGCACTTAAGTAACTTATAAGTCACCTATATGTCTAACCTTTACCTGGTAAAGGTTGGGTGCAAAGTTACTTAGTGTGAGGGCACCCTGGCACTAGCCAAGGTGCCCCCACATTGTTCAGAGCCAATTCCCTGAACTTTGTGAGTGCGGGGACACCATTACACGCGTGCACTACATATAGGTCACTACCTATATGTAGCTTCACAATGGTAACTCCGAATATGGCCATGTAACATGTCTATGATCATGGAATTGCCCCCTCTATGCCATCCTGGCATAGTTGGCACAATCCCATGATCCCAGTGTTCTGTAGCACAGACCCTGGTACTGCCAAACTGCCCTTCCTGGGGTTTCACTGCAGCTGCTGCTGCTGCCAACCCCTCAGACAGGCAGCTGCCCTCCTGGGGTCCAGCCAGGCCTGGCCCAGGATGGCAGAACAAAGAACTTCCTCTGAGAGAGGGTGTGACACCCTCTCCCTTTGGAAAATGGTGTGAAGGCAGGGGAGGAGTAGCCTCCCCCAGCCTCTGGAAATGCTTTGTTGGGCACAGAGGTGCCCAATTCTGCATAAGCCAGTCTACACCGGTTCAGGGACCCCTTAGCCCCTGCTCTGGCGCGAAACTGGACAAAGGAAAGGGGAGTGACCACTCCCCTGACCTGCACCTCCCCTGGGAGGTGTCCAGAGCTCCTCCAGTGTGCTCCAGACCTCTGCCATCTTGGAAACAGAGGTGCTGCTGGCACACTGGACTGCTCTGAGTGGCCAGTGCCACCAGGTGACGTCAGAGACTCCTGCTGATAGGCTCCTTCAGGTGTTAGTAGCCTATCCTCTCTCCTAGGTAGCCAAACCCTCTTTTCTGGCTATTTAGGGTCTCTGTCTCTGGGGAAACTTTAGATAACAAATGCAAGAGCTCATCCGAGTTCCTCTGCATCTCCCTCTTCACCTTCTGATAAGGAATCGACTGCTGACCGCGCTGGAAGCCTGCAAACCTGCAACATAGTAGCAAAGACGACTACTGCAACTCTGTAACGCTGATCCTGCCGCCTTCTCGACTGATTTCCTGCTTGTGCATGCTGTGGGGGTAGTCTGCCTCCTCTCTGCACCAGAAGCTCCGAAGAAATCTCCTGTGGGTCGACGGAATCTTCCCCCTGCAACCGCAGGCACCAAAAAGCTGCATTACCGGTCCCTTGGGTCTCCTCTCAGCACGACGAGCGAGGTCCCTCGAATCCAGCGACTCTGTCCAAGTGACCCCCACAGTCCAGTGACTCTTCAGCCCAAGTTTGGTGGAGGTAAGTCCTTGCCTCACCTCGCTGGGCTGCATTGCTGGGAACCGTGACTTTGCAGCTACTCCGGCCCCTGTGCACTTCCGGCGGAAATCCTTTGTGCACAGCCAAGCCTGGGTCCACGGCACTCTAACCTGCATTGCACGACTTTCTAAGTTGGTCTCCGGCGACGTGGGACTCCTTTGTGCAACTTCGGCGAGCACCGTTTCACGCATCCTCGTAGTGCCTGTTTCTGGCACTTCCCCGGGTGCTACCTGCTTCAGTGAGGGCTCTTTGTCTTGCTCGACTTCCCCTCTCTCTTCAGGTCCAATTTGCGACCTCCTGGTCCCTCCTGGGCCCTGGCAGCGTCCAAAAACGCCAAACGCACAATTTGCGACTAGCAAGGCTTGTTGGCGTCCTTCCGGCGGAAAAACACTTCTGCACGACTCTCCAAGGCGAGAGGGATCCGTCCACCGAAGGGGAAGTCTCTAGCCCTTTTCGTTCCTGCAGAAACCTCAGCTTCTTCTGTCCAGTAGAAGCTTCTTTGCACCCGCAGCTGGCATTTCCTGGGCATCTGCCCATCTCCGACTTGCTTGTGACTTTTGGACTTGGTCCCCTTGTTCCACAGGTACCCTAGATTGGAAATCCACAGTTGTTGCATTGCTGGTTTGTGTCTTTCCTGCATTATTCCTCTAACACGACTACTTTGTCCGTAGGGGAACTTTAGTGCACTTTGCACTCACTTTTCAGGGTCTTGGGGAGGGTTATTTTTCTAACTCTCACTATTTTCTAATAGTCCCAGCGACCCTCTACAAGGTCACATAGGTTTGGGGTCCATTCGTGGTTCGCATTCCACTTTTGGAGTATATGGTTTGTGTTGCCCCTATCTCTATGTTTCCCCATTGCATCCTATTGTAACTATACATTGTTTGCACTGTTTTCTAAGACTATACTGCATATTTTTGCTATTGTGTATATATATCTTGTGTATATTTCCTATCCTCTCACTGAGGGTACACTCTAAGATACTTTGGCATATTGCCATAAAAATAAAGTACCTTTATTTTTAGTATAACTGTGTATTGTGTTTTCTTATGATATTGTGCATACGACACTAAGTGGTACTGTAGTAGCTTCACACGTCTCCTAGTTCAGCCTAAGCTGCTCTGCTAAGCTACCATTATCTATCAGCCTAAGCTGCTAGACACCCTATACACTAATAAGGGATAACTGGGCCTGGTGCAAGGTGCAAGTACCCCTTGGTACTCACTACAAGCCAGTCCAGCCTCCTACATTGGTTGTGCAGTGGTGGGATAAGTGCTTGAGACTACTTACCACTCTTGTAATTGTACTTTTCATAAGAGAAAAATATACAAAACAAGGTCAGTGTATATACACATAGCCAAAAGGTTTTGCATTTCCTCTTTTCACTCTTTTCTAAGTGCTGAAAAGTACCTCTAAACTTTCAAAAAGTTCTTAAAAGTTTTAAAAGTTTTTTCTGTCTTTCCAAAAAGTTCTGAAAACGTTTTTCTCTTTTTCTATCACTTTAACTCTCTCTAAAAAATGTCTGGCACAGGCCAAAGTGTTGATCTGTCCAAACTTGCATATGACAACCTTAGCTGGAAAAGAGCAAGGAGTCTCTGTATAGAGAGAGGTTTGAGTGTAGGGAAAAATCCTTCCTTGGAACTGTTACTTAACATGCTTAGAGAACAGGATAAGGCCATAGGTGCCCCATCTGTTGAAAAAGTACCTAATAGTTCCCAATCTGATTCAGGGACTCCCCCAGGAAAAGATTCAGGAAATAAACTTCCTAGCCTGCCCATTACTAGACAATCTAGCATAGATGGTAATGATGATGAGCCACACCAAATAAATAGTGTTGTCTCACATCATAGCAAAAGCATTTATTCTCACCATACTGGTAGTAATGTTTCTGTAAACCAAGCTGTTAGGGTGGCTTCTGTAAGGGACAGGTCTCCTTCTGTTCATTCCCATCATAGCTCTGTTTCTAGAAATGTCCCTCCCACCAACCCTGATGACAGAATGTTAGAGAGGGAACTCAATAAGTTGAGGGTGGAACAAACCAGACTGAAGCTTAAAAAGCAACAGCTGGATTTGGATAGACAGTCTTTTGAATTAGAGAAGGAAAGACAGAAGTTGGGTTTAGATACCCATGGTGGCAGCAGCAGTATTCCCCATAGTCATCCTGCAAAAGAGCATGATTCCAGGAATCTGCACAAGATAGTTCCCCCTTATAAGGAGGGGGATGACATTAACAAGTGGTTTGCTGCACTTGAGAGGGCCTGTGTTGTACAGGATGTCCCTCAAAGGCAGTGGGCTGCTATCCTATGGCTATCATTTAGTGGAAAAGGTAGGGATAGGCTCCTTACTGTGAAAGAAAATGATGTTAATAATTTCCAAGTTCTTAAGAATGCACTCCTGGATGGTTATGGCTTAACCACTGAACAGTACAGGATAAAGTTCAGAGAGACCAAAAAGGAGTCTTCACAAGACTGGGTTGATTTTATTGACCATTCAGTGAAGGCCTTGGAGGGGTGGTTACATGGCAGTAAAGTTACTGATTATGACAGCCTGTATAACTTAATCCTGAGAGAGCATATTCTTAATAATTGTGTGTCTGATTTGTTGCACCAGTACTTGGTGGACTCTGATCTGACCTCTCCCCAAGAATTGGGAAAGAAGGCAGACAAATGGGTCAGAACAAGAGTGAACAGAAAAGTTCATACAGGGGGTGACAAAGATGGCAACAAAAAGAAGGATGGTGAGTCTTCTGACAAGGGTGGGGACAAATCTAAAAATGAGTCTTCATCAGGCCCACAAAAACACTCTGGTGGGGGTGGTGGGTCCAAATCCTCCTTTAATCAGAACAAGGAAAAGAAACCATGGTGCTATTTATGTAAAATAAAAGGCCATTGGACAACAGATCCCAGTTGTCCAAAGAAAGGCACCACTGCTCCTACCACTACAACCCCTACTGCTACACCTAGTGTCCCTACTAATAGCAGTGGTGGTGGGAGCAAACCTACTAATAGCCAATCTAAGGGAGTAGCTGGGCTCACTTTTGGTAATTTAGTTGGGGTTGGTCTGATTAGGGAGACCACAGAGGCTACTTTAGTCTCTGAAGGGGCTATTGATTTAGCCACTTTGGTTGCTTGCCCCCATAACTTGGAGAAGTACAAGCAACTAACCCTAATAAATGGTGTTGAGGTCCAGGCCTACAGGGACACAGGTGCCAGTGTCACAATGGTGATTGAGAAACTGGTGCACCCTGAACAACACATACTTGGACACCAGTACCAAGTAACCGATGCTCACAACATAACACAAAGCCACCCCATGGCTGTTGTAAATCTCAACTGGGGGGGGGGTAACTGGTCCAAAGAAAGTTGTGGTAGCTTCAGATTTACCTGTAGACTGTCTATTAGGGAATGATTTGGAGACATCAGCTTGGTCAGATGTGGAGTTGGAGGCCCATGCAGCAATGCTGGGCATCCCAGGGCATATTTTTGCTTTAACAAGGGCTCAGGCCAAAAAGCAAAAAGGACAGGGAAGCTTGGATCCTGGAACAATGGACCAAGTGCTCCCTAAAGCTAGGGCTAGTAGAAGCAAACCACTTCCTACTATCCCTCCCTCTACAGTGGATTCAACTTCTGAGGAAGAAGAATTCCCTCCCTGTGCAGAACCTACACCAGAGGAGCTGGAAGCAGACACTGCTGAGCTTTTGGGTGAAGGGGGGCCTGCCAGAGAGGAGCTGAGTGTGGCACAGCAAACCTGTCCCACATTAGAGGGTCTCAGACAGCAAGCTGTCAAACAGGCTAATGGGGATGTCAGTGACTCTCACAGAGTTTACTGGGAGGACAACCTCTTGTACACTGAGCATAGGGATCCTAAACCTGGAGCTGCCAGGAGATTAGTGATTCCTCAGGAGTACAGAAAGTTCCTCCTAACACTGGCACATGACATTCCCCTAGCTGGACACCTGGGTCAAATGAAAACTTGGGACAGATTGGTTCCATTGTTTCATTGGCCTAGGATGTCTGAGGACACAAAGGAATTTTGTAAGTCCTGTGAAACCTGTCAAGCCAGTGGCAAGACAGGTGGCACACCAAAGGCACCCCTTATTCCACTGCCTGTGGTTGGGGTTCCCTTTGAAAGGGTAGGGGTTGACATAGTTGGCCCCCTTGACCCTCCTACTGCTTCAGGCAATAGGTTTATCTTAGTGGTAGTGGACCATGCCACAAGATATCCTGAAGCTATTCCTTTAAGGACCACTACAGCACCTGCAGTGGCAAAGGCCCTCCTGGGAATATTTTCCAGGGTGGGCTTCCCAAAGGAAGTAGTATCAGACAGAGGAAGCAATTTCATGTCTGCATACTTAAAGGCCATGTGGAAGGAGTGTGGTGTAACGTACAAGTTCACAACACCCTATCATCCACAAACAAATGGACTGGTGGAGAGATTTAATAAAACTCTCAAAGGCATGATTATGGGTCTCCCTGAAAAACTCCGCAGGAGATGGGATATCCTTCTACCATGCCTCCTTTTTGCCTACAGGGAGGTACCCCAGAAAGGAGTGGGCTTCAGCCCCTTTGAACTTCTTTTTGGACACCCTGTTAGGGGTCCACTCACACTTGTAAAGGAGGGTTGGGAACAACCTTTAAAAGCTCCTAAGCAGGATATTGTGGATTATGTACTTGGCCTCAGATCAAGGATGGCTGAGTACATGAAAAAGGCCAGTAAAAACCTTCAGGCCAGCCAAGAGCTCCAGAAGCAATGGCATGATCAGAAGGCTGTTTTGGTTCAGTACCAACCAGGGCAGAAAGTGTGGGTCTTGGAGCCTGTGGCCCCAAGAGCACTCCAAGATAAATGGAGTGGTCCCCACACAATTGTTGAAAAGAAGGGTGAAGTCACCTACTTGGTTGACTTAGGCACTGCCAGGAGTCCCCTTAGGGTGCTCCATGTCAACCGCCTGAAACCCTACTATGACAGGGCTGATCTCACCCTGCTCATGGCAACAGATGAGGGACAGGAAGAAAACAGTGATTCTCTACCTGATCTCTTTTCTTCCACAGAACAAGATGCTCTTGTGGAAGGTGTAGTTTTGGCAGATTGTCTTACTGCTGAGCAGAAAGACAATTGCATAAATCTCCTAGGACAATTTTCAGAACTCTTCTCTACTGTGCCAGGCACCACTTCTTGGTGTGAGCACACTATAGATACTGGAGACAGTTTACCTGTCAAAAGTAAGATCTATAGGCAGCCTGACCATGTCAGGGACTGCATAAAGCAAGAAGTTCAGAAAATGTTGGAACTAGGAGTGGTTGAGCACTCTGACAGTCCATGGGCTTCTCCTGTGGTACTGGTACCAAAACCCAATTCTAAAGATGGAAAGAAGGAAATGCGGTTTTGTGTAGACTATAGAGGTCTCAACTTGGTAACCAAAACTGATGCTCACCCTATACCCAGGGCAGATGAGCTCATAGATACACTGGCATCTGCCAAGTATCTAACCACTTTTGATTTGACTGCAGGGTATTGGCAGATCAAATTGTCAGAAGATGCTAAACCTAAGACTGCATTTTCCACCATTGGAGGACATTACCAGTTTACTGTAATGCCTTTTGGTTTGAAAAATGCACCTGCCACTTTTCAGAGGTTGGTGAACACAGTCCTGCAAGGGCTGGAAGCTTTCAGTGCAGCATATTTGGACGATATAGCTGTCTTTAGCTCCAGCTGGGATGATCACCTGGTCCACCTATGGAAAGTTTTGGAGGCTCTGCAAAAGGCAGGCCTCACTATCAAGGCTTCAAAGTGCCAGATAGGGCAGGGTAAGGTGGTTTATCTGGGACACCTTGTTGGTGGGGAACAGATTGCACCACTACAGGGGAAAATCCAAACAATTATTGATTGGGTTCCCCCTACCACTCAGACTCAGGTGAGAGCCTTCCTAGGCCTCACTGGGTATTACAGGAGGTTCATTAAGAACTATGGCTCCATTGCAGCCCCTCTTAATGACCTCACATCCAAGAAAATGCCTAAAAAGGTATTATGGACAGCAAACTGTCAGAAAGCTTTTGAGGAGCTGAAGCAGGCCATGTGCTCTGCACCTGTCCTGAAAAGCCCTTGTTACTCTAAAAAATTCTATGTCCAGACTGATGCATCTGAATTAGGAGTAGGGGCAGTCCTATTACAACTTAATTCTAAGGGCCAGGATCAACCTGTTGCTTTTATTAGTAGGAGGTTGACCCCTAGAGAAAAGCGTTGGTCTGCCATTGAGAGGGAGGCCTTTGCTGTGGTCTGGGCTCTGAAGAAGTTGAGGCCATACCTGTTTGGCACTCACTTCATTGTTCAGACAGACCACAAACCTCTACTTTGGCTAAAACAAATGAAAGGTGAAAATCCTAAATTGTTGAGGTGGTCCATATCCCTACAGGGAATGGACTATACAGTGGAACATAGACCTGGGAGTAGCCACTCCAATGCAGATGGACTCTCCAGATATTTCCACTTAGACAATGAAGACTCATCAGGTCATGGCTAGTCTTATTGTCCTTCGTTTGGGGGGGGGGGGTTGTGTAGGAAAGTACCATCTTGCCTGGCATGTTACCCCCATTTTTCACTGTATATATGTTGTTTTAGTTGTATGTGTCACTGGGACCCTGGTAACCCAGGGCCCCAGTGCTCATAAGTGTGCCTGAATGTGTTACCTGTGTAGTGACTAACTGTCTCACTGAGGCTCTGCTAATCAGAACCTCAGTGGTTATGCTCTCTCATTTCTTTCCAAATTGTCACTGACAGGCTAGTGACCATTTTTACCAATTTACATTGGCTTACTGGAACACCCTTATAATTCCCTAGTATATGGTACTGAGGTACCCAGGGTATTGGGGTTCCAGGAGATCCCTATGGGCTGCAGCATTTCTTTTGCCACCCATAGGGAGCTCTGACAATTCTTACACAGGCCTGCCACTGCAGCCTGAGTGAAATAACGTCCACGTTATTTCACAGCCATTTTACACTGCACTTAAGTAACTTATAAGTCACCTATATGTCTAACCTTTACCTGGTAAAGGTTGGGTGCAAAGTTACTTAGTGTGAGGGCACCCTGGCACTAGCCAAGGTGCCCCCACATTGTTCAGAGCCAATTCCCTGAACTTTGTGAGTGCGGGGACACCATTACACGCGTGCACTACATATAGGTCACTACCTATATGTAGCTTCACAATGGTAACTCCGAATATGGCCATGTAACATGTCTATGATCATGGAATTGCCCCCTCTATGCCATCCTGGCATAGTTGGCACAATCCCATGATCCCAGTGGTCTGTAGCACAGACCCTGGTACTGCCAAACTGCCCTTCCTGGGGTTTCACTGCAGCTGCTGCTGCTGCCAACCCCTCAGACAGGCAGCTGCCCTCCTGGGGTCCAGCCAGGCCTGGCCCAGGATGGCAGAACAAAGAACTTCCTCTGAGAGAGGGTGTGACACCCTCTCCCTTTGGAAAATGGTGTGAAGGCAGGGGAGGAGTAGCCTCCCCCAGCCTCTGGAAATGCTTTGTTGGGCACAGAGGTGCCCAATTCTGCATAAGCCAGTCTACACCGGTTCAGGGACCCCTTAGCCCCTGCTCTGGCGCGAAACTGGACAAAGGAAAGGGGAGTGACCACTCCCCTGACCTGCACCTCCCCTGGGAGGTGTCCAGAGCTCCTCCAGTGTGCTCCAGACCTCTGCCATCTTGGAAACAGAGGTGCTGCTGGCACACTGGACTGCTCTGAGTGGCCAGTGCCACCAGGTGACGTCAGAGACTCCTGCTGATAGGCTCCTTCAGGTGTTAGTAGCCTATCCTCTCTCCTAGGTAGCCAAACCCTCTTTTCTGGCTATTTAGGGTCTCTGTCTCTGGGGAAACTTTAGATAACGAATGCAAGAGCTCATCCGAGTTCCTCTGCATCTCCCTCTTCACCTTCTGATAAGGAATCGACTGCTGACCGCGCTGGAAGCCTGCAAACCTGCAACATAGTAGCAAAGACGACTACTGCAACTCTGTAACGCTGATCCTGCCGCCTTCTCGACTGATTTCCTGCTTGTGCATGCTGTGGGGGTAGTCTGCCTCCTCTCTGCACCAGAAGCTCCGAAGAAATCTCCTGTGGGTCGACGGAATCTTCCCCCTGCAACCGCAGGCACCAAAAAGCTGCATTACCGGTCCCTTGGGTCTCCTCTCAGCACGACGAGCGAGGTCCCTCGAATCCAGCGACTCTGTCCAAGTGACCCCCACAGTCCAGTGACTCTTCAGCCCAAGTTTGGTGGAGGTAAGTCCTTGCCTCACCTCGCTGGGCTGCATTGCTGGGAACCGCGACTTTGCAGCTACTCCGGCCCCTGTGCACTTCCGGCGGAAATCCTATGTGCACAGCCAAGCCTGGGTCCACGGCACTCTAACCTGCATTGCACGACTTTCTAAGTTGGTCTCCGGCGACGTGGGACTCCTTTGTGCAACTTCGGCGAGCACCGTTTCACGCATCCTCGTAGTGCCTGTTTCTGGCACTTCCCCGGGTGCTACTTGCTTCAGTGAGGGCTCTTTGTCTTGCTCGACGTCCCCTCTCTCTTCAGGTCCAATTTGCGACCTCCTGGTCCCTCCTGGGCCCTGGCAGCGTCCAAAAACGCCAAACGCACGATTTGCGACTAGCAAGGCTTGTTGGCGTCCTTCCGGCGGGAAAACACTTCTGCACGACTCTCCAAGGCGAGAGGGATCCGTCCACCAAAGGGGAAGTCTCTAGCCCTTTTCGTTCCTGCAGAAACCTCAGCTTCTTCTGTCCCGTAGAAGCTTCTTTGCACCCGCAGCTGGCATTTCCTGGGCATCTGCCCATCTCCGACTTGCTTGTGACTTTTGGACTTGGTCCCCTTGTTCCACAGGTACCCTAGATTGGAAATCCACAGTTGTTGCATTGCTGGTTTGTGTCTTTCCTGCATTATTCCTCTAACACGACTACTTTGTCCTTAGGGGAACTTTAGTGCACTTTGCACTCACTTTTCAGGGTCTTGGGGAGGGTTATTTTTCTAACTCTCACTATTTTCTAATAGTCCCAGCGACCCTCTACAAGGTCACATAGGTTTGGGGTCCATTCGTGGTTCGCATTCCACTTTTGTAGTATATGGTTTGTGTTGCCCCTATCCCTATGTTTCCCCATTGCATCCTATTGTAACTATACATTGTTTGCACTGTTTTCTAAGACTATACTGCATATTTTTGCTATTGTGTATATATATCTTGTGTATATTTCCTATCCTCTCACTGAGGGTACACTCTAAGATACTTTGGCATATTGTCATAAAAATAAAGTACCTTTATTTTTAGTATAACTGTGTATTGTGTTTTCTTATGATATTGTGCATATGACACTAGTGGTACTGTAGGAGCTTCACTTGTCTCCTAGTTCAGCCTAAGCTGCTCTGCTAAGCTACCATTATCTATCAGCCTAAGCTGCTAGACACCCTATACACTAATAAGGGATAAATGGGCCTGGTGCAAGGTGCAAGTACCCCTTGGTACTCACTACAAGCCAGTCCAGCCTCCTACAAAAGTCCATGGGCGGTTGGGGTGAGCCAGATGTTTTTGTTCAATTTGTTTAAACTAGCACAGGGTTAATTACCTTAATGTTTCCCAAACTGTTTGCCAGGGGTTTTAAAATGTTCAGAAACATAATCAAAATGTTGCTGTTACTTTCTCTCCAAGAAAGATCGGGTAGATTTGGGTAGGGGTGATGGCCTTGACGCAGTGCTGAAGGGCATTCATTTACTACTGAACAAGGACATAATGTGACACCTGAATGTAGCATACTAGGAGGCAATCACAAAAAGACCACAGTGAATAAATAGTGCTATGTTAAAAAGAGTAAATAAATGCACTGACAACATAGTGGGGCATGGCCTCTCTTGCACGTGTCTGTAAAACTGACGTTTGTTCTAGAATTTCTGTCCTGAATTTTGATCCTTTGTCCTGAATTTTTTACAGTCCTGTCCAGAATTTGCTTCAATGCCAGATGGGTGCCGCCGGGGGCCGGGACTGGCTCCCGGTCAGGTGGGTGAGACCCCTGGGCTGCCCTCTGGCGGTCAGGCGCAGTATTGCATCGCTCATCTCTCCCACTAGCACCTCACCGGTGGTCTCTGCACTCTTCATGGGATCTGTTTGGGGGCGATAATGGGGGTTCGGAGGGGCACGAGAGCTCCTCCCCATGAGGGCTGCAGCCCTCATCCGTCAGTTGCCCAGAGAGCTTACTCACTGGGGATAAAAGGAAGAGTCGGGTGCAGGACCCCGCTTACTCACTGTGATAAAAGGAGGAGTCGAATGTAGGGCCCCGCTTACTCACTGGGATAAAAGGAGGAGTCGAATGCAGGACCCTGATTACTCACTGGGGATAATAGGAGGAGTCGAATGCAGGACCCTGCTTACTCACTGGGGATAAAAGGATGAGTCAGATGCAGGACCCTGATTACTCCCTGGGGATAAAAGGAGGAGTTGGATGTAGGACATTGCTTACTCACTGGGGATAAAAGGAGGAGTCGAATGTAGGGCCCAGCTTACTCACTGGGGATAAAAGGAGGAGTCGAATGTAGGGCCCAGCTTACTCACTGGGGATAAAAGGAGGAGTCGAATGTAGGGCCCAGCTTACTCACTGGGGATAAAAGGAGGAGTCGAATGCAGGACCCTGCTTACTAACTGGGATAAAAGGAGGAGTCGAATGTAGGACCCTGCTTAGTCACTGGGATAAAAGGAGGAGTCGAATGCAGGGCCCTGATTACTCACTGGGGATAAAAGGAGGAGTCGAATGCAGGACCCTGCTTACTCACTGGGGATAAAAGGATGAGTCAGATGCAGGACCCTGATTACTCCCTGGGGATAAAAGGATGAGTCAGATGCAGGACCCTGATTACTCCCTGGGGATAAAAGGAGGAGTTGGATGTAGGACATTGCTTACTCACTGGGGATAAAAGGAGGAGTCGAATACAGGACCCTGCTTACTAACTGGGATAAAAGGAGGAGTCGAATGTAGGACCCTGCTTACTCACTGGGATAAAAGGAGGAGTCGAATGCAGGACCCTGCTTACTAACTGGGATAAAAGGAGGAGTCGAATGTAGGACCCTGCTTACTCACTGGGATAAAAGGAGTCTTTGAATGTTCGGCACCGCTTACTCACTGGGGATAAAAGGAGGAGTTGGTTGTAGGACCCTGCTTACTCACTGGGATAAAAGGAGGAGTCAAATGCAGGATCCTCTCTGCGCCGGTTATGGTGGCACCGCTCCCTTGCATCAGCCTGCGTGCGCTCTCTCATTGGCACAAGTGCCCGCACTGTCTCCCTCCCTTCATGCCCTCTCTTTCATTCTTACCTCTGCCTGGCACTGTCGCTCCATCTGCCTGGCACTCTATCTCATTACCCTCTCTCTGGCACTCTCTTCCCTTTTTACCCATTCACTTCCGTTCTCTCCTTCTCCCCCTCCCTGGCACCCTGCCCTTCTTCTCCCTCCTCTGGCACTCTGTCATTCTCCCCCTCCCTGGCACTCTGTCCTCTCCCCCCCCCCCCAGCACTCGGCCCTTCTCCCCCTCCCTGGCACTCTCTCCTCCTCCCTCCATGGCACTCTCTCCTCCTCCCTCCCTGGCACTCTGTCCTTCTTCTCCCTTCCCTGGCACTCTGTCATTCTCCCCCTCCCTGGCACTCTGTCCTCCCCCACAGCACTCGGCCCTTCTCCCCCCTCCCTGGCACTCTCTCCTCCTCCCTCCCTGGCACTTTGCCCTTCTCACCCTCCCTGGCACTCTGTCCTCCTCTTCCCTCCCTGGCACTCTGTCCTCCTCTTCGCACCCTGGCACTCAGTCCTCCTCCTCGTTCCCTGGCACTCTGTCCTTCCCCCCGCCCCCTCCCGGCACTCTGTCCTCCACACCTTCCCTGGCACTCTGTCCTCTACACCTTCCCTGGCACTCTGTCCTCCTCTTCCCTCCCTGGCACTCTGTCCTCCTCTTCCCTCCCTGGTACTCTGTCCTTGCCCCCCGCCCCGCTTGGCACTCTGTCCTCCACACCTTCCCTGGTACTCTGTCCTCCTCTTCCCTCCCTGGCACTCTGTCCTCCTCTTCCCTCCCTGGCACTCTGTCCTCCTCTTCCCTCCCTGGCACTTTGTCCTCCTCTTCTCTCACTGGCACTCTTCCCTTCTCCCCCTCCCTGGCACTCGCCCTTCTCCCCCTCCCGGGCACTCTTTCCTCCCCGTGCCCCCCCCCTCTCTGGCACTCTGCCCTTCTCCCCCTCCCTGGCACTCTGTCCTCCCCGTGCCCCCCCCTTCCCTGGCACTCTGCCCTTCTCCCCCTCCCTGGCACTCTGTCCTCCCCGTGCCCCCCCCCTCACTGGCACTCCACCCTTCTCCACTCCCCCTACCTGGCACTCTGCCCTTCTCCCCCCCTCACTGGCACTCCACCCTTCCCCACTCCCCCTCACTGGCACTCCACCCTTCTCCACTCCCCCTACCTGGCACTCTGCCCTTCTCCCCCCCTCACTGGCACTCCACCCTTCTCCACTCCCCCTACCTGGCACTCTGCCCTTCTCCCCCTCACTGGCACTCTGCCCTTCTCCCCCCCTCACTGGGACTCCACCCTTCCCCACTCCCCCTCACTGGCACTCTGCCCTTCTCCACTCCCCCTACCTGGCACTCTGCCCTTCTCCCCCCCTCACTGGCACTCTGCCCTTCTTCCCCCCTCACTGGCACTCTGCCCTTCTTCCCCCCTCACTGGCACTCTGCCCTTCTCCCCCCTCCCTGGCACTCTGTCCTCCTCTTCCCTCGCTGTCACTCTGTCCTCCTCCTCCTTCCCTGGCACTCTGTCCTCCTCCTCCTTCCCTGGCACATTTTCCTCTTCCCTCCCTTTCACTCTGTCCTCCTCCTCCCCCCTGGCACTCTGCCCTTCTCCCACTCTCTGGCACTCTGTCCTTCGCCCCCTCCCTCTCTGGCCCTCTGTCCTCCTCTTCTCTCCCTGGCCCTCTGTCCTCCTCTTCTCTCCCTGGCACTCTGTCCTCCCCGTGCCCCCCCCCACCTGGCACTCTGCCCTTCTTCCCCTCCCTGCCACTCTGTCCTCCCCGTGCCCCCCCCCTCCCTGGCACTCCGCCTTTCTCCCCCGCCCTGGCATTCTGCCTTTCTCCACTCCCCCTACCTGGCAATCTGCCCTTCTCCCCCCTCACTGGCACTCTGCCTTTCTCCCCCCCCCCTCACTGGCACTCTGCCCTTCTCCCCCCCTCACTGGCACTCAGGCCTGCTCTCCCCCCCACCCCCCCAGCACTCTACCCTTCTCCCCCACCGGCACTCTGTCGTCCACACCTCCCCTGGCACTCTGTCCTCCTCTTCCCTCCCTAGCATTCTGTCCTTCTCCCCCCACACCCTGGCACTATGCACTTCTCTCCCTCTTCACACTCCCCCCGACAGTCTACCCTTCTCCCTCCCCCGGCACTCTGTCCTCCTCTTCCCTCCCTGGCACTCTGCCCTTCTCCCACTCTCAGGCACTCTGGCCTTCTTGCCCCTTCCCTGGCACTCTGGCCTTCTTGCTCCTTCCCTGGCACTCTGGCCTCCCCCTGCTCCCCAACCCCCCCACGGCACTCTGCCTCCCCCCCCCCCCCCCCCCCCGGCCTGGCACTGTGCCTTCTCCCTCCCTCCATGGCACTCTGTCCTTCCCCCCTCCCTGGCACTCTGCCCTTATCCCCCCTCCTGGCACTCTCTCCTTCTCCCCTCCCTCCCTGGCACCCTCGCCCCCGCACCTGAGGTCATGGTCCCAGCAGTGTGTGCCAGGCAGGTCAGGCACAGTTCACCCGGGGGTGTGCCACAGCGGCCATTGGGACAGTGTTTATAGATCCTTCACTGTTCATCAGAACCAGCCGAGCAGGTTTGAGGCGGCGCCGCCCTCCTTATCTCTGTGTGTCAGAGGGACATTGTGAGCCTGCCAGGGCAAAACACTCCGATGCCACCGTGCACTGAAGAGCAGGCGTGCCCATGCCCAGGGTGCTGCGGTGCCCACTCCCTCGAGCCCATGCAGCTGTGGAGCCCTCCTCCTTGTGACCATGCCCAAAGTGCTGTGGTGCCCATTCCCTCATGCCCAGGGTGCTGTGGTGCCCTCCTCCTCATGCCCAGGGTGCTTTTACCCACTCCCTCGTCCACATGCCCAGGTTGCTGAGGCACCCACTCGTGCCCATGTCTAGGGTGCTGGATTATGCCCAGTGTGCTGTGGTGCCCACACTTGGGAGGTGGTGTCTCATACTTAAGCCGTGTACAGGGATCGGGTTGCCTGCCTGCAGGAAAGAATGAGTAAGGAGGCCTGTGACTGAGTCCACGGGGCTGGAGAATGAATGAATGAATGGCTGAATAAGCAGCAGAGCTCCAGCTGACGTCTCCTTGGGGCCCTGCCTCGGACCTCCAGAGGTGGGCACTATAGCGCCTCCTCCCCCAGCGCCGAAGCTGAACAGGATTCTGTCCGAGATAAAGCGCTGTGAGACTCTCAGGTACCGAGATAAGAGCCCACGGCCCTTCCCCCCATCAATGATTCACCTGCCGGGCGGGGGAGGGTGCGGCCCCAGCCCCGCCGTTCATCACCACTGGGCGCCTAGTTAATCAGTAACCAAGGAGCTCGCGCCTCTGCCAGGTACCCGCTTTACCCCTTCGCGCCAATCACATCAAACCCTGGAGTACTGTGCTAGGGTCGTGCCCTGTGCCAACCCCAGCAGGACTGTGCCATGTCTAATCCGCCTGCTAGCCAATCGAGGACAACTGCCACCCCAAAGCCACTTAACATCCACAGGCCTGCCCTGCCCACCCAACCTATCAGCCCCTGAAGGACTCCCATACCAACCCAAGGTGTTCCCTGCCACGCCAACCCAAGATGTACTCTGCCACGCCAACCAAAGGTGTACTCTGCCACGCCAACCCAAGGTGTTCTGTGCCACGCCAACCCAAGGTGTTCTGTGCCACGCCAACCCAAGGTGTTCTGTGCCATTCCAACCCATGGTGTTCTGTGCCACGCCAACCCAAGGTGTTCTGTGCCACGCCAACCCAAGGTGTTCTGTGCCACGCCAACCCAAGGTGTTCTGTGCCATTCCAACCCATGGTGTTCCGCGCCACGCCAACCCAAGGTGTTCTGCGCCACGCCAACCCAAGGCGTTCTGCGCCACGCCAGCCCAAGGCGTTCTGCGCCACGCCAACCCAAGGTGTTTTGCGCCACGCCAACCCAAGGTGTTGTGCTCCACGCCAACCCATGGTGTTCTGCGCCACGCCAACCCAAGGTGTTCTGTGCCATTCCAACCCATGGTGTTCTGCGCCACGCTAACCCAAGGTGTTCTGTGCCACGCCAACCCAAGGTGCTCTGTGCCACGCCAACCCAAGGTGCTCTGCGCCACGCCAACCCAAGGCGTTCTGTGCCACGCCAACCCAAGGCGTTCTGCGCCACGTCAACCCAAGGCGTTCTGCGCCACGCCAACCCAAGGTGTTCTGCGCCACGCCAACCCAAGGCGTTCTGCGCCACGCCAACCCAAGGCGTTCTGCGCCACGCCAACCCATGGTGTTTTGTGCCACGCCAACCCAAGGTGTTCTGCGCCACGCCAACCCAAGGCGTTCTGCGCCACGCCAACCCATGGTGTTTTGTGCCACGCCAACCCATGGTGTTTTGTGCCACGCCAACACAAGGTGTTCTGTGCCACGCCAACCCAAGGAGCTCTGTGCCACATCAACACAAGGAGTACTGTGCCACGCCAACCCAAAGTGTTCTGTGCCATGCTAACCCAAGGTGTTCTGTGCCACGCTAACCCAAGGAGCTCTGTGCCACACCAACACAAGGAGTACTGTGCCACGCCAACCCAAGGTGCTCTGTGCTATGCCAACCCAAGATGCTCTGTGCCATGACAACCCAAGTACTCTGTGCCTTCCAACACAACGTACCAATCTCAGAAGAACTGTGCTGTGCCAACCCCTAGAGGCTTGTGCCATGCTAATCCCACTCATAAATGCCTGGAGGCCCCAGCTGAAATACAGAGTCTTTTCTTCCCAAGCTACCAACCACCTCTAACACGTGTTCTCTTCTTACTAACCTCTTCGGAACCATGCCCTGTTACATGATGGGTATAGCTGGCGTCTCCTACTAAATGATCACTGCCACCCTGGTGAAACCTACCAATCCAAAGAAGACATCTGCCATTCACAGCCAACCCCTGCCTTGTGTACCCAAAAAACATCCACCCCCTAGGGTTATAATACAACATTACACCCCACCAACCACCCCCTGTCTTGGGTGCACAACCAACCCCTAGGGTTACTATACAACATTACATCTCACCAACCACCCTTGCCTTGTGTGCCCAACACACAACCAACCCCTAGGGTTACTATACAACATTACATCCCACCAACCAACCCCTGTCTTCTGTGCTGAACACACTACCACCCCTAGGGTTACTATACATTGCACCCCACCAACCAACCCCAGCCGTGTGTGCCCAAAACACAACCAACCCCAGAGTTACTACATAACCTTACATCCCCCCAACCACCCCCAGCCTTGTGTGCCGAAAATACTACTAACCACTAGAGTTACTACACAATATTACATCTCACCTCACCAACGTGATGCTGACCACACGAAAACCCTGGACGACATCTACTTTACTGACTACACCTTGTCAACAAATAGATGACCCCCTACCATGGTGAGATCACAGCCCTATCAACCTCGGAGGACCTTGTCATGGTGTCCACCACCCTCTGAACCCCTAGACGATCCCTGCCACCCTGACCAAACCCCCATAAACACCTGAGAATCTCATTAGGGTGACCACACCCCATCTACACCCTTATCAATCCCCCAAGACCTCACCATGTGTACCTCAGCCCATCACCTGCTGGAACCCCTGTGCAACCTTGGGCACACTCCTGGCAACCTGTGAGGGCTTTCAACCACCCTGGGGAGCCAGGGATGCCCAACCACCCCTCGGAAGCCAGGGATGTCCAACCACCCCTCGAAAGCCAGGGATGCCCAACCATCTCTGGGGAGCCAGAGATGCCCAACCACCCTGGGGAGCCAGAGATGCCCAACCACCCTGGGGAGCCAGGGATGTCCAACCATCCCTCGGGAGCCAGGGATGTCCAACCATCCCTCGGGAGCCAGGGATGCCCAACCATCCCTCGGGAGCCAGGGATGCCCAACCACCCCTCGGGAGCCAGGGATGCCTAACCACCCCTCGGGAGCCAGGGATGCCCAAACACCCCTCGGGAGCCAGGGATGCCCAAACACCCCTGGGGAGCCAGGGATGCCCAAACACCCCTGGGGAGCCAGGGATGCCTAACCACCCCTTGGGAGCCAGAGATGCCCAAACACCAATCGGGAGCCAGGGATGCCCAACCATCCCTGGGAGCCAGACACCTCAGCCTCTAGATTCAATGACAGTAGGTGGTGTCTGGAGCCTGATGGCACTATTTGGGTAAGGGAGTCGGACCACTGCTGCGTGAGCGGCTGCTGGCTGTATTCAGTCTCCACTGACCTGGGGTACAGTGCCACCTGGAGTGCTGGTGATGGGCATTGTGTCCTAAGAGGTCTGGGGTATGCTTCAGTACTACCCCAGATGCCATGGGCACAGGTTTGGTTGTAGTTCTTGCGCATCAGCGAGGTCAGGTCGTGACACCCTATTGAACGCCCAACCCTGGAGATACGGCATCAACCACTCCTGGGCCCAGAGACTGCATCAACCACTCCTGGGCCCAGAGACTGCATCAACCACTCCTGGGCCCAGAGACTGCATCAACCACTCCTGGGCCCAGAGACCGCATCAACCACTCCTGGGCCCAGAGACCGCATCAACCACTCCTGGGCCCAGAGACCGCAGCAACCACTCCGGGGCCCAGAGACCGCATCAACCACTCCGGGGTCCAGAGACCGCATCAACCACTCCCGGGCCCAGAGACCGCATCAACCACTCCCGGGCCCAGAGACCGCATCAACCACTCCGGGGTCCAGAGACCGCATCAACCACTCCCGGGCCCAGAGACCGCATCAACCACTCCTGGGCCCAGAGACCGCATCAACCACTCCCGGGCCCAGAGACCGCATCAACCACTCCCGGGCCCAGAGACCGCATCAACCACACCTGGGCCCAGAGACCGCATCAACCACTCCTGGGCCCGGAGACCGCATCAACCACTCCTGGGCCCAGAGACCGCATCAACCACTCCTGGGCCCAGAGATCGCATCAACCACTCCTGGGCCCGGAGACGGCATCAACCACTCCTGGGCCCGGAGACGGCATCAACCACTCCTGGGCCCGGAGACGGCATCAACCACTCCTGGGCCCAGAGACTGCATGAACCACTCCTGGGCCCAGAGACTGCATCAACCACTCCTGGGCCCGGAGACTGCATCAACCACTCCTGGGCCCGGAGACGGACGGCATCAACCACTCCTGGGCCCAGAGACTGCATCAACCACTCCTGGGCCCAGAGACGGCATCAACCACTCCTGGGCCCAGAGACGGCATCAACCACTCCTGGGCCCGGAGACGGCATCAACCACTCCTGGGCCCGGAGACGGCATCAACCACTCCTGGGCCCGGAGACGGCATCAACCACTCCTGGGCCCAGAGACCGCATTAACCACTCCTGGGCCCGGAGACGGCATCAACCACTCCTGGGCCCGGAGACTGGAGACTGCATCAACCACTCCTGGCCCCGGAGACGGCATCAACCACTCCTGGGCCCAGAGACGGCATCAACCACTCCTGGGCCCAGAGACTGCATCAACCACTCCTGGGCCCAGAGTCTGCATCAACCACTCCTGGGCCCAGAGACGGCATCAACCACTCCTGGGCCCGGAGACGGCATCAACCACTCCTGGGCCCGGAGACGGCATCAACCACTCCTGGGCCCAGAGACGGCATCAACCACTCCTGGGCCCAGAGACCGCATTAACCACTCCTGGGCCCGGAGACGGCATCAACCACTCCTGGGCCCGGAGACTGGAGACTGCATCAACCACTCCTGGCCCCGGAGACGGCATCAACCACTCCTGGGCCCAGAGACCGCATTAACCACTCCTGGGCCCGGAGACTGCATCAACCACTCCTGGGCCCGGAGACTGCATCAACCACTCCTGGGCCCAGAGACCGCATTAACCACTCCTGGGCCCGGAGACGGCATCAACCACTCCTGGGCCCGGAGACGGCATCAACCACTCCTGGGCCCAGAGACGGCATCAACCACTCCTGGGCCCAGAGACTGCATCAACCACTCCTGGGCCCGGAGGCGGCATCAACCACTCCTGGGCCCGGAGGCGGCATCAACCACTCCTGGGCCCAGAGACGGCATCAACCACTCCTGGGCCCAGAGACGGGATCAACCACTCCTGGGCCCAGAGACGGCATCAACCACTCCTGGGCCCAGAGACGGCATCAACCACTCCTGGGCCCAGAGACTGCATCAACCACTCCTGGGCCCGGAGACTGCATCAACCACTCCTGGGCCCGGAGGCGGCATCAGCCACTCCTGGGCCCAGAGACGGACGGCATCAACCACTCCTGGGCCCAGAGACGGACGGCATCAACCACTCCTGGGCCCAGAGACCGCATCAACCACTCCTAGGCCCAGAGACCGCATCAACCACTCCTGGGCCCAGAGACCGCATCAACCACTCCTGGGCCCAGAGACTGCATCAACCACTCCTGGGCCCAGAGACGGCATCCACCACTCCTGGGCCCGGAGACCGCATCAACCACTCCTGGGCCCAGAGACTGCATCAACCACTCCTGGGCCCAGAGACCGCATCAACCACTCCTGGGCCCGGAGACCGCATCAACCACTCCTGGGCCCGGAGACTGCATCAACCACTCCTGGGCCCAGAGACGGACGGCATCAACCACTCCTGGGCCCAGAGACCGCATCAACCACTCCTGGGCCCAGAGACCGCATCAACCACTCCTCGGCCCGGAGACGGCATCAACCACTCCTGGGCCCGGAGACGGCATCAACCACTCCTGGGCCCGGAGACGGCATCAACCACTCCTGGGCCCAGAGACCGCATTAACCACTCCTGGGCCCGGAGACGGCATCAACCACTCCTGGGCCCGGAAACTGCATCAACCACTCCTGGCCCCGGAGACCGCATCAACCACTCCTGGGCCCAGAGACGACATCAACCACTCCTGGGCCCAGAGACCGCATCAACCACTCCTGGGCCCAGAGACTGCATCAACCACTCCTGGGCCCAGAGACCGCATCAACCACTCCTGGGCCCGGAGACCGCATCAACCACTCCTGGGCCCGGAGACCGCATCAACCACTCCTGGGCCCGGAGACCGCATCAACCACTCCTGGGCCCGGAGACCACATCAACCACTCCTGGGCCCAGAGACTGCATCGACCGCATCAACCACTCCTGGGCCCAGAGACCGCATCAACCACTCCTGGGCCCGGAGACGGCATCAACCACTCCCGGGCCCAGAGACCGCATCAACCACTCCTGGGCCCAGAGACCGCATCAACCACTCCTGGGCCCAGAGACCGCATCAACCACTCCTGGGCCCAGAGACCGCATCAACCACTCCTGGGCCCGGAGACGGCATCAACCACTCCCGGTCCCAGAGACCGCATCAACCACTCCTGGGCCCAGAGACCGCATCAACCACTCCTGGGCCCAGAGACCGCATCAACCACTCCTGGGCCCAGAGACCGCATCAACCACTCCTGGGCCCAGAGACTGCATCAACCACTCCTGGGCCCGGAGACTGCATCAACCACTCCTGGGCCCGGAGACTGCATCAACCACTCCTGGGCCCAGAGACGGCATCAACCACTCCTGGGCCCAGAGGCGGCATCAGCCACTCCTGGGCCCGGAGACGGCATCAACCACTCCTGGGCCCAGAGACTGGCCTCTGCATTTCTCCTGGTCCCAGGAGACCCTCCCTGGCACTCTCAGGACAGCACACCTCCTGCAGGGTGTACAGAGCACTCTCTCTCAGCAGGCAGGCTGGCTTCTAAGCACCTCAGTTAGAGCACCTTCTTCCAGCAAGCAAGTTCTCCTCACCTCTGGAATGGTGGCTGTCAGGCAGGCATCACCTCTCTGTGCACAGAAGTCCCCTGGTACTCTGAAGAGTGATCCCATCCCTGCTCAGAGGAACATTGGAGCTGGAGCCACAAGGGCAGGGCTCGCACTTGTATACAGTCAGAGCAGGCAGGAGGGGTGGAGGCAGCGTCTGGGGCAGGTTAGGGTGGCTTTCCTTCAAGTGTCCCTTCCAGGTTACTGCATGTGCACAGCCTTCCTTTACACGTAGAGCTGTATGTGCACAGCCTTCCTTTACACGTAGAGCTGTATGTGCACAGCCTTCCTTTACACGTGGAGTTGTATGTGCACATGCCTTCCTTGGAGCTGTATGTGCACACGCCACTTCCTTTACACATGGAGCTGTGTATGCACACGCTGCTTCCTTTACACGTGGCGCTGTATGTGCACAGCCTTCCTTTACACATGGAGCTGTGTATGCACACGCTGCTTCCTTTACACATGGAGCTGTGTATGCACACGCTGCTTCCTTTACACGTGGAGCTGTATGTGCACAGCCTTCCTTTACACGTAGAGCTGTATGTGCACAGCCTTCCTTTACACGTGGAGCTGTATGTGCACATGCCTTCCTTGGAGCTGTATGTGCACACGCCACTTCCTTTACACATGGAGCTGTGTATGCACACGCTGCTTCCTTTACACGTGGCGCTGTATGTGCACAGCCTTCCTTTACACATGGAGCTGTGTATGCACACACTGCTTCCTTTACACATGGAGCTGTGTATGCACATGCCACTTCCTTTACACGTGGAGCGGTATGTGCACAGCCTTCCTTTACACATGGAGCTGTGTATGCACACGCCGCTTCCTTTACACGTGGAGCTGTGTATGCACACGCCGCTTCCTTTACACGTGAAGCTGTATGTGCACACACTGCTTCCTTTACACGTGGAGCTGTATGTGCACACGCCACTTCCTTTACACGTGGAGAAGTATATGCACATGCTGCTTCCTTTACACTTGGAGCTGTATGTGCACAGCCTTCCTTTACACATGGAGCTGTGTATGCACATGCCGCTTCCTTTACACGTGGAGCTGTATGTGCACATGCCTTCCTTGGAGCTGTATGTGCACATGCTGCTTCCTTTACACGTGTAGCTATATATGCACATGCTGCTTCCTTTACACGTGGAGCTGTATGTGGACATGGCTTCCTTGGAGCTGTATGTGCACAGACTTCCTTTACACATGGAGCTTTGTATGCGCACACTGCATCCTTTACACGTGGAGCTGTATGTGCACATGCCTTCCACGTGGAGCTATATATGCACACGCTGCTTCCTTTACACGTGGAGCTGTATGTGCACATGCCTTCCTTGGAGCTGTATGTGCACACTTCACTTCCTTTACACGTGGAGAAGTATATGCACACGCTGCTTCCTTTACACTTGGAGCTGTATGTGCACAGCCTTCCTTTACACATGGAGCTGTGTATGCACACGCCGCTTCCTTTACACGTGGAGTTGTATGTGCACATGCCTTCCTTGGAGCTGTATGTGCACACACCACTTCCTTTACACGTGGAGAAGTATATGCACACACTGCTTCCTTTACACTTGGAGCTGCATGTGCACAGCCTTCCTTTACACATGGAGCTGTGTATGCACACGCTGCTTCCTTTACACGTGGAGCTGTATGTGCACATGCCTTCCTTGGAGCTGTATGTGCACACGCCACTTCCTTTACACGTGGAGAAGTATATGCACACGCTGCTTCCTTTACACATGGAGCTGTATGTGCACAGCCTTCCTTTACACATGGAGCTGTGTATGCACACACCCCTTCCTTTACACGTGGAGCTGTATGTGCACATGCCTTCCTTAGAGCTGTATGTGCACATGCCGCTTCCTTTACACAGGTAGCTATATATGCACATGCTGCTTCCTTTACACGTGGAGCTGTATGTGCACACGACTTCCTTGGAGCTGTATGTGCACAGCCTTCCTTTACACATGGAGCTGTGTATGCACACGCTGCTTCCTTTACACGTGGAGCTGTATGTGCACATGCCTTCCTTGGAGCTGTATGTGCACACGCCACTTCCTTTACACGTGGAGCTGTATATGCACACGCTGTTTCCTTTACATGTGGAGCTGTGTATGCACACGCTGCTTCCTTTACACGTGGAGCTGTATGTGCACATGCCTTCCTTGGAGCTGTATGTGCACACGCCACTTCCTTTACACGTGGAGCTGTATATGCACAGACGCCGCTTCCTTTACACATGGAACTGTGTATGCACACGCTGCTTCCTTTACACGTAGACCTATATGTGCACATGCCTTCCTTGGAGCTGTATGTGCACACGCCACTTCCTTTACACGTGGAGCTGTATATGCACACGCTGATTCCTTTACACGTGGAGCTATATGTGCACATGCCTTCCTTGGAGCTGTATGTGCACACGCTGCTTCCTTTACACGTGGAGCTGTATATGCACATGCTGCTTCCTTTACACATGGAGCTGTGTATGCACACGCTGCTTCCTTTACACGTGGAGCTGTATGTGCACATGCCTTCCTTGGAGCTGTATGTGCACATGCCACTTCCTTTACACGCGGAGCTGTATATGCACATGCTGCTTCCTTTACACATGGGGCTGTATGTGAACACGTCTTCCTTGGAGCTGTATGTTCACACGCCACTTCCTTTACACGTGGAGCTGTATATGCACACGCACTTCCTTTACACATGGAGTTGTGTATGCACACGCTGCTTCCTTTACACGTGAAGCTGTGTACATGGAGTTGTGTATGCACACGCTGCTTCCTTTACACATGGAGCTGTGTATGCACATGCCGCTTCCTTTACACGTGGAGCTGTGTACGCACACAGCTTCCTTTACACATGGAGCTGTACGTGCACAGACGCTGCTTCCTTTACACTTGGAGCTGTATATGCACAGACTCCGCTTCCTTTACACGTGGAGCTGTATATGCATACTCCGCTTCCTTTACACATGGAGGTGTATATGCACAGATGCTGCTTCCTTTACACATGGAGCTGCATATGCACAGACGCCGCTTCCTTTACACGTGGAGCTGTATATGCACAGACGCCACTTCCTTTACACGTTGTGCTGTATATGCACAGACGCTGCTTCCTTTACACATGGAGCTGTATGTGCACACACTGCTTCCTTTACACATGGAGCTGTGTGTGTACACGCCTTCCTTTACACATGGAACTGTATGTGCACACACTGCTTCCTTTACACATGGAGCTGTATATGCACACTCCGCTTCCTTTACACGTGGAGCTGTACGTGCATACGCTGCTTCCTTTACACATGGAGCTCTGTATGCACACGCTGCTTCCTTTACACGTGGAGCTGTAGGTGCACACGCTGCTTCCTTTACCCATGGAGCTGTACATGCACACAATTTTCTTTACACATGGAGCTGTACATGCACACAGTTTTCTGTACACGTGGAGCTGTACATGCACACAGTTTTCTTTACACATGGAGCTGTAGATGCACACAGTTTTCTGTACACGTGGAGCTGTAGATGCACACAGTTTTCTTTACACGTGGAGCTGTACATGCACACAGTTTTCTTTGCACGTGGAGCTGTACATGCAAACACCTCCCCCCGTCTTTCTTTGACATCTGGTGTCAGGAAGGTGAGAGATGGAGATGTATCCCCGCGTCTCCTCCTGCCCTGTTAATGTCATGTTATAGGTCTATATATAAGTGTTGCGCGCTATATGTCAGCTGCATTAATAACCTGCTCTCATTATCCCTGATATTGTGTCGTGTTCGCCTCCTGTGACATCCCCAGAGATATTAAACTCGCGCTGAGCGCTGTGACATTCCTACCCTGAGTAAACCTTGCTGTGCACCCCCCCTCCGGGCTCTGGCTGTGGGGGGCGGACTCCGGGGGGAGGCACCGACCAGGGGCACTGAGGCTGTACCGCCCTGAGGGCCTTACTGGTGGTTACAGCCCTCCAGACCAGTGTCAGGTCCTTATGGAATCTGCTAAAGGGGCAGGCGCCCCCCCTTGAGCTCTTCTGGGGGCAGAGGTGTTGGTCTGGGGTCTCAGTGACCAGGCCCTGACCAGAGGCCTGAGACTGCACCCCCTGATGGGAATACTGGTAGGGTGACCTGGGGTGAAGGGGAGGCAGGGGCGGGGGTCTCAGTGACCAGGCACCAACCTCAGGCCTGAGACTGTACCCCCTGGGGGCATTACTAGTAGGGTGGCCCGGGATGTAGGACAGAGGTGGTACCCTGGGGTCTCAGTGACCAGGCACGGACCAGAGGCCTGAGACGGTACCCCCTGAGGGCATTACTGGTAGGGTGACCTGGGGTGGGGGGACAGGGGTGTTGGTCTGGGGTCTCAGTCACCAGGCACGGACCAGAGGCCTGAGACTGTACCCCCTGAGGGCATTACTGGTAGGGTGACCTGGGGTGAGGGGGGGGGGGGGGGGGACAGGGGCGGTACCCTGGGGTCTCAGCGAGCAGGGCACCGCCCAGAAGCCATTACTGGTAGGGTGACCTGGGGTGGGGGGACAGGGGTGTTGGTCTGGGGTCTCAGTCACCAGGCACGGACCAGAGGCCTGAGACTGTACCCCCTGAGGGCATTACTGGTAGGGTGACCTGGGGTGAGGGGGGGGGGGGGCAGGGGCGGTACCCTGGGGTCTCAGCGAGCAGGGCACCGCCCAGAAGCCATTACTGGTAGGGTGACCTGGGGTGGGGGGACAGGGGTGTTGGTCTGGGGTCTCAGTCACCAGGCACGGACCAGAGGCCTGAGACTGTACCCCCTGAGGGCATTACTGGTAGGGTGACCTGGGGTGAGGGGGGGGCAGGGGCGGTACCCTGGGGTCTCAGCGAGCAGGGCACCGCCCAGAAGCCATTACTGGTAGGGTGACCTGGGGTGGGGGGCAGAGGTGTTGGTTTGGGGTCCCAGTGAGCAGGCAGCGACCGGAGGCCTGAGACTGTACCCCCTGAGGGCATTACTGGTAGGGTGAGGGGGGGGGGGGGGAGCAGGGGCGGTACCCTGGGGTCTCAGTGACCAGGCAGCGACCTGAGGCACCGAGGGCATTACTGGGTTGTCTGACATAAATCTCGTGCCTTTGGAGTTGTTAAAAGATACACTGGGGGGGGCAGTATTTGTCAGACGATTTTGTTAGAGCAGTGTTCTAACGTACAGCCTTTCACCACTTCTCACCACTCTGTCCGTGCCCTCCCACCGTAGTGGGGCAGAGCTACCAGGAGTCCGAGCACGTGATAGTGGGCAGTGGGAGTAGGGGACAGTGGGCTCCGTGCACGTGATAGTGGGCAGTGGGAGCAGGGGACAGTGGGCTCCGTGCACGTGATAGTGGTCAGTGGGAGCAGGGGACAGTGGGCTCCGTGCACGTGATGTAGTGGACAGTGGGCTCCGTGCACGTGATGTAGTGGTAGTGAGCGAGGCCTCTGAAAAAGACAGCGCAGCTCACGGTTCATCTCAGGCCAGGCATCAGGGAGCTGTACCGCCTCAAGGCGACGTGGGCGGGAGTCAGACTCTGTATACAAGAACCCCTCATCCTCACTGTCCGGTGGGCACTGGGGAACCCCTGAGGACTGCTTCAAGCCGCTTCATGGAACAAAGGTAGACCTCACTGGATGGAGCTCAGGTCGCCCCCACTGTGACACCCAGACAGTAGGGGGCCTGGAGAGGCGTCTCCCCCACTCTGGCACCAAGGGTGCCGCCCACTCTGACACCAGGGGTACAGGAGGTCAGGTCTCCCCCACTCTGACACCAGGGTACAGGAGGCTTGCAGAGCAGGTCTCCCCCACTCTGACACCAGGGGTACAGGAGGTCAGGTCTCCCCCACTCTGACACCAGGGGTACAGGAGGCTTGGAGAGCAGGTCTCCCCCACTCTGACACCAGGGGTACAGGAGGCTTACAGAGCAGGTCTCCCCCACTCTGACACCAAGGGTGCAGCCCACTCTGACACTAGGGGTACAGGAGGCTTGCAGAGCAGGTCTCCCCACTCTGGCACCAAGGGTACAGGAGGCTTGCAGAGCAGGTCTCCCCACTCTGGCACCAGAGTACAGGGGGCTTGGGGAGCAGGTCTCCCCACTCTGACACCACGGGTACAGGAGGCTTGGAGAGCAGGTCTCCCCACTCTGACACCAGGGGTACAGGAGGCAGAGCAGGTCTCCCCCACTCTGACACCAGGGGTACAGGAGGCTTGGGGAGCAGGTCTCCCCCACTCTGACACCAGGGGTACAGGAGGCTTGCGGAGCAGGTCTCCCCACTCTGACACCAAGGGTACAGGAGGATTGCAGAGCAGGTCTCCCCACTCTGACACCAGGGGTACAGGAGGTCAGGTCTCCCCCATTCTGACACCAGGGGTACAGGAGGCTTGCAGAGCAGGTCTCCCCCACGCTGACACCAGGGGTACAGGAGGCTTGCAGAGCAGGTCTCACCCACTCCGACACCAGGGGTACAGGAGGCTTGCAGAGCAGGTCTCCCCCACTCTGACACCAGGGTACAGGAGGCTTGCAGAGCAGGTCTCCCCACTCTGACACCAGGGGTACAGGAGGTCACGTCTCCCCCACTCTGACACCAGGGGTACAGGAGGCTTGCAGAGCAGGTCTCCCCCACTCTGACACCAGGGGTACAGGGGGCTTGAAGAGCAGGTCTCCCCCACTCTGACACCCAGACAGTAGGGGGGCTGGAGAGGCGTCTCCCCCACTCTGGCACCAAGGGTACAGGAGGCTTGGAGAGCAGGTCTCCCCACTCTGACACCAGGGGTGCAGGAGGCTTGGAGAGCAGGTCTCCCCCACTCTGACACCAGGGGTACAGGGGGCTTGGAGAGCAGGTCTCCCCCCACTCTGACACCCAGACAGCAGGGGGTTTGGGGAGCAGGTCTCCCCACTCTGGCACCCAGACTGGGTAGAACAGCCCGCTTTGGCATGGCAGGCATAGCCCAGGCCTGCACCGAGGCGACGGCCTCTGCGTTCATCCATGTCAGAGCTTCGCCCCGAGGGGAGCCGGGTCTGCGGGACCCTTGTGCGTCTCCGCGCGTCCATGGGGGGACGAAACTAGCGCCAGGAGTGGGAGCCCTCCTCCGTCACCAGACCGGGGGGCGGCTCCTTTCACTGGGGTGGATGAATGTGCCGTCCTGGCCATCCCCCGGGGGGGGATAGTTTCTTTAGGTCAGAGAAGGTGTCCATGTGGGGAGAGAGCCTGCAATGTTCCTGGACGGTTCAAAGGTTTTGTTCATTTTCATTGACATTTCTGCATTTCCTGTAAGATATTTAGAGTTATTTTTAACGCGTCCACTTTGAAAATAGCTTATTGCCATTTTTACAAAGACTGTATACCATATTGCTTTTATTCAAAGTTCCTAAAGTATCTAAGTGAAGTACCTTGCATTTAAAGTGTTTAATGTAAATCTTGAACCTGTGGTTCTTAAAATAAGCTAAGAAAATATATTTTTTAATATAAAATCCTATTGGCCTGGAGTAAGTCTTTGAGTGTGTGTTCCTCATTTATTGCCTGTGTGTGTACAACAAATGCTTAACACTACCCTCTCATAAGTCTACTGCTCGACCACACTACCACAAAATAGAGCATTAGAATTATCTCTTTTTGCCACTATCTTACCTCTAAGGGGAACCCTTGGACTCTGTGCATGCTATTTCTTACTTTGAAATAGTGCATACAGAGCCAACTTCCTACAATTCGGCTCCTTCACTCTGAGGATTGTGTTCCGCTACTCTAAGGATTGGGCTCTTTTACTGTGAATTGGGCTCCTTCCCTCTGAGGATTGGGCTCCTTCCTTCTGAGGATTGGGCTCCTTCAATCTGAGGACTGGGCTCCGCTACTCTGAGGATTGGGCTCTGTCACTAAAGACTGGGCTCTGCCGCTAAGGACTGGACTTCTTCCCTCTGAGGATTGGGCTCCTTCACTCCGAGGATTGGGCTCCTTCACTCTGCGGATTGGGCTGCTTCACTCTGCGGATTGGGCTGCTTCACTCTGCAGATTGGGCTCCTTCACTCTGCAGATTGGGCTCCTTCACTCTGCGGATTGGGCTCCTTCACTCTGCGGATTGGGCTCCTTTACTCTGCGGATTGGGCTCCTTTACTCTGCGGATTGGGCTCCTTTACTCTGAGGATTGGGCTCCTTCACTCTGAGGATTGGGCTCCTTCACTCTGCAGATTGGGCTCCTTCACTCTGCGGATTGGGCTCCTTCACTCTGCAGATTGGGCTCCTTCACTCTGCGGATTGGGCTCCTTCACTCTGCGGATTGGGCTCCTTCACTCTGCAGATTGGTCTCCTTCACTCTGCGGATTGAGCTCCTTCTCTCTGAGGATTGAGCTCCTTCTCTCTGAGGATTGGGCTCCTTCACTCTGAGGATCGGGCTCCTTCACTCCGAGGATTGGGCTCTGTCATTGAGGATTGGGCTCTGTCACTGAGGATTTGGGTCCTTCACTCTGAGGTTTGTGCTTCTTCACTCTGAGGATTGAGCTCCTTCACTCTGCAGATTGGGCTCCTTCACTCTGAGGATTGGGCTCCTTCACTCTGAGGATTGGGCTCCTTCTCTCTGAGGATTGGGCTCCTTCACTCTGAGGATCAAGCTCCTTCACTCTGAGGATCAATCTCCTTCACTCAGAGGACTGGGCTCTGTCATTGAGGATTGGGCTCTGTCACTGAGGATTTGGGTCCTTCACTCTGAGGTTTGTGCTTCTTCATTCTGAGGTTTGTGCTTCTTCACTCTGAGGATTGGGCTCCTTCTCTCTGAGGATCGAGCTTCTTCACTCTGAGGATCGAGCTCCTTCACTCCGAGGATTGGGCTCCTTCTCTCTGAGGATTGGGCTCCTTCTCTCTGAGGATTGGGCTCCTTCTCTCTGAGGATTGGGCTCCTTCTCTCTGAGGATCGGGCTCCTTCACTCCGAGGATTGGGCTCTGTCATTTAGGATTGGGCTCTGTCACTGAGGATTTGGGTCCTTCACTCTGAGGTTTGTGCTTCTTCACTCTGAGGATTGGGCTTCACTCTGAGGATTAGGCTGTGTCACTGAGGATTGGGCTCCTTCACTCTGAGGATTGGACTCTTTCACTGAGGATACAATAGGGTCTCTCTGAAGATTGAGTACTGTTAGTTGGAAGGCAAGGTGCTGTCAGTCTGAGACCTGTGCTGTCAACCCGATGTTTGATTCTGTTAGGGTCTGTCACTGTGGGTTGGGGTCAGTCATTCTGTGTTTGGTTCTGTCACTATCGGATACGTTTTGTTGCTCTCTGTTTTTTCTGTCATTCTTAGGCTTGGATGTTGTTGCTCTCTGGGTTGGGTTTCCTTTGTCTCTGAATAGTTTTCTCTCTGTTTTGATTGAGTTCCCTTAAATTCTGGATTTGCTTCTGTCACTCTACGGACAGACTGTCTCTATCTCTCTCTCTTAGATTATAGTATTTTACCACACACTGGGTGGGTTCTGTCACTCTAGGATAGTCTGTGTTTCTTAGGATTGGCTTCTCTTACTCTGCAGTGGGTTCTGTCATTCTACAGACAGACTGTCTCTCTTGGGATTTATGTTTCTTGCTGCACACTGGGTCGGTTCTGTCACTCTAGGATAGTCTTTGTCTATCTCTTAGGAGTGGGTTCTCTGACTCCACATGAGGTTCTGTCAACCTAGTGCTTTGCTGTCCCTCCTAGGATTTGGTTCTCTTACTCTGCACTGGGTTCCGTCACTCTAGGGATTGGCTGTCTCTCCTAGGATTGGGTTCTCTTACTCTGCACTGGGTTCTGTCACTCTAGGGATTGGCTGTCTCTCCTAGGATTGGGTTCTCTTACTCTGCACTGGGTTCTGTCACTCTAGGGATTGGCTGTCTCTCCTAGGATTGGTTCTCTTACTATGCACTGGGTTCTGTCACTCTGGGGATTGGCTGTCTCTCCTAGGATTGGGTTCTCTTACTCTGCGCTTGGTGCTGTCACTCTGGGGATTGGCTGTCCCTCCTAGGATTTGGTTCTCTTACTCTGCACTTGGTGCTGTCACTCTAGGGAGTGGCTGTCTCTCCTAGGATTTGGTTCTCTTACTCTGCACTTGGTGCTGTCACTCTGGGGATTGGCTGTCCCTCCTAGGATTTGGTTCTCTTACTCTGCACTTGGTGCTGTCCCTCTGGGGATTGGCTGTCCCTCCTAGGATTTGGTTTTCTTACTCTGCACTTGGTGCTGTCCCTCCTAGTATTTGGTTCTCTTACTCTGCTCTTGGTGCTGTCCCTCTGGGGATTAGCTGTCCCTCCTAGCATTGGGTTCTCTTACTCCGCGCTTGGTTCTGTCACCCTTGGGATTGGCTGTCCCTCCTAGCATTGGGTTCTCTTACTCTGCGCTTGGTTCTGTCACTCTTGGGATTGGCTGTCCCTCCTAGCATTGGGTTCTCTTACTCTGCACTTGGTGCTGTCACTCTGGGGATTGGCTGTCCCTCCTAGGATTTGGTTCTCTTACTCTGCACTTGGTGCTGTCCCTCTGGGGATTGGCTGTCCCTCCTAGGATTTGGTTCTCTTACTCTGCACTTGGTGCTGTCACTCTGGGGATTGGCTGTCCCTCCTAGGATTTGGTTCTCTTACTCTGCACTTGGTGCTGTCCCTCTGGGGATTGGCTGTCCCTCCTAGGATTTGGTTCTCTTACTCTGCACTTGGTGCTGTCACTCTGGGGATTGGCTGTATCTCCTAGGATTTGGTTCTATTACTCTGCACTGGGTTCGGTCACTCTGGGGATTGGCTGTCCATCCTAGGATTTGGTTCTCTTACTCTGCACGGGGTTCTGTCACTCTAGGGATTGGCTGTCTCTCCTAGGATTTGGTTCTCTTACTCTGCACTGGGTTCTGTCACTCTGGGGATTGGCTGTCCCTCCTAGGATTTGGTTCTCTTACTCTGCACTTGGTGCTGTCCCTCTGGGGATTGGCTGTCCCTCCTAGGATTTGGTTCTCTTACTCTGCACTTGGTGCTGTCCCTCTGGGGATTGGCTGTCCCTCCTAGGATTTGGTTCTCTTACTCTGCACTTGGCGCTGTCCCTCTGGGGATTGGCTGTCCCTCCTAGGATTTGGTTCTCTTACTTTGCACTGCCCCTCTGGGGATTGGCTGTCCCTCCTAGGATTTGGTTCTCTTACTCTGCACTTGGTGCTGTCCCTCTGGGGATTGGCTGTCCCTCCTAGGATTTGGTTCTCTTACTCTGCACTTGGTGCTGTCCCTCTGGGGATTGGCTGTCCCTCCTAGGATTTGGTTCTCTTACTTTGCACTTGGCGCTGCCCCTCTGGGGATTGGCTGTCCCTCCTAGGATTTGGTTCTCTTACTCTGCACTTGGCGCTGCCCCTCTGGGGATTGGCTGTCCCTCCTAGGATTTGGTTCTCTTACTCTGCACTTGGTGCTGTCCCTCTGGGGATTGGCTGTCCCTCCTAGGATTTGGTTCTCTTACTCTGCACTTGGTGCTGCCCCTCTGGGGATTGGCTGTCCCTCCTAGGATTTGGTTCTCTTACTCTGCACTTGGCGCTGTCCCTCTGGGGATTGGCTGTCCCTCCTAGGATTTGGTTCTCTTACTCTGCACTTGGCGCTGTCCCTCTGGGGATTGGCTGTCCCTCCTAGGATTTGGTTCTCTTACTCTGCACTTGGTGCTGTCACTCTGGGGATTGGCTGTATCTCCTAGGATTTGGTTCTATTACTCTGCACTGGGTTCGGTCACTCTGGGGATTGGCTGTCCATCCTAGGATTTGGTTCTCTTACTCTGCACGGGGTTCTGTCACTCTAGGGATTGGCTGTCTCTCCTAGGATTTGGTTCTCTTACTCTGCACTGGGTTCTGTCACTCTGGGGATTGGCTGTCCCTCCTAGGATTTGGTTCTCTTACTCTGCACTTGGTGCTGTCCCTCTGGGGATTGGCTGTCCCTCCTAGGATTTGGTTCTCTTACTCTGCACTTGGTGCTGTCCCTCTGGGGATTGGCTGTCCCTCCTAGGATTTGGTTCTCTTACTCTGCACTTGGCGCTGCCCCTCTGGGGATTGGCTGTCCCTCCTAGGATTTGGTTCTCTTACTCTGCACTTGGCGCTGTCCCTCTGGGGATTGGCTGTCCCTCATAGGATTTGGTTCTCTTACTCTGCACTTGGCGCTGTCCCTCTGGGGATTGGCTGTCCCTCCTAGGATTTGGTTCTCTTACTCTGCACTTGCTGCTGTCCCTCTGGGGATTGGCTGTCCCTCCTAGGATTTGGTTCTCTTACTCTGCACTTGGTGCTGCCCCTCTGGGGATTGGCTGTCCCTCCTAGGATTTGGTTCTCTTACTCTGCACTTGGTGCTGCCCCTCTGGGGATTGGCTGTCCCTCCTAGGATTTGGTTCTCTTACTCTGCACTTGGTGCTGTCCCTCTGGGGATTGGCTGTCCCTCCTAGGATTTGGTTCTCTTACTCTGCACTGGGTTCTGTCACTCTGGGGATTGGCTGTCCCTCCTAGGATTTGGTTCTCTTACTCTGCACTTGGTGCTGTCCCTCTGGGGATTGGCTGTCCCTCCTAGGATTAGGTTCTCTTACTCTGCACTTGGTGCTGTCCCTCTGGGGATTGGCTGTCCCTCCTAGGATTTGGTTCTCTTACTCTGCACTTGGTGCTGCCCCTCTGGGGATTGGCTGTCCCTCCTAGGATTTGGTTCTCTTACTCTGCACTTGGTGCTGTCCCTCTGGGGATTGGCTGTCCCTCATAGGATTTGGTTCTCTTACTCTGCACTTGGTGCTGTCCCTCTGGGGATTGGCTGTCCCTCCTAGGATTTGGTTCTCTTACTCTGCACTTGGCGCTGTCCCTCTGGGGATTGGCTGTCCCTCCTAGGATTTGGTTCTCTTACTTTGCACTGCCCCTCTGGGGATTGGCTGTCCCTCCTAGGATTTGGTTCTCTTACTCTGCACTTGGTGCTGTCCCTCTGGGGATTGGCTGTCCCTCCTAGGATTTGGTTCTCTTACTCTGCACTTGGTGCTGTCCCTCTGGGGATTGGCTGTCCCTCCTAGGATTTGGTTCTCTTACTTTGCACTTGGCGCTGCCCCTCTGGGGATTGGCTGTCCCTCCTAGGATTTGGTTCTCTTACTCTGCACTTGGCGCTGCCCCTCTGGGGATTGGCTGTCCCTCCTAGGATTTGGTTCTCTTACTCTGCACTTGGCGCTGTCCCTCTGGGGATTGGCTGTCCCTCCTAGGATTTGGTTCTCTTACTCTGCACTTGGTGCTGCCCCTCTGGGGATTGGCTGTCCCTCCTAGGATTTGGTTCTCTTACTCTGCACTTGGTGCTGTCCCTCTGGGGATTGGCTGTCCCTCCTAGGATTTGGTTCTCTTACTCTGCACTTGGTGCTGTCCCTCTGGGGATTGGCTGTCCCTCCTAGGATTTGGTTCTCTTACTCTGCACTTGGTGCTGTCACTCTGGGGATTGGCTGTATCTCCTAGGATTTGGTTCTATTACTCTGCACTGGGTTCGGTCACTCTGGGGATTGGCTGTCCATCCTAGGATTTGGTTCTCTTACTCTGCACGGGGTTCTGTCACTCTAGGGATTGGCTGTCTCTCCTAGGATTTGGTTCTGTTACTCTGCACTGGGTTCTGTCACTCTGGGGATTGGCTGTCCCTCCTAGGATTTGGTTCTCTTACTCTGCACTTGGTGCTGTCCCTCTGGGGATTGGCTGTCCCTCCTAGGATTTGGTTCTCTTACTCTGCACGGGTTCTGTCACTCTAGGGATTGGCTGTCTCTCCTAGGATTTGGTTCTGTTACTCTGCACTGGGTTCTGTCACTCTGGGGATTGGCTGTCCCTCCTAGGATTTGGTTCTCTTACTCTGCACTTGGCGCTGTCCCTCTGGGGATTGGCTGTGTCCCTTAGATTGGGCTCTTCTCCTCTGCGCTGTGTTCTATAGCTCTAGGGCCTGTTTCTTCTGTGATTGGGTTCTGTGACAGGCACCACCTCCTGCACCCTGAGACCTGTGCTAACTTTTGAAGCCCCTTCTCTCTCTTACAGTTTACACCAGTCGTTGTCGCAGGAGGTGATTCTGAAGGAACAGTTCCAGGTCGCCATTCACACCTACGAGGAAGCCCTGAAGAACCGTGAGCAGGTGGCGCTAATCACCCTGCAGCAGAACGAGGCGCTAGCAGCCCAGGCGCAGCAGGTGGTGTGCGAGAGCGCCGCCCTGCAGGCGAGACTGCAGCAGGCAGAGTCAGCAGCACAAGCAGCAGACGAGAAGGTGCAGAGGTAAGTGTGCTCGAGAGTGGGGTATGTACCTCAGCAGCGTGCGGGGAACCCCTCAGAAGGGAGCTACTGGGTACTTGTACTCCTTGCATACTGTACTGTGGTGGGGAGCTCAGAGAGAGAGAGAGAGAGAGCGCCTCCTTCTGGAGCCACAGGGAACTACCACTCCGTGCATGCAAGGATCGAGTGCTATAGTACTGCTGAGGAGCTCTAGGAGAGAGCACATCCTTCTGTGGAGCATCTCCTGCTGGGGAGCACAGAGGGGAGCACCTCCTGCTGGGGAGCAAAGAGGGGAGCACCTCCTAATGGGGAGCACAGGGAGGTCAGAGGGGAGTACCTCCTACTGAGGAGCACAGGGAGCTCAGAAGGGGAGCACCGCTTGCTGGGGTACAGAGGCAGCTCATAGGGGAAGCACCCCCTGATGGGGAGCACAGGGAGCTCAGAGGGGATTACCTCCTGATGGGGAGCACAGGAAGGTCAGAGGGGAGCACCTCCTGACAGGGAGCACAGGGCTCAGAGGGAATCACCTCCCGCCGGGGAGAGCAGGGAGCTCAGAGGCGGAGCACCTCCTGCTGGGGAGCACAGGGAGCTCAGAGGGGAGCACCTCTTGCTGGGGAGCACATGGAACTCAGAGGGGAGCGCCTCTTGGTGGGGAGCACAGGGAGCTCAGAGGGGATCACCTCCTGATGGGGAGCACAGGGAAGTCAGAGGGGAGCACCTCCTGACAGGGAGCACAAGTAGCTCACGGGGGAGCAACTCTTGCTGGGGAGCACAGGGAGCTCAGAGGGGAGCACCTCCTGATGGGGAGCACAGGGAGCTCAGAGGGGATTACCTCCTGATGGGGAGCACAGGAAGGTCAGAGGGGAGCACCTCCTGACATGGAGCACAGGTAGCTCACATGGGAGCAACTCTTGCTGGGGAGCACAGGGAGCTCACAAGGGAGCGTCTCCTGCTGGGGAGCACAGGAAGCTCAGAGGGGAGCACCTCCTGCCGGTAAGCACAGGGAGCTCAGAGGGGAGCACCTCCTGATGGGGAGCACAGGGAGCTCAGATGGTAGCGCCTCCTGCTGGGGAGCACAGGGAGCTCAGAGTGAGCGCCTCCTGACAGAAAACTCTTTAAGACCAACTGTTAAAACAAGCTTTTTACTTTTAATTGAAAGATAAGGGCACAGCTTTGTCCACCCTCACTCTGGTCTGCCGCCACGAAAGTGTTAACGTTTGTCCACCAAACATGTATTTACTGAAGGTGAAAAGCTGGTGTTTCAGGACAAAAATAAGCTATTATTGGGGGGAATTCAGCTTGTGTTGCCACAATGAAAAGATTTCATTTGATAACATAATATGTGATTTTTAATAAACTAAATAGCTGATGTTGAGGGTCAGAAAGCTGGCCCTCCTGCTGTTTGAAGAGATGATATGTAATGTTAGTTGAGCCTGTGTGCTGTATGAGCTGTGCATCCTTCTTAGCCTGAGCAGCAGCACTGCTGGGCCTGCAGGAGCTGTGCAGGCCTGCGGTTGCAAGAGGAGTGCATTTGTTTATTTTTTCAGCCATTGCTCTTCCAGGGAATGTGATTTAGAATCTCTCTTTAAGGGTTAAAAATAAGTAAAAGACCTAGCTGGATGGTAAGGTGAGCGACAGATCACAATCACTTTGTGAAGTCCCTCTGTCCCCTATAGCCTTTTACAAACTGTGTTGGAAACACAACCTTTTCACCCGTTAACATAATGTTCATACAATTCTGTTTGGACATTAAATCTGCACCACTTGGGTGGATGTTCAGGCAGTGCTGTTAGAGTCGCGAGCGCCCTTCGAGTGCTGACAGCCTTTTTAGCCGATTGCCTTAGAATTAAACCTTCCTATATCAGACAGGGGCTGTAGGTGCTTTATCTTGTTACAGGCTGCTAAATGTTTCAAGCACTGGCCATCCTTCATCCCCTCTAAGCGCTTCCTTCATCCCCTCTAAGCGCTTCCTTCATACCCCAGCATTCTCTGCTACCGTGGCTGTGCCTGGGTCCTGCCCAACTCCCCTAGCCTGGTCCACTGCTGGGCTTGGGCTGCCGGAAAGACCACTCTTGGTGCCCTCCACAGCGGGGTCTTCTGTTGCTAGGTCTGGATTAGGGGTACACCTGCCATCCTTGGCCTACACTGCAGTGCTTAGGATCAGGGATGGAGTGGACACCACCACCCACCACCCAGACTATTTCACAGGGGTCTGTGGTGGCTGGGACTGGGGAGTGGAGCTGCTGGGGGTACATCTGCCCTCCTTGCCCTACACTGCAGTGCTTAGGACCAGGGATGGAGTGGGCACCACCACCCAGACTATTTCACAGGGGTGTGTGGTGGCTAGGGCCGTGGAGAGGGGCTGCTGGGGGTACACCTGCCCTCCTTGCCCTACACTGCAGTGCTCAGGATCAGGGATGGAGTGGACACCACCACCCAGACTATTTCACCAGGGTCTGTGCTGGCTGGGACCGTGGAGGGGGGCTGCTGGGGGTACACTTGCCCTACACTGCAGTGCTCAGGATCAGGGATGGAGTGGACACCACCACCCAGACTATTTCACAGGGGTCTGTGGTGGCTTAAGCCGAGGAGAGGGGCTGCTGGGGGTACACCTGCCCTCCTTGCCCTACACTGCAGTGCTTAGGATCAGGGATGGAGTGGGCACCACCACACAGACTATTTCACAGGGGTCTGTGGTGTCTGGGACCGTGGAGGGGGGCTGCTGGTAGTACACCTGTCCTCCTTGGCCTGCACTGCAGTGCTTAGGATCAGGGATGGAGTGGACACCACCACCCACCACCCAGACTATTTCACAGGGGTCTGTGGTGGCTGGGACTGGGGAGTGGAGCTGCTGGGGGTACATCTGCCCTCCTTGCCCTACACTGCAGTGCTTAGGACCAGGGATGGAGTGGGCACCACCACCCAGACTATTTCACAGGGGTGTGTGGTGGCTAGGGCCGTGGAGAGGGGCTGCTGGGGGTACACCTGCCCTCCTTGCCCTACACTGCAGTGCTCAGGATCAGGGATGGAGTGGACACCACCACCCAGACTATTTCACCGGGGTCTGTGCTGGCTGGGACCGTGGAGGGGGGCTGCTGGGGGTACACCTGCCCTCCTTGCCCTACACTGCAGTGCTCAGGATCAGGGAGGGAGTGGACACCACCACCCAGACTATTTCACAGGGGTATATGCTGGCTGGAACAGTGGAGGGGGGCTGATGGGGGTACACCTGCCCTCCTTGCCCTACACTGCAGTGCTTAGGATCAGGGATGGAGTGGACACCACCACCCACTACCCAGACTATTTCACAGGGGTCTGTGGTGGCTGGGGCCGTGGAGGGGGGCTGCCGGGGGTACACTTGCCCTCCTTGCCCCACACTGCAGTGCTTAGGATCAGGGATGGGGCGGACACCACTACCCAGACTATTTCCCAGGGGTTTGTGGTGGCTGGGACCGTGGAGGGGGGCTGCTTGGGGTACACCTGCCCTCCTTGCCCTACACTGCAGTGCTTAGGATTAGGGATGGAGTAGGCACCACCACCCAGACTATTTCACAGCGGTCTGTGGTGGCTAGGACCTTGGAGGGGGATGCTGGGGGTACCCCTGCCCTCCTTGCCGTACACTGCTGTGCTTAGGATCAGGGATGGAGTGGACACCACCACCCAGACTATTTCACAGGGGTCTGTGGTGGCTGGAACCGTCGATGGGGGCTGCAGGGGGGGTACACCTGCCCTCCTTGCCCTACACTGCAGTGCTTAGGATCAGGGATGGAGTGGACACCACCACCCAGACTATTTCACAGGGGTCTGTGGTGGCTGGGACCGTCGATGGGGGCTGCAGGGGGGGTACACCTGCCCTCCTTGGCCTACACTGCAGTGCTTAGGATCAGGGATGGAGTGGACGCCCCCACCCAGACTATTTCACAGGGTCTGTGGTGGCTGGGACTGTGGAGGGGGGCTGCTGGGGTTACACCTGCCCTCCTTGGACTGCACTGCAGTGCTTAGGATCAGGGATGGAGTGGACACCACCACTCAGATTATTTCACCGGGGTCTGTGGTGGCTGGGACCGTGGAGGGGGCTGCCGGGGATACACCTGCCCTCCTTGCCCTACACTGCAGTGCTTAGGATAAGGGATGGAGTGGACACCACCACCCAGACTATTTCACAGGGCTCTGTGGTGGCTGGGACCGTGGAGGGGGGCTGCTGGGGGTATACCTGCCCTCCTTGCCCTACATTGCAGTGCTTAGGATCAGGGATGAAGTGGACACCACCATCCAGACTATTTCACAGGGGTCTGTGCTGGCTGGGACCGTGGAGGGGGGCTGCCTTGGACTGGCCATTTTTAGGTTGAGCAGCGCTCAAGTGCTTCTTTTCTGACGCGTTGGTATCTCTGTGCCCCTTTTACCACGCCCACTGCATGCCTCTCACTATCACTCGTTCATGGGCTTGCCTTTCAAAAATCCTTTGTCCTGACTGTTGAAGCTTTACATTTGTCCCTCCTTGGGGCAGTTTTGTTACCACCTTGGACACCAACCCTGTTACATGGATAATTGCACAATTAACAATACGTTTAACTGCAAGCAAACTTCTTTTCCCTGTTGTGTCTCGCCTTTGCGCTCATGATCATGGCATCCGTGGCGCTTTGAATCGGTTTGCTTATGTCAACTGTTTTACTTTTCATTTTTAATTTATGTGGCAAGAAAAGTCCAGTTAGGAATTTACAACGCTAATTGCTCTAACTGGAGCAAATGTGAGACCCATTGCATTGCAAATGCTTCTTAAATCTAGGGCCTGCAATCCACCCACGGCAAGCACACAGATAGTTCTGGAGTGGCACAAAACACTGTGTCATGTGTGTGCATGGTAGAGTATGTCATATGAATGCAGCACTGCATTGTGCTGCTTTGTAAAAGTGGCAGTGTGTGACCTGCTTGGCTCATACATTTGCCTGGCTCTCATTTATTATTCAGCTGGTCTTAGTAGCATGCTCTGGTGTGCGACGTTGTTTCAGCAGATTATGGTTCTGTGTATTTATTGGTGTTGCCAAGAATGTTCCTTACTGTTCCAAATGCCAAGCTAATACCCTAAGTCACTCCAACTCTAATAGTGCCCCAGGACACCTTCTGTCTTTTTAGTGGGGTTTTTCACTTCGTCTGTTGATTAACCACAGTCTCACACCCCCTAATATTACTGACTAAGCTACGCCCCTTGTGGAGGTGTCTTTAAGGTTTGTGGAAGTGGACGCAGGTGTTGAGGTATGCTAACCCATGGTTATTGTGCCTTGAAAGTGTGGGTGAGGACCCTGAATTGTCCTCATGTTTGTATGGGAAATCAGTAGAGCTCCTTCAGGTGCGGTGTGATGCGAGTGTGGCATGGGAGGTGGAGCTCCTTGAGGTGTGGTGTGCTGTGAGTGCGGCGTGGGAGTTTGAACTCCAGGTGTGGTGCAAGTGTAGCATGGGTGATTGCGCTCTTTCTGGTGTGATGCGATTATGGTGTGGGAGGTGGAGCTCCTTGAGGTGTGGTGTAATGTGAGTGCGGCGTGAGAGGTTGAACTCCAGGTGTGATGCGAGTGCGGCATGGGAGGTTGAGCTCCTTCAGGTGTGATTTGAGTGTGGCGTGGGAGGTTGGGCTCCCTCAGGTATGGTGTGATGCGAGTGCGGTGTGGGAGGTTGAGCTCCTTCAGGTGTGGTGTGATGTGAGTGCAGCATGGGAGGTTGAGCTCCTTCGGGTATGGTGTGATGTGAGTGCAGTGTGGGAGGTTGAGCTCCTTCAGGTGTGGTGAGATGTGATGTGAGTGCAGCGTGGGAGGTTGAGCTCCTTCAGGTATGGTGTGATGTGAGTGCAGCGTGGGAGGTTGAGCTGCTTCAGGTACGGTGTGATGCGTGTGCGGCGTGGGAGGTTGAGCTCCTTCAGGTGTAGTGTGGTGTGATGTGAGTGCAGCGTGGGAGGTTGAGCTCCTTCAGGTGTGGTGTGGTGTGATGTGAGTGAGGCGAGGAGGTTGAGCTCCTTCAGGTGTGTGAGATGCGAGTGCGGTGTGGGAGGTTGAGCTCCTTCAGGTGTGGTGTGGTGTGAGTGCAGCGTGGGAGGTTGAGCTCCTTCAGGTGTGGTGTGATGTGAGTGCGGCATGGGAGGTTGAGCTCTTTCAGGTGTGTGTGATGCGAGTGCTGTGTGGGAGGTTGAGCTCCTTCAGGTGTGGTGTGATGTGGGTGTGGCATGGGAGGTTGAGCTCCTTCAGGTGTGGTGTGATGTGGGTGTGGCATGTGAGGTTGAGCTCCTTCAGGTGTGGTGTGATGTGAGTGCAGGGTGGGAGGGTGAGCTCCTTCAGATATGGTGTGATGCGAGTGTGGCGTGGGAGGTTGAGCTCCTTCAGGCGTGGTGTGATGTGAGTGCAGCGTAGGAGGGTGAGCTTGTAGGAGGCTGGACTGGCTTGTAGTGAGAACCAAGGGGTACTTGCACCTTGCACCAGGCCCAGTTATCCCTTATTAGTGTATAGGGTATCTAGCAGCTTAGGCTGATAGATAATGGTAGCTTAGCAGAGCAGCTTAGGCTGAACTAGGAGACGTGTGAAGCTACTACAGTACCACTTAGTGTCATAGGCACAATATCATAAGAAAACACAATACACAGTTATACTAAAAATAAAGGTACTTTATTTTTATGACTGTAGGAGGCTGGACTGGCTTGTAGTGAGTACCAAGGGGTACTTGCACCTTGCACCAGGCCCAGTTATCCCTTATTAGTGTATAGGGTGTCTAGCAGCTTAGGCTGATAGATAATGGTAGCTTAGCAGAGCAGCTTAGGCTGAACTAGGAAACGTGTGAAGCTACTACAGTACCACTTAGTGTCATATGCACAATATCATAAGAAAACACAATACACAGTTATACTAAAAATAAAGGTACTTTATTTTTATGACAATATGCCAAAGTATCTTAGAGTGTACCCTCAGTGAGAGGATAGGAAATATACACAAGATATATATACACAATAGCAAAAATATGCAGTATAGTCTTAGAAAACAGTGCAAACAATGTATAGTTACAATAGGATGCAATGGGGAAACATAGGGATAGGGGCAACACAAACCATATACTCCAAAAGTGGAATGCGAACCACGAATGGACCCCAAACCTATGTGACCTTGTAGAGGGTCGCTGGGACTATTAGAAAATAGTGAGAGTTAGAAAAATAACCCTCCCCAAGACCCTGAAAAGTGAGTGCAAAGTGCACTAAAGTTCCCCTAAGGACAAAGTAGTCGTGTTAGAGGAATAATGCAGGAAAGACACAAACCAGCAATGCAACAACTGTGGATTTCCAATCTAGGGTACCTGTGGAACAAGGGGACCAAGTCCAAAAGTCACAAGCAAGTCGGAGATGGGCAGATGCCCAGGAAATGCCAGCTGCGGGTGCAAAGAAGCTTCTACTGGACAGAAGAAGCTGCGGTTTCTGCAGGAACGCAAAGGGCTAGAGACTTCCCCTTTGGTGGACTTATCCCTCTCGCCTTGGAGAGTCGTGCAGAAGTGTTTTCCCGCCGGAAGGACGCCAACAAGCCTTGCTAGTCGCAAATCGTGCGTTTGGCGTTTTTGGACGCTGCCAGGGCCCAGGAGGGACCAGGAGGGACCAGGAGGTCGCAAATTGGACCTGAAGAGAGAGGGGACGTCGAGCAAGACAAAGAGCCCTCACTGAAGCAGGTAGCACCCGGGGAAGTGCCAGAAACAGGCACTACGAGGATGCGTGAAACGGTGCTCGCCGAAGTTGCACAAAGGAGTCCCACGTCGCCGGAGACCAACTTAGAAAGTCATGCAATGCAGGTTAGAGTGCCGTGGACCCAGGCTTGGCTGTGCACAAAGGATTTCCGCCGGAAGTGCACAGGGGCCGGAGTAGCTGCAAAGTCGCGGTTCCCAGCAATGCAGCCCAGCGAGGTGAGGCAAGGACTTACCTCCACCAAACTTTGGCTGAAGAGTCACTGGACTGTGGGGGTCACTTGGACAGAGTCGCTGGATTCGAGGGACCTCGCTCGTCGTGCTGAGAGGAGACCCAAGGGACCGGTAATGCAGCTTTTTGGTGCCTGCGGTTGCAGGGGGAAGATTCCGTCGACCCACGGGAGATTTCTTCGGAGCTTCTGGTGCAGGGAGGAGGCAGACTACCCTCACAGCATGCACAAGCAGGAAATCAGTCGAGAAGGCGGCAGGATCAGCGTTACAGAGTTGCAGTAGTCGTCTTTGCTACTATGTTGCAGGTTTGCAGGCTTCCAGCGCGGTCAGCAGTCGATTCCTTATCAGAAGGTGAAGAGGGAGATGCAGAGGAACTCGGATGAGCTCTTGCATTCGTTATCTAAAGTTTCCCCAGAGACAGAGACCCTAAATAGCCAGAAAAGAGGGTTTGGCTACCTAGGAGGGAGGATAGGCTACTAACACCTGAAGGAGCCTATCAGCAGGAGTCTCTGACGTCACCTGGTGGCACTGGCCACTCAGAGCAGTCCAGTGTGCCAGCAGCACCTCTGTTTCCAAGATGGCAGAGGTCTGGAGCACACTGGAGGAGCTCTGGACACCTCCCAGGGGAGGTGCAGGTCAGGGGAGTGGTCACTCCCCTTTCCTTTGTCCAGTTTCGCGCCAGAGCAGGGGCTAAGGGGTCCCTGAACCGGTGTAGACTGGCTTATGCAGAATTGGGCACATCTGTGCCCAAGAAAGCATTTCCAGAGGCTGGGGGAGGCTACTCCTCCCCTGCCTTCACACCATTTTCCAAAGGGAGAGGGTGTCACACCCTCTCTCAGAGGAAGTTCTTTGTTCTGCCATCCTGGGCCAGGCCTGGCTGGACCCCAGGAGGGCAGATGCCTGTCTGAGGGGTTGGCAGCAGCAGCAGCTGCAGTGAAACCCCAGTAAGGGCAGTTTGGCAGTACCAGGGTCTGTGCTACAGACCACTGGGATCATGGGATTGTGCCAACCATGCCAGGATGGCATAGAGGGGGCAATTCCATGATCATAGACATGTTACATGGCCATATTCGGAGTTACCATTGTGAAGCTACATATAGGTAGTGACCTATATGTAGTGCACGCGTGTAATGGTGTCCCCGCACTCACAAAGTTCAGGGAATTGGCTCTGAACAATGTGGGGGCACCTTGGCTAGTGCCAGGGTGCCCTCACACTAAGTAACTTTGCACCTAACCTTTACCAGGTAAAGGTTAGACATATAGGTGACTTATAAGTTACTTAAGTGCAGTGTAAAATGGCTGTGAAATAACGTGGACGTTATTTCACTCAGGCTGCAGTGGCAGGCCTGTGTAAGAATTGTCAGAGCTCCCTATGGGTGGCAAAAGAAATGCTGCAGCCCATAGGGATCTCCTGGAACCCCAATACCCTGGGTACCTCAGTACCATATACTAGGGAATTATAAGGGTGTTCCAGTAAGCCAATGTAAATTGGTAAAAATGGTCACTAGCCTGTTAGTGACAATTTGGAAAGAAATGAGAGAGCATAACCACTGAGGTTCTGATTAGCAGAGCCTCAGTGAGACAGTTAGTCACTACACAGGTAACACATTCAGGCACACTTATGAGTACTGGGGCCCTGGGTTACCAGGGTCCCAGTGACACATACAACTAAAACAACATATATACAGTGAAAAATGGGGGTAACATGCCAGGCAAGATGGTACTTTCCTACACAACCCCCCCCCAAACGAAGGACAATAAGACTAGCCATGACCTGATGAGTCTTCATTGTCTAAGTGGAAATATCTGGAGAGTCCATCTGCATTGGAGTGGCTACTCCCAGGTCTATGTTCCACTGTATAGTCCATTCCCTGTAGGGATATGGACCACCTCAACAATTTAGGATTTTCACCTTTCATTTGTTTTAGCCAAAGTAGAGGTTTGTGGTCTGTCTGAACAATGAAGTGAGTGCCAAACAGGTATGGCCTCAACTTCTTCAGAGCCCAGACCACAGCAAAGGCCTCCCTCTCAATGGCAGACCAACGCTTTTCTCTAGGGGTCAACCTCCTACTAATAAAAGCAACAGGTTGATCCTGGCCCTTAGAATTAAGTTGTAATAGGACTGCCCCTACTCCTAATTCAGATGCATCAGTCTGGACATAGAATTTTTTAGAGTAACAAGGGCTTTTCAGGACAAGTGCAGAGCACATGGCCTGCTTCAGCTCCTCAAAAGCTTTCTGACAGTTTGCTGTCCATAATACCTTTTTAGGCATTTTCTTGGATGTGAGGTCATTAAGAGGGGCTGCAATGGAGCTATAGTTCTTAATGAACCTCCTGTAATACCCAGTGAGGCCTAGGAAGGCTCTCACCTGAGTCTGAGTGGTAGGGGGAACCCAATCAATAATTGTTTGGATTTTCCCCTGTAGTGGTGCAATCTGTTCCCCACCAACAAGGTGTCCCAGATAAACCACCTTACCCTGCCCTATCTGGCACTTTGAAGCCTTGATAGTGAGGCCTGCCTTTTGCAGAGCCTCCAAAACTTTCCATAGGTGGACCAGGTGATCATCCCAGCTGGAGCTAAAGACAGCTATATCGTCCAAATATGCTGCACTGAAAGCTTCCAGCCCTTGCAGGACTGTGTTCACCAACCTCTGAAAAGTGGCAGGTGCATTTTTCAAACCAAAAGGCATTACAGTAAACTGGTAATGTCCTCCAATGGTGGAAAATGCAGTCTTAGGTTTAGCATCTTCTGACAATTTGATCTGCCAATACCCTGCAGTCAAATCAAAAGTGCTTAGATACTTGGCAGATGCCAGTGTATCTATGAGCTCATCTGCCCTGGGTATAGGGTGAGCATCAGTTTTGGTTACCAAGTTGAGACCTCTATAGTCTACACAAAACCGCATTTCCTTCTTTCCATCTTTAGAATTGGGTTTTGGTACCAGTACCACAGGAGAAGCCCATGGACTGTCAGAGTGCTCAACCACTCCTAGTTCCAACATTTTCTGAACTTCTTGCTTTATGCAGTCCCTGACATGGTCAGGCTGCCTATAGATCTTACTTTTGACAGGTAAACTGTCTCCAGTATCTATAGTGTGCTCACACCAAGAAGTGGTGCCTGGCACAGTAGAGAAGAGTTCTGAAAATTGTCCTAGGAGATTTATGCAATTGTCTTTCTGCTCAGCAGTAAGACAATCTGCCAAAACTACACCTTCCACAAGAGCATCTTGTTCTGTGGAAGAAAAGAGATCAGGTAGAGGATCACTGTCTTCTTCCTGTCCCTCATCAGTTGCCATGAGCAGGGTGAGATCAGCCCTGTCATAGTAGGGTTTCAGGCGGTTGACATGGAGCACCCTAAGGGGACTCCTGGCAGTGCCTAAGTCAACTAAATAGGTGACTTCTCCCTTCTTTTCAACAATTGTGTGGGGTCCACTCCATTTATCTTGGAGTGCTCTTGGGGCCACAGGCTCCAAGACCCACACTTTCTGCCCTGGTTGGTACTGAACCAAAACAGCCTTCTGATCATGCCATTGCTTCTGGAGCTCTTGGCTGGCCTGAAGGTTTTTACTGGCCTTTTTCATGTACTCAGCCATCCTTGATCTGAGGCCAAGTACATAATCCACAATATCCTGCTTAGGAGTTTTTAAAGGTTGTTCCCAACCCTCCTTTACAAGTGTGAGTGGACCCCTAACAGGGTGTCCAAAAAGAAGTTCAAAGGGGCTGAAGCCCACTCCTTTCTGGGGTACCTGCCTGTAGGCAAAAAGGAGGCATGGTAGAAGGATATCCCATCTCCTGCGGAGTTTTTCAGGGAGACCCATAATCATGCCTTTGAGAGTTTTATTAAATCTCTCCACCAGTCCATTTGTTTGTGGATGATAGGGTGTTGTGAACTTGTACGTTACACCACACTCCTTCCACATGGCCTTTAAGTATGCAGACATGAAATTGCTTCCTCTGTCTGATACTACTTCCTTTGGGAAGCCCACCCTGGAAAATATTCCAGGAGGGCCTTTGCCACTGCAGGTGCTGTAGTGGTCCTTAAAGGAATAGCTTCAGGATATCTTGTGGCATGGTCCACTACCACTAAGATAAACCTATTGCCTGAAGCAGTAGGAGGGTCAAGGGGGCCAACTATGTCAACCCCTACCCTTTCAAAGGGAACCCCAACCACAGGCAGTGGAATAAGGGGTGCCTTTGGTGTGCCACCTGTCTTGCCACTGGCTTGACAGGTTTCACAGGACTTACAAAATTCCTTTGTGTCCTCAGACATCCTAGGCCAATGAAACAATGGAACCAATCTGTCCCAAGTTTTCATTTGACCCAGGTGTCCAGCTAGGGGAATGTCATGTGCCAGTGTTAGGAGGAACTTTCTGTACTCCTGAGGAATCACTAATCTCCTGGCAGCTCCAGGTTTAGGATCCCTATGCTCAGTGTACAAGAGGTTGTCCTCCCAGTAAACTCTGTGAGAGTCACTGACATCCCCATTAGCCTGTTTGACAGCTTGCTGTCTGAGACCCTCTAATGTGGGACAGGTTTGCTGTGCCACACTCAGCTCCTCTCTGGCAGGCCCCCCTTCACCCAAAAGCTCAGCAGTGTCTGCTTCCAGCTCCTCTGGTGTAGGTTCTGCACAGGGAGGGAATTCTTCTTCCTCAGAAGTTGAATCCACTGTAGAGGGAGGGATAGTAGGAAGTGGTTTGCTTCTACTAGCCCTAGCTTTAGGGAGCACTTGGTCCATTGTTCCAGGATCCAAGCTTCCCTGTCCTTTTTGCTTTTTGGCCTGAGCCCTTGTTAAAGCAAAAATATGCCCTGGGATGCCCAGCATTGCTGCATGGGCCTCCAACTCCACATCTGACCAAGCTGATGTCTCCAAATCTTTCCCTAATAGACAGTCTACAGGTAAATCTGAAGCTACCACAACTTTCTTTGGACCAGTTACCCCCCCCAGTTGAGATTTACAACAGCCATGGGGTGGCTTTGTGTTATGTTGTGAGCATCGGTTACTTGGTACTGGTGTCCAAGTATGTGTTGTTCAGGGTGCACCAGTTTCTCAATCACCATTGTGACACTGGCACCTGTGTCCCTGTAGGCCTGGACATCAACACCATTTATTAGGGTTAGTTGCTTGTACTTCTCCAAGTTATGGGGGCAAGCAACCAAAGTGGCTAAATCAATAGCCCCTTCAGAGACTAAAGTAGCCTCTGTGGTCTCCCTAATTAGACCAACCCCAACTAAATTACCAAAAGTGACCCCAGCTACTCCCTTAGATTGGCTATTAGTAGGTTTGCTCCCACCACCACTGCTATTAGTAGGGACACTAGGTGTAGCAGTAGGGGTTGTAGTGGTAGGAGCAGTGGTGCCTTTCTTTGGACAACTGGGATCTGTTGTCCAATGGCCTTTTATTTTACATAAATAGCACCATGGTTTCTTTTCCTTGTTCTGATTAAAGGAGGATTTGGACCCACCACCCCCACCAGAGTGTTTTTGTGGGCCTGATGAAGACTCATTTTTAGATTTGTCCCCACCTTTGTCTGAAGACTTACCATCCTTCTTTTTGTTGCCATCTTTGTCACCCCCTGTATGAACGTTTCTGTTCACTCTTGTTCTGACCCATTTGTCTGCCTTCTTTCCCAATTCTTGGGGAGAGGTCAGATCAGAGTCCACCAAGTACTGGTGCAACAAATCAGACACACAATTATTAAGAATATGCTCTCTCAGGATTAAGTTATACAGGCTGTCATAATCAGTAACTTTACTGCCATGTAACCACCCCTCCAAGGCCTTCACTGAATGGTCAATAAAATCAACCCAGTCTTGTGAAGACTCCTTTTTGGTCTCTCTGAACTTTATCCTGTACTGTTCAGTGGTTAAGCCATAACCATCCAGGAGTGCATTCTTAAGAACTTGGAAATTATTAGCATCATTTTCTTTCACAGTAAGGAGCCTATCCCTACCTTTTCCACTAAATGATAGCCATAGGATAGCAGCCCACTGCCTTTGAGGGACATCCTGTACAACACAGGCCCTCTCAAGTGCAGCAAACCACTTGTTAATGTCATCCCCCTCCTTATAAGGGGGAACTATCTTGTGCAGATTCCTGGAATCATGCTCTTTTGCAGGATGACTATGGGGAATACTGCTGCTGCCACCATGGGTATCTAAACCCAACTTCTGTCTTTCCTTCTCTAATTCAAAAGACTGTCTATCCAAATCCAGCTGTTGCTTTTTAAGCTTCAGTCTGGTTTGTTCCACCCTCAACTTATTGAGTTCCCTCTCTAACATTCTGTCATCAGGGTTGGTGGGAGGGACATTTCTAGAAACAGAGCTATGATGGGAATGAACAGAAGGAGACCTGTCCCTTACAGAAGCCACCCTAACAGCTTGGTTTACAGAAACATTACTACCAGTATGGTGAGAATGAATGCTTTTGCTATGATGTGAGACAACACTATTTATTTGGTGTGGCTCATCATCATTACCATCTATGCTAGATTGTCTAGTAATGGGCAGGCTAGGAAGTTTATTTCCTGAATCTTTTCCTGCGGGAGTCCCTGAATCAGATTGGGAACTATTAGGTACTTTTTCAACAGATGGGGCACCTATGGCCTTATCCTGTTCTCTAAGCATGTTAAGTAACAGTTCCAAGGAAGGATTTTTCCCTACACTCAAACCTCTCTCTATACAGAGACTCCTTGCTCTTTTCCAGCTAAGGTTGTCATATGCAAGTTTGGACAGATCAACACTTTGGCCTGTGCCAGACATTTTTTTGAGAGAGTTAAAGTGATAGAAAAAGAGAAAAAAGTTTTCAGAACTTTTTGGAAAGACAGAAAAAACTTTTTAAACTTTTAAGAACTTTTTGAAAGTTTAGAGGTACTTTTCAGCACTTAGAAAAGAGTGAAAAGAGGAAATGCAAAACTTTTTGGCTATGTGTATATACACTGACCTTGTTTTGTATATTTTTCTCTTATGAAAAGTACAATGACAAGAGTGGTAAGTAGTCTCAAGCACTTATCCCACCACTGCACAACCAATGTAGGAGGCTGGACTGGCTTGTAGTGAGTACCAAGGGGTACTTGCACCTTGCACCAGGCCCAGTTATCCCTTATTAGTGTATAGGGTGTCTAGCAGCTTAGGCTGATAGATAATGGTAGCTTAGCAGAGCAGCTTAGGCTGAACTAGGAGACGTGTGAAGCTACTACAGTACCACTTAGTGTCATATGCACAATATCATAAGAAAACACAATACACAGTTATACTAAAAATAAAGGTACTTTATTTTTATGACAATATGCCAAAGTATCTTAGAGTGTACCCTCAGTGAGAGGATAGGAAATATACACAAGATATATATACACAATAGCAAAAATATGCAGTATAGTCTTAGAAAACAGTGCAAACAATGTATAGTTACAATAGGATGCAATGGGGAAACATAGGGATAGGGGCAACACAAACCATATACTCCAAAAGTGGAATGCGAACCACGAATGGACCCCAAACCTATGTGACCTTGTAGAGGGTCGCTGGGACTATTAGAAAATAGTGAGAGTTAGAAAAATAACCCTCCCCAAGACCCTGAAAAGTGAGTGCAAAGTGCACTAAAGTTCCCCTAAGGACAAAGTAGTCGTGTTAGAGGAATAATGCAGGAAAGACACAAACCAGCAATGCAACAACTGTGGATTTCCAATCTAGGGTACCTGTGGAACAAGGGGACCAAGTCCAAAAGTCACAAGCAAGTCGGAGATGGGCAGATGCCCAGGAAATGCCAGCTGCGGGTGCAAAGAAGCTTCTACTGGACAGAAGAAGCTGAGGTTTCTGCAGGAACGAAAAGGGCTAGAGACTTCCCCTTTGGTGGACAGATCCATCTCGCCTTGGAGAGTCGTGCAGAAGTGTTTTCCCGCCGGAAGGACGCCAACAAGCCTTGCTAGTCGCAAATCGTGCGTTTGGCGTTTTTGGACGCTGCCAGGGCCCAGGAGGGACCAGGAGGTCGCAAATTGGACCTGAAGAGAGAGGGGACGTCGAGCAAGACAAAGAGCCCTCACTGAAGCAGGTAGCACCCGGGGAAGTGCCAGAAACAGGCACTACGAGGATGCGTGAAACGGTGCTCACCGAAGTTGCACAAAGGAGTCCCACGTCGCCGGAGACCAACTTAGAAAGTCATGCAATGCAGGTTAGAGTGCCGTGGACCCAGGCTTGGCTGTGCACAAAGGATTTCCGCCGGAAGTGCACAGGGGCCGGAGTAGCTGCAAAGTCGCGGTTCCCAGCAATGCAGCCCAGCGAGGTGAGGCAAGGACTTACCTCCACCAAACTTGGGCTGAAGAGTCACTGGACTGTGGGGGTCACTTGGACAGAGTTGCTGGATTCGAGGGACCTCGCTCGTCGTGCTGAGAGGAGACCCAAGGGACCGGTAATGCAGCTTTTTGGTGCCTGCGGTTGCAGGGGGAAGATTCCGTCGACCCACGGGAGATTTCTTCGGAGCTTCTGGTGCAGGGAGGAGGCAGACTACCCTCACAGCATGCACAAGCAGGAAATCAGTCGAGAAGGCGGCAGGATCAGCGTTACAGAGTTGCAGTAGTCGTCTTTGCTACTATGTTGCAGCTTTGCAGGCTTCCAGCGCGGTCAGCAGTCGATTCCTTATCAGAAGGTGAAGAGGGAGATGCAGAGGAACTCGGATGAGCTCTTGCATTCGTTATCTAAAGTTTCCCCAGAGACAGAGACCCTAAATAGCCGGAAAAGAGGGTTTGGCTACCTAGGAGGGAGGATAGGCTACTAACACCTGAAGGAGCCTATCAGCAGGAGTCTCTGACGTCACCTGGTGGCACTGGCCACTCAGAGCAGTCCAGTGTGCCAGCAGCACCTCTGTTTCCAAGATGGCAGAGGTCTGGAGCACACTGGAGGAGCTCTGGACACCTCCCAGGGGAGGTGCAGGTCAGGGGAGTGGTCACTCCCCTTTCCTTTGTCCAGTTTCGCGCCAGAGCAGGGGCTAAGGCGTTTCCTGAACCGGTGTAGACTGGCTTATGCAGAATTGGGCACATCTGTGCCCAAGAAAGCATTTCCAGAGGCTGGGGGAGGCTACTCCTCCCCTGCCTTCACACCATTTTCCAAAGGGAGAGGGTGTCACACCCTCTCTCAGAGGAAGTTCTTTGTTCTGCCATCCTGGGCCAGGCCTGGCTGGACCCCAGGAGGGCAGATGCCTGTCTGAGGGGTTGGCAGCAGCAGCAGCTGCAGTGAAACCCCAGGAAGGGCAGTTTGGCAGTACCAGGGTCTGTGCTACAGACCACTGGGATCATGGGATTGTGCCAACCATGCCAGGATGGCATAGAGGGGGCAATTCCATGATCATAGACATGTTACATGGCCATATTCGGAGTTACCATTGTGAAGCTACATATAGGTAGTGACCTATATGTAGTGCACGCGTGTAATGGTGTCCCCGCACTCACAAAGTTCAGGGAATTGGCTCTGAACAATGTGGGGGCACCTTGGCTAGTGCCAGGGTGCCCTCACACTAAGTAACTTTGCACCTAACCTTTACCAGGTAAAGGTTAGACATATAGGTGACTTATAAGTTACTTAAGTGCAGTGTAAAATGGCTGTGAAATAACGTGGACGTTATTTCACTCAGGCTGCAGTGGCAGGCCTGTGTAAGAATTGTCAGAGCTCCCTATGGGTGGCAAAAGATATGCTGCAGCCCATAGGGATCTCCTGGAACCCCAATACCCTGGGTACCTCAGTACCATATACTAGGGAATTATAAGGGTGTTCCAGTAAGCCAATGTAAATTGGTAAAAATGGTCACTAGCCTGTTAGTGACAATTTGGAAAGAAATGAGAGAGCATAACCATTGAGGTTCTGATTAGCAGAGCCTCAGTGAGACAGTTAGTCACTACACAGGTAACACATTCAGGCACACTTATGATCACTGGGGCCCTGGGTTACCAGGGTCCCAGTGACACATACAACTAAAACAACATATATACAGTGAAAAATGGGGGTAACATGCCAGGCAAGATGGTACTTTCCTACAATGACAATATGCCAAAGTATCTTAGAGTGTACCCTCAGTGAGAGGATAGGAAATATACACAAGATATATGTACACAATACCAAAAATATGCAGTATAGTCTTAGAAAACAGTGCAAACAATGTATAGTTACAATAGAATGCAATGGGGAAACATAGGGATAGGGGCAACACAAACCATATACTCCAAAAGTGGAATGCGAACCACGAATGGACCCCAAACCTATGTGACCTTGTAGAGGGTCGCTGGGACTTTTAGAAAATAGTGAGAGTTAGAAAAATAACCCTCCCCAAGACCCTGAAAAGTGAGTGCAAAGTGCACTAAAGTTCCCCTAAGGACAAAGAAGTCGTGTTAGAGGAATAATGCAGGAAAGACACAAACCAACAATGCAACAACGCTGGATTTCCAATCTGGGGTACCTGTGGAACAAGGGGACCAAGTCCAAAAGTCACAAGCAAGTCGAAGATGGGCAGATGCCCAGGAAATGCCAGCTGCGGGTGCAAAGAAGCTTCTACTGGACAGAAGAAGCTGCGGTTTCTGCAGGAACGCAAAGGGCTAGAGACTTCCCCTTTGGAGGACGGATCCCCCTCGCCTTGTAGAGTCGTGCAGAAGTGTTTTCCCGCCGAAAGAACGCCAACAAGCCTTGCTAGCTGCAAATCATGCGGTTAGCGTTTTTGGACGCTGCTGTGGCCCAGGAGGGACCAGGAGGTGGCAAATTGGACCAGGGGGTAGAGGGGACGTCGAGCAAGACAAGGAGCCCTCTCAACAGCAGGTAGCACCCGGAGAAGTGCCAGAAACAGGCACTACGAGGATGCGTGAAACGGTGCTCACCCGAAGTTACACAAAGGAGTCCCACGTCGCCGGAGACCAACTTAGAAAGTCGTGCAATGCAGGTTAGAGTGCCGTGGACCCAGGCTTGGCTGTGCACAAAGGATTTCCGCCGGAAGTGCACAGGGGCCGGAGTAGCTGCAAAAGTCGCGGTTCCCAGCAATGCAGTCTAGCGAGGTGAGGCAAGGACTTACCTCCACCAAACTTGGACTGAAGAGTCACTGGACTGTGGGGGCCACTTGGACAGAGTTGCTGGATTCGAGGGACCTCGCTCGTCGTGCTGAGAGGAGACCCAAGGGACCGGTAATGCAGCTTTTTGGTGCCTGCGGTTGCAGGGGGAAGATTCCGTCGACCCACGGGAAATTTCTTCGGAGCTTCTAGTGCAGAGAGGAGGCAGACTACCCCCACAGCATGCACCACCAGGAAAACAGTCGAGAAGGCAGCAGGATCAGCGTTACAGAGTTGCAGTAGTCGTCTTTGCTACTATGTTGCAGTTTTGCAGGCTTCCAGCGCGGTCAGCAGTCGATTCCTTGGCAGAAGGTGAAGAGAGAGATGCAGAGGAACTCGGCTGAGCACTTGCATTCGTTATCTAAAGTTTCCCCAAAGACAGAGACCCTAAATAGCCAGAAAAGAGGGTTTGGCTACCTAGGAGAGAGGATAGGCTACTAACACCTGAAGGACCCTATCAGAAGGAGTCTCTGACGTCACCTGGTGGCACTGGCCACTCAGAGCAGTCCAGTGTGCCAGCAGCACCTCTGTTTCCAAGATGGCAGAGGTCTGGAGCACACTGGAGGAGCTCTGGACACCTCCCAGGAGAGGTGCAGGTCAGGGGAGTGGTCACTCCCCTTTCCTTTGTCCAGTTTCGCGCCAGAGCAGGGCTAAGGGGTCCCTGAACCGGTGTAGACTGGCTTATGCAGAATTGGGCACATCTGTGCCCAAGAAAGCATTTCCAGAGGCTGGGGGAGGCTACCCCTCCCCTGCCTTCACACCATTTTCCAAAGGGAGAGGGTGTAACACCCTCTCTCAGAGGAAGTCCTTTGTTCTGCCATCCTGGGACAAGCCTGGCTTGACCCCAGGGGGGCAGAAACCTGTCTGAGGGGTTGGCAGCAGCTGCAGTGAAACCCCAGAAAAGGCAGTTTGGCAGTACCAGGGTCTGTGCTACAGACCACTGGGACCATGGAATTGTGCCAACAATGCCAGGATGGCATAGAGGGGACAATTCCATGATCTTAGACATGTTACATGGCCATATTCGGAGTTACCATTGTGAAGCTACATATAGGTAGTGACCTATATGTAGTACACGTGTGTACTGGTGTCCCCGCACTCACAAAGTTCAGGGAATTGGCCCTGAACAATGTGGGGGCACCTTGGCTAGTGCCAGGGTGCCCTCACACTAAGTAACTTTGCACCGACTTAGAAGTTACTTAAGTGCAGTGTAAAATGGCTGTGAAATAACGTGGACGTTATTTCACTCAGGCTGCAGTGGCAGGCCTGTGTAAGAATTGTCAGAGCTCCCTATGGGTGGCAAAAGAAATGCTGCAGCCCATATGGATCTCCTGGAACCCCAATACCCTGGGTACCTCAGTACCATATACTAGGGAATTATAAGGGTGTTCCAGTAAGCCAATGTAAATTGGTAAAATTGGTCGCTAGCCTGTTAGTGACAATTTTGAAAGAAATGAGAGAGCATAACCACTGAGGTTCTGGTTAGCAGAGCCTCAGTGAGACAGCTAGGCACCACACAGGGAACACATACATATAGGCCACAAACTTATGAGCACTGGGGTCCTGACTAGCAGGGTCCCAGTGACACATAACAAACATACTGAAAACATAGGGTTTTCACTATGAGCACTGGGCCCTGGCTAGCAGGATCCCAGTGAGACAGTGAAAACACCCTGACATACACTCACAAACAGGCCAAAAGTGGGGGTAACAAGGCTAGAAAGAGGCTACTTTCTCACAGAGCTCCTTCCGGTATGGTGTGATGTGAGTGCGGCGTGGGAGGTTGAGCTCCTTCAGGTGTGTGAGATGCGAGTGCGGCATGGGAGGTTGAGCTCCTTCAGGTGTGGGGTGATGCAAGTGTGGCGTGGGAGGGTGAGCTCCTTCAGGTGTGTGAGATGCGAGTGCAGCGTGGGAGGTTGAGCTCCTTCAGGTGTGTGAGATGCGAGTCCGGCATTTGAGGTTGAGCTCCTTCAGGTGTGGTGTGATGTGAGTGCAGGGTGGGAGGGTGAGCTCCTTCAGGTATGGTGTGATGCGAGTGTGGCGTGGGAGGTTGAGCTCCTTCAGGTGTGGTGTGATGTGAGTGCAGCGTGGGAGGTTAAGCTCCTTCAGGTGTGTGAGATGTGAGTGCGGCGTGGGAGGTTGAGCTCCTTCAGGTGTGGTGTGATGTGAGTGCGGCATGGGAGGTTGAGCTCCTTCAGGTGTGTGTGATGCAAGTGCGGCGTGGGAGGTTGAGCTCCTTCAGGTGTGGTGTGATGTGGGTGTGGCGTGGGAGGTTGAGCTCCTTCAGGTATGGTGTGATGCGAGTGCGGCGTGGGAGGTTGAGCTCCTTCAGGTGTGGTGTGATGTGAGTGCAGCGTGGGAGGGTGAGCTCCTTCAGGTGTGATTTGAGTGTGGCGTGGGAGGTTGAGCTCCTTCAGGTGTGGTGTGATGTGAGTGCAACGTGGGAGGTTGAGCTCCTTCAGTTATGGTATGATGCGAGTGCGGCGTGGGAGGTTGAACTCCTTCAGGTGTGGTGTGATGTGAGTGCGGCGTGGGAGGTTGAGCTCCTTCAGGTGTGGTGTGATGTGAGTGCAGCGTGGGAGGTTGAGCTCCTTCAGGTATGGTGTGATGCGAGTGCGGCGTGGGAGGTTGAGCTCCTTCAGGTGTGGTGAGATGTGATGTGTGTGTGGCGAGGAGGTTGATTCTGGCCACCGCGTTCTAAATGGTCTGTAGCCTCCTGGTGAGTCTTGTTTGCTGATCCGGCATCAAGGGTGTTCCTGTACTCCGACTTGCTTGTGACCAGATGGTGATTGAAAATCTTCCCCAGCGGCTTCAGGGTGGGGTAGGATGAGTCGGTGATGGTGTTGACTGGGGGGTCATGTTAATTTTACCGTTGATGACGATCCGGAGGTTCTTGGCGTGGATGGTGGCTGTGGTCCAAGCTCTCTTGCCCACCAGGTGGAGTCCCACGGTGATGTTCTCTTTCCAAAGGTCACGATTTTGGGGTGGTGTTCAGCTTTAGACAGTTTGTCTTCATCCAGTGAGTGATTTCAGACATGCAGGAATTTAACTTGATTTAGGAATGAGAGCAGATGGGGCTAGAGAGATCATGTGGGCGCAGGGAGGATCCTTGCCGAACTCTGCAGATGAGGTTGTGGGCATCCTAGGTGTACAGGTGCCAGGCGGGCGTCTGAGGTGTACAGTGCTTGGTGGATGTCCGAGGTGTACAGTGCCAGGCTGGCATCCAAGGTGTACAGTGCCAGGCGGGTGTCTGAGCCATGCAGTGCCAGGATGGCGTCCGAGCCGTACAGTGCCAGGCTGGCGTCTGAGGTGTACAGTGCCAGGCTAGCCTGAGGTGTACAGTGCCAGGCTGGCGTCCGAGGCGTGCAGTGCCAGACTGGCGTCCGAGGCATACAGTGCCAGGCTAGCGACCGAGGTGTACAGTGCCAGGCTGGCGTCTGAGGCGTACAGTGCCAGGCTAGTGACCGAGGCGTACAGCGCCAGGCTGGCGTCCAAGGCGTACAGTGCCAGGCTGGCATCCGAGACGTGCAGTGCCAGGCTGGCGTCTGAGGTGTACAGTGCCAGGCTAGCGACCGAGGCGTACAGTGCCAGGCTAGTGACCGAGGCGTACAGCGCCAGGCTGGCATCCGAGGCGTGCAGTGCCAGGCTGGCAAGCGAGGTGTGCAGTGCCTCCCTGACAAGGGCCTCTGCGCACTGGGGTCCCACCAGGCCTCAGCTCTGTGGAAACACTGCGCACCGCCGCCTCATCTGTTCGCAGAGGGTATTCTAGGCGCCTGTGGAGGTGGCGGCTCTTCCCAGGGCCTCCATGGAAAAGGGGTGCACGGTACTGGTGCGGCCTGCCCCCTCCTGTCCCCCTTATACCCTGAGAGGGAGGGGCTGGGCACTTCTGCAACCTCTGCCCTGTACCTTTATAGGAGCAGTACGGCGCCTCCCAGGATCCCCGCACCAGAGCAGCCCCTGAAAGTCACCCGGTACCCTTATAAGAAGGGCCCTGACCCCTGTACCTTCCCGTACCCTTACAAGAAGGACCCTGCCTCCTGTCCTCTGTACCCTCTTACGTACCCTTATAACAAGGGCCCTGCCTTCTGTACCTCCCCGTACCCTTATAGGAAGGTACCTGCCTCCTGTCCGCTGTACCTCCCCGTACCTTTATAAGAAGGGCCCTGCCTCCTGTCCTCTGTACCTTCCTGTACCTTTATAAGAAGGGCCCTGCCTCCTGTCCTCTGTACCTTTATAAGAAGGGCCCTGTCTCCTGTCATCTGTACCTTCCTGTACCTTTATAAGAAGGGCCCTGCCTCCTGTCCTCTGTACCTTTATAAGAAGGGCCCTGCCTCCTGTCCTCTGTAACTTCCTGTACCTTTATAAGAAGGGCCCTGCCTCCTGTCCTCTGTACCTTCCTGTACCTTTATAAGAAGGGCCCTGCCTCCTGTCCTCTGTACCTTTATAAGAAGGGCCCTGTCTCCTGTCATCTGTACCTTCCTGTACCTTTATAAGAAGGGCCCTGCCTCCTGTCCTCTGTACCTTTATAAGAAGGGCCCTGTCTCCTGTCATCTGTACCTTCCTGTACCTTTATAAGAAGGGCCCTGCCTCCTGTCCTCTGTACCTTTATAAGAAGGGCCCTATCTCCTGTCATCTGTACCTCTGTACCTTTACAAAAAGGAGCTGTTGCCTGTCATCTGTACCTCACTGTACGTTTATCAGAAGGGACCCACCCCCTGTCCTCTGTACCTCCCTGTACCTTTATAAGAAGGGGCCTGTCCTCTGTTCCTCCCTGTACCTTTACAAGAAGGGGCCCGCCCCCTGTGCTCTGTAGCTCCTGTAGATTTATAAGAAGGGCCCTGTCTTCTGTCATCTGTTCCTCCCTGTACCTTTACAAGAAGGGGCCTGGCGCATGTCCTCTGTACCTCCCTGTACATTTATAAGAAGGGACCTGCCCCCTGTCCTCTGTACCTCCCTGTATGTTTATTAGAATGGTCCTGCCTCCTGTCTCTGTACCTCCCTCTACCTTTATAAGGGGCCCGCCCTCTGTCCTCTGTACCTCTGTACCTTTTTAAGAAGGGCCCTGTCTCCTGTCCTCTGTACCTCCCTGTACCTTTATAAGAAGGAGCCCGCCCCCTGTGCTCTGTACCTCCTGTACCTTTATAAGAAGAAGCTGTCTCCTGTCATCTGTACCTCCCTGTACCTTTATAAGAAGGGACCCGCCCCCTGTCCTCTGTACCTCCCTGTACCTTTATAAGAAGGGGCCTGTCCTCTGTACCTTTACAAGAAGGGGCCCGCACCTTGTGCACTGTACCTCCCCGTACCTTTATTAGAAGGGTCCTGCCTCCTGTCTCTGTACCTCTCGGTACCTTTACAAGAAAGGGCCTGCCTCCTATCCTCTGTACCTCCCCGTACCGTTATAAGAAGGGCCTGCCTCCTATCCTCTGTACCTCCCCGTACCGTTATACGAAGGGCCTGCCTCATGCCTCTGTACCTTTCCTATGGAGCAGCCTCTCCCCTGCACGCGCCTCCCAGGTCTCCTTTGGCACAGCCCGGTGCCCCTTGTGGGGAGGGCATCCACCACCCACACTGCCCCCACCCTCAGCCAGTGTCGCTGCCGTGGGCAGGAGGTGGGCCCCGCATCTCGCATGGAGGTTGGACTCGCAGTCTTGAGGAGTGAAGACCTTTACCACAGGCAGTGTCCATCCTGACCACTGTGACGTGTCCAGGGGGACAGCCGGTGCCGTCGAGGCTTTGCTGATTGGTGAAGCCTCAGTCCCCTGCTCCTAGGTTTAATGTCACTCAACTGTAGGAGCGTCCCAAAGATGTTGAGTGCGTCCTACAGTGCCTCAGGGACTGTGGGAAAGTACCCTCTTTTTGGCCTGGTACCCCCAATTTCTGCCTGATGTCAGTGTGTTTTTGCCTGTGTCACTGGGCTCCTGCCAGTCAGGACCCCAGTGCTCATGGTTTGTGTCCTGCTTCTCAGTGTGTTTCACTGTTTTCTAAATTGGCACTGGAGTCCTGCTAATCAGAACTCCAGCCCTCATGCTCTCTCTGTTTTTAAATGTGTCAATACATACTGGTAACTCATTATTTCACTCCAAATTGGTATAATGCTCCCCCCCCAGGTACATTGGGGTTCCAGGTGATCCTTATGGGCTGCAGCATTTCTTTTGCCCCCCATAGGGAGCTCATACAAAGGCTTCTACAGGACTGCCACTGCAGCCTGTGTGACATGGTGCATGCACCTTTCACAGCCATTTTCACTGCACCAGGTCACTTATAAGTCACCTATATATCAGGTCTTCCATCCTGAAGGCTGGGTGCAAAGTACCTGTGTGTGAGGTCACCCCTGCTCTAGCAGAGGTGCCCCCACGTCGTCCAGGGCCATTTTCCCGGACTTCAAGAGTGTAGGGACGCCATTTTAAGTGTGCACTGCATATAGGTCAATACCTACGTACTGCTTCACAATGGTAACTTCGAATATGGCCAAGTAAGGTGCCTAACAACTGGGAATTGTACCCCGATACTGATTGCAGTATTGATTGCACAATCCCATGCTCTCTGGGGGCTTCACAGTAGACCCTCAGTACTGCCATACCAGCCTTCTGAGGTTTTCACTGCAGCCCCAGCTGCTGCCACCTCACAGACAGGCTTCTGCCCTCCTGGGGCTTGAGCAGCTCAAACCCAGGATGGCAGAACAAAGGATTTCCTTTAGGAGAGGGGTGTTATACCCTCTCCCTTTGGAAATAGGTATTACAGGCATGGGAGCGGTAGCTTCCCAGAGTCTCTGGAAGTGCCCTCCATGCATAAGCCAGTCTACAACGTTTCAGGGACCCCCAGTCCCTGCTCTGGTGCGAAACTGGACAAAGGAAAGAGGAATGACCACTCCCTTGCCCATCACCACCCCAGTGGTGGTGCCCAGAGCTCCTCCACAGTGTCCCTGGGTTTTGCCATCATGGATCCCAAGGTGGTGGGACACTCTGGGAGCATCTGAGTGGCCAGTGCCAGCAGGTGACATCAGAGACCCCTCCTGATAGGTGCTTACCTGTTTAGGTGACCAATCCCCCTCTCGGGGGCATTTATGGTCCCTCCTCTGGGTGTTTCTTCTGATTCAGATTGCAGTACTCCAGCAGGAATCTTTTGCATCCTTTACTTCATCTTCTCCCGACTGATTAACTCCTGACTTCTCCAGGAACTCTACAAAACTGCACAAAGAAGCTAAGACGACTTCTGCAGCACTATGGGGGTGATTCTAACCCTGGCGGTCGGTGTTAAAGCGGCGGCCAACCCGCCAACAGGCTGGCGGTAAAAAATATGGAATTCTGACCCTGGCGGGAACCGCCAACACAGACAGCCACTTTAACACTCCGCCCGCCACGGCGGTACAAACAAACAGCGCGGCGGTCACCGCCAACAGCCAGGCGGCAGACAATGTACCGCCCACCCTATCACAACTCACCAATCCGCCACCTTTTCCGGGGCGGGAGCACCGCCGATAAAAACACGGCGGAAACAGACTACGAACGGGAAAACGCTCACCACTACGCACTCCAGGAGGAAGGAGGACAGCATGGAACCCGAATTAAACATCCTACCTGCTCTCGTCTACCTTCTCATCTACCACGAGTACGAAGTCCGGCGCAGACGACAACGGTGAGTACTGCACCTACGACACACGGGAGGGGGGAGGACGAAAGGTTACGGGCACACACATATGCGACCCCCCCAACTATGTACACACCAATGCAGAGCAACAAGTCACAGTGACACCACCCAAACACCCCAGAAAAATGCTAGGACATAATTAAATTTGGAATAAATATTTATGTACCAAAAAGGTCCTGAAAAATATCGTACAACCATGAAAGATATTCACAAGAAAACAAATGACATACACATCAGTGTATAACTGAAGTAACAAGTCCTGCACATCCTACGAATTCATCATGTCCGTGGGCCAAAGTTTTGAGAAACAAGGGCAAAGCCCACACAGGAGACCTGAGTCCTTTGGAGAGAACACTGCATGGGCATCAGATGTAAAAACTACAGGCACCTCAGGGGGAAGGGAAGCGGGGGGCACCACAGCCACATGAGTCCACGACGCCAGATCCACGAGGAGCCACCATGCCCACTGTACCATCATGGGGAGTGCAAAGCCACAGTCTCTCAATGTCTCTACAGTGGGTGGGCTGCCCACTGTACCATCCTGGGGAGTGCAAAGCCACAGTCTCTCAATGTCTCTACAGTGGGTGGGCTGCCCACTGGACCATCCTGAGGAGTGCAAAGCCACAGTCTCTCAATGTCTCTACAGTGGGTGGGCTGCCCACTGGACCATCCTGGGGAGTGCAAAGCCACAGTCCATCAGGTGGATGACAGTCTCCACTGGTCAAGGAGGAGGCATGGTGGGCACAGTGAACCATAAACAGTGATTGAGACGGCGGTGCCCAGCGGAGCGGTGCTTGAGAAGAAGGGCCCAGCGGAGCGGTGCTTGAGAAGAAGGGCCCAGCGGAGCGGTGCTTGAGAAGAAGGGCCCAGCGGAGCGGTGCTTGAGATGAAGGGCCCAGCGGAGCGGTGCTTGAGATGAAGGGCCCAGCGGAGCGGTGCTTGAGATGAAGGGCCCAGCGGAGCGGTGCTTGAGAAGAAGGGCCCAGCGGAGCGGTGCTTGAGAGGAAGGGCCCAGCGGAGAGGTGGAGAGACAGCGGTGCCCAGCGGAGCGGTGCTTGAGATGAAGGGCCCAGCGGAGCGGTGTTTGAGACGGCGGTGCCCAGCGGAGCGGTGCTTGAGAAGAAGGGCCCAGCGGAGCGGTGCTTGAGAAGAAGGGCCCAGCGGAGCGGTGCTTGAGAAGAAGGGCCCAGCGGAGCGGTGCTTGAGATGAAGGGCCCAGCGGAGCGGTGCTTGAGATGAAGGGCCCAGCGGAGCGGTGCTTGAGAGGAAGGGCCCAGCGGAGAGGTGGAGAGACAGCGGTGCCCAGCGGAGCGGTGCTTGAGATGAAGGGCCCAGCGGAGCGGTGTTTGAGACTGCGGTGCCCAGCGGAGCGGTGCTTGAGAAGAAGGGCCCAGCGGAGCGGTGCTTGAGAGGAAGGGCCCAGCGGAGAGGTGGAGAGACATTGGTGCCCAGCGGAGCGGTGCTTGACAGGAAGGGCCCAGCGGAGCGGTGTTTGAGACGGCGGTGCCCAGCGGAGCGGTGCTTGAGAAGAAGGGCCCAGCGGAGCGGTGCTTGAGAGGAAGGGCCCAGCGGAGCGGTGCTTGAGACGGCGGGGCCCTGTTCAGCGGTGCTCTTCTGCACCGCGGGCCCTGTTCAGCGGTGCCTATCTTCACGGCGGGCCCTGTTCAGCGGTGCTCTTCTGCACGGCGGGGCCCTGTTCAGCGGTGCTCTTCTGCACGGCGGGCCCTGTTCAGCGGTGCTCTTCTGCACGGCGGGCCCTGTTCAGCGGTGCTCTTCTCCACGGCGGGGCCCTGTTCAGCGGTGCCTTTCTCCACGGCGGGCCCTGTTCAGCGGTGCCTATCTTCACGGCGGGCCCTGTTCAGCGGTGCTCTTCTCCACGGCGGGACCTGTTCAGCGGTGCTCTTCTCCACGGCGGGCCCTGTTCAGCGGTGCTCTTCTCCACGGCGGGGCCCTGTTCAGCGGTGCTCTTCTGCACGGCGGGCCCTGTTCAGCGGTGCTCTTCTGCACGGCGGGCCCTGTTCAGCGGTGCTCTTCTCCACGGCGGGGCCCTGTTCAGCGGTGCCTTTCTCCACGGCGGGCCCTGTTCAGCGGTGCCTATCTTCACGGCGGGCCCTGTTCAGCGGTGCTCTTCTCCATGGCGGGCCCTGTTCAGCGGTGCTCTTCTCCACGGCGGGGCCCTGTTCAGCGGTGCCTTTCTCCACGGCGGGCCCTGTTCAGCGGTGCTCTTCTGCACGGCGGGCCCTGTTCAGCGGTGCTCTTCTCCACGGCGGGCCCTGTTCAGCGGTGCTCATCCAGCAGGTTAAGGGAGCCAGACCTGGCCTGGACTCCCTGCTCAGTCGCCCTCGGACCGTGACGTTTCTGGACCCTTCGGGGACGGACTCCTGGCCTCCTTAGTGTCCTCCTTCCCAGCTGGGATGTGGCATGTGGGGTCCACTTTCTCCGCGCTCCTGCTGCCCTTCCGCTCCTTTGATGGGGCTCTCGGGCCCTTGCCTCCCCTAGATGGTGTGGGTGGTGAAGTGGCCGCACATTGCTCCTTGGGGGCAGCCCTGTCGGTCCTCGCACGGCGGCCCTTGTTTTTGCGGGTCCTCTTGCCGGGGGGGGGGGCTGGACGTGTCCTTGCTGCTGATCGATGTGTCACTGCTGGCAAAGGGTGGGCTCCAGAACCCATGCACAACAGTGACACCCGAAGCTGGGCTGGTGGTGGCTGCGGTGCTCTTGGGACTCTTTGAAGATGGATGGGGGAGCTCATCGGGGGGAAAGAGGTCAAGGTTAGCCATGAAAAGTTTTTTAGGGCCAAGGTAAAGGGTAGGAGAAGTGGAGATGGAAGTGGAGGTAGAGGAGGTGGTTGTAGGAGAGTCAGGTGTGCTGTCATTGGGTGAAGGTGCTGGTGCTGTAGGCTGTCGTGAGGTGGATGGCTGTTGGGTGGGTGGCTGCCTGCGTTTGTGTGTCTTGGAAGAGGGGGTGACAGACACAGTGGGAGAGGACACAGGGGACGTGTAAATGGCAGTGGGGGTGGTGACTGCACGAGTGTGGACTGTACTGGAGGGTGAGGTGGTGATGGAAGCACTGGCTGATGTTGGGGTGCATGCAGGTGTGAGTGTAGACATCACAGGGAGGGAGGAGGGAGACGAGGAGGAGGGGGACACAGGGGTGGCAGTGGCTGTTGGCATGTCTGCATCTGGGTGTTGCTTGGGTGAGTGTTTGTGGGATCTGTGGTGCTTGTGTTTGGATGAGCTGCTCTTGGGTGTTGAGGTGTGTGCAGGCTGGTCTGATGGTGTGGATGGGATAGGCTGAGGAACATGAGACAGAGAAAGGCTGGAGGCAGTAAAAAGAGGGAGGCTGGAAACAGGGACAATGGCTGCCGTCAGTGCTGAGGCCAGAGCAGTGAACGCTCGTTGATGGGCAGCCTGACCCGAATGAATGCCCTCCAGGTACGCATTGCTCTGTTGCACCTCCCTTTGCACACCCTGGATGGCATTCAAAAGGGTCGTCTGCCTAACAATGAGCGTCCTTACCAGGTCAATGAGCTCCGCACTGAGGGCAGCAGGGGCAACAGGGGCAGGGGCTGAGGTGCCTGGGGCGAAGGAGACGCGCGCCTTCCTGGGCGAACGGGCACGGAGCGAAGATTGAGGGGCTGCTGGGAGGGGGGGCTGGTGCGCTGGGTGGCGGCTGTACCTGTAGAGGCGGGGGGCACGGATGTTGCCGCCACCGCTAGGGAGCTCCCATCCGAGGACGTGTCGCTTTCGCTGCTCTCACCAGCGGTCCCCGTAGTGGTGCTCCCCTCGCCCTCCGGATCACTGGTGCCCTCGGTGTCTGTTCCTGGGCCCACCGGGGCCTTGTGTCCTGCAGCTCCCTCGTGCTCCGATGCCAAATCTCCTCCGCCTGATGATGCTAATGCACACATGCACAAGAAGATGAAGAGAAAGGGTGGGGGGAGAAAAAAGAAGACCAGGTTGAGTGCATGCAATGTCAACACCGTTGGCGGAGAGGACAGACACAGGAGCCTAATGCACTAAGCCGCGCATTCGGGGTACACTACTCAGTACTACTGACTAGGACAACAGGCCAAGAGACGTCAAACGCGCACATGGGAGATGCTGGACCTTCAATGGCTGTACTTGTCACCCTACCGAGGTGGGGGCCGGGGGCACAGGGCCATGCCTAAGGGAGAGGACTACACTACAGAAAGCGCCCTGGCCTAATGTCACCCACAGCCCTCCTCCCCCACCCAGACGCCTCCACTGCGCAGAAAGATAGGAGAATGTGCTGATACTCACCCCCTTGTGTCTGCTGTGATGTCTTAAAGCGCCCATCCAATTCTGGGTAGGCCACCGCCAGGATCCGGGACATCAGGGGGGTCATGGTGCGACTGGCACCCCTCCTAGGTTGGGAGGCCATCCCCAGCAGTGTTTCTGCGGTCTTCCTTGTTCCGCGGCAGATGTCCTCCCACCACTTGCGGCAGTGGGGGCCCCGTCTGTTATGGACCCCCAAGTTCCGGACTTCCTTGGCGATGGCACGCCAAATCTCGATCTTCTGATGGGCGCTGACCTATTTGACATGTACAGGGTGGAAAGGAGGAAATCATCAATGACCTGCATGTTAGATGTAATTGGCCCCCCCCACCAACTTTGCCATATGGCACATGCTCTCATCTGTCGGGCGTTGCACTCCTCATTCGCCCCCCACCCCACCAACTTACATCCACCCCAATCCACACAGGCATAGCCCATTCCATGTGCACCCGGTGTACTCACTTGTTGGTCTGGAGGACCGTAGAGTAGCGCATACTGGGGGAGGACCCCATCCACGAGCTTCTCCAACTCTTCAGACGTGAAGGCAGTGGCCCTTTCCCCAGTCGCAGCAGCCATTGTATCTTCCAGACCGAGGTCACAGCAGCACTTGCAGTATAGGTCCTCTCCTGTGGATGATCAGGTCTCGAGTGATTAAGCAGATAGAAAATGGCGGTCACGCCCGCGGCGGTGCGTACCGCGACCGCCGGCGCACTTCGTCATTGGCTCCTGAAACCCATAGGCTTCAATGTTAACCAATGCGGCTTTGCGCAGCGGTCTTCGACCGCCTACCGCCACGGTGTGCCCCGCCAGCGCATTGACCTCACATCCCATTGTCCCACTTCACAGGTCAGGCAGCCGCCATTTCAAGGGCCTACATGGCTTAATTTTGACTGCGACACACAGGCCTAGGCCTTGCATTGCCACACATACACGCCTTTCAACCCATTGCCATTCTTTAACTGTGCAAGCTGTCTGTACGTACCTGTGGTTTGCCTGACTCTGTGCTCCATGTTGTCCTTCCTAGGCACCGTCCGCTGGGACTTGCGATGAGAAGGAGGAATCCTCGCGTGTACCAACCGCTGGTGGACCTGTCGACAATGGAAGAACGCCATATAATACTTCGATACAGACTTGACCGTGCCACTATCCATGAACTGTGTGCCCAGCTGGAGCCAGCCCTGATGTCCCCCATCCGCCAACCCACAGGGATTCCCCCTCTGGTGCAGGTTTTGTCAGTCCTCCATTTTTTGGCAAGTGGGTCATTCCAGACCACAGTGGCCATGTCATCTGGAATGTCTCAGCCTATGTTTTCTAAGATTTTGAGCAGAGTGTTGTCTGCCCTGATGAAACTCATGCGGAGCTACATCATTTTCCCAGAGGAGGGTGACTTGCCTACAGTGAAGGGTGATTTCTATGCCCTTGGACATATCCCCAACATCATTGGTGCCATTGATGGGACCCATGTGGCTTTGGTACCCCCAAAAGACGATGAGCAGGTGTACCGAAACAGAAAAAGTTATCATTCGATGAATGTCCAGGTGGTCTGTTTGGCTGACCAGTACATCTCCCATGTAAATGCCAAGTTCCCAGGGTCAGTGCATGACGCGTATGTGATGCGAAATAGCAGCATCCCCTATGTGATGGAGCAGCTACAGAGACAACGTGTGTGGCTAATAGGTGACTCTGGTTACCCCAACCTGCCTTGGCTACTGACCCCAGTAAGGAATCCCCGGACCAGGGCAGAGGAACGGTACAATGAGGCCCATGGGCGAACTAGGAGGATCATCGAAAGGACCTTTGGCCTCCTGAAGGCCAGGTTTAGGTGCCTGCATATGACTGGGGGATCCCTGATGTACTCACCAAAGAAGGTGTGCCACATCATCGTGGCCTGCTGTATGCTTCACAATCTGGCATTGCGACGTCAGGTTCCTTTCCTGCAGGAGGATGGTGCAGATGGTGGTGTTGAAGCAGCTGTGGAGCCTGCGGAGAGTGAAGAGGAGGAAGACTCAGAGGACGACACAGACAACAGGGACAGAGTAATAGAACAGTATTTCCAGTAGCACACAGGTAATAATCACCCATGCCATTTTACATTTCCTGAAAGCCTCCTGCATCTCAACTTTGTCGGTTTCCCCCCAGACCTATAAACATGATGTTTGATTTTCCCTTCCCTTTTCTGTGCTGTATGAGCCACTGCGTGACCTCGGCTTGGTTGGCCCATGGACTAATGCTAAGTTACCTCGGTATGTGTAATTCACAATGTTAATTATACGTAATTGATATGTAATGTGTCATACATTTGTAAATAAGACAGGCTGAGTCCTGATTGATTTCAGTGCAATGTGTGATTTATTATTAGTGCATAGATATTGGTACATGATAGTGAAACAGTGATGGGTGGGGGTGGAGTAATGTCCATGGCGGAGTCCAGTTCTCAGTCTTACAGGTGCATTGTCCATATGCCTGTGGCAGGATGGAGCAGGGGCAGTTCAAGGTTGGACAGGGTGGCAATGTGGAACAGTGGGAGGACTTCAGGGGGTATGTGATGCTGGCGGGGGACTTGACATCCTACTCTGTCGTTTTTTTTCATCTCAGGCTCCTTTTGCGGGGCGGTTGTTGTTCAGCAGGAGGTGGGGTTCTGGTGGGCTGTCGTTGTGGTGGGGCCTCCTGTCCACTAGCGCCGGCGGAGGTGGTAGGCTGTTCCTGGCTAGTGACAGGGGCCCTGTGTGATGCCACATGGTCCCGAAACGTGTCCTCTATACGGTTCAGGGCCTGGACTATGCTCCCCATAGCGGTTGAGATGTTGGTGAGTTGGTCGCTGAACCCCATGTAGCGTTGCTCCTGCTGTGCCTGGATCTCCTGGAACCTGGCCAGTACCGTCGCCATCGTCTCTTGTGAGTGGTGGTAGGCTGCCATGATGGTGGTGAGGGCCTCTTGGAGAGTGGGTTCCCTGGGCCTCTCCTCCCCCCCCTGTCGCACAGCAGCCCTCCAAGTTGCCCTGTTTCCCTGGGCCTCTGTCCCCTGGACGGTGTGCCCACTCCCACTGCCCCCAGGTCCCTGTTGTTGTTGGGTTGGTGGGTTACCCTGGGGGCCCTGTAGTGGTAGACACACCGCTGCTTGACCTGTCCTAGAGACAGAGGCATGGGCCCGCTGGGTGGGAGCTGTGCTGTTGTTCCCAGAGGGGGTTGGGTCTGCAGTGGCCTGTGTCTGGGTGAGGGGAACCGACTGCCCAGAGGTCCCCGATGGTCCGGGCTGGTCGTCAGGTTCCAGGTCGACAGAGCTGCTGTCATCACTAGGGGCCTGTTCCGGGGGTGGCATGGACATTTCTGGTCCCTCCTGACCGGTGTGTTGTCGTTCGGGTCCTGCATGGGGTAAGAGGGTATGGTTATTGTTTCTGTGTGTGCATTAGCTTGCGTTTTATGGGTGCCCTTGTCCCCCAGTGCTGGCATTCCCTTGGGGGAGGTGTTGTGAGGGTGTTTTGTGGGGGGGGGGGGGTGATAGGTATGTGCAGTGGTCATGCTTAGGTGATGGGTGTCCATAGTTTGGGGGTGGCATGCAGGGGTTGGTGTTGGGTGGGTTGTGCTGGGGAGACATTCTCAGGGAGGATGTGTGCTGGGGGGTTGGGGGTGAGGGTGGGGGTTAGCATGCTGGGGGGGTGAAGTGGTTGGCCTTGTACTTACCAGAGTCCATTCCTCCGTGTACTCCAGCGAGGCCATCGGGATGCAGGATGTTGAGTACCTCTTGCTCCCATGTTGTGAATTCGGGTGGAGTGGGTGGGGGTCCCCCGCCAGTCTTCTGCACTGCGATGTTGTGTCGCGAGACCATCGAGCGCACCTTCCCCCGTAGGTCGTTCCATCGTTTGCGGATGTCCTCTCGATTTCTGGGATGCTGTCCCACCGCGTTGACCCTGTCCACGATCCGCTGCCAGAGCTCCGCCTTCCTTGCTATGGTGGTGTGCTGGACCTGTGAGCCGAAGAGCTGGGGTTCCACTCTTATGATCTCCTCCACCATGACCCGGAGTTCTTGGTCCGAAAAGCGTGGGTGCCTTTGTGGTGCCATGGGGTGGTGTGTATGAGGTATGGGGTGGTGTATGTGTGATGTGTGTGTTGGTGTGTGGTGCTTTGTGCTTCTATGTGGTGTGTGTGATGTTGCGGTGTGCCTGTGTGTCTGGCTATCTATTCTCTGATGTGTCTCTCTCTCTCCTTCGTCTCTGGTTTTTGTTGGTAGGGGTTTGTGGGTGATGTGGGTGTGTGTTTTATATGGTATTGGATGTGTGGGAGTGGTGTGTGTATGTGTTTCAGGTGTGTGCCTTTCAAATTGTCCAATGTGGTAGGGGTTTGTAAAGGTGTGTGTATTTTGACCGCGGCGGTGTGTACCGCCAATGGAATACCGCGGTTGAATGACCGCCGCGTGGATTTGCGGGTCATAATGGGATGGGCGTATTTCTGTTGGCGTGGCGGTGGAGGTTTTGTCTTCTCCAGTTTACCGCTGGCCGCTGATGTGGTGGACTGCAGTGGAGGGCGGATTTTCTGAGGTTTTGCAGTTGTGGGTCAGAATGTCCATGGCGGCTGACCGCGGCCGCGGCGGTATTGTGGCGGCCTTCTGACCGGCGGTAAGCGGCTTTTACCGCCGAGGTCAGAATGACCCCCTATATCTTGAGCTCCTGCCAGCAACTGCAACTCCAGGTCGTGCATCCTGCAAGGATTGCTTGTCTTCAGCCTGCACCTGAAGAAGAGAAGGAATCTCCCGTGGAGTGACGGAGTCACTTCCCTGCTTCAGCAGGCACCTCTCCGCAACGACGACCGGTGGCGTGGGTCCCCTCTCCAGATGGCAGGCGTGGATCCAGCGACACGGGTGGTGGACTAAAGTGACTTCGACAGTCCCGTCCAACTTTGGTGGAGGTAGGAGCTTCCCTCCCCATGAAAGACAGTACCCCCCTTGCTCCACGTGACTTGTAGTTGCCAAGGCCTGTGCGCGATCTTTCAAGAAGTTCTTACTGCACAGCACAGTTTAGGCCCCCAGCACTCCATCCTGTGATGCACAGCTCCTGAGTGGTTCTCCGGCTGCGTGGGATCCCTTTGTGTTGTGCTGCGTGGGCCCCCGTGCTGTGGGACTCCTGTGCGCGCTGCCTGGTCTTCTGAAGGCTGTCTGAGTTGCTGAGAGACCCATCTGTCTCCCCCTCCTGGGTAGAGGTCACCAGGTCCCATCACCATTTTCTACAAACCGCGTGTTTTGCGTGAGCCAAGGCTCGTTGGCGGAATCCAGCGACGCAAACCAGACTACATTCATAAATCCGGCGTGGGACATCTTCTGCACCAACCAGGAACCCACATCTGTCTTCTTTGGTGCATAACTGACTTTGTCTTCTCCAGTGGTTCTTCTTTTGCACCTTCATCCGGGTTAGCAGGGGCTGCTGTTCTCCCATCGACTCTTCAGTGCTTCTTGGACTTGGTCCTCTTCTTCCACAGGTCTTCAGGTCCAGGAATCCACTGTTGGTGTCTTGCAGTCTCTTCTGGTTCTTGCATTATCTTCTATCACGACTTCTAGTGTGTTTTAGGAAACTTGCTGTGTTTTAATCCTGCTTTCCTGGGCTCTGGGGTGAGGTATTTTACTTACCTTTGGTGTTTTCTTACACTGCCAGTGCCCCTCGACACACTACACTTGCCTAGGTGGGGAACTGCCTTCTGCATTCCACTATTTTAGTATATGGTTTGTGTTCCCCCTAGGCCCATTGCAACCTATTGGGATTTTCACTATTTGCACTGTTTTCTCACTATTTACTTAGCTGTTTTTGGTTACTAGTGTATATATGGTGTAATTTACTTACCTTCTAAGGGAGAATAGTATCCAAAGTATTTTTGGCATTGTCTCACTAAAATAAAGTACCTTTGAGTATTGTCTTTCATGTTTGTGAGTACTGTGTGACTACAGTGGTATTGCAAGAGCTTTGTATGTCTCCTAGATAAGCCTTGGCTGCTCATTCAAAGCTCCCTCTAGACAGCCTGGCTTCTAGGCACTGCCTACATTTCACTAATAAGAGATAACTGGACCTGGTATTAGGTGTAGGTACCTCTGGTACCACTATAAACCAGGCCAACCTCCTACCCTGTCAGAGAGAAACACCCAGAATGTGTCTGCAGGTCAGCAGCAGCCACAGTGTGTCTAAGGAAGAACCCCACAAACCCCTCTATCACTCCCACATACCCCCATTCACCTCCTACAAGCCCCACACTGCACCCTACATCAGCCCCACACTGCACCTTACATCAGCCCCTCTCTTCACCCTACATCAGGCCCACACTTCACCCTACATCACCCACACTTAACCCTACATCAGCTCACACTTCACCCTTCATCAGTCCACTCGTCACCCTACACCAGCCCCTCTATTCATTAGCCCCACACTGCACCCTACATCAGTCCACTCGTCACCCTACACCAGCCCCTCTATTCATCAGCCCCACACTGCACCTTACATCAGCCCCTCTCTTCACCCTACATCAGGCCCACACTTCACCCTACATCACCCACACTTCACCCTACATCAGCTCACACTTCACCCTTCATCAGTCCACTCGTCACCCTACACCAGCCCCTCTATTCATTAGCCCCACACTGCACCCTACATCAGCCCACACTTCACCCTACATCAGCCCCACACTTCACCCTACATCAGGTCCTCTATTCCTTAGCCACACACTGCACCCTACATCAGCTCCACACTTCTCACTACCTCAGCCTCCGCTTCACCTTACATCAGTCCCACACTCGTCTTCTAGACACCTTCCCTCCTCGGTGGCACCTCTAGTATTCACTGGCACAGGAAGTAAGCTCCTTCCTTCAAGGCACTTCTGGCAGAATGGAGGGCGTCTCGACTGGACAGGGGACCTGGCAGGCTGAGGCTGCACCCCTAGCGCCGAGAAGTCTTCTCAGCCACACTAGTTTGTGAAACCTGGCACTAGTCAGTCCTGGTCACACTGAGCAGGGCAGATGCCCGCTGTGTATTCTCAGAATGACCAGGGACTCCCTGTTGGGTGGGGGTCCTTCAAGCAGAGCCCCCAGCCTCTGGCCCGGTCACTTCGAGCCCGGCTGGTCAGGCCGCAGTGTGTGCTCCACTGATGCTGAGAGGCCAGGTGTGGCAGAGTGGGGGCTAAAAGAGAGGCCACGGAGGTGCGGGCTGTCACCAGGGTGTTCTAATAGCCTTCAGTTCTCTTCTCATGTATGTTACTGCTGCCAGCACTTCTACTAACAGGGCAGTTTAGCCTCTTGGAAAGAAGAGTCGGGCAGAGAAGGATGAAGGCCCTAGTACTCCTGGGTACCCTCTGCCCCTCCTGCCGATGCCAGGCTCAGCCTAGGCATCTCTGAACACAGGTAAAACCCTCAAGGGCTCCTGTGGTGGCCGAGGAATGTGCCAGGGCCGTCCAGGGAGCGCAGCGCCCAGGTCTGGCACAGCTCTGGTTTCTGTTACTTAATCCAGAGAGAATTCAAAACTTGCAGCTCGCAGCATCCTCTCTACTGCCCAACAACTACGGAGTGCCAGTCTGTGCCAGCGGGGAAGTGTGGCATGTCCCGAGACTGGCCCCTGTGGCAGCGCCCACAGCGAGCTCTGCTTGTGCCCACAGATATGACCCTGTTTGTACCAGTGGATAGGTGGCACCGGCCTCAGCTGGCTTCCGGTGTGTGTGTGTGTGTGTGTGTGTGTGTGTGTGTGTGTGTGTGTGTGTTGTGACAATGACAGCGCCCACACCTGGCTCCCAGTGGACTGTTTTGGGAAAGTGGGCGAGTGTGGCAGTGCCGACAGCTGGATGCCAGTGTGAGCCAGTGGGAATGTGTAGCAGGGCCACATCAGACTGCCAACGTGTTTCATTTAAATCATGGGGCAACTCCCACTGCTGACTGCCAGTGTGTGCCAGGGGGAGTATGTGACAGTGCCCAGAACCGCCTGCCTTTGAATATGTCCAGAAATCTTGATTCTGTGTCAGATTATGCCAACAAGAATGTGTAGAGACTGCATCCCCTAGAGTACCAGTGTGCATCATTGAGCATGACTGTTTCTGATGGATACATCTACCTGTGGATTCCTCACCTTACAAATTCTCCCAATGCGCCAGCATTCAATGGAAATTTTTTCCTAGCTCTTCACGTCGACGAGGACGTCACAATTGCACGGCTCCATATGCGATTCTGTCTGACGTCATAGGAGCCATAAGAAGTCCTCACAAGTGTGCTGACGTCAGTTCCCTTTTTTTCTGCGCCTTCAAAGCTAAAGTTTTCTTTCAATCCTCTCCGTAGTAAACTGTATCAAGACAATTGTTTTGTAGTGCTACAATGTCTCCACTAAAAAAATCGGCATTTAAACCTTGTCGCAAGTGCGGAGGCCACATGTCGGTGATGGAGCCGCACGAAAATTACCTTTGGTGTCTTAGCTCTGATCACGACGTGGAAGATTGCTCATCCTGACAGCATATGAACCCGAAGACTTTGAAGGAAAGAGAGGCTAAGCTTTTCTTGTCAAAAGCTAAGAAAGAGAAGAGAGGTCGGGTCGCCGTAGATTGAAGACAAGGGATACTTCATCACACAGATCTTCAAGGTCTCATAAGAAGCGACGCCGATGGCATGAGTCAGGACGCCGTTCATCCCAAAATCGGTCTCAGTCTTCAACGAGACAGCATGGCGTAGAGGGTCAGCCCTACAGTGTCGCCTCAGAGCCAGCTGGCATCTCAGGCGCCGAACTTGATTGAGATCTCCGAGTCCCCAGCAGGTCCAATGGCTCATTTTTCTCCTGCATCCTCTCAAGGTCAGGAGTCTGGTGTCCAAGCGACGGATTCAGCTCAGCCACCTCAATGGGAACAAGAGTATCCTGCCTTCCCAGCTCCGGGAGCGGATCCATCATTATTCCTCAATGCTATGTTTAGCATTTTTTACCAGGGCGATGGTCCCCTCTGGTGCACCTGCTGGTCCCACAGGTCGGTTGGCTTTCACGCTGGGGTTGCCGGCGCCGTATAAGCGGGCCCCATTTGCGGCCTTTCTACCAACGACTCCTTGTGAGGGTACTGGATCGGCGCTGATGATGTCACCACCTCTACCCCGAGTGATGGCAGAGACCGATATATTTGTGCCGGATGGATCCAAATCAGTGCAGAGGGTGGATCCGCCTCCCTCTCCTCCTCCAGTGTTACCTTCCACTTTGAAGCCTGCTTCTTTGACGTCGGTTATTACTCTATTGACGCCACGTTTGGAGTCCAGGCTGAGTTCGAAAAGGAGGACCTTGAGACTTTTGGAGGAGCAATAGTATCAAAAACAGCTGTTGGAGGAAGGAGAAATTCCGGAGCCTTCAGTTGAATTTCAGGGCTTAGGCTCTGCTAGTGGGTTGGATACATCTAATGAGTGGGAGCTTTTATCCCCTGGAGATGAACTCATGGCAGAAGCAACTACTTACCACGGGGTGATAAGGAAGGCAGCAGGATTTTTTGACTTACTACTTCCTGCATCGGAGTTGAAAACCAATATTTTGACTGAAGTTTTGCATCTATCGGCTTCTTCTTCTGAGCCTCTCCTCCCTTTCAATGATGCCCTCACAGAGCCTATATTGGAGATATGGACGAATCCAGTTACAACACCAGCGGTTTTTAAGACTGTAACCAGTAGGTACAGGGTTGCTCCAGGTGATCCGCAGTTTCTGTCCCAGCACCCAACACCTGAGAGCTTGGTGGTGCAAGCTTCTTGTTTTGCACGGTCGGCTCTGGGATCGCTCCCTATGACGCCATCTGATAGGGAGTCGAAACATATGGAGCAGTCTGCTAGGAAGTGCTTCCTCTCAGGCAGCATGGCCTTAAAATCTCTGAATGCTACATGTGTGCTGGGGAGGTATATCTATGCCTTAATGGATACAGCAAAAGCAGTTGTTCCAAATTTGCCACAGGATGTGCAGGGACACTTTAGTGAACTCTTGCAGGACAGTCAAGGCGCAGCAAAGCAGGTGATTCAGTCGGGTCTGGACACTGCAGACTCAGTTGCTAGAGCCATGGGGACTTCCGTTGCGACTAGAAGGCATGCATGGCTCAGAGGTTCTGTTTTTTCCTCTGATGTGCAGGCTATGTTGATGGACCTCCCATCTGATCGTGCAGAACAGTTTGGGGCAAAGGCAGACTCCGCCCTGGAAAGAGTTAAGGATAGCAGGGGCACTGCAAAATCTTTGGGCCTTCAGGCTTCTTCTTCTGCGCCCTTCAGATCTTTCCGGAGATTCAGAGGGTTTGGCCGTGGATCATCCTTTCGTGGGAGGCAACAGTCCCATGTCCAGTAGCCTGCCAGCCCCATCTACAGGTCCTATAGAGGCCGTCGGAGAGTTAGAATGCGAGGAGCCGCACAGAAGCCTTCCACCTCATACTCATCCTCTGGGGGACCCCAGCCAGGAAAGCAGCCCTAGTTCTCACTCCATTCATCAGCATGTCCTACCCATAGAGGGAAGGCTGTTACATTTTCTCTACGAGTGGGAGTTAATTACATCGGACTCTTGGGTGCTGAGCATAGTGGAAAAAGGGTATGCCCTTCCCTCTTGGGAGTTTCATCCCCACTTCCCTGCCCGTCTTTCATTTTACACAGAAGAGCATCTCCTCTTGCTTCAGCAGAAGGTGCATACCCTTTTGTTAAAAGGTGCAATGGAGTTGGTTCCGAAGTAGGAAAGGGGTCTGGGATGTTATTCAAGGTATTTCCTGATTCCCAAGAAGGATGGTCGATTGAGGCCTATCCTGTATCTGAGGATTTTGAATTGGTTCCTCAAGCAGGAAAAGTTCAAAATGCTGACTCTAGCACATGTGCTTCTTGCATTGAACAAGGAAGACTGGATGGTGTCTGTCGACTTGCAGGATGCTTATTTTCCTATCCCCATTCTGAAGTCGCACAGGAAGTATCTTCAGTTCATGGTAGGGTCGCAACACTACCAGTTTGCCGTCCTTCCTTTTGGTCTTACTTCTGCACCTCAGGTCTTCATGAAGGTGATGGCGGTGGTTGCAGCGGACCTCAGAAGGGAGGGAGTACCTGTATTCCCTTACGCGGACGATTGCCTGATCAAAGCCGGGTCCCCAGAGCTCGTGCTGCACCATTTGCAAATGATAACTAGGTTGTTGTTGAACCTGGGCTTTACGGTAAACGTCCCCAAGTCTCACCTGCAGTCCTGTCAGCTTCTCCTGTTCATAGGGACAGTACTGGACATGACATTGAATCGAGCCTACCCTCTTCCATAGAGGATTCAGGACATTCAGGCAGTGATTCCAGTGTTTCAAAAGGGAGCGGCTGTTCCAGTCCTCAAGGCCCTACGTCTGCTCAGTCTGTTCGCTTCCTGCATTCTGTTGGTCACTCATGCTCGTTGGCACATGAGGGCTCTTCAGTGGTGCCTCCGAAGGCAGTGGTTTGTACACAAAGGGGATCTTATGGTGTCAAGAACGATCTCCAAAGACACTGCGGTGGATCTGCGATGGTGGACTATGGATGGCAACCTCTCTCAAGGAAGGCCGTTTTGTCTCCCACCTCCGGTGACCACGGTCATAACAGATGCTTCCACTGTCGGGTGGGGAGCTCATCTGGGGTACCTGGAGATCAAAAGGCTTTTGGTGTCGAGTAGAACAGATGTTTCACATCAGTCTGTTAGAACTGCAGATGATACATCTCGCTCTCAAAGCCTTCCTCTAATCCCTTCGTGGTCAGTCAGTAAAAGTCTTGACAGACAACACTACCGTGATGTGGTACATCAACAAGCAGGGGGCGTAGGGTTGTACCTTCTCTGCAGAGAGGCTCTGCAGCTCTGGTCCTGGGTTCAGGACCATCAGATTTGCATAGTAGCAAACCATCTGGCTGGAGTTCTCAATGTACGTGCAGACAGTCTCAGTCTGCATTTCTCGACCGATCACGAGTAGCGTCTCCATCCGTCGTTCTTCAGCTTCCAGTATCCGGTGCAGGGGATGTTGGGGGACGCGTTTCAGCTGCCCTGGTGCGACCAACTGCTTTACTCGTTTCCTCCCATACCCTTGATTCCTCGAGTTCCGAGGAAGATTCCCCAAGATCCGGCTCAAGTCATATTATTAGCCCCGGATTGGCCAAGAAGGATGTAGTACACAGACCTTCTCCAACTTTCACTGTGCCCTCTGCTTCATCTCCCTTTCAGGGTAGACCTCCTCTCGCAGTCGCAGGGACAGATTCTATACCCCCACCTCCAGAGCCTGCACCTGCATGCCTGCAGACTGAACCTGGCAATCTGAATTCTTTTTTTCTCCCTCCAGAAGTGGTGGATGTTATCTTATTGGTCAGGCGACACTCCACCAAGACTGTAGATGGGCGAATTGCTTGGTGTGGAGAGAGACAAATTGATCCCTTAAAGGCCCATTTATCTTGTATTTTGCTTTTTGCCCTTTCCTTGGCACAGAAGGGTTGCACAGTTGTGACAGTGAATGGCTATTTATCAGCGCGGTCAGCTTTTCTGTGCCTTCCTGATCAGCCTTCCTTATTTAAGCCCCCTATAATTCTTAGGTTCCTCAAAGGGTTAAATAACAAATTTCCTCCCGCTCCGTTTGTAATGCCTCAGTGGGATTTGAATTTAGTTTGAACTTTTTTGATGGGTTCAGCGTTTGAGCCTATGTATACTCTCCCGTTTAGGCTTTTAATTTTTAAGACAGTTTTTCTAAGTGAGCTAGACGTGTGAGTGAACTTCAGGCTCTTAGTGTGAAACCTCCTTTTACATCCTTTTATGCTGACAAGGTGGTGCTGAGAACCAGGGCGGCTTTCCTTCCTACGGTAGTTACTCCCTTTCATATGGGACAATCTAAAACACACTCTTCCTTTTACCCTCCTCCCCATCCTTCAAAGGTAGAGGAAAGGCTGCATCACTTGGATCCGAGAAGGGCCTTAAGCTTCTACATAGAAAGGACGAGAGACTTCAGAATTGATGATCAGTTCTTCATTGGATATGTGGGCAAAAGGAATGGCAAAGCTGTCCACAAGAGGACTCTTTGAAAGGTGGGCATTCTTTGCATAAAGATTTGTTATTCACTAGCAACGAAGGTTCCCCTGTGGGGATTAGGGCCCATTCCACCAGGGCTGAGTCTGCCACTTCGGCCTTAGCTAGAGGTGTACCAGTGGTGGATATTTGCAAGGCAACAACTTGGGCTTCCCTCCACATTTTCACAAAGCATTATTGCTTGGATGGAAGTTAGGAGGGACGGCTATTTTGCATGTTCTGTTTTGCAGGATCTCTTGGTTTGCCCAGTCGGGCACCCACCTCCGAGTGCGGTACTGCTTTGGGATTCTACTAATAAGGTGAGGAATCTACAGGTAGTTGTATCCATCAGAAGAACAAGTTACTTACCTTCGGGAGTGCTTTTTCTGGTGGATACAGTAGCTACCTGTCGATTCCTCACAATCCCACCCACCTCCCCATTGCTCTCTGGTCATACCAAGAGTTCAGTTAATGTTATAGATAGTATATATATTTTGTATATATTTTTGATTTTATATATTTATTTGTATAAACAGTTATAGTAATTTATATATATATTTTTTGTTGAATTGGCACATGTTGTGCTAATGAGGTCGATATTTACCTGTTCGCCTCAGAGGCACGTTAAAAAATGTTAAAACTGACGTCAGCACGCCAGCGAGGACTTCTTATGGTTCAGATGACATCAGACAGCATTGCATGCAAAGCTGAGCAATTGTGACGTCCTTGTCAACGTGAGGAGCTAGGAATATTTTTTCGTCTAATGCTAGCGCATTGGGAAAATTTAGAAGGTGAGGAATCCACAGGTAGCCAATGTATCCACCAGAAAAAGCGTTACCGAAGGTAAGTAACTTGTTCATACCGTACTGGACCACCATTGTGCACCATTGAGTACCAGTGCATAACCTGAGTACCCGTGTGCACCATTGAGTACTGGTGCATACCCTCACGTACCACTGTGTAGCATTGAGTATGACTGTATCCCGTAGAGTACCACCTATGTGCACCATTGAGTATGACTATATCCCCCACAGTACCAGTGTGCACCAGTGAGTATGACTGTATCCCGTAGAGTACCACCAGTTTGCACCACTGAGTACCATTGGGCACCACTGAGTATAACTGTATACCCTAGAGTACCAGTGTATACCATTAAGTATCACTGTATCACCTACAGTACCAGTGTACAGCACGGAGTATGAATGTATCCCATGGAGTGCCACAAGTGTGCACCACTGACTACGACTGTATCCTGCAGAGTACCAGTGTGCACCATTGAGTACCAATGCATACCCTCGAGTACCTGTGTGCACCATTGAGTACCAGTGTATACCCTCAAGTACCACTTGAGTAAGACTGTATCCCCTAGAGTACCAGTGGGCAGCACTAAGTACCATTGCATTACCTCGAGTACTAGTGTCCACCATTGAGTACGACTGGTTCAGATGCCTCTTCTTTCTGGTTCCATCTGAGTTCTAGATACCCCCACTCTGGTTCCAGAGCACCTCTGCTTCTTCCCTGTCCTGGCTCCTGTCCGCCTCTTGTCCATTTTCCTTCTGGTCGCTGTCTGTGACTGGTTCCTTCCAGCTGGGATTCCACCCGGCCTCTGGCTCTGTCCTCCCTTTGGTTCCGACTCTTCTTAGACCTGTCACTTGTTGTGGCCCACCCCTGACTCCTGTCCTTTATGGGTCCAGCTCACTTCTGTTTCTACCCTGCCTCTGGTTCCCTCTCATGCTGTAGCCTCCCTCTGGTTCTTCCTCTGGTACTGCCCTGCCTTTTGTTACTTCCTCTGGTTCTACCCTAACTCCGGTTCCCTCCCATGCTCTAGCCTGCCTCTGGTTCTACCCTGCCTCTGGTTCTCTCCCATGTTCTAGTCTTCCCCTGGTTCTACCCTGCCTCTGGTCTCTCCCATGTTCTAGTCTTCCTCTGGTTCTACCCTGCCTCTGGTTCTCTCCCAGGTTCTACCCTGCCTCTGGTTCTACCCTGCCTCTGGTTCTCTCCCATGTTCTACCCTGCCTCTGGTTCTACCCTGCCTCTGGTTTTTTCCTATGTTCTAGTCTTCCTCTGGTTCTCCCCTGCCTCTGGTCTTGCCCATGTTCTAGTCTTCCTCTGGTTCTAGCCTCCTCTGGTTCCTTCCCATGTTCTAGTTTTCCTCTGGTTCGACCCTGCCTCTGGTTCTCTCCCATGTTCTAGTCTTTCTCTGGTTCTACCCTGCCTCTGGTTCTCTCCCATGTTCTAACCTGCCTCTGGGTCTGCCCTGCCTCTGGTTCTATCCCATGTTCTAGTCTTCCTCTGGTTCTACCCTGCCCCTCGTCTCTCCCGTGTTCTAGTTTTCCTCTGGTTCTAGCCTGCCTCCGGTTCCTTCCCATGTTCTAGTCTTCCTCTGGTTCTGCCCTGCCTCTGGTTCTCTCCCATGTTCTAGCCTGCCTCTGGTTCTCCCCCATGTTCTAGTCTTCCTCTGGTTCTACCCTGCCTCTGGTTCTCCCTCATGTTCTAGTCTTCCTCTGGTTCTACCCTGCCTCTGGTTCTCTCCCATGTTCTAGTCTTCCTCTGGTTTAACCCTGCCTTTGGTCTCTCCCATTTTCTAGTCTTCCTCTGGCTCTACCCTGCCTCTGGTTCTCTCCCATGTTGTAGCCTGCCTCTGGTTCTCTCCCATGTTCTAGCCTTCCTCTGGCTCTACCCTGCCTCTGGTTCCTTCCTTTGGTACTGCCCTGCCTCTTCTTCTATCCTCCGGTTCTGCCCTGGCTCTGGTTTTGATTCATTTTGTGTTCTGCCTCAGGTTCTAGCGGGTCCCCTCTCCTGTGGTTCCACACCTCTGCTGATACAAGCTCGCCTCTAGTTCCAACTCACCTGTAGATCCACCTACCCTCTGGATGCACCTACCCTCTGGATGCACCTATCCTCTATATCCTGCTAGCCTCCTGATCTACATACCCTCTGGATCCAGCTTTCCTCTATCCACCTACCCTCTGGATCCACCTACCCTCTGGATCCACCTACCCTCTGGATGCACCTACCCTCTATATCCTGTTAGCCTCCTGATCTACATACCCTCTGGATCCAGCTTTCCTCTATCCACCTACCCTCTGGATCCACATACCCTCTATATCCACCTACCCTCTATTTCCAGCTCCCCTCTGGATCCAGCTCCCCTCTATATCCAGCTCGATCCAGGTAGCCTCTAGATCCACCTACTCTCTGGATCCACCTACCCTCTAGATCCAGCTCCCTTCTGGATCCAGCTTGCCTCTCCAGCTCCCCTCTGGCTCCAGCTTGCCTCTCCAGCTCCCCTCTGGCTCCACCTACCCTCTAGATCCACCTACCCTCTGGATCCACTTATCCTCTGGATCCACTTATCCTCTGGATCCACTTATCCTCTGGATCCAGCTCCCCTCTGGATCCAGCTCCCCTCTCTGGATCTAGGATCCAGCTCCCCTCTCTGGATCCAGCTCCCCTCTCTGGATCCAGCTCCCTTCTCTGGAGCCAGCTCCCCTCTATATCCAGCTCCCTTCTGGATCCAGCTCCCCTCTGGATCCAGCTCCCCTCTATATTCAGCTCCCCTCTCTGGATCCAGCTCGATCCAGGTAGCCTCTAGACCCACCTGCCCTCTGGATCCACCTATCCTCTAGATCCAGCTCCCCTCTGGATCCAGCTCGCCTCTTCAGCTCCCCTCTGGCTCCAGGTAGCCTCTAGACCCACCTGCCCTCTGGATCCACCTATCCTCTAGATCCAGCTCCCCTCTGGATCCAGCTCGCCTCTCCAGCTCCCCTCTGGATCCAGCTCGCCTCTCCAGCTCCCCTCTGGCTCCAGCTTGCCTCTCCAGCTCCCCTCTGGCTCCAGGTAGCCTCTAGATCCACCTGCCCTCTGGATCCACCTATCCTCTAGATCCAGCTCCCCTCTGGATCCAGCTCGCCTCTTCAGCTCCCCTCTGGCTCCAGCTCGCCTCTTCAGCTCCCCTCTGGCTCCAGGTAGCCTCTAGACCCACCTGCCCTCTGGATCCACCTATCCTCTAGATCCAGCTCCCCTCTGGATCCAGCGCGCCTCTTCAGCTCCCCTCTGGCTCCAGGTAGCCTCTAGATCCACCTACCCTCTGGATCCACTTATCCTCTGGCTCCAGCTCCCCTTTGGATCCAGCTCCCCTCTGGATCCAGCTCCCCTGGATCCAGATCCCCTCTGGATCCAGCTCCCCTCTATATCCAGCTCGCCTCTCATTGCTCCGACCTATGCTCCTTGGTCTGGCCCACTGTACAGCACACTCTGCTCAGTTTCTCACACTGGCTGGATGCAGAGCTGTCTCTGTCTCTGCCCTCCAGGGCTCCTGGCTCAGACATCCGGTTTCTGTGCCTGAGGACTCCTGCTTTCTCCTTGCGAGCCGGATTCAGACCTCTTGATGGCTCAGGCTGAGGTATGCATTAGCAGAGCCCATAAACCACCCTGTAAAGTGGATCAACCGGTTCAGAACAGGCTGCCATAGCAGAGGGCGGATCAGAGGAGCAGGGCAGGTGTACAGAGAGTCCTGGGAGGGCTGTCAGGCCAACCTCCCAAAAGAGCAAACCTCCCCGGTGACCAGGATGAGAGCAGTGGGCAAGTTCCAAAAGGGCTTTAGGGCCAACCTCACAACAGGACACAGGACAAACCATCTTGAGGCCAGTGGGAACTGCAAGTGGAACAGTAGGTCCTAGGGTAAGCCTTCCTGTCTACCAGGATGGGCGCATCAGGCAGAGCCAGTCCTGCTTGGTCCTCGCTGCTCCTAAGGATCTGTGGTGCCTGTAGGGGCCTCACTGGCTCTAGACATGACTTCTGCTTGGTCCTCGCTGCTCCTAAGGATCTGTGGTGCCTATAGGGGGGCTCCCTGGCTCTAGACATTACTTCTGTTTGGTCCACGCTGCCCCTAAGCATGTGTGGTGTTTGTAGGGGCCTCACTGGCTCTAGACATGACTTCTGTTTGGTCCACGCTGCCCCTAGGAAGTTGTTCCCGCCTGGTGATTCTTGGTGATGCCGTCACTCATGTGGGCTCTCAGTGATGCCGTCTCTCAGGTGGGCTCCAGGTGATGCTGTCTCTCAGGTGGGCTCTCGGTGATGCCATCTCTCAGGTGGGCTCTCGGTGATGCCGTCTCTCAGGTGGGCTCTCGGTGATGCCGTCTCTCAGGTGGGCTCTCAGTGATGCCGTCTCTCAGGTTGGCTCTTGGTGATGCCATCTCAGGTGGGCTCCAGGTGATTCCGTCTCTCATGTGGGCTCTCAGTGATGCCGTCTCTCAGGTGGGCTCCAGGTGATGCCGTCTCTCAGGTGGGCTCTCAGTGATACCGTCTCTCAGGTGGGCTCTCAGTGATGCCGTCTCTCAGGTGGGCTCCAGGTGATGCTGTCTCTCAGGTGGGCTCTCGGTGATGCCATCTCTCAGGTGGGCTCTCGGTGATGCCGTCTCTCAGGTGGGCTCTCGGTGATGCCGTCTCTCAGGTGGGCTCTCAGTGATGCCGTCTCTCAGGTTGGCTCTTGGTGATGCCATCTCAGGTGGGCTCCAGGTGATTCCGTCTCTCTGGTGGGCTCCAGGTGATGCCGTCTCTCAGGTGGGCTCTCGGTGATGCCGTCTCTCAGGTGGGCTCTCGGTGATGCCGTCTCTCAGGTGGGCTCTCAGTGATGCCGTCTCTCAGGTTGGCTCTTGGTGATGCCATCTCAGGTGGGCTCCAGGTGATTCCGTCTCTCTGGTGGGCTCCAGGTGATGCCGTCTCTCAGGTGGGCTCCAGGTGATGCCGTCTCTCAGGTGGGCTCTCAGTGATACCGTCTCTCAGGTGGGCTCTCAGTGATGCCGTCTCTCAGGTGGGCTCTCGGTGATGCCGTCTCTCAGGTGGGCTCTCGTGATGCCATCTCTCAGGTGGGCTCTCGGTGATGCCGTCTCTCAGGTGGGCTCCCGGTGATGCCGTCTCTCAGGTGGGCTCCAGGTGATGCCGTCTCTCAGGTGGGCTCTCAGTGATGTTGTCTCTCTGGTGGGCTCTCGGTGATGCCATCTCTCAGGTGGGCTCTCAGTGATGCCGTCTCTCAGGTGGGCTCTCGTGATGCCGTCTCTCAGGTGGGCTCCCGGTGATGCCGTCTCTCAGGTGGACTCTCGGTGATGCCGTCTCTCATGTGGGCTCCAGGTGATGCCTTCTCTCAGATGGGCTTTTGGTGATGCTGTCTTTCAGGTGGGCCTTTGGTGATGGCATCTCTCAGGTGGGATCTAGGTGATGTTGCCTCTCGGAGATGTTCTCTCTCAGATGTGCTCTTGATTATGCCCTCTCTCAGGTGTGCTGCTGTTGATGCTATCTCTCAGGTGGGCTCTCAGTGATGTCGTCTCTCTGGTGGGCTCTCGGTGATGCTGTCCCTCAGGTGAGCTCTAGGTGATGCCATCTCTCAGGTGGACTGTTGATGATGTCATCTTTTAAGTGGGCTGCTGGTGATACCGTCTTTCAAGTGGGCCCTTGGTGATGCTGTTTCTCAGGTGGGCTTTTGGTGATGCTGTCTGTCAGGTGGGCTCTTGGTGACTTCCTCATAGGGCACACTTCCCCTCAGAGGCCACGCACAACCTAAAACGTCTTTCACCACCAAATAGATCATGGTCTAAGTCTAGAGCCACGCACCATAGGACAGGCCTTGCACCACCCAAAAGCTCCTGCAATTCCCAAGAGGTCATGCACTGCCAACATTAGTCTTCTACTAAACCCACAAGCACTGCAGCACAACAGAGGCACATCACCACCTCGCTTGACCGGCACAGATTCACAAGCCCAGCATTAACCTATAAGCTTTGTCTAAGCGTATAGGCCCTGCACCATCAGCTCCACATTTATGGACCCTGCACTTACCAGTGGGGTTTGCACACATCCAGAGCATTGCTAACACCCCTCTGCTCTCTCTGTCTCTCTCCTGTGCACAGGCTGGAGCGGTTGGTGGACGTGCTGAGGAAGAAGGTTGGCGCCGGGACACTGCGCACAATGATCTGATGGCGCCCAGTGTGGTGGCTCCAGAATGCCCTCACATCTCTTTGCTGGCTGGAAGGCATCACGAGGACTCAACACACATGCCTGCTTCAGTTTTGCGAATGCTTGTGAACAATGGAGGGCACACTTTCCACTGTGAAACCTTGTGATCCCGGAGCTCTCCAGCACGTATCCCAGCGAGTGGAGCTCTTTGTGTCTCTAAATATGTTACTGCCCGGCATGCTGCAGTGTCATCTTCATGTAGTACTGCCCAGCCAATGCTGCAGCGTCATCTTCAGATACTACTGCCCGGCATGCTGCAGCGTCATCTTCAGATACTACTGCCCGGCATGCTGCAGCGTCATCGTCAGATAGTACTGCCCGGCATGCTGCAGCGTCATCTTCAGATACTACTGCCCGGCATGCTGCAGCGTCATCTTCATATAGTACTGCCCGGCATGCTGCAGCGTCATCTTCATATAGTTCTGCCCGGCATGCTGCAGCATCATCTTCATAAAGTACTGCCCAGCCAGCGCTGCAGCTCCCTGTCTGCTACCTTTGTGTAGTATTCTCTGGCTACCAGCTTAGTGTGTGGCACAATGCCTGCTTCCTTTGTAAAGAACCGCCTGACCACCAGTGCAGTGTCTTTTGTCTTCATATAGTACTGCCAGGCTAGATGTCTCTTACCGTCATGTAATACTGCCTGCCTAGAGGAACAGTCTCTATTACCTTCATGTATCCCTACCTGGCCAGCAGCACAAAGGATGTCAGCTTCATACTGTGCTATCTGGCCAGGAGTAACATGCCTGCCACTTTCATATGATACTGCGTGGTCAGTCGTAACATGTCTGTAATGCTGCCTGGCCAGTGGTAACATGTCCATTACTTTCATATAATACTGCCTGACCAGTGGTAACATCTGTTGTTTTATATAATACTGCCTGGCCAGTGGTAACATGTTTGTAATGCAGCTTGGCCAGTGGTAACGTCTGTAATAATGCCTTGCCAAGGTTACGTGTGTCTTACTGTCATACAGTACTGCCTGATCAGGAGCAACATCTGTTACTTTCATGTAATACTGCCTAGCCATTAGTAACATGTCTGTAATACTGCCATATCTGTTACTCTCATATAATACGGCCTGGCCAGTGGTAACATGTCTGTGTTGCTGCCTGGCTAGTGGTAACATGCCTATTACTTTCATATAATACTGCCTGGTCAGGAGTAACGTCTGTTGATTTTAAATATTACTGCCTGGCCAGTGGTAATATGTCTGTTACTTTGTTATAATATTGCCTGGTCAGTGGTAATGTCTGTTACTTTCATACAATACTGCCTGTTAGGTGGTAACATTTGTTACTTTCATACAGTGCTACTGGCAGGTGGTAATATGTCTGTTACTTCCATACAACACTGCCTTGTTGGTGGTTACATGTCTGTAATACTGCTGCAGTTGTTAGGTTGGAATAATGTGTCTCTTACTTTCATATATTATTCCCTGGTCAGGGGTAACATGTCTGTTACTTTCATGCAGTGCTGCCTGGCCAGGGGTAAAGTGTCTATTACTTTCATACAAAAATGCCTAGCTAGTGGTAACGTGTCTTGCCAGGGTTGACGTCTGTTACTTTCATATAATACTGTCTTGCCAGGGTTGACGTCTGTTACTTTCATATAATACTGCCTGGCTCGTGGTAGCATGTCTGTAATACTGCCTTGCCACAGTTACTTGTCTCTTACTTTCATGCAGTCCTGCCTCGTCAGGAGTAACATGTCTGTTACGTTCATATAATAACACCAGGCCAGGGGTAACATATCTGTTACTTTCATATACTACTGCCTGGGCAGTGTTAACATATCTGTAAAACTGCCTTACTGGGGTTAGGTGTCTCTTACTTTCACACAGTACTGCCTGGTCTGGGGTAATGTGTGTTATTTCATATAATACTGCCTGGCCAGCAGCACAGTAGTGTGTTGCCTTCATATATTATGTGTGGACTAGCAGCAGTGTCTGTTTCCTTCAAATACTCTGATCTCCTCACTCCATTACCCATGTTGCTGCCTTTTCCAAGATTCTCTCTTTGACATATTCATTCTTGTGTCTCTCTGTTCTAAAATTCTTGCTTTAACATGGGCCATTGTCTGCTGCATGTGTTCTCTTCTACACATTTCTTCCTGGTGTGTAGAGTTCTACGTGTGCTTTTACTACGATGTTTCTGGTGTTCTCATGCTTTCTGTTTCACCAGTGATTTGTTGCTGCCTCTTTTACAAGGCCTTTGGTAATAAATACCCTGTTCCTCCATGCTGTTGCCCTCTCTGTTGATGGTAAATACTCTGTTCTCCTCAACTGTTGCCCTCTCTGTTGATAATAAATACCCTGTTCCTCTCCATGGTTGTCCTCTCTGTTCATGATAAATGCCGTGTTCCTCTCTGCGGTTGACGTCTCTGATGGTAAGTACTCAGATCCTTTCCTCTGTTGCCCTCTCTATTGATGGTAAGTACTCAGATCCTTTCCTCTGTTGCCCTCTCTATTGATGGTAAATGCCCTGTTCTTCCCTTCTGTTGCCCTCTCCGTTGATGGTAAATGCCCTGTTCCTCTCTGTTGTTGCCCTCTCTGTTGATGATAAATACCCCATTCCTCTGTGCAGTTGTCCTCTGTTGTGATGGTAAATACCCCGTTCCTCTCTGCGGTTGTCCCTCAATGTTGATAGTACATTCCCCGTTCCTCCCCACGGTTGCCCTCTCTTTTGATGGTAAATACCCCGTTCCTCTCTGCGGTTGTCCCTGTCTGTTGATGGTAAATACCCCGCTCCTCTCTGCGGTTGTCCCTCTCTGTTGATGGTAAATACCCTGTTTATCTCTGCAGTTGCCCTCTTTGTTGATGGTAAATACCCCGTTCCCCTCTGCAGTTGCCCTCTCTGTTGAGGGTAAATACCCCGTTCCTCTCTGCAGTTGCTCTCTCTGTTGAGGGTAAATTCCCTGTTCCTCCCCACAGTTGCCCTCTCTTATGATGGTAAATTCCCTGTTCCGCCCCACGGTTGCCCTCTCTGTTGAGGGTAAATACCCAGTTTCTCTCTGCAGTTGCCCTCTCTGTTGAGGGTAAATACCCAGTTTCTCTCTGCAGTTGCCCTCTCTTATGATGGTAAATTCCCTGTTCCGCCCCACGGTTGCCCTCTCTGTTGATGGTAAATACCCTGTTTATCTCTGCAGTTGCCCTCTTTGTTGAGGGTAAATACCCCGTTCCTCTCTGCAGTTGCCCTCTCTGTTGAGGGTAAATACCCAGTTTCTCTCTGCAGTTGCCCTCTCTGTTGAGGGTAAACACTGTTCTGTTCTATAAATCCCACCATATACCTGTGAGCGCGCCGTACGGGGCACCTTATAAAGGTGGCTCGGACACCAGTCCACGGGCCTGTTGTGAGCCCACCTGACTGCCAGAGCCTTTCAAGTAACCCTGAACCACAACAGGTGCCAGTTTTTAAAATAAGGATTTCTAAAAACTAAAGGTAGCGGCTCATTTTTTCAACAACTGTTTCTTTTTCAATTCTTAGTGAGAGCAGTTTTAATGTTGTTTTTCTACTGCAGAGTCCTGACTGGGTGCGCGTGAATGCCCTTAGGTGGGAGCCTGGAGGATGGAGGAACCTTCCTCCCACAGCCTCTGCCAGCTTGTGAAGCTCATTTCAAATACTCAGCACCTCAGTGCGGCACAGAGAGACTCTTTAATGAAATGCATATAACGCTCAATTACATGCCAGGGGATACTGGGGCAAGAAACATGGGATCCAGGTTTCAGTGAAGCGCTTTAAGGGGCAGAGCCCTGCTTTTAGCAGCTTTCTAAGGCAGGGTGGCCAGCAGTTCCCGGTTGAGAGCAGGTGGGGCACTCCCCTGCCAGGCCAGGCAGAGTAGATGGGGTCCCTGCACGTGGCCCTACTAACCTTGGGAATGGGCATCACTCATGCGCAGGAGGTCAGTGTCCACGCAGGGCGATAGAGGCACCGGCCGTTTGCTGGATACCAGACAGCTCTCAGCTAGCCTGAACTTTGGGCTGTTCTAGGACGTCCGTGAATGGGGGGTGTAGAATCTGGTATCATTTGAGATCTATAAATCACACCTTCTGTAGCCCTGGATGTGAGGGCTGGCATTAATGCAGACTAGGTTCAGGTGTAGCCTGGACCACTGGAAGGCAGGAGGCTGGGCCCAGGAGTCAGGGGTTCTCGAGGCAATGACAAGAGACTTTGCTGATCTAGGGAGACTGGGAGACCCAGACGTTGGGGGAGTGGGGGAACCAGGATCATGGGCACCACCTCGGGCGGGGATGGGAGGATGGCCACCTCAGTTGAGCTTTAGGCCATTTCTACTCATCGAGTCAGGGACAACGGAGAGGGTGTTCTCAAGAGAGTCTGGATGGACATCAAATCTCAGAAATATTTGGGGGTCATTAGCGTAAGACGTAAAAGAAGCATAAACAGAGCCATCAGGTATTGAGTAAGGTGTCCATTCAGGAGCTTGAGGTTGGTCTGGAGGTCAGAGCTGCTGAAGGGTCCTGTGAGGAATACACCCAGGAGTGCGGACACCCATCACACCTACAAGAGGCTGGAATGTTGGGATTGGTGAAGGGAGGTCATCCATGGTTCCTTTCTTTCATTTTCACTTTCCAGCCAAAGGCGGGAAGGATGTGGGCCTAAGGGCGCCGGGGTCAGCGGTGGGCATCTTTAGAAGTTGGACCACTAACATTTGCCAGGGTACACCTACTGTACCTGTTTCTCATGGAACCTGCGGCAACAAGTGGGACCACGGCTTGATGGATAGTAGGGCAGTAGTGCTTCTTGCAGCGATGGAGGCTTCTCTTCAGCCAGATCCGCAGTGGTCATCCAGGAGGGTCACCTGGAGACCTGGGAGGGGCTTTACAGCCCCAGGAGCAGGTTAAGAAGCTTCCACCAGAGAAGTCCTGGGGAGGAAACATCTCAACGCCAGAGGGCCTCAGAAGCTGAGATATCCGTAGAGCACCAAGATGGCAGCAGGAGTGCCTTAACTGAGTTACCTGTTGTAGGGATGAGCCCAGATCAGTAATCAGTGGTAACTCACTCCTGCTTTTTGTAGCTGGACTGCATGTTGCTCCGTGTACCCCGGAGAAGGACGTTGGCGCTTGAAGAGGGCCTGAGAGGTGGTGGCTTATATGAAACCCCTGTGTCAAAGTTTGTAGGTGGGGGCGTGTTAAAGCCAATACCCAGTAACTTATGGAATATGAAAACCCTGTGTCAGCCCAATATACAGAAATGATTGGCGTTAAGCTTAGTTCACACTGTTTGGTGTTTCATTTTAATGTTTCTGTTTTCATATGTAGCATTAAGCCGTGTGTTGAATAAAGTATTTTGTCTTTTAAAGTGAAAGCATTTGTAGGGCTGGTAACATTAGTGACCTCACTTATTGACTCTGTGCAGTTGTGAGTTTCTAGCCTGCACCACCTTCAGGCAAGCCTTCAGTGGGGTGGGGGGGGGAGTCCCTTTCTTTGACAGTCCAGTGCTTAAGGGGTGTCCTTGGTGCTCAGGTTTGGGTCTGTTCGCACGGTGGCCCTGGAGCACCAGCAGTAAAAGGCCTCAGTTGAACCCAGTAGGCCCTGATTGTCCTACCCTACCTCCACCCGACATCAAGAACTCACCCTCAAACCCGTTGCACAGGGAATTCCACGGACCGTGGGTACCTAGCCCTGTGCTGTATATCCGTGGCTGTCAATAGTCTTGGTAGGCTTACCCAGAAGTGGCACCAATCACAGCTCACAAATCTGCCTGCAACTCCCCCTCAAGCTGTTCAGCCAGTGCTCATCCTAGCAAGGACCTCACCGCCCCCACACCCAACCCTCCCAGGCCTGTCACAAAGAAGGATATTTTTCTCACCTACATTTTAAGCTAGTGAAATAAGACACATTGTCTTCCTACAGTGAAAGCTTAAACCACCAATCAGCTTGATCTCCCAAGAGTAACCTTATCCTCAAACCAATCGCAAGAAAGGGGCATTTTTCCTCCTGAACTAGAAGTGAGTCCCAAGCAAGGTCCGTGTCCCACCATCAAAAACATTGAACAATTTGCTGTGTTACCACAATCAAGGAATATACCCCTCCATAAACCGGGAGCAGCTCACAAGCAAGGGACATTATCCCACAAACTGTCCAATCACAAGCAAGAGACATTATCCCGCAAACTGTCCAATCACAAGCAAGGGACATTATCCCGCAAACTGTCCAATCACAAGCAAGGGACATTATCCCGCAAACTGTCCAATCACAAGCAAGTGACATAATCCCGCAAACTGTCCAATCACAAGCAAGGGACATTATCCCGCAAACTGTCCAATCACAAGCAAGGGATATTATCCCGCAAACTGTCCAATCACAAGCAAGGGACATTATCCCACAAACTGTCCAATCACAAGCAAGAGACATTATCCCGCAAACTGTCCAATCACAAGCAAGAGACATTATCCCGCAAACTGTCCAATCACAAGCAAGAGACATTATCCCGCAAACTGTCCAATCACAAGCAAGAGACATTATCCCGCAAACTGTCCAATCACAAGCAAGAGACATTATCCCGCAAACTGTCCAGTCACAAGCAAGGGACATTATCCCGCAAACTGTCCAATCACAAGCAAGGGATATTATCCCGCAAACTGTCCAATCACAAGCAAGGGACATTATCCCGCAAACTGTCCAATCTCAAGCAAGAGACATTATCCCGCAAACTGTCCAATCTCAAGCAAGGGACATTATCCCGCAAACTGTCCATTCACAAGCAAGGGACATTATCCCGCAAACTGTCCAGTCACAAGCAAGGAACATTATCCCGCAAACTGTCCAATCTCAAGCAAGGGACATTATCCCACAAACTGTCCAATCACAAGCAAGAGACATTATCCCGCAAACTGTCCAATCACAAGCAAGAGACATTATCCCGCAAACTGTCCAGTCACAAGCAAGAGACATAATCCCGCAAACTGTCCAATCACAAGCAAGGGACATTATCCCGCAAACTGTCCAATCACAAGCAAGAGACATTATCCCGCAAACTGTCCAGTCACAAGCAAGAGACATAATCCCGCAAACTGTCCAATCTCAAGCAAGGGACATTATCCCGCAAACTGTCCAATCACAAGCAAGAGACATTATCCCGCAAACTGTCCAATCACAAGCAAGGAACATTATCCCGCAAACTGTCCAATCACAAGCAAGGAACATTATCCCGCAAACTGTCCAGTCACAAGCAAGGGACATTATCCCGCAAACTGTCCAATCACAAGCAAGGAACATTATCCCGCAAACTGTCCAATCACAAGCAAGGGATATTATCCCGCAAACTGTCCAATCACAAGCAAGGGACATTATCCCGCAAACTGTCCAATCACAAGCAAGAGACATTATCCCGCAAACTGTCGATTCACAAGCAAGAGACATTATCCCGCAAACTGTCCAATCACAAGCGAGAGACATTATCCCGCAAACTGTCGATTCACAAGCAAGAGACATTATCCCGCAAACTGTCCAATCTCAAGTGAGGGACATTATCCCACAAACTGTCCAGTCACAAGCAAGGAACATTATCCTGCAAACTGTCCAATCTTAAGTGAGGAACATTATCCAGCAAACTGTCCAATCACAAGCAATGGACATTATCCCGCAAACTATCCAGTCACAAGCAAGGGAAATTATCCCGCAAACTGTCCAGTCACAAGCAAAGGACATTATCCCGCAAACTGTCCAATCACAAGTAAGGGACATTATCCCACAAACTGTCCAATCACAAGCAAGCAAAATAATCCCGCAAACTGTCAAATCACAAGCAAGGGACGTTATCCCTCAAATTGCCCAATCACAAGCAAGAGACGTTCTCCCGCAAACTGTCCAGTCTCAAGCAAGGGATATTATCCCGCAAACTGTCCAGTCACAAGCAAGGGACATTATCGTGCAAACTGTCCAATCTCAAGCAAGGAACATTATCCCGCAAACTGTCCAATCACAAGCAAGGAACATTATCCCGCAAACTGTCCAGTCACAAGCAAGGGACATTATCCCGCAAACTGTCCAGTCACAAGCAAGGGACATTATCCTGGAAATGCCCAATCACAAGCAAGGTACATTCTCCCGCAAACTGTCCAATCACAAGCAAGAGACATAATCCCGCAAACTGTCCAATCACAAGCAAGGGACGTTATCCCTCAAACTGCCCAATCACAAGCAAGATACGTTCTCCCGCAAACTGTCCAGTCACAAGCAAGGGACATTATCCCGCAAACTGTCCAATCTCAAGCAAGGGACATTATCCAGCAAACTGTCCAATCACAAGCAAGGAACATTATCCCGCAAACTGTCCAATATCAAGCAAGAGACATTATCCCGCAAACTGTCGATTCACATGCAAGAGACATTATCCTGGAAACTACCCAATAACAAGCAAGGAACTTTACTCACAAATTGCCCAATCACAATCAAGGTACATTATCCTGCAAACTGTCCAATCACAAGCAGAGAATATTTTCCTGATTTAACTGAAAGCCAACCACAGCAGTCTAGCATTACCCCACCTAAACTGGAAGCTTGATCCAGCTCCAGATTGCTGCCTATCCACCAATCATAATACAGCTCAGCACCAGGCGGTCACTTGCCCTGGCACTCAAGCCAATAGCATGACAGGAACATTTCCCACCTAAATTGGAAGCCAATATCAAGCAGGGAGTTGTGTACTGCCATCATTGCAAACACAAGCCAGGAACGTGTTTTCACCTAAACCAGAGGCTTAAACCACTTCTGGTGGGTTTATTTCTCTTTTCTCAATGATTGCTAGCTGTTGGAGACCAGGCTGATCATGTGAGCTGCTATCACATCTCTTCCCCCTCCTAAGAGGGCGGGGTTAGATATGACCAAGCCGCTAGAGCTGCCCCCCCTGGAACTGGTTCAGATCCCAACTTCATCTGGTTATCCTGCGATTCTGACCCTCTCCCTTCACCAGGTAGTGAATAAACAGGCGGAACCCCTGATTCTCTTCTAAAGCTGTTGTGGTGTCCTTGGCCAAGTTTGCGCAGTATAAAATTGCAAAAAAACAGCAAGGACATTTTTCTTGTCTTAACTGAAGCCAGTAGCAAACAAGTAACATTTCTCTGCCCTCAAGCCAATGACAACAAAAACAATTTCCTCCTCAACTGGAAGCCATGAAATTAACATGGGCATTCTTCTCACCTAAACTGGGAGTCTCAACCTCCGGGGAAATAAAGGCCGAAGAATTCCTGTTTGGGCATTGCAGAGGCCTGAAAGTCAGAACCCTTCCGTACCACAAGCTTATCCTTTCCTTATTAGACGTGGGAGAGCCAAGTAAGCGGTCTGGTTGATACTAATAGCAAAACACACAATTTTTTGATGGGGGCTTCCTACTCCAGATTCCTCACCTTGTGGATATTCTCCAGGCGTCAGACTGGATCCAGAAACTTTAAAGCACTTCTCTGTAGGTTGCATCGGGCAGCTCCATGCTAACATACTTCTGCTCTGAAAGCAATGAGCGGAGCTACATATAAGCATCACGCATGCACGCTAACGTCAGTTCCATTTGTTCTGCACCTTCAGCTAAGATCCGGAGCGACACCTTGGTCTTTTAGACCACAAACATTCTTCACTGATAGGGTACGTCAGGGATGCCGTGAAGCCGCCCGGGACTGAAGGCAATACTTGAGGCTCTGTGTCCCATAGGGCATATGACTAGCAGCCTAAAGTTTCTATTCTTTTACGCTCACCATGAGCTGCGGTGGTGGGAAAGGTATTGGGGTTTACCCTACTGATGGATGTCTGTACCACCAAACTCTCTGGCATGGATGCTGTGCAATAAAAGTAGGGTCTCCTGATGCTGGGCCATGGCGCCACTCAACCTGCCTGGTAACCGCTCATCCTGAGCATGGTTTTGCCCAAGTGCCCAAAAGGGTATCCATAAGGGCTTCATTAAATGCCAGTGAAGGTTCTATAGCTGCCTGATCAGGCGTGCACTTCTGTCAAAACATTGGCTTCTTTTGGACTTACCGGAGACGTTGCCTTTGACGATGATCTGCGGTAATGATTTTGGGAAGTGGATCTTCCTTTTGACTTCAGCAATGCAGCAAAGCAGCAAAGTTCATGATCTAGTCTGGACACCACCGACTGCTTGGGTTGTGGCACTGTGGCGCCACACTTGGATGAGGTGTACGGGCTTCTCCAGGGTTGTCCAGGCATTAATGGCTCTCGCTTTTTTTTTGACAAGGAAGATTCAAACCTGGAGCGTTTTAAAGAAAGCAGGGCCACACTGCGTTCCTTAGGTCTATCTGCCCCCACTAGACAGTTCCAGCAAACTTGCCCCCTTAGAGGGTATTGCAGTGTTTCAGTTTTGCCAGAGGGTGGCCCCACCAGCTCCGCAAGCCTTTCGGCCCTTTTGTGGCCAAGGGCCCAGCTTATAAAGACAACGTCCGGGATAGCAATAAGAAAGTGCAGCTCCAGTCCCCCATCCCTCCAAAACCCACAGCCACAAAAGCTCTTTAGTGTGTCCTTGCCGGCACACAACCCCCAAGGGTGGCAACCCATTACTTGAAACAAGTGGATCTTCCAAATTCTACATTGGAAACACGTCCTCCCATTTCTTTCCATCCTGCCACACCTTCTACCACCACCAGGAAGTGCAGGCACGCTTAGTCAGAGGGGCCATACAGAGTGTTCCGGCATCAGAAGTGGGAACTGGGTATTACATCTGTTACTTCTTAGTGCTGGAGAAGGACGGAGGCTTTCCTTGGAACTGAGAGTCCAGGGCATTTGGACTATGACCCTGATGTTTCAACCTGTCTCAGATCTCAGTGCAGAGGAATCAGAGGCTGCTGGTATTGTTGGCTTTTTGCATCCTGCTAGTGACTCTGCAGTGGAACCTGAAGTCCCAGTGGACACAGGATCAGGGGGATTCTGACTGTATCCAGAAATTCGAGGAGACTGCAAAAGATCTGCATTGGTAGCTGCCGGCCCACGATTGGGTCAGAGATAGACCCCTCTCTTCACCCCACCAAGCTTTTACATTGGTCATGAATGCATCACTTTAGGGTTGGCGATGGCATGAAGGAAAGATGGAGATGAGAATCCTCTGGTCTGTGGCAGAAGCCGGGCACCATCAGCTTGTTGCAATTGAGAGTGATTCACTTAGCACTGAAGGCCCTCCTTCCCACCGTCAGTAATAGCCTGGTGCAGGTGCTCCCCGACAGCACTACTGCCATGTGGTACTGCGACAAGCACAGTGGGGTGGGCTCTTTGGTCCTGTGTCATGAGTCACTGGCCTCTGGAAGTTGCTGGATCTCCAGGAGATTTCTCTGGGCTGAACCAGCCATCAGGATCTCTAAATGGCTGGATGGATGAACTCAGCCATGGCGCTTAGCCGACTACGAATGACAGTTTACATCCAGAGGTTGCACGGACATCTTCTATCAATGGGGATAATCCTGGCTCAGTCGTTTTGACACTGCTGTGAATGCACAGCGTCAACACTTTTGCATGTTGGCGTTCCCAATTAGGCTGTCTCTCTGACACGCATTCTGCCTTCAGTGGAGCTCTTGACTCCTGTATGCCTTCCCACTGTTGCCTCTTCTGCCCTGAGTTCTGGTAACATCAGGAACAGCCAGGCCCCAGTCACCCTGGTGGCACCAGACTGGGCCATGAGGCTGTGGGATGCACAACTCCTGGGCATGTGCATCTGTCCTCCGCTGATGCTGCCACTTTGGGAGGATTTTCTGTTGCAGCTGGAGGGCAGGGCAGGGCACTGCACCCAGGCCTGTGCAATTTGCATCTCAATTCTTGAAGATTGAGCGGAGGCAGTTGACTTCTTTTCACCTTCCTCCTGAGGTTGTTGTCATCTGGATAGATAGCAAGCCTTCAATGAACAGCCAGATCACTACGCTTGCGGCCTCCTGGTTTGGAATGCTACGGTGTCTTAGAACGATTCTTGGCTGTCGCCCGCCCTCAGCACAAAGAACGGTAAAACAGGCGTTGACCCTCTCTCGTTTGGACTACGGCAACATCTTGTATCTGAGTGTTACAAAGGTTCCCTTAAGCGACTACAGCTAGTCCAAAATGTTGCCGCAAGGCTGCTTTTAAAGCCACCAAAATTCACCTCCACCGCTAAGCTTTTGCATGAACTCCACTGGCTACAGGTGGAAAAAAGAATGAATTCCAAAACATTGTTACATGCAAAACCTCTGATCTAACACAGGCCACATCACTCCTATGGTCTAGCAATTCCAACCTTTTCTCAGTTCTTATAGAAAGAAGATCACACCAAGGTGGCCATGCATTCTCCTACCTAGGTCCCAAACTTTGGAACTCAATGCCACAGTCGCTGAGATCCTGTCAATCCCTCTTGATTTTTTTGGAAACAGCTGAAACCCCGGTTATTTGAATAAATTGTCCTTTCGCTCTTTAGGAAAGTAATATGTGAAAGCCTAGCGCCAGGAAACCCATTGCAGGTAGCTGTGCGCTCTACAAAGCATCAATAGTAATAATCTTGAGAGTGAGGTGCCTGCTACAAAATCAGTGCCCTTCAGCCATTGATGCACATTTTCGGCTTGGTGCAGCACCTGCCAAATTGACCCCTGCAAGCCAAGCCGTGTGACGTTTTGTTGTTTGTCGTGTCCCTTCATTTACATCATCCGTTGTGATGAGATTTTTGAAAGGTCTGCAGCACTTGTTTCTGCCAACACCCTTTGTGATGCCACACTGGGATCTGAGGCTAGCTCTCATGCTTTTTGATGGACACCCCTATTGAGCGTTTGCACAATTGTCCATTAAGACCATCTGACCATGAAACAGTGTTCCTGATCCGTATAACATCAGCGAGGTGTGTGCGCGAGCTGCAGGCTCTGTCTGTAAACCCATCTAATGTGACATTCTTCCAGCTGTTGAGGGCACAAGGTTCCTTCCTGCCAAAAGTGGCCACTCCATTTCATGTCGCCCAAGCTACCATTCTTTGCCCCACTTCATCCCTGTACAGAGGAAGAGAGACTTCACTGTCTGGACCCTACAAGGGCTTGATCTTTTGCATCGACCGCACCAAGACCATTGGGTGGACGAGCTCCTTATGGCAAATAAAGGGCAGGGCAGTGCAAGCACAAAGCGTCTTCCAGTGGATTGTTGGATGATAAAGATCTGCTTTGCAGTGGCTTGGGAGCAGCCTCCAGGATGCTTAAGGGTCGTTCCACCGGGGACGAAGCTGCTACCACTGTGTGGGCACGTGAAGTGCCTGTTCTGGATATGCGTTAGGTGGCTGTGTGAGCGTTCATACACACTTTCATGACACTCTACTGGCTCAACAGTCAGGTCCATGGAGAGGTGCATTTTGCCCATTCGGTCCTGCAGGGCTGTTCAGCCTCAGCCAGTTCACAGATGCACCATCGTGGGAGGTACTTCTGTGGTATCTCTTCACCAGACAAATCTGCGACTAGACGTGCACACCTGAAGTACAAGTTACTTACTTTTGGTAATGCTCTTTCTTGTAGATACTCTAGCTAACCCCAGATTCCTTGACTCTTCCTCCTCCCCGTCCATGAACCAGACTCCTTTCCATCAAGAGAGGTCCCTCTGTAGAGACCTGCACACTGGCCCTGCCGGTCCCTCTCTAGGCCTCGCTTCTGGTGAACACAGCAACTGATGTCAGTGCGCATGGTGGGTGATTATATGCGCTTCGGCTTGTCGGTGGCATTGGCACGGAGCCGCTCAGCTCCACTTACCGGCGCACAGGAGCACTACCTTAAAGCGCCTGGATCGAGTCTGATGCCTGAGGAATAGTCACAGTGTGAGCTAGAAACAGCATTATCGAAGGGAAGTAACTTGTTCAATTGGTTTGTACATTTTTCAGCAAATGTTGCCTCAAATGTGATAGAGACAAATAATACACATGGGCATTTTTTAACACTTGAAAGTATATCACTTTGCTCCATTAAATTATATCACTGCATTTTTTACATGGATTACCAGTGAAAGTTCCTGAGTATTAACTTAGAAGCTGCCAGGTCCCCCCACCCTCGTGAAGGTGCCACGAGTGAGCGGAGAGACACTTTGTCGTGCACCTCACAAGTCGCCAATATTGTTGTCCTAGACGAAGCCGCATTCTGTCCTGTGAGGCTTGGAAGGTGGAGGCTTTGTCTAGGGAACACCACAAACTGAGTTACTTGAAGGAGCTCCCACATCTGATGCTCGTGGAATCATTTGGTCCACAGGTTTCACCCCAGGATTTCACCCAGGATTTGTGGGTACTCAGTGTGCAGTTCAGTCATCTCATGCCTTCTTTCCTCTGTCACCTGTACCGGGACAGTGCTTTTGTTGAGTTCTCTGAGCAGCTAGACAAGGGCACTAACCACACCGTAAGTCAATCTTTTACAAGGGTCCCTTTTTTTAAAACAAAAAAATGTTTCAAAGTTAAGGCAAGACCCTACTAGCGTATTACTACCACTGGCTGTCTCTGACTTAATGAACCATTTCGGGGGGGAAGGGGTGAGGGGTTCAACCCCTCAGCGAATGCAGTTCCAGATTGTGGCTTAAACTGCTAGCCACCCCCAGAATTGTCTCTCCGGTTACTAAACCTCTTCATTAGCCATGCAGTGCCCAGCTCAGCTGCAGACAGGGGTAGTCCATAGCTTTGAAGGGCTCAAAGTTCAAGCTGAAGTTCATCCATCTGGATTTTATGTCTTGCACTTACATCTCCCCACACAACCCCATCAGCATTCCACTCAGCCCCTCCTGCAGCAGAGGCCCACCCTCCTTTCCACTCCCCTCTGCGCCCTCTTACCCTGCAGGTGTGCACCCAGTCCCTGCGGGCCATTTCACCACCACAGGTAACCACGACGCCACCCTTCCTACAGAGATCTGCTTCCCCCCTCATCACAAAGATCCTGAAAGCCTGGTCCCATAAGACCAGTAGTGATAGTCCAGGTGACCACATTCAATTATTCAAGCTCCTGTTACCCCAGTATCTCTTAGAACCACATCCTCTTCCCCATTGACCATCCCCTGGACACCAAGCTAGTCCTCAGTACAAATAGGTCACTGCAGCCTCGACCAGCCACACAAACACCCTCTCCTCCAGGCTCCTGGGGGATGCATCCATCAAGACGACAAAGAATGTGCCATCAACATTCTGGCCACCATCACTCACCTTGTGGTGTCACCTCCCCTCAGCAAGAGGAAGATCTTGGACTGGAGAAGCGAGTCCAGCTGGTGACAAAGAGGGACACATTCTCAAGCAGGGAGAACTGGACAAACATGCTAAGAACGTCAGTTTGCATTCATTACTTACTTAAGATGCATCTGCTGCTCTGAGTGAATCATCTGCACGAGGGAACCTTGTTGCATCCACCCAAACCCAACCAACAAGACAGGTACTTACCAAACACTCACCGGACTGAGGGGCGGTATTGAGTAGATCCAACTGTGTTACCTTTGCAAAGTTAATGCCATCAGCTCATTCAGGAAGATACACAGGAGGACCAGTTGTGTGTGGGTTGGGGGTGCAGTGCTTCACCCCCTGGTGACCGCAGCAGCCACATGAGTACAGCGGAAGAGCCATCCATTGGAAATCTCCCTCCTAGTGGAACTAATACCCTTTTGGGTGCACGTGGCTCTGGAGATCCACAAATGCAGTGCAGCTTAAAAAATGAATTTAAGATGTTTGGGTGAGGGGATGTCATGTATGCAGGGCAGCTTTAAGTCCTTCACAGGATGAAGTTGGGTGAAGGGGGGCTGGGGTAACTTTATGTTGTAGGTTTAAAGCTAATCCCACAGTAGCTTTGTTGAGAGAGAGGAGTCTTTTAAATGCTGACCTCCCAAATGAGAGAAACAAGCCCAGCCAGATCTAACCCACCCCTTAGGTACAATCACTGTCGTGTTTGACTTGGACTGTGCATGAAGGGCTATATCTAACCCCGTCCCCTTCGTGGTGACAGTCCGCGCCCATAAAACAAAACAAAACAATATGGAGACTGGCAAGGGGCATCTTGAGATTTTACAAACCGAAAAGTGGAAGACTAATAATGGCAACAGAAAATGACTTTTCCATGAACAAAGAGTCAGCTGAGAGTACCCAGACGATATGGGATGCCTTTAAGGCAGTGATAAGAGGCAGAACAATTTCAAGGGAACTTGAGGACGTGGCTCAAGCGAATGAACAACAGACAACCAACCACACCAGAGTAAGAGATATCACAAGTAGAGGAAGAAGATGGACCCCGCACCTCAGAGGCGATCAGGTGGCAGGTACTAGCAAAGAACGACCGATACAAACCGGTCATCACTAACGCAATCTGGACACACCGCCTGGGCGAACAAACAAAACTGTAAGGAGTAAGAGGCTAAGCAGGGAAGTGTTTGGCTGGACAGCTGAGAAGAGGGCCTGCATCACATAAGAGACAGGAGCACACCGGCAGTGTAGGCGTGGAGGACCTGGCTGCGGAGGCAGTATCGACAGAGTTCTACCAGGATTTCTGTAATTAGGATGACTGAGGATGAGGGGACTTACCAACTTGACACCTTTCTATAGAGCACAGGCAAACCCGGAAAAGGGAATATCAGGGTATGAGGTAGCTTCAGGCCTCACACAACTGCAGTCAGAGAAGACACCAGGCCCCAATGGGCTGCCCATGGAAGGCCACAAAGGAATGGCCAAACTTACGGACAAACCACTCTTGGAAATGCTGCCAGATGTCAGCAGGTTTAAGAACAACAACAATAGTTCTGAGCCACAAAGAGGCCATGTAGAAGGCTGGCCTGGTTTATAGTGGGTACCTTCTGGTACTTACACCTTGTGCCAGGTCCAGTTATCCCCTATTAGTAGATTAGTAGTGTTCTAGCAGCTTAGGCTGATAGAGGTATCTATAGCAGAGCAGCGTAGGCTGAACTAGGAGACATGCAAAGCTCCTACTATACCACTTATATCCTATATCACTATATCATAAGAAAACACAATACTCAGAGTAACTAAAAATAAAGGTACTTTATTTTAGTGACAATATGTCAAAAGTATCTCAGAGGATATACTCCCTTAGGAGGTAAGTAATATACACCAAATATATAGACACAAACCAAAATCAGGTAAGTAACAGTTAGAAAAGTAGTGCAAACAATGTAGAATCACAATAGAATGCAATAGGGAGAAATAGGCCTAGGGGCAACACAAACCATATACTCCAAAAGTGGAATGCGAACCACAAATGGACCCCAGGCATAGTGTAGTGTGTAGAGGGTCGCTGGGAGTGTAGGAAAACACTAAGGGTGTCCAAGATACCCCACCCCAAGACCCTGAAATGTAGGAGTAAAGTTACCCTACTACCCCAGAAAGACAGTAAGGTTGAGATAGGGGATTCTGCAAGGACAACAACTGACTGCAAAACACTGAAGACTGATTCCTGGACCTGTAAAGGAAGGGGGCCAAGTCCAAGAGTCACGCAAGTGTCAAGGGGGGGCAGGAGCCCACTAAACCGCGGATGAAGGTGCAAAAAGGCTGCCTCTGGGTGGAAGAAGCCGAAGATTCTGCAACAACGGAAGGTGCCAGGAACTTCTCCTTTGGAGATGCCCCACGGCGTGCTGGAGGATGCAGAGTTGTTTCCACGCAGAAAGACCGCAAACAAGCCTTGCTAGCTGCAAGAGTTGCGTTGAGGATTTTGGGTGCTGCCAGGGCCCAGGAAGGACCAGGAGGTCGCCCCTTGGAGGAGGAGACAGAGGGGGCGGTCAGAAACACAGAGAGCCCACGCAGAAGCAGGCAGCACCCGCAGAACCACCTGAACAGGCATTTAGAAGATCTGAGGACAGCGGTCGACTCAGAGTCACAAAAGAGGGTCCCACGACGCCGGAGTCCAACTCAGCGAGTTGGGCAATTCAGGACGGAGTGCTGGGGACCTGGGCTTGGCTGTGCACGAAGGAAGTCTTGCAAAAGTGCACAGAAGCCCGAGCAGCTGCAGTTCACACAGTACACAGGATTACTGTCTGGCGTGTGGAGGCAAGGACTTACCTCCACCAAATTTGTACAGAAGGGCCACTGGACTGTCAAAGATACTTGGACCCAGCTCCTGTGTTCCAAGGACCACGCTCATCAGGATGTGAGGGGACCCAGAGGACCGGTGATGCAGAAGTTTGGTGCCTGCGTTAGCAGGGGGAAGATTCCGTGGCCCCACAGGAGATTTCTTCTCGGCTTCCAGTGCAGGGTGAAGGCAGACAGCCCTCAGAGCATGCACCACCAGGAAACAGTCGAGAAAGCCAGCAGGATGAGGCGCTACAATGTTGCTGGTAGTCTTCTTGCTACTTTGTTGCAGTTATGCAGGCGTCCTGGAGCAGACAGCGGTCGATCCTTGGCAGGAGTCAAAGAGGGAAGTGCAGAGGAACTCTGGTGAGCTCTTGCATTCGTTATCCGATGAGATACCCACAAGAGAGACCCTAAATAGCTCTGAGGGGAGGATTGGCTACTGAGAAAGGTAAGCACCTATCAGGAGGGGTCTCTGACGTCACCTGCTGGTACTGGCCACTCAGAGCTGTCCATTGTGCCCTCACACCTCTGTATCCAAGATGGCTGAGGTCTGGGACACACTGGAGGAGCTCTGGGCACCTCCCTGGGAGGTGCTGGTCAAGGGAGTGGTCACTCCCCTTTCCTTTGTCCAGTTTCGTGCCAGAGCCGGGGCTGGGGGATCCCTGAACCGGTGTAGACTGGCTAATGCAGAGATGGGCAACATCTGTGCCTATCAAAGCATTTCTAGAGGCCAGGAGAGGCTACTCCTTTCAGGCCCTTCACACCTATTTCCAAAGGGAGAGGGCGTAACACCCTCTCTCAGAGGGCATCCTTTGTTCTGCCTTCCTGGGAGCAGGCTGCCCAGGCCCCAGGGGGGCAGAAACCTGTCTGAGGGGTTGGCAGCATCCGTAGCTGCATTAGAGACCCCGGAAAGTTAGTTTGGCAGTACCCGGGCTCTACGCTGGAGACCCAGGGATGCATGGAATTGTCCCCCCAATACCAGAATGATATTGGGGTGACAATTCCATGATCCTAGACATGTTACATGGCCATGTTCGGAGTTACCATTGTGACGCTATATACAGGTATTGACCTATATGTAGTGCACGTGTGTAATGGTGTACTCGCACTCACAAAGTCTGGGGAATTTGCCCTGAACAATGTGGGGGCACCTTGGCTAGTGCCAGGATGCCCACACACTAAGTAACGTTGCACCTAACCTTCACCAAGTGAGGGTTAGACATATAGGTGACTTATAAGTTACTTAAGTGCAGTGTAAAATGGCTGTGAAATAACGTGGACGTTATTTCACTCAGGCTGCAGTGGCAGTCCTTTGTAAGGATTGTCTGAGCTCCCTATGGGTGGCAAAAGAAATGCTGCAGCCCATAGGGATCTCCTGGAACCCCAATACCCTGGGTACCTAGGTACCATATACAAGGGAATTATAAGGGTTTTCCAGTGTGCCAATGAGAATTTGTGAAGATAGTCACTAGCCTGCAGTGACAATTGTGTAAAGCAGAGAGAGCATAACCACTGAGGTTCTGGATAGCAGAGCCTCAGTGAGACAGTTAGGCACCACACAGGGAACACATACAGGGCATACATTATGAGCACTGAGGTCCTAGCTAGCAGGATCCCAGTGACACATGGGCAAATACAAACATACATACAGTGAAAATGGGGGTAACATGCCAGGCAAGATGGTACTTTCCTACACAACCCCCACCCCCCAAACGAAGGACAATAAGGCTAAACTTGCCCAGATGAGTCTTCATTGTCTAAGTGGAAATATCTGGAGAGTCCATCTGCATTGGAGTGGGTACTCCCAGGTCTATGGTCCACTGTAGAGTCCATTCCCTGTAGGGATATGGACCACCTCAACAATTTAGGGTTTTCACCTTTCATTTGTTTTAGCCAAAGTAGAGGTTTGTGGTCTGTCTGAACAATAAAGTGAGTACCAAACATGTATGGTCTCAACTTTTTCAGTGCCCAGACCATAGCAAAGGGATTGGTGTCAAGTGCAGTTAAAGTGGTCAGGTCGGTACTTCTAGTCCTGGGCTTTCATTGATCAACTTACGGGCCACTTCAAACAAGCCACTTACAAACTAATTGTGTATAAAGTGGTTCATGGTTGAAGGTATTACAGGAGGAATGGGGTCACTCTTGTTGAAGGTATTAGAATGAAAATTTAAATACAAAGGGCCACAAAGCTACATTTATAGGTGTAGATTCACTCGTGTAAATTTACTCTTCCATCTAGGTGTAAATCCACCCTTTTATGCTATTCACAATTTCTACGTGTAGACTTACACCTAAGTGTAGACTCGTATATTTCCACACCCGGGAACCTGGGGTTGAGATGTCTAAGAATACGTTTACAAGTCTAAAATTACTGTGGTGAATATCTTCATATGGGAAAGTATGGGGAAATTATTAATATTTAAATAAATATTAAAATATATTAATATACAATATAAATGTAAAAGGATATAAAATATTAATGCCACAGAACTGATAGAATAAAATGTTACAGCACATTAACTTGTAAAATTAAATGTTATATAATTAAACATATTTATTCAATTTACAAATATTTTTTCAGAATAATTTAAAAAAAATCCAACTCACTGTATCATGTGTGTTGTTATTTAATGAACAAGTTACTTCACTTCAGTAACACCTTCTCTGCTAAAGCTTCTAACTGCAGATTCCTCACCTTGTGAATATCCCTGTGCATCAGAGTGGATCTGCAAATTTATGCAAAAGTTCCCTTGTGCAACAGTAGGTGGCGTTGTGCGGCTCTCTCCTGCCCTGCATATGGCTTTGGGTCTTCTATAAAAGCGCCACCTCCACATGCCGATGGCTTTCTCTTTCTGGACTCTACCACGCCAACTGATGGAGCCGATAGAAACCAACATGTGTCAGTGCACATATGTTTACAGTGTCGAACCTTAGTAATGGGCAGTGTGAGTCCATTCCACAGAACGGGGAAGATGGGAGATTCAGTGAGAAGTCTGTAGTTAGAGAGAGTTCCTCCCAAAAAAGCATTGCCGAAGGTAAGCAACTGGTTCCTCTGATGGATAAGTGTAGCTCCTGATCCTCGCCTTGTGAATAGATACCAAAGCAGTACCTCCTCGGTGGTGGGTCTGTGGAGTGACTCAGAGTAGGAAATCTTGCAAAACAGATTGGGTAAAATGTCCGTCCTGTCGGACCTAGCTATATAGGCAGTAATGCTTCATGAACATGTCGAGGGATGCCATGTAGCAGCCTAGCAGATGTCCAAGACTGGCACACAGCGGGCACAGTGGTAGCCAGTGCTCTGGTGGAATGAGCACAGACATTCAGAAGGCTGCTTTCTGACTAGCTCATAGCAGAGCTTCATGCACAGTATGATCTATCGGGACATACTGCTCTTCTGCTCTGTTTTCCCTTTCTTAGCTCTAGAGAAACTGTTGAACATTTGTCATCCTGTCTGTATAACAGTTAACAACCAACATAGAAGCTAAGGGCTGTTTTGGTGTCAAGATGGTGGAGCTGTTCTTCCCACTTAGAGGGATGAAACAGTCCATAGAAACCTCGCTGTGAGAAAGGGCCTCTTTTTGTATGGTTACCGCCTACCCCCTCTTTGTGCCTGGAATATGATGTGGGTTCAGACTGAAAATGCCCCGGGTCCCTGCTAAATAGGTTCCCAGGGCCACTCTCTTTCTCCAAAACTGTACTATGTATTGACACTTCGGCCACCATTGCAAGTCCCTAGTAAATGGTAACCCTGGTGCCCAGGGCTTAGGTCCTGAAGAGGGCCCTCCAGACCTGCAGCACCAATTGTGCCACTCTGAGAGGCCCCACACCAGTCTCGTGCAGACTGCCATTGCAAACCTTAAGTCAGTAAGTGTACAGGGAAGCCATATCAAATGCAAGTGCTGGACACTGGTAATTACGACTTTCCCAGCTACTTGATGGACTCTCTGTGAGTACTGTTTTTTTTAGCATTAACAAACTCACTATAATAAACCCACACTGAAACCAGTGTTGGATTTATTATAACGTGTACCCAGAGGGCATCTTAGAGGTGACCCCTGCAAAACCTACCAGCCCTGACATGGTTGCTGGCTGTTTTTTTACCAGCCTCCCACCACCAGACACAGATCTGGACTCCTGAGGTGGGAGCCTCTGCTCTCAGGATCCAGAACACAAAGCGTTTCCTGGGTAGAAGTGTTACCCCCCCCCCCCCCCCACCCCCAGCAGCCACCCAGGCTCAGCTGTCGGCTTCAAAGGCTTTACTGCCTTTGGAATCTGACCTCTGACTGCTGCTAGAAGCAGATGGCCACCCAATGTTTTTCCCCCACTTTGAGCTGGATACTGGCAGGAAAAGTCAGCCAGAGTAGGAGGAGAGACCACCCCCAGCCTGCATCAGGTATGGCAGACGAGGTGACCACTCAATTTCATTTTCCTCCATCTTGGATGGCAGGAAAATAACCCGTCTGGGTTGGGGATGTGACCTCTTCCCACAGGAAGTGGTCACATAGTGGGTGTAGCCATCCTAAGGTAAGTGGCCCATTGGCCACTACCAAGTAATCCCCTACCTGCCCACTTAATGCAGTATTTAGTCGGCATCCCTGACCTGCAGAGCAGATTCAACAGACACCAGAAGACCAGCAACAAAGAAGACACAAGACTCAAGAACACAAGTCCCGCTGCAAGATAGAAAAGTGCCAAACCCTGCCTGCTGCACCCAGGACTCGACAATCACCGCTGAGGGGTCGACTGGACATTGTGCGGACTCTAACAAACCCAAGACGACCTCCAACCTTCTAAAAAAGTGCCAAGAACCTCCCTCCAAGCATCACTCCCTGCACCCAGCAGACAAGAACCAGTGAAGTCCAGTTCACTGACCGGCCACTAACCAATGAACTGGACACAGCGGTTGGACCAAATTTCACCCAACAGACCTGGAGGACAAACCATGCCAGCGTGCTACGTTTGGTGGCACTGCAACCTCCAGTGGCTGAGACATGCTATAGCCCGGGTTACTGGTCCTCCAATGTTGGATACAGAAGAAAAGTCCATGTCTGACTCTCTGAGGACCAGAAGCAAACTCCAGTCGAGGGACTTCAGGACACCCAGGAAACATCCCCCTGAGTGGCCCTGCTGACCTGCAATCCACCCTCAGATTGACCTTCACTTGGCTTCAAGGACCCTAGGACGCACGACCCTTGACTGACCTGTCTGCACTGCATTCGGCCTCCCTGGCCTCTACATCAGAAAACCAGCTGTGCTGTAGGGGTCCCTAACCCCTTGTGACCTCTGCACTCGAAGGGGACCTAGCAGACTTACCTTTAAGGTGTACTGTGCAGTATGTTTCGAAGTGGGCCCCTTCTCCGTTCGGCACCAGCTCCAAAGCTTTCAGCTGCTGATCCCGCTTTAACCGGGAACCGTCTGAACTTCTCCAGCTGGCCCACAGGACATCTCTATGACCTCGTCCTAAAAACAGGTGACATTTGTGAGAGCACTGCCTGATTTTAAATGCATTTTTAAAGTTTTCTCCCATTGATTCCCAGGGTGTGTAATTACACACAAAAAAGCAATTTTTGCTAAACTTTGAAAAATCATAACTTGAAAAGTACTTACCTGATTTTGATGATCTTGATCTTAAAACTTTTATAAAAATCTGAAGTATTTTTCAATTGGTCTTGAGTTATTCTTTTGAGTGTGTGTCCACATTCATTGACACTGTGAGTACAACAAATGCTTAGCACATTGCCAATATTAGTCTAACTGCTCGACCAAGTGACCACAAGAAATATAGCATCTGATAGAGACTTCTAGTTGCAGATTTCTTACCTTATAATTTTCCCCAGGCATCAGACTGGATCCAGAGATTTTTTTTCTTCGCACAATACCCTTTTGCGTCGTTAGGTGGCGTTGGTTTACTCCACGGGCGTTGTTGGTGTCATAGTCGCCATGATGACATCAGGAGTATACATAGACACCGCCTCAGTGCAGTGACGTCAGCTCTTTTTTTTCCGCACCACGTGCTGATCCGGAGAGAGCTACCGTAGGTCAATTTTTGACCAACTTCAACACTTTTGTTGAATTTTTTGTGCATCGAGGATGTCCCGAAAGACCGGCTTCAAACCTTGCGAGGACTGGCACCGCATGATGTCAGTGACAGATCCGCATCAGGTCTGTTTGTGGTGCCTGGAGCACAACCACAACCCGAAGTCATGCTCTGAGTGCAGAGCCATGCACCCAGAGGCCTTGTGAGAGCGGTCCCTCAAGCTTATGGCAGCCCAGCGCTCGACTCCGTATAGGTTCCGGTCTCGCTCAAGAGAAAGGTCTTGAGACCGTTCATGGAGTCACAACCACTCGTTTTCCTCGAAGTCTTTGGGTCAAGGTAAGAAGAAGAAGAAGTCGAAGAAATCTCATCATTCTTTGACTTCACCCCATCGCTTGGCTGATGCAGCGTGGGAGAAGCATTGAAGCTCAAGGCCTCTGTTCTCGGTGCTTGCTTTTGGGTCTGCACTACGCCTCCACGTGTTTCCGGGAGCTGGGGCGAGCCCTACCCAATTAAAGGAATTCTATGAGACCATGCTCTTCATTTCTGGGCAGTCCAAACCCGTTACAGCGCCTTCGAGCCCAGGCGGTTCGGTTGGTGGGCCTTCGGGTCTACGCAGGTGGCTCAGGCCACCGAAGTCCCCTCCAGATCCACTCTCTGGTCCATACCGAGACCAGTCGTACCATCAAGGCCTTCCCTGGCGCCGGTTTGAATGTTGATGCTCCCGATGTTGGTGGTGCCCACTACCGGCGTCGACCCGATCCTGATCCCCGACGACTCGGAGTAGGAACAACATCAGCCGACGCTGCCTCCTTCTTCGATGGTACCTATTCACCCCAGGTTGGATTCTGACCCTTATTCTTATCGGTTTGAATTTGGGGAAGGATTGGAGGGGTCCCTGGACCCTTATGAATACCATAATGATCCTAACGTGGATTGGGCACAGGAGTTGGGTGAGGCCAGTGGTCTGGATATCTCTCCAAATGCTGGCAAGCTGTCTCCTCCTACCATGGTTACGGCGGAGGGAGCTACTTATTCCATGGTGGTCAGTAGGGCAGCTGAGGTCCTCGGCCTTGAGCAGCCTACTGTTCAGGTCCAGTATAAACTCCTGACGGAGGTGCTTCAACCAGGGACTTCCACATCTGAGCCTCTTCTTCCATTCAATGAAGCCCTCACCGATGTCCTTTTGGGTACACGGTCCAGACCCAACACAGGGGCTCCTGTAAACAGGACAATCGCACGCCACCATCGGCCCACCCTGAACAACCCTAATTTTGTGTCCCAACACTCCATGCTTGAGAGAGTTGGTATCCAGGCATCCTCATCCTCTGGCGCATTCCCTTCCGCACCTCCAGATAGAGACCTAAAAAGGCTGGAACAATTTGGGAAGATGTTTTCGTCCTCCAGTCCAGCACTGGGGTCAGTGAACACCGCATGCCTTTTGGGCCATTATACTCACTCTCTGTGGGATATGGTCGTGCAAGTTCTGCTGCAGGTACCAGAGGAGGCCCGTGCTATCGTCTCTCAAGCTGTTACCGATGGGAGACGCGGCAAAGTTCACTATCCGATGTGGGCTGGACATAACCGACTCTCTGGGTAGATCGGTTGCGATGACGGTGGCCTTGAGGTGCCACGCCTAGTTACTAACATCTGGTTCCTCGGGGATGTCCAACAGACCCTTATGGACATGCCCTTTGATGGCTCCCGTCTCTTTGGCCTTTCTACTGCCCTCTGTCCTCAACAGTCCGCCTTTCACCCCGTTCGTGGCCACAGAAGGGGCTCCCTGTCACGTCCCTTTCCCAGCCACTGTGCCACCACTGCGTGGCTGGAAAAGCGGAATCCCACATGGTCGTGGGACAGGGAATCAGAGGTCTGCCCAGCCACCCTCACCCCTGTTGCAGCCTCCAAACCATCCTAGTCCATCCCCTGACTCTGGTCCAGTTGGCAGCAGGATTCTCAATCACCTGCCTCACTGGGAATCCATCACTACGGACAGGTGGGTTTTGCAGATCGTTCAAAGGGGTACTTCCTCCCCTTCGAGTCTGCCCCACCAGCCATGCCTCCATCATTCAGCCGTATACTAGTGAATCATTTGGCACTTCTCTGTCAGTAAGTCGTGGCTCTGTTGGCCAAGGGAGCCATAGGGAGGGTCCCTGCGCCAGTGGTAGGTTGTGGTTGTTATTCCCGCTACTTTCTGGTGCTCAAAAAAGACAAGGGCTTAAGTCCTATCCTAGACTTTCAGGCCCTCAATCTCTTCCTCAAGAAGTAGAAGTTCAAAATGCTCACCCTAGCTCAGGTTCTGTCTGCCTTAGACCCAGGAGTCTGGATGGCAGCGTTGGACTTGCAGGACGCTTATTTCCGTATTCCCATCCTACAATTCGTGGTAGGTCATGAGCACTTTCAATTTACAGTGCTCCCTTTCGGCCTTAATAGCGCCCCTTGGGTGTTCACGAAAGTGATGGCGGTGGTTACAGCACATCTGCGCAGGTTGGGGGTTTCAATCTTCCCCTACCTCGACGACTGGCTGTTGAAGGCGGACTCGCCCCAGAAAGTTGTCTCCCACCTTCAGACTACAGTGAACCTCCTGCACATGCTGGAGTTCACTATAAACGTGCCGAAGTCACACTTGACTCCCTCTCAGATGCTCCCCTTCATCGGAGCTGTTCTGGTCACAGTGCAGTTTCAGGCTTAGCCTCCTGCTCACTGAGTCCAGGATATTCAGGCTGATTCCGATCTTTCGGACTCGGTCTTGGGTTATGGTGAGACTGACTCTGAGGCTGCTGGGCCTTGTGGCCTCCTGCCTCCTGCTAGTGACACATGACAGATGGCATATGCGGGCTCTGCAGTGGGAATTGAAGTTCCAGTGGGCTCAGCATCAGGGGAATCTCTCCGACATGGTCCATATCTCAGAGGGGACCGCGAAAGACCTGCAGTGGTAGGTTTCGAATCAGCATTGGATCAACGGCAGATCCCTCTCCCTTCCCCAACCAGATCTATCCATAGTGACGTGTCACTTGTGGGATTGGGCGGCCACATGGGAGAGGCGGAGATCAGAGGCCTCTGGTCTCCGGCGGAGTATGTGTCCATAGCAATCTTCTGGAGCTCCAGGCGATCAGGCTTGCTTTGAAAGCATTTCTTCCCTCTTTCAAAGGGAAAGTAAAGTGTTCACAGACAACACTACCGCCATGTGATACTGTAACAAACAGGGTGGAGTAGGGTCGTGGACCATTTGTCAGGAGGCGCTGCGCCTCTGGACATGGCTGGCACATCAGGACATCACCCGGGTGGCTCAACATCTGGCGGGCTCTGAATGCCAGAGCAGACAATCTCGGCTGTCGATGCATAGCCGATCAGGAATGGCGTCTCCAACGGGAGGTGGTGCAAGGTCTCTTTCAGCAGTGGAGAGAGCTTTGGTTAGATCTGTTCGCCTCCGCAGAGAAGGCAAAATGTCAGCTGTTTTGCGCATTGGAGTTTCCAAGGCGGCACTTGCTCAAAGACCCTTTTCATCTCAAGTGGAAATCCTCCCTCCTTTATGCCTTTCAGCCTATACCACTTCTATCCAGAGTTCTCATGTAGATCAAGAACGCCGGGCCCAAGTCATCTTGTTGGCTCCGGACTGGGCACGGAGGGTATGGTATCCAGAGCTACTGAGCATGGTCAACGATCCTCCACTCAGACTGCCCCTTCGGGAGGATCTTCTGTCGAAGCAGCAGGGGACAGTTCTCCACCCGAACCTGTCCAATCTTCGCCATCATGCGTGGAGATTGAGCGGCAGCAGTTGACAGCTTTTGACCTTCCACCCGAAGTCTGTGATGTAATCTTGACAGCCAGGCGTCCCTCCACCAAAATGGTGTACGCCTGTCATTGGCATAAATTTGTGGCATGGTGTACCAACAAGTCTGTTGATCCCCTCTCTGCTCCTCTTTCTGAGGTTCTTTTGTGCATTCTTTCTTTGGCCCCGCTCAGCTTTGGGCACCCTTAAACGCTATTTATCGGCTATCTCAGCCTTTCTTAGGTTGCCTGATCACCCTTCACTCTTTGAGTCTCCTATTGTTAGTAGATTCCTTAAAGGTCTCACCCATTTGTTTCCTCCAACTCCGTTTATCGTGCCTCAGTGGGACTTCAGTCTTGTCCTCACTTAATGTGTGCTCCCTTTGAGCCCGTGCACAAATGTCCATTACGGCTCCTTACTTTCGAAACTGTTTTTCTTGTTGCCTTCACTCATGCTCACAGAGTGAGTGAGCTTCAGGCTCTATCTTCAAGGCCCCATTTTTGTCTGTGCACCATTGTAGGAAAATGCCACTGTTGGCATGGTTACCACCTCACTTTTTGCCTAGTGTTGATGTCAGCTTTGATTGGAAGTGTGCTGGGACCCTGCTAACCAGGTGCTCTTTCCCAGAAACTGTACCTTTGTTACCCAATTGGCACAGCCCTGGCACCCAGTTAAGTCGCTTGTAAAAGGTACCCCTAGTACCAAGGGCCCTGTGGCCAGGGAAGGTCCCTAAGGGCTGCATCATCAATTGTGCCACCCTAAGGGACCCGTTACTCAGTACATACAAACTGCCTTGCAGCTTGTGTGTGCTGGTGGGGAGAAAAGACAAAGTCGACATGGCACTCCCCTCATAGTACCATTGCCACAAACCACTGCCTCTGGCATCAGTAAGCCACCCCTCTAGCAGGCCTTACAGCACTAAGGCAGGGTGCACTTTACCACAGGTGAGGGCTTAGCTGCATGAGCACTATGCCCCTAAAGTGTCTAAGTCCATTCTTACACATTGTAAGTGCAGGGTAGCCATACTAAGTATATGGTCTGTCTGGGAGTTTGTCAAAACAAACTCCACAGCACCTTAATGGTCTCACTGAATACTAGGAAGTTTGGTATCAAACTTCTCAGCTCAATAAATCCACACTGATGCAGGTATGAGATTTATTGAAAAATGCACACAGAGGGCATCTCAGAGATGCCCCCTGTATGTCAGCCAGCATAGAAGTGTAGGACTGACTGGTCTGTGCTAGCCTGCCACTTCCAGACAAGTTTTTGACCACATGGGGTGAGTGCCTTTGTCACTCTGTGGTCAGAAACAAAGCCTGTCCTGGGTGGAGGTGCAGGAACTGTAACACCTGGCGATGAGCCTCAAAGGCTCAGGCCTCGTGTTACAGAGCCCCATGGCAGTCCAGCTAGTGGAGATACCTGCCCCCGGACAAGCCCCCACTTTTGGCGGAAAGTCCAGAGGGATAATGAGGGAAAAACGAGAAGGAGTCATCCCCTCAACCAGGACAACCCCTAAGGTGTCCAGAGCTGAAGTGACCTCCTCCTGGAGAAATCCTCCATCTTGCTTTAGGGGATTAGGACCAATAGGGATAGGGATGTGCCCCCCTCCCCAGAGGGAGTGGGCACAAGGAGGGTAGAGCCACCCTCAGGGCCAGTAGCCATTGGCTACTGCCCTCTATCCCTAAAAACGGCCTTAAATCTTGTATTTAAAGGCTCCCTGACCCAAGAGATTTAGATTCCTGATGACACAAGACAAGCTGAAGGACTGCTGAACTGAAAACCCAGCAGAGAAGAGAATAAGACAACAACTGACGCGGTCCCATCCCTATCGCCCATCTCTTGCTTCAAAAAGCTGCAAAAAAAGAAGCAACACGTTCTGCAGGACCAGAGACCCCTGAATAGCCTACAGGGGACTGCCTGCATCACCAAGGACCAAGAAACTCCAGTGGACAGCGGACCTGTCCAACAAGACGAAAAAGCAACCATCTTTGAAGGGAGTCCCACCTCACTCCAGAAGCGTGAGTCCAAAACTCCTCTGCACCCAACGCCCCTGGCCCGTGTCCAGAGGAACCAACCAGCCAGAGAGGACCCCCAGGCGATTCCGACCAAATGTCTGCTCAGGGCTGACCTCTCCACCCATCCACGATGATGCCTGCAGAGGAAATCCAAAGGACCCCCCTGACACCACGACTGCCCCGGATGAAGATTTCCGACGCCTGGAGAAGCACTGCACCCGCACCCCCCAGACTCGGGAGAGACCGACCACCAGTGCAGCAGTGACCAGCAGGCAGCCCTCCTCGCTGTCCAGTCGGTGGCTTGCCCGGGAAGCCCCCGTACCTTGCCTGCAGCACCTAAGTGACCCCCGGTGTCACCCCCATTGAGTTCTATTGGGAACCCGACCCCCTGTTTGCACCCTGCACCCGACCGCCCCATGCCGCTGAGGATGTGTGTTTGGTGCCTACTTGGGCTCCCCCCCAGTGCTTCTCTAAACCCCCCTGGTCTGCCCTCCGACAACGCAGGTACTTACCTGTAAGTAGACTGGAACCGGAGTGCCCTCTGTCTCAATAGGAGCCCACGTTATTTTGGCTCCTGTTTGACCTCTGCACCTAACCGGCCCTGTGTTGCTGGTGCTGGGCGTTTCAGGTTATCTTGAACCCCCAACGATGAGCTACCTATGCCCCGGAGACTGAGTCTGTAAGTCGATTACTTACCTCCAAATCTGTACTGAATTTTCCTCCCCCAGGAACTGTTGAAAATTACAGTGTCCACTTTTAAAATAGCTTTTTGCCGTTTTAAAGAAAACTGTATGTATTGACGATTTGATTCAAAGTACTGAACTTACCTATGCAAAGTACCTTTCATTTAATGTACTTACCTGCAAACGGAAACTTGTGGTTCTAGAAATAAATGCTCAAAATATATTTTTTTATATAAAACCTATTGGTCTGGAGTTAAGTCACTATTTGCTTGTGTGTGTACAACAAATGCTTAACACTACCCTCTGATAAGCCTAACTGCTCGACCACACTACTACAAATAGAAGATTAATATTATCTATTATTGCCTCTCAAGCCTTTTGGGCAACCCCTGGACTCTGTGTATACTATATCTTATTTTGATATAGTATATTCAGAGCCAGCTTCCTACAACCAGGACAAAGTAGTGTTACGCACTAAGGCTTCTTTCCTTTCCAGAGTCGTTACACCTTTTCATGTAGGCCAGTCCATCACTTTGTCTACTTTTTACGCACCTCCACATCCTTCTTATGAGGGGGAGAGACTCCATTGCCTGGATCCAAAACGAGCGCTAGCGTTTTATCTCAGTCGTACTAAAGATTTCTGGGTGGACGATCAACTCTTTGATGGATTTGTGGGGGTGAAGAAAGAGAAGGCGGTGCAGAAGCGGACCATCTCACGATGGGTACTTCTTTGCATCAAATTGTGCTAGGAAGCAACCCCCTGAGGGCTCTCGGGCTCATTCCACCGGAGCAACTGCTGCTTCCACTGCGTTAGCACGCAGACTTCCTGTCCTGGATATCTGCCAGGCAGCTACGTGGGCATCCTTGCACCCATTTACTAAACATTACTGCCTGGACAGTCAGGTCCGTAGGGACGGCTACTTTGGTCGTTCAGTCCTGCAGGACTTTCTAGTATGATCTTGGTTTGCAGCCCAACCCTCAGGATGACATTTCTGGGGTAACTATTCTAAGGTAAGGAATCTGCAACTAGAAGTCTCTATCAGATGTACAAGCTACTTAACTTGGGTAACAATATATCTGGTAGAGACATATTCTAGTTGCAGATTCCTTACCGACCCACCCATCTTCCCTGCTTCTGAACTGATTTCAAGGGACAGGGCTTCCCCATTCAGGGTCTTAGCTCTGGTGCACCAACCTCAGTGTTCTTAGCGACTCTGCACTTTTGCATGGAAATTCGTGAAAAGAAACTGACGTCACTGCCCTGAGGCAGTGTCTGTGTACTACTCCCGCCGTCATCACGGCAGCTACGATGCCAACGACACCCGCGGAGTCGACCAACACCATCTAACGTGCAAGGGTATTGCTCGAAGAAAAAATCTCTGGATCCAGTCTGAAGCCTGGGGGGAAATTCTAAGGTAAGGAATCTGCAACTAGAATATGTCTCTACCAGATATATCTTTACTGATGGTAAGTAACTGGTACATTAGGTGGTCAACTTAATACCTCTGGACTCCAAGATGGGGTTGATTGGACTCTGCACAGTGCACATCGTTTTTGTACACTGTACAGAGAGGCAGCCTCCTACACTGGCAAGGTGATGGATTGCCCTACGTGAAAGGGCGTAACTACCTTGGGCAGGAATGCTGCTTTTATCCAGAGTACCAGTCTTTCTGGAAAGAACGAAGTGTTCAGTGGACTACAGACAACGCCTACAGTTCACTTGCCTAGCTGATATTATGGTGATGAAAAAACTGTCTTGCTGGTTAACAGGTGAAGAGAGCAACTGTGCATGGGCTCGAGGAGTGCCCATCAAGTAGAAATGGAGTTGGTGGGAACATACGGACCAGGCCCTTTAAAAGCAAAGTACAAAGGGTGACTTGTAGAGGGATGGCTGGATAGGTAAGAAAAATAAGTGGAAAGGTCGAGGTGACCTTTAAGTGTAGTCACTGCAAGGCCTTGCTGGGCCAATGACAAACGGAACAGGAGAACTTCTGATAACTGCACATTCAGGGGTTGTATGTTTCAGGAAGAGCACCGGCCAACCGACTCCCTCCAGAGCCCTACATACACCGTTTTTTGGGGGGTATAGGGTTGAGGATTGTGAAGGGGGGGCTCCTGGCTGCCAGAATAAAAACAACTACTTCGGGAAGAAGATGAAAAGCCACCAATCGTCACTAATCAATCCTCACACATGGAGGTGTAGGTTGTGCAGGCTCGGTGCAGGACTGCGGCCTGCTCCTATGACAGGAGATCCTCGAGTAGGGGCTTCCAGATCGGAAGGCAAATGCTAATGGCCAGAAGTGCCAGGTACCAGGATGACTTGGGCACTTTCTCTTGTGATCTTTTTCATTTCTCTGGGCAGGAGAGCCAGAAAGGTATGCTGGAGCCCCAAGCTACAGTGCAGGCCGAAGGAGTGTCCTAGGGGGGGAGGCCTTGGGATCTCCAACATGCAATAGCTTTGACACTGCGTGTGCTCTGTGGGGGTGAATACACTGAGCCAGTGCTTTCCACATTGGTAGAAGACGCACTGTGCTGCATCTGAGTGTAACTGAGATTCGTGTCGGCTAGGCAACAGCGGCTGAGTTTGCCTGCAGTGTCGTTCAGTGATACTGCCAGGTGTTGTGCGATCAGGGGTATGCGCTGAGTGTTCAGACACTTCCAGAGATGTGAACCCTCCTGGCAAAGGAGCGATGACCCCACATTGCCCCTGTTACAGCACCACAAGACGGTTGTTTGTGAGTGTTAGACCTGACAGCCTTAGGGTGATCATCCCCCAACTTTCTGCCTCCCTCCCTCCATTTTTCTGATCTTGTTTTTGCTGGTTTTAGGACTTTGCTCACTTTACCACTGCTAACCAGTGCTAAAGTGCTTGTGCTCTCTCCTCTAACATGGTAACATTGGCTCCTTCCCAATTGGCATATTTAATTTACCTATACGTCCGTAGAATAGTGCACCATATGTGCCCAGGGTCTGTAAATTAAATGCTACTAATGGGCCTGCAGCACTGGTTATGCCACCCACATAAGTAGCCCCTTTACCATGTCTCAGGCCTGCCATTGCAGGGCCTGTGGGTGCAGTTTCACTGTTACTTCGACTTGTAAAACTGCTTGCTAAATCTTAAGCTCCCCTTCTATTATATATATGTCACGCCTAAGGTAGGCGGTAGGTAACCCATAGGGCAGGGTGTTATGTAAGTGAAAGGCAGGACATATCCTTGTAAGCTCTACATGTCCTTGTAGTGAAAAATTCCCAAAGTCGTTTTTCACTACTGTGAAGCCAGCTCCTCTCATAGGCCAATATCAGAAATTCCCTTATATACTTTAAAATGGTGATTTCTGATCTGAAAAGAGTGGCATTGTCATGTTTTGTATGGTTGGAATGTGAGTTAGAAATCCTGCTTGCTGGTGAAGTTGGATTTAACATTACTAGTTTAGAAATGTCACATTTAGAAAGCAGGCATTTCTCTGCAGTTACTGCTCTCTGTGCTTTACAGCCTGTCTTCAATCCATGTCTGGTCAGTGCTGGTTGACAGCTCCCCTTGTGCATTTCACCCAGACAACCATAAACACAGGACGCTCAGCTGCATCTGCATTCATCTGCGTACTGATGGGTCTTTCTGAGCAGGAAGGGTGGAGGGGCTCTCTCCTACACTTCAAAGGCTAGCAGCCTGACCCCACACAAAGGACTGATAACCCCCCCACATAATTCCTGACAGACAGGACTGAGTTGAAAGGGAAACTGGTGCACTTTAAAACCATTCTTTGAACTTTCCTCCACTTCGAAGGCACTTTTGGGTATGTACTGGGTCTGTGATCCCCTAAAATCAGACACTTCTGGACCTGCAACTGGACTCTGTCAGAAAGACTGCTGTGATGCCCACAGGACTAATCTGGGCTGCTTTTCCAGTAGGACTGCTTTCCTCCTTGTTGCGCTGCTGCCTGCTGGCCCCTGACTCTGCTGGAAGGACTCTGCCTTTCCCCGCATGATCTACAATGGATTGGACTTAACTTGCCACCTGCTAAGAATTCTCAGGGCCATCAAATATTTCAACAGAGAGAGAAAATCCACTATGTTGGAAAATCGATGCAACACCTGCAAAATTTGATGCAGTGCCTGTCTCGCAGCTGAAAAATTGCCACATTACCTACCGGATCATCACAGCACCTGCCTCATCCTCCCATTGTGTTTTGGATTTTCCATGCATCGTCCCTAGGCATCAAAGTATCCACACAGCGCAGTAAGGAGCCAAGGCTGCGCACTTGGAAATCGACACATCACCTCACCCACCTGGAAACAGTCGACACATCACCTCTGCTACATCGGAAAAATTGACGCATCCCTTTATTTTCTCACCCAAAACCTCCTTTGTGGCCCTCTGCGTCGTTCTTTTTGACGCCTCCCCGCTACTGTGTGTTCAAAGGATTCAACCACTGATTCTTATGGCTGAAGACCCATCTAAACCTTTAAAAAGTGATATCTTGACTTGTGCGCATTGGATTTTTGTTGTTTTGGTCTTATTTTATTCAACTAAATCATAAGTATTTTTCTAAACTAGCGCAAAGTACTTTTTGTGGTGTTGTCACTGTTACTGTATGAGTTATTGCACAAATACCTTACACATTGCCTTCTAAGTGAAGGCTATTTGCTCGTGCAAAGCTACCAGAGGGTGAGCACAGGGTAATTGAGGTTGTGTTGGGACTTACCCTGACTAGGGTTGTGGTCCCTACTTAGACAGGGTGCATACCTCTGCCAACTAGGGACCCGATTTCTAACAGAGCACCTGTACTTATCCCCCATAATGGTCAAGACTAGGGTGGACTGTAGCTTGAGGATGCTGTAAGTATGGTAGGAGATCCTGGTGCTGTGGCAGGGTGGCATTCCCGGTTGGATCTGCAGAATAAGGATGCTCCAGGTAGGTGGACCGTCGTGGGGTGGTCTGTAGTGTGAGAATGCTGTGGGCAGGTTGAGAGGTCCTGGTGTGGTCTGTTGTGTGAGGATGCCGTGGACAGGTTGATATTTCTGCTGAGGTCTGCAGGATAAGGATGTTGTTGGCTGATTGACTGCCCTGGGGTGGTCTGTAGGTTAGACATGCTGTGTGATGGTGAATTAACGGTCTTGATGTGGTCTGTGGTGCGCAAATGCTGTTGGCAAGTTTACATTTGTGGTGAGGTCTGCAGTGTGCCACTGCTGAGAGGAGGTATACTGTCCTAGGGTGGTCTGTAGTATAGGCATGCTGTGTGTCCTGGGTTAACAGTCTTGGTGTGGACTGAGGCAGCTTTGCGCATCCCTGGGGTGCCCTGTAGTGTGACGGTGCTGTGAGCAGGAAGACTATCCTGGAGTGGTCTGTAGTATTAGCTTGCTGTGTGTCGGTGGGCTAAGAGTCTTGGTATGGACTGAGGATGCTGTGGTCAGTTGATTGTCCCAGGGTGGTTACTCCTGGAGTAGGCTGTGATGTGAGGATGGTGTGCACTGTCCTGGGGTGGCCTGTAGTTTGAGGATGCTGTGGTCGGGTGTTTGTCCCAGTATGTCCAGTCCTGGGGTGGTCAGTTGTGTGAGGATGCTGTGGGTAGGTGGACTGTCCTGTGGTCGGCTATGGTGTGAGGATGCTGTGGTATGGCCAGTCCCGGGGTGGTGTGTAGTGTGAGGATTCTGTGGTCGGTTGTTTGTCCCAGTATGGCCAGTCCTGGGGTGGTCTGTGGTGTAAGGATGCTGTGGTCGGGTTTTTATCCCACTATGGCCAGTCCTGGGGTGGTTTGTAGTGTGAGGATGCTGTGGTCAGTTGATTGTCTCAGTATGGTTACTTCTGGACTAGGCTATGATGTGAGGATGGTGTGCACTGTCCTGGGGTGGTCTGTAGTGTGGGTGGGGATGCTGTGAGCAGGAAGACTGTTCTGGGGTGATCTGTAGTATTGCCATGCTGTATATCAGTGGAGTGAGGATGCATGGCCAGTCCTGGGGTGGTCTGTGGTGTGTGAATGCTGTGGTCGGTCCTGGGGTGGTCTGTAGTGTAGGCAGATAGATAGTCCTTGGGGGGTCGGTGGTGTGAGGGTGCTGTGGTATGACATGTCCTGGGGTGGTCTGTAGTGTGAGGATGCTGTGGTATGGCCAGTCTTGGGGTGGTCTGATGATGCTGTGGTCAGTTGTTTGTCCCAGTATGGCCAGTCCTGGGATGGTCTGTAGTGTGAGGATGCTGTGGTATGGCCAGTCTTGGGGTGCTCTGTAGTGTGATGATGCTGTGGTCAGTTGTTTGTCCCAGTATGGGCAGTCCTGGGGTGGTCTCCAGTGTGAGGATGCTGTGGGTAGGTGGACTGTCCTGTGGCGGGCTGTGGTGTGAGGATGCTGTGGTCGGTTGTTTGTCCCAGTATGGCCAGTCCTGGGGTGGTCTGTAGTGTGGGCAGATAGATTGTCCTGGGGTGGTGGTCTGTAGTGTGAGGATGCTGTGGGTAAGTGGACTGTCCTGTGGTGGGCTGTGGTGTGAGGATGCTGTGGTCGGATGTTTGTCCCAGTATGGCCAGTCCTGGGGTGGTCTGTAGTGTGGGCAGATAGATTGTCCTGGGATGGTCTGTGGTGTGAGGATGCTGTGGTTTGTCCAGTCCTGGGGTGGTCGGTAGTGTGAGGATACTGTGGTCGGTTTTCCCAGTATATCCAGTCCTGGGGTGGTCTGTGGTGTGAGGATGCTGTGGTCTGTTGTCCCAGTATGTCCAGTCCTGGGGTGGTCTGTAGTGTGAGGATGCTGTGGTCGGTTGTTTGTCCCAGTATGGCAGGTCCTGGGGTGGTCTGTGGTGTGAGGATGCTGTGGTATGTCCAGTCCTGGGGTGGGCTGTGGTGTGATGATGCTGTGGTCAGTTGTTTGTCCCAGTATGTCCAGTCCTGTGGTGGTCTGTGGTGTGAGGATGCTGTGGTTGGTTGTCCCAGTATGTCCAGTCCCGGGGTGGTCTGTAGTGTGAGGATGCTGTGTCGGTTGTTTGTCCCAGTATGTCCAGTCCTGTGGTGGGCTGTGGTGTGAGGATGCTGTGGTATGTCCAGTCCTGGGGTGGTCGGTAGTGTGATGATGCTGGGGTCGGTTGTTTGTCCCAGTATGTCCAGTCCCGGGGTGGTCTGTAGTGTGAGGATGCTGTGGTCGGTTGTTTGTCCCAGTATGTCCAGTCCCGGGGTGGTCTGTGGTGTGAGGATGCTGTGGTCGGTTGTCCCAGTATGTCCAGTCCTGGGGTGGTCTGTGGTGTGAGGATGCTGTGGTATGTCCAGTCCTGGTGTGGACTGTGGCGTGAGGATGCTGTGGTGTGTCCAGTCCCGGGGTGGTCTGTAGTGTGAGGATGCTGTGGTCGGCTATGTGTCCCAGTATGTCCAGTCCCGGGGTGGTCTGTGGTGTGAGGATGCTGTGGTCGGGGACAGCTCCTGGTTTCTCCACAGACCCCAGTGCTCCCAGACAGACCCAGAGTCGGGGGCAGGCAGGGCACCCGCCCCCCGCGGGGCAGTAATGCCCGGAATGAGGGGAGGTTTGTACAGCCGGCGCTGAGCTCGAGGCACTTTACTTTGGCAGCGCTTGAAAAGTGCGCTTTTCAGACCCTGGCTGGGCCGGAAGCAGTGTCTGTGCGGCCGGGGCCAGGTCTGCAGCCGCGGGGGTCTGTGGTGGCCGTGTCTGGCCTCTCCTCGTCGGCTTCTTCTGGCCTCTCTCAGCCTGGCTCAGCTCTCCCTCCTTCCACCCATCTGTTTCTCTCTGCTCCTATCTCTCAGTCCGTCTGTCTGTCCCTCTGTCCCTGGTGTAAAACAACCCCGGGCCCGAGGGGTATTAGAGAGACCTGTCTGACGTGTAGTCCTACATAGATGTGTGTTCATTGAAGTTCTAGAGAGATGTGTGTTACATGTAATCCTAGAGGGATGTGTATTAATTGTAATCATAGAGAGATGTGTATTAATTTTAATGCTAGACAGATGTGCATTATATGTAATCCTAGAGAGATGTGCGTTCATTGTAGTCCTAGAGAGACGTGTGTTACATGTAATCCTCGAGAGATGTGTATTAAATGTAATCCTAGAGAGATGTGTATTAATTGTAATACTACAAAGATGTGTATTAAATGTAATCCCGAAGAGATGTGTATTAAATGTAACCCTGGAGAGATGTGTATTAATTGTGATCCTGGAGAAATGTGTATTAAATGTAATCCAAGAGAGATGTGTAGAACATGTAATCCTAGAGAGATATGTATTAAATATAATCCTAGACAGATGTGTATTACATGTAATCCTAGACAGATGTGTATTATATGTAATCTTAGATGGATGTGTATTAATTCTAATACTACAGAGATGTGTATTAAATGTAATCCTGGAGAGATGTGTTTTAATTGTAATACTACAAAGATGTGTATTAATTGTAATCCCGAAGAGATCTGTATTAAATGCAATCATAGAGAGATGTGTATTATTTGTAATCCTGAAGGAATGTGTATTAAATATAATCCAAGAGAGATGTGTAGAACATGTAATCCTAGAGAGATATGTATTAAATGTAACCCTAGACAGATGTGTATTATATGTAATCTTAGACAGATGTGTATTAATTCTAATACTACAGAGATGGGTATTAATTGTAATCCCGAAGAGATGTGTATTAAATGTAATCATAGATGTGTATTAATTGTAATCCTGGAGGAATGTGTATTACATGTAATCCTAGACAGATGTGTATTACATGTAATCGGAGCAAAAATAGGAACGGGTTATTCAGGGCACAAGTCCTAAAAAACAAAGTGAGGGGACTAACCAAGTTCGGCAGTATGCGTGTGACATCACAGGAAGTGGCATCACAACCCAAGACCCCACAAAAGGGGACATCAGATCTTAGGTCCTCACACCTGTACATTTGAGCACATTAGAATTTTTAATAAATTATATTTTGCGTCACTGTTGGGTCGATAAAGTGACGCAACCCCGACGTAAACTCTGGGCCTCAATTTATACATTTATGTGTTTTCAAACCCTGCCACAAAGAAATTGGCAGCAAGAAAAAATGTGGCTGTAGAGCTCTTCTGCTTAATTGGTTGGAAAGTTTGCATTTTAAAATATCTTATGGGGTTCAGGCGCCTGCTGCAGATATCTTTCTGTGCCCGGTAAATCTCAGGGAATAACAATGAGTGTCAGGAGGTTGGCACATTTGCTGGAGAGGTCTGTGCCTTGCCTACACCCAGTTTTGAATCAGAGAACCATATAGGATTAATGTGTCTCCTGCAGAGCACATCACCTCATATGCCGATGACAGGTTTGTATTTATTTAGATGGGTACGTGGGTTACCGCTTTTAACACAGAGGTCCTTTTGTTACTGGCAGTTCATCCATTGTAATCCTCCTAATATAACAGAGTGAGCTGTGAAGGAGATGCAACTCCTACACCTTGTAGCCCTCACTGGCCTATGTAACACATCCTGTACAGTGATTTACACGCACGTGATGTATTAGAACATTGGAAGGTCGACAGCTCCATTGAAGAGAAAGAAGTCCTCGGGGCTTATAACAGCTAGTATACGTATACACCCGGAGCTCCATTGAAGAGAATGAAGTGTGTCAGGCTTATAACAGCTGGTATACGTATACACTGGGAGGTCCATGGAAGACAGAGAACTGTCTCTGGGCTTATAACGGCTGGTGTACGTATACGCCGGGAGCTCCATTGAAGACAGTTAAGTGACTCAGTGCTTATAACGGCTGGTATACGTATATGCCGGGAGCTCCATTGAAGAGAATGAAGTGTCTCGGGCCTTATAGCGGCTGGTATACGTATACGCCGGGAACTCCATCTAAGAGAATGAAGTGTCTCAGGCTTATAACGGCTGGTATACCTATACGCCGGGAGCTCCACTGAAGAGAATGAAGTGTCTCTGAGCTTATAACGGCTGGTATACGACTATGCCGGGAGCACTACTGAAGAAAATGAAGTGCCTCGGGCTTATAACGGCTGGTATACGTATATGCTGGGAGCTCCATTGAAGAGAATGATGCGCCTCATGTAGGAGCCTTGCCTGGTTTGTAGTGGGTACCTTGTGACTTACAGCTTATACAAGGTCCAGTTAGCCCTTATTAGTGGTTTAGTAGTGTTCTAGCAGCTCAGACTGGTAGAGGTAGCTATAGCAGAGCAGCTTAGGCTCAACTAGGAGACATGCAAAACTCACGCAATACCACTTATATCATATACGTACTATATCATAAGAAAGACAATACTCAGTGTTACAAAAAATAAAGGTATTTATTTTAGTGACACAAGGCCAAAAATATCTTAGAGTCAATACTCCTTCTGGAGGTAAGTATTATACACAATATATACACTAGCGACCAAAATCAGGTAAGTAAACAGTCACAGAATATAGCAGTAGAAAATACAATAGAATGCAAAAGGAAGAAATAGGCCTAAGGGCAACACAAACCATATACTGAGACAGTGGAATGAGAATCACAAATCCCCCCCCTAACAAGTGTAGTCTGCAGAGGGGCGCTGGGAGTGTAAGATAACACCAAAGGTAAGTAAAATACTCCACCCCAGAGCCCAGGAAAGCAGGAGTAAAGTACTGCAAGTTTCCTCAGGACACACTACAAGTCGTGATAAGAGTTTTTGCAAGAACCAAGCAAGACTTCAAGCAACAAATGGTGGATTCCTGGACCTGAAGACCTGTGAAGAGAGGAGACCAAGTCCAGAAGTCGCAGCAGAATCCGGGAAGGACAGGAGCCCCTGCCAACCTAGAAAATGGTGCAAAATAGGATTCTCCGGTTAGAAGAAGTCTGCAGAAGAGCACCAAAGAAGATGGCTGCAGGTTCCTGCGTGGTGCAAAAGATGTTCCACGTCGAGATGTTGGATGCAGGCGAGTTGCAGCGCTGGATTCGTCCAACAAGCCTTGGTTCAAGCAGTGTTGCGGTTTGCGTCAAAATCGAGGCGCCTGGACCCAGGAGTGACCTGGGGGCCTCAACGTGGATTGAGGAGGCAGAGGAGGGGGCTGCCAACACTGGAGGGAACCCACATATGACCAGGCAGCACCCACAGGAGACCCAGGACACGGGGACAAAGAAGGTGTGAATTGTGGTTGCTCCAGCACTTCAAAAGAACGTCCCACGCCAATGGAGAACAACTCAGCAAGTTGAGCGTCGCAGGATGGAGTGCTGGGGACCTGGGCCACACTGTGCATGAAGGATCCATGCAAATATTGCACAGATGCCTCAGGAGCTAGAGATGACGCAGTGCAGAGGGGTACTGTCGCAAACTGAGAAGGCAAGCTCTCACTGCCGCCAAATTTGGACAGCTGAACCTTAGGACAGTCTGGGTCGAAGGGGTCCACCACCTGTGTTCCAGGGGGCACTCTCCTCGTCATCAGGAGAGGAGTCCCAATAATCTACCAGTCGTCGTCTTGGAAGGTGCCTGGTGGAGCAGGGAATTGACTTTGTCACTCCATGGAAGATTTCTTCAGTCCTTCTGGTGCAGAATGAAGACAGGGAGTCCCCAGTGGATGCACACCGTGGAAACTGTTGCATTTGCTGGCTGGAGCTGAAGTTGCAGGTCACAGTCGCCTTCCTGGATACTTTGTTGCAGTTACAGTGGTTCCTGGAAAAGTCTGCGGTCGATCCGAGGTCAGAGTATAAAGCAGGAGTTGCAGAGGATTCCTGCTGGAAATTTGCAAGCTGAATCTGAAGAGGAACCCACAGGAGAGACCCTAAGTAGCCCTGAGAGGGGGATTGGCTACCTTATCAGGGAAGGACCTGTCAGGAGGGGTCTCTGACGTCACCTGCTGGCACCGGCCACCCAGAGACCTCCAGAGTGTCCCCAAACCTTGGAAAACAAGATGTCTAATGCCGGGACACACTGGAGGAGCTCTGGGCACCACCTGTGAGGTGGTGATGCCCGGGGGATTGGTCCCTCCCCTTTCCTTTGTCCAGTTTTGCGCCAGAGCAGTGACTGGGTGTCCCTGAACTGGTGTAGACTGGTGTAGGAGGCTGGACTGGCTTGTAGTGAGTACCAAGGGGTACTTACACCTTGCACCAGGTACAGGTATCCCCTATTAGTGTAGAGGGGTGTCTAGCAGCATAGGCTGATAGATAATGGTAGCTTAGCAGAGCAGCTTAGGCTGAACTAGGAGACGAGTGAAGCTACTACAGTACCACTAGTGTCACTTGCACAATATAATAAGAAAACACAATACACAGTTATACTAAAAATAAAGGTACTTTATTTTTATGACAATATGCCAAAGTATCTCAGTGAGTACCCTCAGTATGAGGATAGCAAATATACACAAGATATATGTACACAATACAAAAAATATGCAGTATAGTCTTAGAAAACAGTGCAAACAATGTATAGTTACAATAGGATGCAATGGGGACACATTGGGATAGGGGCAACACAAACCATATACTCCAAAAGTGGAATGCGAATCACGAATGGACCCCAAACCTATGTGACCTTGTAGAGGGTCGCTGGGACTGTAAGAAAACAGTGAGGGTTAGAAAAATAGCCCACGCCAAGACCCTGAAAAGTGGGTGCAAAGTTCACCTAAGTTCCCCAAAGAGCACAGAAGTCGTGATAGGGGAATTCTGCAGGAAAGACCAACACCAGCAATGCCACAACGATGGATTTCCAGACGAGAGTACCTGTGGAACAAGGGGACCAAGTCCAAAAGTCACGATCAAGTCGGGAGTGGGCAGATGCCCAGGAAATGCCAGCTGTGGGTGCAAAGAAGCTGCCACCGGATGGTAGAAGCTGTGGATTCTGCAAGAACGACAAGGGCTAGAAACTTCCCCTTTGGAGGATGGATGTCCCACGTCGTGAAGAGTCGTGCAGAGGTGTTTTTGTGCACAAAGACCGCCAACTAGCCTTGCTAGCTGCAAAGGTCGCGGTTAGGATTTTTGGATGCTGCTGTGGCCCAGGAGGGACCAGGATGTCGCCAATTGCGTGAGGAGACAGAGGGGGCGTCCAGCGAGACAAAGAGCCCACTCATAAGCAAGCAGCACCCGCAGAAGTGCCGGAACAGGCACTACGAAGTGGAGTGAACCTGAGCTCACCCGAAGTTGCACAAGAGGGCCCCACGAAGCCGGAGGACAACTCAGGAGGTCGTACAATGCAGGTTAGAGTGCCGGGGACCCAGGCTTGGCTGAGCACAAAAGGAAATCCTGGAAGAGTTCACAGTAGCCGGAGTAGCTGCAAAACACGCGGTTCCCAGCAATGCAGTCTAGCGTAGGGAGGCAAGGACTTACCTCCACCAAACTTGGACTGAAGAGTCACTGGACTGTGGGAGTCACTTGGACAGAGTTGCTGAGTTCAAGGGACCTCGCTCGTCGTGCTGAGAGGAGACCCAGAGGACCGGTTCTTTGGTGCCTGCGGTTGCAGGTGGAAGATTCCGTCAACCCACGGGAGATTTCTTCGGAGCTTCTAGTGCAGAGAGGAGGCAGACTACCCCCACAGCATGCACCACCAGGAAAACAGTCGAGAAGGCGGCAGGATCAGCGTTACAAGGTCGCAGTAGTCGTCTTTGCTACTTTGTTGCAGTTTTGTAGGCTTCTAATGCGGTCAGCAGTCGATTCCTTGGCAGAAGGTGAAGAGAGAGATGCAGAGGAACTCTGATGAGCTCTTGCATTCGTTATCTAAGGAATTACCCTAAATAGCCAGAAAAGGAGGTTTGGCTACCTAGGAGAGAGGATAGGCTAGCAACACCTGAAAGAGCCTATCAGAAGGAGTCTCTGACGTCACCTGCTGGCACTGGCCACTCAGAGCAGTCCAGTGTGCCAGCAGCACCTCTGTTTCCAAGATGGCAGAGGTCTGGAGCACACTGGAGGAGCTCTGGGCACCTCCCAGGGGAGGTGCAGGTCAGGGGAGTGGTCACTCCCCTTTCCTTTGTCCAGTTTCGCGCCAGAGCAGGGCTGAGGGATCCCTGAACCGGTGCAGACTGGCTTATGCAGAGATGGGCACCATCTGTGCCCATCAAAGCATTTCCAGAGGCTGGGGGAGGCTACTCCTCCCCAGCCCTGACACCTTTTTCCAAAGGGAGAGGGTGTAACACCCTCTCTCTGAGGAAGTCCTTTGTTCTGCCTTCCTGGGCCAAGCCTGGCTGGACCCCAGGAGGGCAGAAACCTGTCTGAGGGGCTGGCAGCAGCAGCAGCAGCTGCAGTGAAACGCCGGGAAAGGCAGTTTGGCAGTACCCGGGTCTGAGCTAGAGACTCTGGGGATCATGGAATTGTCTCCCCAATGCCACAATGGCATTGGGGTGACAATTCCATGATCTTAGACATGTTACATGGCCATGTTTGGAGTTACCATTGTGACGCTATACATATGTCGTGACATATGTATAGTGCACGCGTGTAATAGTGTTGACGCACTCACAAAGTCCGGGGAATTTGCCCTGAACAATGTGGGAGCACCTTGGCTAGTGCCAGGGTGCCCACACACTAAGTAACTTAGCACCCAACCTTTACCAGGTAAAGGTTAGACATATAGGTGACTTATAAGTTACTTAAGTGTAGTGGTAAATGGCTGTGAAATAACGTGGATGTTATTTCACTCAGGCTGCACTGGCAGGCCTGTGTAAGAATTGTCAGATCTCTATATGGGTGGCACAAGAAATGCTGCAGCCCCTAGGGATCTCCTGGAACCCCAATACCCTGGGTACCTCAGTACCATATACTAGGGAATTATAAGGGTGTTCCAGTATGCCAATGTAAATTGGTGAAATTGGTCACTAGCCTGTTAGTGACAATTTGGAAAGAAATGAGAGAGCATAACCACTGAGGTTCTGGATAGCAGAGCCTCAGTGAGACAGTCATAACACAGGTAACACATACAGGGCACACTTATGAGCACTGGGGCCCTGGCTGGCAGGGTCCCAGTGACACATACAACTAAAACAACATATATACAGTGAAATATGGGGGTAACATGCCAGGCAAGATGGTACTTTCCTACAACTGGCATATGGAAAGAGGGCACCATCTGTGCCCTTCAAAGCATTTCCAGAGGCTCTGGGAGGCTACCCCTCCCAAGCCTGTAACACCTATTGGCAAAGGGAGAGGGTGTAACACCCTCTCTCAGAGGAAATCCTTTGTTCTACCTTCCTGGGACTGGGCTGCCCAGACCCCAGGATGGCAGAAGCCTGACTGTGAGGTGGCAGCAGCTGTAGCTGCAGTGCAAGCCTCAGAGAGCTGGTTTGGCAGTACTGGGGGTCCATGGTGGAGCTCCCAGGATGCATGGAATTGCCCCCCCAATACCAGATTTGGAATGATGGGCAAATTCCATGATCTTAGGCACCTTACATGGCCATATTTAGAGTTACCATTGTGAAGCTACATATAGGTAGTGCACGCGTGTAATGGTATCCCCGCACTCATGAAGCCAGGGGAATTGGCCCTGGACAGCGTGGGGACATCTTTGCTAGTATAAGCGTGCCCTCACACTTAGTAACTTTGCACCTAGCCTTCAGTAAATGAAGGTTAGACATGTAGGTGACTGATGAGTTACTTAAGTGCAGTGAAAATGGCTGTGAAATAGTGTGTGCACTATTTCACTCAGGCTGCAATGGCAGTCATGTGTAAAGGGTTTGTCTGAGCTCCTTATGGGTGGCAAAAGAAATGCGGCAGCCCATATGGATCCCCTGGAACCCCAATGTCTTGGGTACCTAGGTACCATATACTAGGGACTTATAAGGGGGGTCCAGTGTGCCAGTTGAAATTGGTAAATGAAGTAACTAGCTTATAGTGACAAATTTAAAAGCAGAGAGACCATAAGAACTGAGGTTCTGGTTAGCAGAGTCTCAGTGACACAGTGAAGCACTATACAGACACACACATTAGGCCATAAACTATGAGCACTGGGGTCCTGACCAGCAGGATCCCAGTGAGACAGGCAAAACACACTGACAAACAGGTAGAAATTGGGGGTAACATGCCAAGAAAGATGGTACTTTCCTACACCTCTGAGCTCATAACGGCTGGTATACTTGTACGCCAAGAGCTCAGTTGAAGAGAATGAAGTGCCTCTTGGCTTTTACTGACTGATATACGTATACACCGGGATATCCATTTAAAAGAATAAAGGGGGTGATTCTGACCCCGGCCGGTGGCGGAAGCCGCCGGCCTGGCTGTGCCCGCCAGAATACCGCTGCGCGGTCAAAAGACCAGCGCGGGTATTCTGGGTTTCCCGCTGGGCTGGCGGGCGACCGCCAGAAGGCCGCCCGCCAGCCCAGCGGGAAACACCCTTCCATGAGGATGCCGGCTCCGAATGGAGCCGGCGGAGTGGAAGGGGTGCGACGGGTGCAGTTGCACCCGTCGCGATTTTCAGTGTCTGCATGGCAGACACTGAAAATCTTGGTGGGGCTCTCTTACGGGGGCCCCACGACACCCCATACCGCCATCCTGGCGGTATGGGGGTCGGAATCCCCATGGCGGCGCAGCAAGCTGCGCCGCCATGGAGGATTCCCCAGGGCAGCGGAAAACCGGCGGTACACCTCCGGTTTTCCGTTTCTGACTGCGGCTGTACCGCCGCGGTCAGAATGCCCAAGGGAGCACCGCCAGCCTGTTGGCGGTGCTCCCGCGGTCGTTGGCCCTGGCGGTTTTTACCACCAGGGTCAGAATGACCCCCAAAGTGTCTTGGGGCTTATAACGGCGGAAATACGTACACGCTGGGATCCACAACATGTTTCTCCCTTTTTAATGTAGAGCACTCTACCCTTAGTGAGTAGGATGTTCTAATAGCTTTATAGCTCTTCTGCATCGGGCTATACTGGTTGTTAAAGGCCCTCGACTACAGCTCAGGCTTATAACTCAGGGCCGGGCCCTTAACAAGTGATATAGACCTCAGCTGCAGGCTGTAAGGCTACATTGTCAATGTCAAATGTGCACATGTGATGGAAAGCACTTTGACACCTTGCATTGGGATGAGCAGAGCTAGGAAGGAGATCAAACGAACTAGTGGTATTGAAATGACATGTGTAAATACTGGGACAGAGGACGCGCCTCACATTCTTACCGTGCATACATTTCTCATATACAAGGACCGAACACGGCCCAATGCATGCCTCTCCCAAGTACCTGGGGAGGAACACGGGTGTGCTCTTGCTTCCCCTCCCTTGTGTTTGCAACTAGGCGTGAGGCATGATCAAAAAGAGGACTCATGGCCCCTTAAATTCGGCCTTTGTTTTGGCCCAGCTGGAATTTCAAATAACAGCGTCCCCTGGCCTGAGCAGAAGCAGACAATGTGTAAGTGCTGCTGAATGTGTCCCGGGGTCTGAAAATGACATCAGAACGAGTTCAGCACGTCTGTGGGACCCAACCTCTTGGCACAGTGGTCGGCGGCCAACCTGTGAAAATAGTGGGTAGATGCTCCTACCTGTGTGTGCCCTGGGGTCCTTCCATGTGAACCTCGGACCCTGGCTGCCTCCAGCAGACACTGGTGACTGGTCGCTGCAGGGCCCGCGCGGCCCCTGAGGGACCACCAGGAGCACTGGCGGCCCTGGGCCTATTTTATAGTTTAAAACTTGAAGAGCCACTTTGGCTATTGTCCTTGGCAGCGGGACCTCAGGTCCAGGAGTGAGGTTATCCCTGGCCCTGGGCCAAAGCGCCTGGGGTTTCACTGCCACCGGCCAGAGAGAGCCTGGACCCTGAAGTCCAACTCCAAGAAGCATGTCTGAGGCGGAAACTCTTTCAGTTTTCATGTTTTCAGCCTAAGTGAACAGAAGTGCGTTGGATGAACGCAGTCGCTAAAGCAGTGTTTGTTCCACTTTAGAAAAGTCAATAGAAGGTGATTCACCAAAATGCCAGCAGTAGTGGAAGTGACGTCAAGCACCCTTTAACCTTAATAACATCACAGGAGGTGACATATGACGTCTGGCCCTGGATCTTCCCTGGAAGTGATGCCGTTTTTAGGGTGCTGCCATGCAGTTCGGGGGCTCCGACTCCCCTCTTTGTGTTACACGAGCAGTGATGTCTCTGAAGAGAGTGTGGCCACAAGTCACCAGTGCCAGGAGCTGGAGTTATGCATCCCACCAAGCACTGCGGACAAACAGCCCCCCCGTGCACACAACCCGGGAGCACTCAGGGAGGGGGAAGCATGGCTGGGAAGCATCGGCCAGGCAGGGTCAGGCGCGCACGAGGGCCACGGTCTTATTCACACGCATTTGTCATAGAGCAACAATAACGAATCAACGCAATAACGTCGTCCAACTCGTTATAACTTTTTAGTTATTTTTGATTTAATTTAGAGTCTACCTTGCGCTGCTGAAACTATTTGACAAAAGCTAACTCTGGTGTGCTGGTCCGAGAGGGAGCGGCCCATCCAGGCAGGTTACCTTCTGTGCTTGTGGGTGCAGGGGGCCTGGTACCTGCCCTGGAGTGCAGTGATGGAGCCTGACTCCCCCAAGGGGGCCCTGGGGTGGGGGAGTATGGCACCCACTCTCTAAGAAGGCCCTTGCTCTGAGATGACACTCACCCCATATCCAGGCCTTTCATGGGTGCAAGGCCAGTGGACGCTGACACACCATGGGGGGCTCCACTTTTACATAATGTGCTATGGCTGCCCCATATGTCAAAGGTAACTTCATCATGCCAGGGCCTGCACACTGGCACGGGTGCCCTCTCACATGTGCCATTTGTGTCCCTTAGGCCTAAAACAACATAGAATCTACCGGTGCCACAATTTTGCCATCAGCGCGCTCATTATACCACGGACCACCCTTATGTCAAAATGACCTCTTGTGTATTGGGGCCTTTAGCATGCCACAGTGCTCCTCAAAAGCAAGGAATTGGAATGTGCAATTGGCAATGCCAACATTTTGTCATCGGTGCCCTTGATGCCAGTCACTTCATCCAGTGTGGCAGTGGAAGCTTGTTCCCAAGGGTGTCCCCCAATGCCAAGTATTCCTCCAGACTATTACTACCAGTACCTTGCCATGCTAGGATCCCCAGGACACAGCAGTCCTCACTGTTGTAAACCTGCCGTGGCCCTGCTGATTAGTGGTCCCAGGGAGCAGGTGAGCTGGTGCATTTGGGGTGAGCAGGCGAGGTGGTGCAGTTGGGTGAGCAGGCGAGGTGGTGCAGTTGGGAGGAGTAGGCGAGGTGGTGCAGTTGGGAGGGAGCAGGCGAGGTGGTGCAGTTGGGAGGAGCAGGAGAGGTGGTGCAGTTGGGGAGGAGCAGGCGAGGTGGTGCATTTGGGTGAGCAGGCGAGGTGGTGCAGTTGGGAGGAGCAGGCGAGGTGGTGCAGTTGGGGAGGAGCAGGCGAGGTGGTGCAGTTGGGGGGAGCAGGCGAGGTGGTGCAGTTGGGAGGGAGCAGGCGAGGTGGTGCATTTGGGTGAGCAGGCGAGGTGGTGCAGTTGGGAGGAGCAGGCGAGGTGGTGCAGTTGGGAGGAGCAGGCGAGGTGGTGCAGTTGGGGAGGAGCAGGCGAGGTGGTGCAGTTGGGAGCAGGCCAGGTGGTGCAGATGGGGAGGAGCAGGCGAGGTGGTGCATTTGGGGTGAGCAGGCGAGGTGGTGCATTTGGGAGGAGCAGGCGAGGTGGTGCATTTGGGGTGAGCAGGCGAGGTGGTGCAGTTGGGGGAATCAGGAGAGACGGTGCAGTTGGGAGGAGCAGGCGAGGGGGTGCAGTTGGGGAAGAGCAGGCGAGGTGGTGCAGTTGGGAAGGAGCAGCGATGTGGTGCAGTTGGGAGGAGCAGGCGAGATGGTGCAGTTGGGTGGGAGCAGGCGAGGTGGTGCAGTTGGGGGAAGAAGGAGAGACAGTGCATTTGGCAGGGAGCAGGAGAGATGGTGCAGTTGGGAGGGAGCAGGCGAGGCGGTGCAGTTGGGAAGGAGCAGCAAGGTGGTGCAGTTATGAGGAGCAGGCGAGGTGGTGCAGTTGGGGGAAGCAGGCGAGGTGGTGCATTTGGGGTGAGCAGGAGAGACGGTGCAGTTGGGGAGGAGCAGGCGAGATGATGCAGTTGGGGGAAGCAGGCGAGGTGGTGCATTTGGGGTGAGCAGGAGAGACGGTGCAGTTGGGAGGAGCAGACGAGGTGGTGTAGTTTGGAGGGAGCAGGCGAGGTGGTGCAGTTGGGAGGAGCAGGCGAGGTGGTGCAGTTAGGAAGAGCAGGCGAGGTGGTGCAGTTAGGAATAGCAGGCAAGGTGGTGCAGTTGGGAGGGAGCAGGTGAGGTTGTGCAGTTGGGAGGAGCAGGCGAGGTGGTGCAGTTGGGGGGGAGGTGGTGCAGTTGGGAGGGAGCAGGCGAGGTTGTGCAGGTGGGAGGGAGCAGGCGAGGTGGTGCAGTTGGGAGGAGCAGGCGAGGTGGTGCAGTTGGGGAGGAGCAGGCGAGGTGGTGCTGTTGCGGAGGAGCAGGTGAGGTGGTGCAGTTGGGAGGAGCAGGCGAGGTGGTGCAGTTGGGGAGGAGCAGGCGAGGTGGTGCAGTTGGGAGCAGGCCAGGTGGTGCAGATGGGGAGGAGCAGGCGAGGTGGTGCATTTGGGGTGAGCAGGCGAGGTGGTGCATTTGGGGGGAGCAGGTGAGGTGGTGCAGTTGGGGGAATCAGGAGAGACGGTGCAGTTGGGAGGAGCAGGCGAGGGGGTGCAGTTGGGGAAGAGCAGGCGAGGTGGTGCAGTTGGGAAGGAGCAGCGATGTGGTGCAGTTGGGAGGAGCAGGCGAGATGGTGCAGTTGGGTGGGAGCAGGCGAGGTGGTGCAGTTGGTGGAAGAAGGAGAGACGGTGCAGTTGGCAGGGAGCAGGAGAGATGGTGCAGTTGGGAGGGAGCAGGTGAGGCGGTGCAGTTGGGAAGGAGCAGCAAGGTGGTGCAGTTATGAGGAGCAGGCGAGGTGGTGCAGTTGGGTGGGAGCAGGCGAGGTGGTGCAGTTGGGGGAAGCAGGCGAGGTGGTGCATTTGGGGCGAGCAGGAGAGACAGTGCAGTTGGGAGGGAGCAGGTGAGGTGGTGCAGTTGGGGAGGAGCAGGCGAGATGATGCAGTTGGGGGAAGCAGGCGAGGTGGTGCATTTGGGGTGAGCAGGAGAGACGGTGCAGTTGGGAGGAGCAGACGAGGTGGTGTAGTTTGGAGGGAGCAGGCGAGGTGGTGCAGTTGGGAGGAGCAGGCGAGGTGGTGCAGTTGGGAGGAGCAGGCGAGGTGGTGCAGTTAGGAAGAGCAGGCGAGGTGGTGCAGTTAGAAAGAGCAGGCAAGGTGGTGCAGTTGGGAGGGAGCAGGTGAGGTTGTGCAGTTGGGAGGAGCAGGCGAGGTGGTGCAGTTGGGAGGGAGGTGGTGCAGTTGGGAGGGAGCAGGCGAGGTTGTGCAGGTGGGAGGGAGCAGGCGAGGTGGTGCAGTTGGGAGGAGCAGGCGAGGTGGTGCAGTTGCGGAGGAGCAGGTGAGGTTGTGTAGTTGGGAGGAGAGGTGGGCAGTTGGGAGGAGCAGGCGAGGTGGTGTAGTTGGGAGGAGTAGGCGAGGTGGTTGAGTTGGGAGGAAGTGGCGAGGTTGTGTAGTTGGGAGGAGAGGTGGTGCAGTTAGGAGGAGCAGGCGAGGTGGTGTAGTTGGGAGGAGCAGGCAAGGTGGTGCAGTTGTGAGGACTAGGCGAGGTGGTGCAGTTGGGAGGACCATGCGAGGTGGAGCAGTTGGGAGTGAGCAGGCGAGGTGGTGCAGTTGGGAGGGACCAGGCGAGATGGTGAAGTTGGGAGTGAGCAGGCGAGGTTGTGTAGTTGGGAGGAGCAGGCGAGGTGGTGCATTTGGGATGAGCAGGAGAGACGGTACAGTTGGGAGGGAGCAGGTGAGGTGGTGCAGTTGGGGAGGAGCAGGTGAGGTGGTGCAGTTGGGGGAAGCAGGCAAGGTGGTGCATTTGGGGTGAGCAGGAGAGACGGTGCAGTTGGGAGGGAGCAGGTGAGGTGGTGCAGTTGGGGAGGAGCAGGCGAGGTGGTGCAGTTGCGGAGGAGCAGGTGAGGTTGTGTAGTTGGGAGGAGAGGTGGGCAGTTGGGAGGAGCAGGCGAGGTGGTGTAGTTGGGAGGAGTAGGCGAGGTGGTTGAGTTGGGAGGAGGTGGCGAGGTTGTGTAGTTGGGAGGAGAGGTGGTGCAGTTGGGAGGAGCAGGCGAGGTGGTGTAGTTGGGAGGAGCAGGCAAGGTGGTGAAGTTGTGAGGACTAGGCGAGGTGGTGTAGTTGGGAGGAGCAGGAGAGGTGGTGCAGTTGGGGTGAGCAGGAGAGACGGTGCAGTTGGGAGGAGCAGGCGAGGTGGTGTAGTTTGGAGGGAGCAGGCGAGGTGGTGCAGTTGGGAGGAGCAGGCGAGGTGGTGCAGTTGGGAGGAGCAGGCGAGGTGGTGCAGTTGGGAGGAGCAGGCGAGGTGGTGCAGTTGGGAGGGAGCAGGCGAGGTGGTGCAGTTGGGAGGAGCAGGCGAGGTGGTGCAGTTGGGGAGGAGCAGGCGAGGTGGTGCAGTTGCGGAGGAGCAGGCGAGGTGGTGCAGTTAGGAAGAGCAGGTGAGGTGGTGCAGTTGGGAGGGAGCAGGTGAGGTTGTGCAGTTGGGAGGAGCAGTCGAGGTGGTGCAGTTGGGAGGGAGGTGGTGCAGTTGGGAGGGAGCAGGCGAGGTTGTGCAGGTGGGAGGGAGCAGGCGAGGTGGTGTAGTTGGGAGGAGCAGGCGAGGTGGTGCAGTTGCGGAGGAGCAGGTGAGGTTGTGTAGTTGGGAGGAGAGGTGGGCAGTTGGGAGGAGCAGGTGAGGTGGTGCAGTTGGGAGGAGCAGGCGAGGTGGTGTAGTTGGGAGGAGCAGGCAAGGTGGTGCAGTTGTGAGGACCATGCGAGGTGGAGCAGTTGGGAGGAGCATGCGAGGTGGAGCAGTTGGGAGTGAGCAGGCGAGGTGGTGCAGTTGGGAGGGACCAGGCGAGGTGGTGCAGTTGGGAGGGACCAGGCGAGATGGTGAAGTTGGGAGTGAGCAGGCGAGGTGGTGCAGTTGGGGAGGAGCAGGTGAGGTGGTGCAGTTGGGAGGATCAGGCGAGGTTGTGTAGTTGGGAGGAGCAGGCGAGGTTGTGTAGTTGGGAGGAGCAGGCGAGGTGGTGCAGTTGGGAGTGAGCAGGCGAGGTGGTGCAGTTGGGAGAAGCAGGCGAGGTGGTGCAGTTGGGGAGGAGCAGGCGAGGTGGTGCATTTGGGGTGAGCAGGCGAGACGGTGCAGTTGGGAGGAGCAGGCGAGGTGGTACAGTTGGGGAGGAGCAGGCGAGGTGGTGCAGTTGGGAGTGAGCAGGCGAGGTGGTGCAGTTGCGGAGGAGCAGGCGAGGTGGTGCAGTTGGGAGGAGCAGGCGAGGTGGTGCAGTTGGGAGGAGCAGGCGAGGTGGTGTAGTTGGGAGGGAGGTTGTGCAGTTGGGAGGGAGCAGGCGAGGTGGTGCAGTTGGGAGGAGCAGGCGAGGTGGTGCAGTTGGGGAGGAGCAGGCGAGGTGGTGCAGTTGGGAGGAGCAGGCGAGGTGGTGCAGTTGGGGAGGAGCAGGCCAGGTGGTGCAGTTGGGAGGAGCAGGCGAGGTGGTGCAGTTGGGAGGGAGCAGGTGAGGTTGTGCAGTTGGGAGGAGCAGGCGAGGTGGTGCAGTTGGGAGGGAGGTGGTGCAGTTGGGAGGGAGCAGGCGGGGTTGTGCAGTTGGGAGGGAGCAGGCGAGGTGCTGCAGTTGGGAGGAGCAGGCGAGGTGGTGCAGTTGGGGAGGAGCAGGCGAGATGGTGAAGTTGGGAGTGAGCAGGCGAGGTGGTGCAGTTGGGGAGGAGCAGGTGAGGTGGTGCAGTTGGGAGGGAGCAGGCGAGGTGGTGCAGTTGGGAGGGAGCAGGCGGTGCTGCAGTTGGGAGGAGCAAGCGAGGTGGTGCAGTTGGGGAGGAGCAGGCGAGGTGGTGCAGTTGGGAGGGACCAGGCGAGGTGCTGCAGTTGGGAGGAGCAGGCGAGGTGGTGCAGTTGGGGAGGAGCAGGCGAGGTGGTGCAGTTGGGAGGGAGCAGGCGAGGTGGTGCAGTTGGGAGGAGCAGGCGAGGTGGTGCAGTTGGGAGGGAGGTGGTGCAGTTGGGAGGGAGCAGGCGGGTTTGTGCAGTTGGGAGGGAGCAGGCGAGGTGCTGCAGTTGGGAGGGAGCAGGCGAGGTGGTGCAGTTGGGGAGGAGCAGGCGAGGTGGTGCAGTTGGGAGGGACCAGGCGAGATGGTGAAGTTGGGAGTGAGCAGGCGAGGTGGTGCAGTTGGGGAGGAGCAGGTGAGGTAGTGTAGTTGGGAGGAGCAGGTGAGGTTGTGTAGTTGGGAGGAGCAGACGAGGTGGTGCAGTTGGGAGTGAGCAGGCGAGGTGGTGCAGTTGGGAGAAGCAGGCGAGGTTGTGTAGTTGGGAGGAGCAGGCGAGGTGGTGCAGTTGGGAGAAGCAGGCGAGGTGGTGCAGTGGGGGAGGAGCAGGCGAGGTGGTGCATTTGGGAGGAGCAGGCGAGGTGGTGCAGTTGGGAGTGAGCAGGCGAGGTGGTGCAGTTGGGAGGGAGGTTGTGCAGTTGGGAGGGAGCAGGCGAGGTGGTGCAGTTGGAAGGAGCAGGCGAGGTGGTGCAGTTGGGGAGGAGCAGGCGAGGTGGTGCAGTTGGGAGGAGCAGGCGAGGTGGTGCAGTTGGGAGGGAGCAGGTGAGGTTGTGCAGTTGGGAGGAGCAGGCGAGGTGGTGCAGTTGGGAGGGAGGTGGTGCAGTTGGGAGGAGCAGGTGAGGTGTTGCAGTTGCGGAGGAGCAGGCGAGGTGCTGCAGTTGGGAGGAGCAGGCGAGGTGGTGCAGTTGGGGAGGAGCAGGCGAGGTGGTGCAGTTGGGAGGGACCAGGCGAGATGGTGAAGTTGGGAGTGAGCAGTCGAGGTGGTGCAGTTGGGGAGGAGCAGGTGAGGTAGTGTAGTTGGGAGGAGCAGGCGAGGTTGTGTAGTTGGGAGGAGCAGGCGAGGTGGTGCAGTTGGGAGTGAGCAGGCGAGGTTGTGTAGTTGGGAGGAGCAGGCGAGGTGCTGCAGTTGGGAGAAGCAGGCGAGGTGGTGCAGTGGGGGAGGAGCAGGCGAGGTGGTGCATTTGGGAGGAGCAGGCGAGGTGGTGCAGTTGGGAGTGAGCAGGCGAGGTGGTGCAGTTGGGAGGGAGCAGGCGAGGTGGTGCAGTGGGGGAGGAGCAGGCGAGGTTTGCATTTGGGAGGAGCAGGCGAGGTGGTGCAGTTGGGAGTGAGCAGGCGAGGTGGTGCAATTGGGAGGGAGCAGGCCTGGTGGTGCAGTTGGGAGGAGCAGGCCAGGTGGTGGAGTTTTGGAGGGAGCAGGCGAGGTGGTGCTGTTTGGGAGAGAGCAGGCGAGGTGGTGCAGTTGGGTGGAGCAGGCGAGGTGGTGCAGTTGGGGAGGAGCAGGCGAGGTGGTGCAGTTGGGAGGGACCAGGCGAGATGGTGAAGTTGGGAGTGAGCAGGCGAGGTGGTGCAGTTGGGGAGGAGCAGGCGAGGTAGTGCAGTTGGGAGGAGCAGGCGAGGTTGTGTAGTTGGAAGGAGCAGGCGAGGTTGTGTAGTTGGGAGCAGCAGGCGAGGTGGTGCAGTTGGGAGTGAGCAGGCGAGGTTGTGTAGTTGGGAGGAGCAGGCGAGGTGCTGCAGTTGGGAGAAGCAGGCGAGGTGGTGCAGTGGGGGAGGAGCAGGCGAGGTGGTGCATTTGGTAGGAGCAGGCGAGGTGGTGCAGTTGGGAGTGAGCAGGCGAGGTGGTGCAGTTGGGAGGGAGCAGGCCAGGTGGTGCAGTTGGGAGGAGCAGGCCAGGTGGTGGAGTTTTGGAGGGAGCAGGCGAGGTGGTGCAGTTTGGGAGAGAGCAGGCGAGGTGGTGCAGTTGGGAGGACTAGGCGAGGTGGTGCAGTTGGGAGGGAGCAGGCGAGGTGGTGCAGTGGGGAGGGAGCAGACGAGGTGGTGCAGTTGGGAGGAGCAGGCGAGGTGGTGCATTTGGGAGGAGCAGGCGAGGTGGTGCAGTTGGGAGTGAGCAGGCGAGGTGGTGCAGTTGGGAGGGAACAGGCCAGGTGGTGCAGTTGGGAGGAGCAGGCCAGGTGGTGCAGTTTGGGAGGGAGCAGGCGAGGTGGTGCAGTTTGGGAGGGAGCAGGCGAGGGGGTGCAGTTGGGAGGAGCAGTCGAGGTGGTGCAGTTTGGAGTGAGCAGGCGAGGTGGTGCAGTTGGGAGGGAGTAGGCGAGGTGGTGCAGTTGGGAGGAGCATCCACTGTATCCTCCTAGTGAGTAATTTGCTATCTCGATTTTTCTTGGTTATATTTTGACCTCAGCTTTAGATTCCTTAGGACATGTCAAGGCTTCCCCGGTGACACCTTAGTTTTACACTCCTTCTGTACCTTGAGAGTTATTTGTTCAGCACTGAAGGTCCTTCCTCTGGACTGTATTCTTACTGTCTCCCTCGCTGCACTTATCCCAGTGTAATATTTGAGCCTACAAGGTGTACGTGAAGTGGGCAGGCCCCTCTTCTGGTGAAACTCTCATCGTACCTGTCTCAAACCACATCCTGACTGCTTTCCTCCTGAGTAGGTGCAGCTCATACCACACCCTGACCGCTTTCCTGCTGAGTGGGCGGGGCTCATACCACACCCTGACCGCTTTCCTGCTGAGTGGGCGTGGCTCATACCACACCCTGACCGCTGTCCTGCTGAGTGGGCGTGGCTCATACCACACCCTGACCGCTCTCCTGCTGAGTGGGCGTGGCTCATACCACACTCTGACCGCTCTCCTGCTGAGTGGGCGTGGCTCATACCACACCCTGACCGCTCTCCTGCTGAGTGGGCGGGGCTCATACCACACCCTTACCGCTCTCCTGCTGAGTGGGCGTGGCTCATACCACACACTTATAACTCTCCTGCTGAGTGGGCGGGGCTCATACCACACCCTTACCGCTTTCCAGCTGAGTGGGCGGGGCTCATACCACACACTTACCGCTTTCCAGCTGAGTGGGCGTGGCTTATACCACACCCTTACCGCTTTCAAGCTGAGTGGGCATGGCTCATACCACACCCTTACCGCTCACCTGCTGAGTGGGCGGGGCTCATACCACACCCTTATCACTCTCCTGCTGAGTGGGCGGTGCTCATACCACACCCTTACCGCTTTCCAGCTGAGTTGGCGTGGCTCATACCACACCCTGACCACTCTCTTGCCTAGTGGGCGTGGCTCATACCACACCCTTACCGCTCTCCTGCTGAGTGGGCGGGGCTCATACTACAACCTTACCGCTTTCCTGCTGAGTGGGCACGGCTCATACCACACCCTCACCACTCTCCTGTTGAATGGGCGTGGCTCATACCACACCCTGACCGCTCTCTTGCCGAGTGGGCGGGGCTCATACCACACACTTACAGCTTTCCAGCTGAGTGGGCGTGGCTTATACCACACCCTTACCGCTTTCCAGCTGAGTGGGCGTGGCTCATACCACACCCTTACCGCTCTCCTGCTGAGTGGGCGGGGCTCATACCACACCCTTACCGCTTTCCTGCTGAGTGGGCGGGGCTCATACCACACCCTTATCGCTCTCCTGCTGAGTGGGCGGGGCTCATACCACACCCTTACCGCTCTCCTGCTGAGTGGGCGGGGCTCATACCACACCCTTACCGCTTTTCAGCTGAGTTGGCGTGGCTCATACCACACCCTGACCACTCTCCTGCTGAATGGGCGTGGCTCATACCACACCCTGACCGCTCTCTTGCCTAGTGGGCGTGGCTCATACCACACCCTTACCGCTCTCCTGCTGAGTGGGCGGGGCTCATACTACACCCTTACCGCTTTCCTGCTGAGTGGGCATGGCTCATACCACACCCTCACCACTCTCCTGCTGAATGGGCGTGGCTCATACCACACCGTGACCGCTCTCTTGCCTAGTGGGCGTGGCTCATACCACACCCTGACCACCCTCTTGCCTAGTGGGCGTGGCTCATACCACACCCTGACCACCCTCTTGCTGAGTGGATGCGGCTCATACCACACCCTGACTGCTCTCCTGCTGGGAGGGCGGGGATCATACCACACCCTCACCGCTCTCCTGCTGAGTGGGCGCGGCTAATGCCACACCCTGACCACCCTCTTGCTGAGTGAGCGTGGCTCATACCACACCCTGACCACCCTCTAGCTGAGTGGGCGTGGCTCATACCACACCCTCACCACTCTCCTGCTGAGTGGGCGTGGCTCATACCACACCCTCACCGCTCTCCTGCTGAGTGGACGCGGCTCAAACCACACCCTCACCGCTCTCCTGCTGAGTAGGAGTGGCTCATACCAGACCCTTACCGCTCTCCTTCTGAGTAGGAGTGGCTCATACCACACCCTCACTGCTCTCCTGCTGAGTGGGCGTGGCTCATACCACACCCTCACCACTCTCCTGCTGAGTGGGCGGGGCTCATACCACACCCTCACCGCTCTCCTGCTGAGTGGGCAGTACTCATACCACACCCTCACCACTCTCCTGCTGAGTGGGAGTGGCTCATACCACACCCTCACCGCTCTCCTGCTGAGTAGGAGTGGCTCATACCACACCCTTACTGCTCTCCTGCTGAGTGGGCAGTACTCATACCACACCCTCACCACTCTCCTGCTGAGTGGGCGTGGCTCATACCACACCCTCACTGCTCTCCTGCTGAGTGGGCGGGGCTAATACCACACCCTTACCGCTCTCCTGCTGAGTAGGAGTGGCTCATACCACACCCTCACTGCTCTCCTGCTGAGTGGACCGGGCTCATACCACACCCTCACTGCTCTTCTGCTGAGTGGGTGCCGCTCATACCACACCCTCACCGCTCTTCTGCTGAGAGGACGGGGCTCACACCACACCATCACCTCTGTCCTGCTGAGAGAGCTGCTGAGAGGGTGGTGTTTATGCCACACCCTCACTGCTTTCCTGCTGAGTGGGCGGGGCACATACCACACCCTCACCGCTCTTGTTCTTTATGTGACGCTTGGATTTTTGACAATCCCTATGACTTGGGTGATATAACATTAATGACAGCTGTAGGAGGCTGGCCCTCAATGTAGTGTGAAAAGCTAGGCACACTGTGCAGGGTTCCAGGCAACCACATGGTTTACAGAGGTATAAACTAGACCACCTGATGCTCTCATTGTTATGGTAGCTTGGTCGAGCAGTTCAGCTAATCTTGGAGAACTGCAAAGCATTTGTTGTACTCACAGTATCAACAAAGCAAGACACATACACAGAAAAATACCTCAAGACCAATTTATAAAAGTACTTCGTTTTTTTTATAAGATTTTTAAGATCGAGATCATCAAAATCAGGTAAGTACTTTTTAAGTTATACATTTTCCAATTTTTTGTAAAAATAGTATTTTTGTGCATAATTATGCACCATAGTAATCAAAGTAGAAATACTTTAAAAATGCATATAAAATCAGGCAATACATTTATCAATTTCTCCTTTTGCAGGCATGTTGAGGTCATTGATGGGCACTGTGGTCCAGCTGGAGAAGTTCAGGCGGCTCCCAGTTTCAGCAGGAGCAGCTGTAGAAAGTAGTTGGAGCTGGTGCCAGGCCACTGCGGGGGCCACTTGGAAAAGCTCTGCTTAAAGGTAAGTCTGGTGGGTCCCTTTAGAGTGTCGAGGTCGCAAGGGGTGAGAGACCCTTAGGATACTGCTGGATTTTTGAAGCAGGTCACAGGGTGGCCGGGTCAGAGCGAATCGGTGAGCCAGAAGCTGTGCGCAAAGGTGCCCTTAAAAGCACGAGGTAGAACACTTTGAGGGTCGCATGCAGGTCAACAGGGGCACTCTGGTGGGCGGTCCTGCTGTTTTATGAAGTCCCTTGACTGGGGCTTCCTCCTGCTGTTTTTACAGTCCGGAATGGACTGTCCTTCTGGGTGTCCAATGTTGCGTGACCACTACCTGGGGCAATGGTACAGTGAGGGTGCAGTGCCACCAAACTTGCCACACTTGCAGGGTTTGTCCTCACAGTCCGTTGGGTGGAGATTGGTCTGGCTGCGGCGTCCGGTTCCTTGGTCAGCAGCCGGTCAGTGAAGTGAACTTCACTGTGTCTTTTGGTCTTTGTTGCAGGAGAGTGATGCTTACACTCTGGAGGGAGACCTTCAGTGATATTCGAAGTGTGGAGGTCCTTTGGGGGTTTGTAGAGTCCATCCAGTGTCCAAGCAGCCCCTCAGCAGCGAATGTCGAGTCCTGGGTGCAGCAGGCAGAGTTTGGCGCCTTCTTCTTGGTGCAGCAGGACTTCAGTTCTCCAGCCTTGGATCTCCTTTGTTGCTGCCCTTCTTTTGTCCTGGGAATCTAATTCTCTGGCCTAAGGATTCCCACTAAATACTGTATTTAGTGGGTGTTTAGGGAGTATCTAGTTGTGACCAATGGGTCATCTACCTTAGGGTGGCTACACCCACTAATTGACCACTTCCTGTGGGCAGAGGTCACTTCCCTACACCTGATTGGCTATTTTCCTTCCAGGCAAGATGAAAGAAAATGAAATGGAGGGGTCACCTCGCATGTAACACCTTAATGGTGGTGCAAGCTGGGCTGACCACTCCTCCTGTCCTTTGTGTGTTTTCCCACTGTTGCTCCTGCCAAAAGTGGGGGTTTGCAACAGGGCCGGCCCTCTGCTGCTAGCAGCAGGCTTGGGGGCCAAGTTTAAAGGGCGGTAAGCCCTTTCAAGCTTGCTAGCAGGGCAGTGCACATTCCTGAGGAGGGAGGTGTGACACCTCCTCCGAGGAAGGGTTTTGTTCTGGGACCCGGAGAGCAGGATCTCTCACCCAGGTTTCCAGAATCTTGTCTGGTGGTGGAGGCTGGTTGTGACCGGCCAGCAACCATGCCAGGGTTAGATAGCTTTGTAGGGGTCACCTCTAAGGTGGCCCCTGGGTACAGTTTGTAATAAATCCATTTCTGGTACCAGTTTGGATTTATCATTTCGAGTTGTTTGATACCAAACAACCCAATGTTCAGAGTGGCCATCATGTAGCTGGGAAACTCGTACTGACCAGAGCCCAGCACATGCATTTACAATGGCTGCTCAGTTCACTTACTCTGCCCCAGGTTTGGCAAGGACACAGTGGGGACATACTGCTCATGCATCTATGCCCACACATACAGTATAGTGCACTCTGCCTTAAGGCTGGAAGGTCTGCCAGAGGGGTGACTTACCTATATTGCATGCAGTGTATAGTGGACAGGGCACACAGGTAGTGTACCATGTTGAGTTTGCATTTTAGGATTGCATCCGAATACTCAGCCTACAATGGCAGTGCTTGGTGCTCTGGATGCATGGCCCTAGAGGGTGGCATAATCAGTGCTGCTGCCCTCAGGGACTTACCCTTAGTACCCCATGCCCTGGGTACCTAAGTACCATTTACAAGGCACTTATAGTGGCAGCTAAGGGTGTTGCCAGTTGTGCCAATGCATCACAACAGTTTTAGGGAAAGAGATCTGGCCCTGGTTAGCAGGGGCCCGTGGCACTAACAACTTTGAGACCCTATCAAATACCAGTCAAAAGTGGGGGCAAACCATGACAATAGAGGGCTTTTCTCACAACAGCACCCCCACTCTGAGAATTGTTCCAGCACTACTGGCTGCAGGTCATCAACCTGTTTCACCCAGTGGGTCTATATGGGGTAACTGGGGGGTGTGTAGTGTCCCTCCAGAGCATCCCTGCCTTAACTTTTATTTCACTCACACTATCTCCCAAAAGCCTGGACTCTCCTCATTCCTAGACGACTGTTTTGTCTCATCGTCTCCTGACAGAGGTCTGTCTCCCACTATTGATACTAATGAAAAAATATTCTTTTACTGAGCCATGGACTAAAAAAACTGCCTTACCATCAAAGGCTGAATCACAGAACCTGCTTAACCTGGGTGGGGAGTGGAGGACTCGGCCCCGCTCCCCGCAGGCTCCCTACGGAGAAGCCTCTGGCATACCTTCAGTGCTCCTTGGGCCAAAGAGTGGACGACTGATCCGGTCCCAGCCGCCCTTCCCAGTCAAACTGTTGTGAATCCTGCCCTCAAGTTTCAGTTGGTTATGAAAATAAGCTTATTATATATAAAAAGGCTTTGAATCAAGCAAGAGCCCCCTCCCCACACCAGTTAAGGGATTGAGCTCAGGGAAGCGAGGTGAAACACACACGTATACCCTAGTACAGAAGTTTCTAGACTCGATCACAGGTCTGAGAGGTTTCAATACTATAATGAGCAGGTGAGAGGTGAGCTAGGACGAGGGACATTTCAAAGCATCAGCCAACAATTAGGGGTTCTACTGAACCAGCACTGGTCGAAACATTACATCTGGGTTCAGCGGTGGGACCTCCCCTATGCGTCACAGGTTTATATCATTATCAGGTGCACCTGGCTGCTATGGGTGACAGTTCTCAAGCCTTATACAGGGGTTTAGAAGACTGAGTGAACCTGTCTCAGCAGTGAGAGGTGGGAGGGTCCTTGGAGGGATGAGGAGGACACCTGACCTGTCTACGGTACCAGGAAGGGGCACCAGGAGACCCTTGCAATACTCCAGGTGGGGCGCCAGCCGGGTCTTGATGAGGGATGACATGGGAGCTGCAGCAGGTCTTGTAGTGTGAGAGGAATCTAGCTCCTGTATGAATAGTAGACATCAGAGAGGCAGGTAGGAGAGGGGGGGAATGTCCAGGTTCCTGGTTCAGGGGGGCTGTTTGTACATCGGAGAATTGAGATGTGGCTGCGTAAGGTGGCTGGGGTGGAGGGCAGCAAGAAGTGAATGGTTTCCGATTATGGGGAATCTAGCAGCAGTGTTACTGTGTAGCTCACTGAAGCCCACCGCCTCATCCCCAGACCCCACCACTGATGGTGGTCCCAGGGGCTCCAGACTTCTGCTTCACCTCAGTAGCTGACCGCAGGCTCACCAGCCAGTCATAGTCACTTTTGGGGTTCACCACGATCCCTGCTCTTTAAAAGATGTCAATGAATCCTTCTAATTTCATTACTGTTCACCCTAAGTGTTTCTGATCAACACTTTCAGTTCCTGCTGGGGACAGCCCTCAATCCTGCACCCCTCCACTCCTCCTGGCCTCTCCCTAGGCCTTGGTTTCTAGCTCTGAGTCCCCCTCTGTGATCTCAGGGACCTGGTTCTGGGGTGCACTGCTCTGGTGTTGTGCACCAGCCTGTATCGCTGCTTCCCCTTGACTTTCTGTAGTGGTACGTGTGCACACCTTGTCACTGCTTTGTGTTGCTTTGTATTCCTGCTGTGATTTATTATTCCAATGTAATGTGCTCCTCCCCTTGTAAAGTGCTCTAATACCTTCGGGTAATGTCAGCACTACATAAAACCACATACATAAATAAAGTGAGTGTCCCTGCCCTGTCCCTGCCCCTTCCTTCTGCAGAGCAGCGAAGCCCTGAAACAAGCGCTAGCGTGATCTAAAGCCCCAGTGGGGCGTCGTCTGCAGCGCCCAGGTTCTCGAGTCAGCCCTGGGGTCCCATCTTCACTTACTGTAGAGCCTTGGGCCTCCAGGGCTCCTAAGGTTAAATCATTGATTACTGTAGCACCCGGTGGCTGAAGTCACCCCTGGGGTCTGACCATCGATCACTATAGCACCCAGGGGCTCGAGTCACCCCTGGGGTCTGACCATTGATCACTATAGCATCAAGGGGCTTAGGGTACCCCTGGGTCTGATCATCGATCACTATAGCACCCAGGGGCTCGAGTCACCCCTGGGGTCTGACCATCGATCACTATAGCACCCAGGGGCTTAGGGTACCCCTGGGGTCTGATCATCGATCACTATAGCACCCAGGGGCTCGAGCCACCCCTGGGGTTTGTCCATCGATCACTATAGCACCCAGGGGCTTAGGGTACCCCGGGGGTCTGATCATCGATTTCTATAGCACCCAGGAGCTCGAGTCACCCCTGAGGTCTGATCATCGATCCCTATAGCACGCAGGGGCTTAGGGTACCCCTGGGGTCTGATCATCGATCCCTATAGCACCTGGTGCTCTGGGTACCCTGGGGGTCTGATCATCGATCACTATAGCACCCAGGGGCTTAGGGTACCCCTGGGGTCTGATCATCGATCCCTATAGCACCTGGTGCTCTGGGTACCCCTGGGGTCCGATCATCGATCACTATAGCACCCAGGGGCTCGAGTCACCCCTGTGGTCTGACCATCGATCACTATAGCACCCAGGGGCTTAGGGTACCCCTGGGGTCTGATCATCGATCACTATAGCACCCAGGGGCTCGAGTCACCCCTGGGGTCTGACCATCGATCACTATAGCACCCAGGGGCTCGAGTAACCACTGGGGTCTGACCATCGATCACTATAGCACCCAGGGGCTTAGGGTACCCCTGTGTCTGATCATCGATCACTATAGCACCCAGGGGCTTGAGTCACCCCTGGGGTCTGACCATCGATCACTATAGCACCCAGGGGCTTAGGGTACCTCTGGGGGTCTGATCATCGATCCCTATAGCACCTGGTGCTCTGGGTACCCCTGGGGTCTGACCATCGATCACTATAGCACCTGGTGCTCTGGGTACCCCGGGGGTCTGATCATCGATAACTATAGCACCCAGGGGCTTAGGGTACCCCTGGGGTCTGATCATCGATCCCTGTAGCACCTGGTGCTCTGGGTACCCCTGGGGTCTGATCATCGATCACTATAGCACCCAGGGGCTCGAGTCACCCCTGGGGTCTGATCATCTATCCCTATAGCATCTGGTGCTCAGGGTACCCCTGGATTCTGACCATCGATTACTGTAGCACCCAGGGGTTCACATCAACGTTGCGGTCCAATCATCGATCACTATAGCAACCTGGTGCTCAGGGTACCCCTAGGATCCAATCATCGATCACCATAGCAACCTGGTGCTCAGGGTACCCCTACGGTCCAATCTTCGATCATCATAGCACCCTGGGGTCCGCATCCCCCTGGGGTCTGACCATCGATCACTATAGCAGTCTGGGGTTCTCGCTACCCCGGGGTCCGACCATCGATCCCCATAGTACCCTGGGGCTCAGGGGGCCGTGGGGTCCGATTCTCTATGCACTATTAGTGATCTGGAGCTCAGGGCACCCCAGGGGGTTCAATCATCGGTCACTATTGGTGATCTGGAGCTCAGGGCACCCCTGGGGTTCAATCATGGGTCACTCTAGCACCCTGGGTCCCTGTGCACGTTGCATTAGCCTGGGTGAATTCCCTGCATTAAACCCTGGTTTATGACATCCGTGGGGGATGGCGGTCTCTGTGGCATAGGACACCCCCTGTAGGGGGTGCGTGCTCGCTCAGTCACCTCCTTGCCCATACTGAGGGGCGCACTGCAGCCTGGGAGTCCGACCCCAGGAGCCCCCACTCGGCCCCCGTCACCCCACAACTCAAGGACCGGGGCTAATCCTGCCAGCCTGGGCGCAGACGGTGCCAGCTGTTCCCTTCGAGGCCAAGAGCCCCCTTATTAATTAATATCTGGGTGCTGGGGGGCGGGAGGGGCTTTGGGGGTCTTGGGACGAAGAGGAAGGAATTATTTCTTGGTGGAAATCTCAGCGACTTCAGGACTGCACCCCCAGAGTGAAAGCCGGTCAGAGGGAATGAAATAAACTGAATAATCTATAACCCAAAAGAATTGGAATAGAAACATAGCAGCTAGAAGGCCTCATAACAGACCCCAGGCGTCTGGTGAAGACGAAGCAAGTAAAGATCCTTTGTAAAGTGTTTCAGTGCCCTTTATAACCCCCGTCCCCCCAACAAGAGCCCCTCAGCTTGGGGGGTTGGTGCTTCAAGATTGTCTGCACCAAGTCCTTTTGTAAGTTTGTATTTCGCATTTCTCAAGACCTAAAAAAAAAAAAAGTGGGGGTTGGGGGAACTCACGTTAGGGAGAATGGGCGTGACATCACTGGAAGTGACATAACAGAGAGTGGCGTCATCGGAGTTGACATCACAGGAAGTGGCTTCACAGGAAGTGACATAACTGGAAGTGGTATCACAAGAGGTGACATGCATGTTCAGTTGGTCTATCATGAGTACACTTGAATTTTTTAAGAGTTTTAACAAGTATTATGCTGATGGGTACTTAAGGCTGTGGCAGACCACACTTGGCACCTAGAACAATTGCAATAAAGACGCTATAAACTGTAGTTGTGAACTATAAAATGTATTCATCTGCCCAAGACAAGTGTTACTGTCTGTTTTTAGGTAGAGATCGTCAAGATATCCTGTGGGCCAGCCGGAGAACTTCGGGTGGTTCCTGGTTCAGCCGGAAGCTGCAGCGGAAGGGAACCACTTGGAAACACACTGCATAGGTAGACTTAAAGCTAAGTCCGGTGGGTCCTCCCGGAGTGTAGAGGTTTCCAGGGGATAGGGACCCCTAGAGCACAGCTGGTTTTCCGATGAAGGGGCCAGGGAGGCCGGGTACAGTGAAGATATGTCAGCCAAGGGCTTGGAGCCTTTGGAGCCCGGTGCAGGTCACTTTGAGGGTGGATTGCAGGTCCGCAGGGCCACTCTGGGGGGTGGTTCTTGGGTGTCGTAAAGTCCCTCGACTGGTGCTTGCTTCTGTTTTTCAGAGTCTGGAGTGGACTTTTCTTCTGGGTGTCCAACGTCGGGGGTCCAGTACCCTTGGCAATGGCACTTTTCAGCCACTGGAGGTCGCAGTGCCACCAAACTTGGCACACTGGGAGAGTTTGTCCTCTGGGTCTGTTGAGTGAAATTTGGTCAGGCTGCTTTCTCCTGTTCGTTGGTCAATGGCCGGTCAGTGGACTGGACTTCACTGGTTCTTGCCTGCTGGGTGCACAGAGAGATGCTTTCACTCTGGAGGGAGCTTCTTGGCAATGTTTAGAAGGTTGGAGGTCATTTGGGGTTTCTTGGAGTCTGTATGATGTCCAGTCGACCCCTCAGCGGCAATTGTCGAGTCCTGGGTGCAGCAGGCAGGGTTTGGTGCCTTTTTCTTTTTGTAGCAAGACTTCTGTTCTCGAGCCTTGGGTCTTCTTTGTTCCTGGTCGTCTTGTGTCCATCAAATCTGACCTGCAGGTCTAGGGATGCCCACTAAATACTGCATTTAGTGGGCCCACTAAATATTGCACTTAGTGGGCATTTAGGGAGTACCTGGTAGTGGCTAATGGGCCACTTACCTTAGGGTGGCCCACATCCAAATGTGACAACTTCTTGTGGATAGGAATGGTGTCACTTTCTGTGAGGCTACATCAAATGCTAATTATATGGGCCTCACATGTTCCTATTCTGCCTCGGCCCCACAAATCCTAGAACCAGCCCTGCATATGCTGCTGACACCCACTTCATGATATCGACTGGAGAAACCCTGGAAGGGACCAGAGCAAGGTTCTATGACAGCCCGCGTGCTGGGGCATCTTGGATGTAGCAGAGCTCTCAACTTCAGTAGGAGGAAAACTGAAATCATATTATTTGGTATGGCTCAGAATAGAGTCCTGATATAGATATTTGTGGGCAGGTTATTAGTCACAACGATGACAGATATCCGTTCCCCCAAAATCTAAATCCCATTATGTCCTATGGGATTTATAATTGGGTGCAAGGGATATCCGTCACAGTTATGATGGAGTAGCCTGTCCGCTGAGTTCTAAATGAGGCCCTAGGTGGGATGTCTGCCTTGCCCAACAAAAGCTGAGAAGAATCTTTGTTTAATGGTGGGTGAAAAGCTTAAAATGGCAAGTCAAGTTACTGCTATTTGCGGTACTTGTTTCGGAATCTTTTGCTTGCTTAAAAAGGTCTTTTCCTGGCTCCTGGTGAACTCTACAAAGACCATTATGCAGACACTCATAACCAGTCACTCTAACTATGGTAAAGCTCGTCTTGTTGCGCAAATGAGTCTCTTCTGTTGCACCTGCAAGTGGTCCCGAGCACAGCTGCCCGTTTGGTCTGTCGTCTTCCACTTACCACCTGGACAGGTCCAGTTCTGAGATCCATCCGCTGGCCTCCTGTTAGGAAGCATATTTTTAAGCTCTTATGCCAGCTTCATTGAGCCTTGTACGGTGGGGTCCAGGCTACCTTTCGACAAGAATCAGGGTTTACCAGCCAGTCAGGAAACTTCGATCATCTGACCCTGCACCAGCCACCCCAGTGCGTACGGACCAATCGAAATGAAGGAGGCTCTTTTTCTTACCTTTTGCCTTACCACTGGAATAAGGTGCCCTTGCACATCTGTTGTGTCACAGTTTTACTGCCTTCAAGAAGTTGCTAAAAACATGTTGGTTTTATCTATTCATACTCTTTTCTGATGTACCTGGTACACACCTTTCTTTGTATTAGGCTATAGCACCGTTATGCTTCAGCAGGAGTGAACTGTTTGTGCTATATCAAATGTTGATAACATAACTTAACACCATTTTTGACATGGCTCTCTTTAGGGAAAAATCCTGACATTTTTTGCTTTTTCCTCTCAGTCTATGCTGTCTCCCCTGCCGGACCATAGCCCCTCCATCCTACCAAAGTTAGGGTGGGGGGGACATGGCTGAAGCAATACTCCCCCTTCCCTCTAACATCATCCAATAGGTGTACTAGATACATGGGAGAGTTGTGGTCCTGGTTGCCAAGGGGAATTCTGGAGCATGTGCTGCCCCCATTGGCAACCCTGTTAACCACGTCTGAGGCCTGACTGAGTAGGCATGTAGGCACCTGCGCTCAGGACAGAGGTCCCATGTGGGGGACTAGACTTGAGTGGACTCCACGCTCTCACAGGAGGGACCAAGTAGAGGGTCTGTGGTTGGCATGGAGTCAGGCAAGTACAACTCAAAGGACATGCTCTGGTAGGTGTGGTCTCCCCAGGGCAGAGAACCGCTACCAAAAGGAAGCCAGACGAATTCCAAGGTAGGGAGCCGATTCCTTGAGACGTGACCATGGGCCTTGAGCATCGGCCCCCTGTGTGGGCAAGTTGGAGATGCATGCGCAAGCTCTCCCTGAGTGGGGAGACTGCCCTGGCCAGCATGTGTGGGACCAGCCATGGTTGTACTCGGAGTGTGCCTCAGGCCTGGAGGGCCAGGTAAGGTATAAGCTTGGCATAGCTGGCCCGTGCCAGCACACCCATGCGCTGGAGACCCCCTGTGTGATGCACTGGCACAGGAACCCAAGAGGTGCCTACCTGCAGCTGGACACCATACGATTCAAGAGACTAGGAGCTTAGAGCACTTTCCCTTCGCCAATGCAGAGCGATAGTGCCCACACGATTCATACGAGTTAGAAACTGTCACTGGCACCAGTGTGAGGGTTTGACTACTCAGGGTGGGCCAGGTATGGATTGGGAATGGCCTCTCCCACCCGGGTGTCCAGGTCTACGACCAAGTGGGATGGTTCCTGTTTGAATGCACGCATGGCTGAGAGGACCACGATGCACATATTTATGCACGACTATTCATGATAGGAACAGAGCCTGAGGGCTCAGGCTGACCAAGGTGCACAAAGACCGTGGTGGTGGCTGTAGCCGACGTGTCACCTGTCTGAGCAGTTTGGTGAGTGCACTAGGGCATAAGTGCCCAGGAAGTGCTGAACACACCCATGCGTGTTTACACTGCCCATGAGAGCTACTCGACCCATGCAGTGATCTTGGACGCCAAGGCTTATTAAGTCGGTTGCAATAAGGGATTGCAGCGGAGCAGCCTCATACTGTTTAGTATCGTTGGACTCGGGATGACAAACCCGAGCCATTGGTAGCGGTAACTTTGTCATCCCTGGCCAGGAAATGCCACTTCTAGGAAGTGGGCATTTCTAGGTGTTTGGACTGGTTCTGGTGCCCCGTACATTAGGGTTCATTCCATCGGTCCTAGGGGAAGAGCACATCTGCACATTCACCAGATGACCGCTATAAAACTCAGGTGTCCAGAATGACAAATCCCTGCCATTTGGGGCCTGTTGAGATAGATGGGGGAGAGGTTGTGACAAATGGCCTCCCATAGTCACACCCTGGCACCCATCAAAATAAAGACCTGCATTCCAGGACCCCAGAGCAGACATAAAGGAAATTTAGGGGAGACATCTGTGGTTCAAAGGAATTCCCTTTGAACCACCTCCCACTTCAAATGTTTTACTTAGTATACATAGGGGTACTCAAAGTCTGCAACTTAGAGTACCATCGATGCATATGTGAGACCAGTGCGGCTGAACCGCTGCGGTGAACTGTCAGATGAATCTGGGTGCCCAGGAGGATAACTGTCCAAGAAAAGGGATCTGTGCACCCTTCCCTATTAGAGACTGGCCTGTGGCTGATTGCCTGCTGCTGTGTGGCATACTGAAGTGGCTCTCTAAAGGGCCAGTTGGCTTGCCCCCTGTTCTCTGCGGAGTTGTCAGGTACATCAAAGACCTCCTGAGAGGGACCTACATCGTGAGCGGTAATATCTGGAGAGCGGTGCCCTCCATTTGCGCGTACATTATGCCAGACTCCATCTGGCAGGAGCGGTGTGCATGTGGACCAAGAGCTAAGTCTGGAGACTGGATGCTCCAGGTGCGAGGTGGCAACATACTGCTCGAGCTACTGGTTTGTGGCCCTACATCTTGGGGTCCACTGTACTCTGAGATGGCTTGTGAAGTGAATGGATCACTGTTGGTGGGACCCTTCTCGGGGCTAATTGAGGTATAGTGGGAAATATGTGTCTTGTGTGACCTTTGGCTGCATGCTCATTGTGTGCTGTGCCCGATGATAGGTTGGAACCTGTGGAGGTGTTGGTACAACCCGAAGAGTGCTTTATGTGGCCTAGTATTACACAGCAGAACTTGCGTCTAGTATGTTTGTCCAAACAGTGCAGTACCTCTAAGGTCATAGTGTACTGGGCAGAGTACCTCTACCCAAAGGGGTACGGAAGTCAAGTCCCAAGAGGGACCAGAAGGTCTGGTGCAGTTCGTCATCACGCACCAGATTTGTGCCTCCTGTCGAGGGGGGTGCGACCCCCCGGAGTTGGTTTAAGAAACTAGGTGCTGTCTGGGAACCCCCAGTCATCGGGGGCACGGCTTTCTACGTGAGATCGAGCCTGTCTGGGGCCACTGGAAGTTCACAGGCACCAGACAGGGTGTCTCCAGTCTGGAGACATGGACCTGGTAACTTGTTGTGTGCAGCCTGAAGTGTCGAGGGCGGGCCGAGTCAACACACTCCGGAGTTACCTCTTCCTTCTGGGGGTGCTGAATTTGGTTACTATCTGGTAGCATAGGATTGTCTGGCAGGGCTGTGCGCCTCCTAGTCTAATGGTTGGACCCGGTGACTATCCCCCTGTGTTTTGCAGACCCCTAAGTGAACCTCCTATTGGGAGCCTGAACGTCTACTGGCTGTTGTCTTTCAGGTCCCCCACCTTCACCCCAACACCTGGGGAATTGTGACTTAGCCGATAGCGCCTGGGTGCCCGGGGGGGTTACTGTAACCTTTGGGGTTGCGATGGGCAAGGTTAACTGGAGGCTGGTGGGCAGGTGGAGGGTGGGTTGGGACCCAGAGGGTGTGCAAGCTTATGGGCATCCACTTGCTAGTTTTCAGGGCATTGCATTAAGGTCCCGGAAGCAAATGAGCTAATGTGTGTGTGTGTGTGTGTTCCAGCAACAACTGATACCTGGGCCCTATGCCTAGGGGTGGGGTGGATGTGAAGGAGTGAGTCTGAGTGAGAAAGAGTGAATGCTGAGGCAGCACTGCAGTGTTGCTGGGTACTCGGGTTCTGCCAGGGAGTTTATAAGGTTGGCTTCACGTTTTACTAGCGCTGCTGAGGCCGTCAGTCTAGGTGGTAGTGTGGATATACTGTGATATACATTGTGCTGCTACTGTCAGCCCTCGGTGCATCCTGGATTGCATGTGTTACACTGATTGTGGGTGACATGAGGTGGGCCTAGTGCTGACAGCAGATGGGCACCTTATAGCAGTGTGGGGAGAGAATGAACGGTTTCCTCAAATGTATATACAGTGATCAATGTTTATCGCAGTGGGCCCTATTCTGTATTCCGGTGGGGGGGGGGGTCATTGAAATTCACGCCCAAACGTACCTTGCTTATTGTTGTGTGTTGACTTTTACACTGAGAGCACACTGTAATCAAACTGCATTGATCATGTGTGTGTGTTGAATACAAGTTATATATATATATATATATATATATATATATATATATATATATATATATATATATATATATATATATCAATATCAATATATATATATATATATATATATATATATATATATATACAAGTTGTGTGAAGTCTCTTTTTTGGGGTCGATCAGCCGGGATGTTGTGGGAACGTGCTGTGCTGTTGCTTTTCACATTGCCTCTGAGCAAGCTACCCAAGAGTGAGTGCAGGTTATCTAGCAGGTGCACCTGACCACCCCGGACAGGAGTAGCGCCCTCCGCCTCACTGATCCTACTGGACTGAGCCGCCTCCAACCATCACATATTCTGAGCACAAGTGTCCTGCCCACTTTGGGTAGGCTCATTGCACATGCCCTGGTCAGACAGTGCACATGCCCTGGTCAGACACTGTTATGCCCTGAGCACTCCTTTTACATTCCCTGTGCACTCTCTGAACATATGCTGCATATCATTCGCACATATCCTAAATCCTACAAATGGGGGGTACACACTCCGAAACACCCTGCCATCTCTCTACATGCGCACTTCATTCTTTCTGCACACACCATGCACACTCCTTGCACATGACCTGCAGTTTATCTTTACACACTGAGGCCCTCATTACAACCTTGGCGGTCGGTGATAAAGTGGCGGTAATACTGCCAACAGTCTGGCGGTAACTACTGCCAAATTATGACCATGGTGGGAAGATGGAACAACACCACTGGTTCTGGAGAGGGGAAACATGCCCTATGCTTGGTCATGGGGAGTGCAAGGCCACAGTCTCTGGAGTGGGTGACTTGCCCACATGCTCTGGAGGGAGCAATATGCCCTGTGCTTCTGATCCTGTTGAGGATGGGTTGAGTGGGGGGCTTACCCACTGGTTCTGGAGGGGGCACCGTGCCCTTTGCTTCAGATCCTGGGGACTGCAAGGTCACAGTCTCTCAGCTGGGTGTCATACCCCCAGGATTTGCAGGGGGCAGGCCGCACAGCAGCCCATGGAGGCAGGTCTACAGACCGTCCGCCAGCAGTGACGGCTGCTCAGTGGTGGAAGTGGTGCTGCTGCAGCCGCTGGTGGGGGAAGCTCCTGCCCATCCCCTGCAGCCTCGGGTGACAGCCTACTGATGGTGGTGGTGGTGGTGGTGGTGCCTCTGCTGCTGCTGGTGGGGGGAAGCTCCAGCCCATCCCCTGCAGCCTCGGACGGCTGCCCACTGCTGGTGGTGGTGCTGTTGCTGCTGGTGGTGGTTGTGGGGAGAAGCTCCTGCCCATCCCCTGCAGCCTCGGATGGCTGCACAACCATGGTTGTTGTTGGGGGCTCTGACTGAGTCCCAGCACCAGGCCCCTTGCCCTCCCTGCCTGCTGGTGAGGCCCCTTGCCCTTCCTGTCAGCAGCTGGAGATGGCACCTTGCCCTTCATGGCAGCAGATGGGGAGGGCTCCTTGCCCTTCTGGGCAGCACTTGGGGCACGAGTGCATGTGGACACTACTGAACCCGTAGACTGGGTGGCTGAGGTGCTTGCCTGGGTTTTAGCCACCCTGGCCAGACATGAAGGACGGGGGGGTAGAGCAGATGTTAATGGTGGAGAGTAAAAGCTGCTTAGGGATATTGGGGCTGGAAGAAGGAGAAGGTTTGGGAGTGGAGAAAGAGAGAGTGGTTGTGGGAGGTGTCTGCTGTGTTTGGGTGCAGGTGCATGGGCTGAATGCTGTTGTGAGGTGGATGGCTGTTGGGTGCTTGCTTTTTTGTACCTTGGGAGTGGAGACAGACACAGTGGGAGAGGACACAGGGGACATGTGCATGGCTGTTGTGGTGGTGCCTGCCAATGAGATGTGTGGTCTGCTAGGTGTGCTGGTGATGGCTGTAGTGGATGAGGATGTAGTGCATGCAGGTGTGAGTGTAGACTCAACTGGGAGGGAGGTGGAGAAGGGGGAGGAGGGGGGCCACAGTGGAGGCAGTGGATGTTGGTATGTCTGCATCTGGATGGTGTTTGTGTGAGTGCCTGTGGGATGATGTGTGGTGCTTGTGTTTGCCTGTGCCACTCTTGTGTGTTGTCCTGTGTGCATGCTCGTCTGACTGTGTGCTTGGGATAGGTTGGGGTTGAAGAGAATGGGATTGGGAAGAGGAAGTTGGAGGGGGGAGGGTGGAAACAGGGACAATGGCTGCCATCAGAGAGGAGGCTAGAGCCTGGATTGATCTCTGTTGGGCTGCCAAGCCAGTGTGAAATGCCCTCCAGAAATGCATTTGTCTGCTGCATTTGGGCTGCCAGCCTCTGGATGGCATTCACAATGGGTGACTGTCCAACAGAGATGTATCTCAGGAGGTCAATAGCCTCCTCACTCAGGGCAGCAGAGCTCACTGGGGCAGGGCCTGTGGTGCCTGGGGCGAAGGAGATGCCCACCCTTCTGGGTGAGAGGGCAGGGGCAACTCGATGAGGGGCTGCTGGGAGGGCGGTGCTGGTACGGGGGTGGCGGCTGTAGCTGGGGTGGTCACAGAAGTGTCCGCCACCACCAGGGAGCTTCCATCGGAGGAGGTATCTGTGTCCGAACTGTCCCCTCCAGTCTCCGCTGTGGTGCTCCCCTCACCCTCCGTCCCACTGGTGCCCTCACCGTCAGTGGACTCTGCCTCCTGGGCCCTGTGGGATGCAGCTCCCTCCGTCGCCGGTGCCTCTGCTCCTCCACCAGGTGATGTTAATGCATATAAGGACAGGATGACAAAACAAAAAGTGGGGGGAGAGACAAAGGATACACTGGCTCAATGTCTGCACCAACACCACAGTTGGCATACATACCACCCTCACACACAGGGAACAGGCCTACGCACTATGCAATGCACTACCAGTAACAATGCTAGCAACCAGGGCATAGGGAGGGACACATACCGCCAACTGCAATATACCTGGGGCCCACACAGCCATGCCCAGTAGTGGATGCCTACAAGCTAGGTACGAGGAATTTCACATCAGAACCCTGTCCAACATGGGACCTACTCTGCAATGTCAGGCCTTGCCTAGGGGAACCGACAGACACTCATCCACCACCCGGAGACCACCCCACTAGGCATAAGTTGTAATGATGGTCACTGTACCCACCCCCTTGTGGCTGCTGTGATGCCCTCAATTGCCTATCCAGCTCCGGATTGGCCACTGCCAGTATGCGGGCCATCAGGAGGGTCAGAATTCGATGGGCACCCCTTCCTCGTTGGGAGGCCATCCCCAGCTGGGCCTCCGTGGTCTTCCGTGCCCAGGGTTTTAGGTCCTCCCACGGTTTCCGACAGTGGGTGCTCCACCTGCCGTGAACCCCCAGGGCCCGCATGTCCTTGGCGATGGCACGCAATATACCCTTCTTTTGATGGGCGCTGACCTGCAGAGAAATACACAAAGGGAAAGGTATTAGTCAGACCTTCCTGCCTGTTACACTCAAGGCCCACCATACCCCTTCCCATGGCCATTTGCACACACAGGGCCCAGCACTCAAGCTGAACGCCGCCCAGGGGACGTCCACCAACCCCACCCCTACACGAGGCCTTCACACACACACCACTCCATGCAGTCATGCCCCATGCATCGTGCTCACAGTGCACTCACCTGTTGGTCTGGAGGCCCATACAGCAGTCCGTACTGGGGTAGGACTCCATCCACCAGGCGCTCCAACTCCGCCGAGGTGAAGGCAGGGGCCCTTTCCCCAGTCACAGGGGCCATGGTAGGTTCCAGACACAGGTCACAGCAGCACTTGCAATGTAGGTCCTCTCCTGTTGAAGGTCAGGTAGCAAGTGAGAGAACAGATAGAAAATGGTGGTCACGTCCGTGGCGGTGCATACCGTCACCGCCGGCGTACATCACCATTGGCCACTGTACCCCATAGGGGCCAATATTATCCAATGAGGCGCTGCACGGCGGTTCCCGACCGTCTCCCGCAACTGCGCATGTCAGTGGAATTACCTCACTTCCACCTGTCCCTCCACACAGGACAGGTGGACGCCATTTCAAGGGGGGGGGCAGGCCCTGGATTATAACTGCATCACAGTTCACAATTGGACATACAGGGCAAATGGCACTTATACATTTCAAATGAACATCATGCATTGTACTGTTGCGGCTACAATGTTCAGTTTGTGACCGGCTCCTCACTCCTTTGCCCCATAAATTGCTACCGCTGCGGATGAATAGGAGATGGAGACATACCCCTGTGTACAGACACCTGGTGGACTTGGCAACAGTGGAAGAGAGGCAAATTATCCTCACCTACAGAGTTGACAGGGCCACAATCATGGAGCTGTGTGTCCAACTGGAGCCTGACCTGATATCTGCTATCTGTCACCCCATTGGGATCCCCCCTCTTATGCAAGTCCTATCTGTGCTCCATTTCCTGGCAACTGGTTCTTTCCAAGTGACAGTGGGCTTGGCAGCAGGAATGTCACAGCCAATGTTCTCAATAGTGCTGACCAGAATGTTGTCTGCCCTGATTAAACACATGTGCAGCTACATTGTTTTCCCCCAGGTGGAGGATTTGGCCACACTGAAGGCTGACTTCTATGCAATGGGACATATCTCCAACATCATTGGCAGAAGTCGAAGAGGGAGATGCAGAGGAACTCTGGTGAGCTCTTGCTTTCGTTATCTGACGAGAAGCCCACAGGAGAGACCCTAAATAGCCCTCAGAGGAGGATTGGCCACCTAGTCAGGTAAGCACCTATCAGGAGGGGTCTCTGACGTTACTTGCTGTCACTGGCCGCTCAGGGGCCTCCATTGTGCCCTCACACCTCTGCATTCAAGATAGCAGAGGTCTAGGACACACTCGAGGAGCTCTGGGCACCACCCCTGGGGTGGTGATGGACAGGGGAGTGGTCACTCCCCTTTCCTTTGTCCAGTTTCATGCCAGAGCAGAGGCTGGGGATCCCTGAACCGGTGTAGACTGGTTTATGCAAAGAGGGCACCATTTGTGCCCTTCAAAGCATTTCCAGAGGCCTGGAGAGGTTACTCCTTCCAGGCCCTTCACACCTATTTCCAAAGGGAGAGGGTGTAACACCCTCTCTCAGAGGAAATCCTTTGTCCTGCCTGCCTGGGACTGGGCTGCCCAGACCTCAGGAGGGCAGAAACCTGTCTGAGGGGTTGGCAGCAGCAGCAGCTGCAGTGGAAACCACAGGGAGCTGGTTTGGCAGTACCCGGGGTCCTGGAGCCCCGGGGATCCATGGGATTGGCACCCCAATACCACATTTGGCATGGGGGGACAATTCCATGATCTTAGACATTTTATATGGCCATATTCTGAGTTACCATTGTGAAGCTACATATAGGTATTGACCTATATGTAGTGCACGCGTGTAATGGTAACCCACACTCACAAAGTCCCAAGAAATTGCCCTGAACTATGTGGGGGCACCTGTGCTAGTGGAAGGGTGCCCTCACACTTAGTAACTTTGCACCTAACCTTCAGCAAGTGAAGGTTAGACATATAGGTGACTTATAATTTACTTAAGTGCAGTAAAAATGGCTGTGAAAGAACATGTGCGTTATTTCACTCAGGCTGCAGTGGCAGTCCTGTGTAACAATTGTCTGAGCTCCCTATGGGTGGCAAAAGAAATGCTGCAGCCCATAGGGATCTCCTGGAACCCTAATACCCTGGGTACCTAGGTACCATATACTAGGGAATTATAAGGGTGTTCCAGTGTGCCAATGAGAATTGGTAAAAGTAGTCACTAGCCTATAGTACAATGAATTATCGGGAAATGTTCTGCTACAATAACTGGGGACATTACTACCTGCACCGTAGCACTAGACACAGGCCAGTACTTAACTTCACACAATGGGAGCACTGTTCTACACCGCCAATGAGGAGCCCGAAACACTATTCAGACAAGTTCACTTATTTTACTGGGTATGACACAAACAGTTCGGCGTCATATTATTTTAAGTTGCCGCCTTCTAAAATTAGGAACATTTTGCTAACCGATAGAAAGCTGATTTTTTCAGTGTCCTTTGTTACAGTTGAAGGTAATGATTACTGGCAACACACTGTTTATGTAAAGCATGTATGAGGAACACAAGATTGGCGAATGCACGGTAGGGAAGCTGTAGGAGGCTGGACTGGCTTGTAGTGAGTACCATGGGGTACTTACACCTTGCACCAGGCCCAGGTATCCCTTATTAGTGTATAGGGGTGTCTAGCAGCTTAGGCTGATAGAAAAGGTAGCTTAGCAGAGCAACTTAGGCTGAACTAGGAGACGAGTGAAGCTCCTACAGTACCACTAGTGTCATATGCACAATATCCTAAGAAAACACAATACACAGATATACTAAAAATAAAGGTACTTTATTTTTATGACAATATGCCAAAGTATCTCAGTGAGTACCCTCAGTATGAGGATAGCAAATATACACAAGATATATGTACACAATACCAAACATATGAAGTATAGCAATAGAAAACAGTGCAAACAATGTATAGTTACAATAGGATGCAATGGGGACACATAGGGATAGGGGCAACACAAACCATATACTCCTAAAGTGGAATGCGAACCACGAATGGACCCCAAACCTATGTGACCTTGTAGAGGGTCGCTGGGACTGTAAGAAAACAGTGAGGGTTAGAAAAATAGCCCACCCCAAGACCCTGAAAAGTGAGTGCAAAGTGCACTAAAGTTCCCCAAAGAGCACAGACGTTGTGATAGGGGAATTCTGCAGGAAAGACCAAAACCAGCAATGCAACAACAATGTATTTCCAGACGAGGGTACCTGTGGAACAAGGGGACCACGTCCAAAAGTCACGATCAAGTCGAGAGTGGGCAGATGCCCAGGAAATGCCAGCTGTGGATGCAAAGAAGCTGCTACTGGACAGTAGAAACTGAGGATTCTGCACAAACGACAAGGGCTAGAAACTTCCCCTAGGAGTGGTCACTCCCCTTTCCTTTGTCCAGTTTCGCGCCAGAGCAGGGCTGAGGGGTCCCTGAACCGGTGTAGACTGGCTTATGCAGAAATGGGCACCATCTGAGCCCATGAAAGCCTTTCCAGAGGCTGGGGGAGGCTACTCCTCCGCAGCCCTGACACCTTTTTCCAAAGGGAGAGGGTGTAACACCCTCTCTCTGAGGAAGTCCTTTGTTCTGCCTTCCTGGGCCAAGCCTGGCTGGACCCCAGGAGGGCAGAAACCTGTCTGAGGGGTTGGCAGCAGCAGCAGTTGCAGTGAAACCCCTGAAAAGGCAGTTTGGCAGTACCCGGGTCTGTGCTAGAGACCCGTGGGATCATGGGATTGTGCCAACAATGCCAGGATGACATAGAGGGGGCAATTCCATGATCATAGACATGTTACATGGCCATATTCAGAGTTACCATTGTGAAGCTGTACATAGGTAGTGACCTATGTATAGTGCACGCGTGTAATGGTGTCACCGCACTCACAAAGTCCGGGGAATTGGCCCTGAACAATGTGGGGGCACCTTGGCTAGTGCCAGGGTGCCCACACACTAAGTAACTTAGCACCCAACCTTTACCAGGTAAAGGTTAGACATATAGGTGACTTATAAGTTACTTAAGTGCAGTGTAAAATGGCTGTGAAATAACGTGGACGTTATTTCACTCAGGCTGCAGTGACAGGCCTGTGTAAGAATTTTCAGAGCTCCCTATGGGTGGCAAAAGAAATGCTGCAGCCCATAGGGATCTCCTGGAACTCCAATACCCTGGGTACCTCAGTACCATATACTAGGGAATGATAAGGGTGTTCCAGTATGCCTATGTTAATTGGTGAGATTGGTCACTAGCCTGTTAGTGACAATTTGAAAGAAATGAGAGAGCATAACCACTGAGGTTCTGATTAGCAGAGCCTCAGTGAGACAGTTAGTCATCACACAGGGAACACATACAGGGTACACTTATGAACACTGGGGCCCTGGCTGGCAGGGTCCCAGTGACACATACAACTAAAACAATATATATACAGTGAAATATGGGGGTAACATGCCAGGCAAGATGGTACTTTCCTACAGAAGCTTTGTATAGACTGTGCCAGATTCCTGTGCAAATGATCTTTTTAAATTATACCATTCAACAGACTTCGCGTCTGGGGTTAGCAAAAATAAAGGAAATGAACACGCCCAGTATTCCCACAGCGGCAAAGTTCAATGACTGGCAATCCTTCCTGAATGTCACTGAGGAAGAGCTAGATGCAAAGGTTCGGGTGGGTACCTATAACTCTTCACTTTCCAGTCCTGGCGGATGGTTAATTTGGCCAGTGGACACCAATGGATGTCAGACGCGTTTTGTGAATTCCTCAGGGGGTTTCAAATTAGCTGGCCAGACCCTCGCTTTATCTTGGGTCAACACACACGTAAAGTTACAACATATAGTGTGGGTAAACTGTGCCAACAATGGGTACAATCTAACACGTTAGCCGCAGTTAGAGAACACCTTAACACTCTTTCTGAAGATGTAGACTTACAGGATTTTCTGCTAGGTCCTAGAAGGCAATGCTCTAAAAGGTTCAAATATTCTATGGATAATGCGATCTGGAAGCTCTCTCAGATAGAAGCTGCTGCACACTTAAGGCACATAGGTAGAGAAAACTTGGAAAAGGCTTTAGCTGATGTCGATAGCTGTATGAATACATTATCCAACAGAATTTATTCACTAACAAACATAGTATTGTCTTCAATAGATATCATTCTGACAGACATGTCCTATTTATAGCATGAGCAAAGTCAGCTGCGTTCCATAATGCAGTTAGGTTGGACGTTACAGACATTGAAAAATGGCCGAATTCCATGGAAATATATTAACGTAGTGAATTGTTCACTGCTTTTAATTTATCAAAAGAGCAGCAGACGATGGCTAGAAGGGAATCGAGCTTCACTATGCTTCCCATAGAGAAGTTAGAAAAGTTGCCTTTCACAGTAGCGGAGAGTCCTTTAACAGTCTGGCTCAGAGATGGCATTATTAATCTGCCAATTTCCACCTTTCGTTTTTTGAAATGCGTGCAACATCTTGCTGTGGGCAGGTACGAGTGACTGGGCGATAGCTATATTAAAGAAGAGTGGGAGTTGCCCTTTGATTACAGATGTCTGAACGGCGAAACAGAGGTCATTCTTAGCGGAAGCGAATGTGGGACTACTATTAGTCATTCAATGATCTGCAAGCAGCTGTCCCTCCAAGGCCTTTGCAATGCGGGGGTTGCAAACTTCGCTTGTTTTCTGAAGGGTACTCCCGTCCCCTTGATACAACCGGCATTACATGTACTTTTGAATGGAAGTTATGTGGTGCTGAGCGACCAAAGCTGTTGCGGTATGCGACCAGGAATTGCCTACGCTATTCCAGTCTCTAAGGTCATTACGTGTTGTGGACATGTTAAATCCCCCCCCACACAACAGATAAAGGTATCAGACATGTGGCCTCACATTGATACTATTAATGTAAATTATGACAAGCTGAGCAGACTAAAGGCGCTACTGTTTCAAAAACAGGTTGCGTTGACATCCGCTAGAGAGACGTATGCGCTCCAGACTGCGAGATCATCAGCCGAGATACAATCCCTGTCAAATACCAACGTCCCCAAGCACTTTGGAGAACTGGTATCCAGAAGTTTTAATGCCTCGAGCACAGTTGGGGTTGTATATTTCTTTAAGGCTGTTGGGTCTGGATTTGTGTCCGTCTTCCAGACTGTCTTAGGAAGTCATCCCATCGGCCATCCAGTCACTATCTTCCTGTGTGTTTGGCGGCTTTCCAATTATTTTGACATTGATTGGCGGGATACTGCTGCTATTTCTTCTGATTCGCAGTGGTTGTGTCTTTTCAGCTGCACAAAGCAATGGAGCCGCTGCCACCAGCCCAATTGTGCAGTGTACGAGGCTGGCCGATCGATGACACCAGACTGCTTGGTTTTTTGTTTTAGGTAAGTTGCCTTTATTGGTCTTTTGACAGTATAAATAATGTGGTTGTTGGATAGTTTTGTGGGTTGGAGGATTTAAATGTCTTTTCCTGCTGGCCGCTACATCTTGTCTTCTTCTTTCTTTTCCTTCCAGAGACCTCGCGGGAAGCGTGTGGGAACAGAAAAGAAATAGATACGGTAACTGTGTGGTTTTCGCCTTCCTCTTTTCTTTTCTCTCTATCTCTTCTCTCCACTCTCTTTTCTCACTCCCTGGTTTCCCTATCTTTCTTCTCTGTTACTCTCCTTGCTGTCTCCTCTTAGACATTCTTTAGTCTCTTTTCCTGTCTTCCCCTCTGCCCTGGTGTTAGCGTGATTTCTCTTTTTTTCCTTTCTGTAACTCCCTCATATTTTCCGCTCGTCTCTCATTTTCTTTGTCTGCAATATTGTAGGTGCACTGGTCTCTCTACTGTCCTTGTCCTTTTCTTTCTCTTTGGCCTGTTCCTTTTGTTTCTCTTGGCTCCTTGTCTTCTCTTGTATTCCTTATCCGATTCTTACACTTATTTCCTTCTCATTTTCTTACTCCTCTTCCCTCCCGCTTTTCCCCGTGCTCGCAGTGCAGTGCCCGTGTTTTCTTTTACCCATCTCCTTCCACCTCCCGTCTCCCGCTCCTTTCTCCCCATCCCGAACTCCTGTACCTGGATGAGCCATGCTTTTCCTGAAGCGTGGCGGCTCACTCGCTTGCTCCCCGGGGCCAGCGATCCTTGTCTCTGCAACGGGTCTCCACGATTCTGGATCCCAGCTTCTGTTTGCTCTTCTGAAGAGCAGTTTCGGTGTCCTCAGGGTCAGCGTCCTCTGTGGTCCTTCGTTTTTCTCCTCCTGTCGGCTCCTTCCAACTCCAGCTCCGAATCCCGTCGTCCTCCTCGTGAAAGAGAGGAAGCCTCTTTTTGACCATCTCCAGTTCCCGCGGCGGCGGCAGGGAACCAATGGGAAGTCCGTCTTCCTGGGTCGCTTCTGTGGTGTCAGGGGCAGCGATAGCACAAGCAAGATCAGAGTGTGGGTTGGACTGGTGCGACCCATCACATGCAGTAAACGCATGGTTCAGATCTTCGATGCTTCGTTGCTGATGGAATTGGAGCGTGATTGGTCATTGACATTCCGACCACTCCTATGGTGTGTGCAACCAGTCTTTCACTGCACATGGTGCCTCTTCGAACACTTGCCGACAGTGTGCCTTGCTCTTACGCCGGTGCCTCCTGTGGACCAAGAACTGCTGATGTCCCCGCTGAGGGTTCACTCACAGCCGTGCCCCTTGACACTAAGGCTGATTCGCGAGGCCTCCTATGAGCCTCCCATGCTCACTGAGTGTGCTCGCTACACCATGGAGGATGATACTACTGCAGGCGAACATGCACAAGAGACTTCTACGCACTACTACCACGTGGACCCATCTGCCTATTCCGTGATCAATTTAACATCTGAGGATGTGGCCTCTTTCTTGTGGTCCTTTCCATTCAAAAATCCCAGAGATGCTCTTCTAGATCATGACTATTGTAAATAATTTGATGATTGGCTTTGACTTAAATTCAAAGTATACCCTTATTGTTCTTACTTTGGCCTGCCTTGCTTGTCATGGTCTACATTATGGCCCTCATTATGGCCCTCATTACAACCCTGGCGGTCTTTAACCGCCAGGTCTGTTTTGTTGTAAGCACCGCCAACAGGCTGGCGGTGCTTCCCTGGGAATTATGACTGCGGCGGAAGCTCCGCGGTCGCACCACCGGGACCGGCGGTTTCTTGCCACTTTTGTCCCGGCGGTTTAAATCCCCCAGGGCAGCGCTGCCCAGGGGATTACGAGACCCCCTCCCGCCAGCCTTTTCATGGCGGTTTGAACCGCCATGAAAAGGCTGGCGGAAAGGGGAGTTGCGGGGCCCCTGGGGGCCCCTGCACTGCCCAATGCGCTGGCATGGGCAGTGCAGGGGCCCCCTGTTACGGCCCCATGCAGCTTTTCACTGTCTGCATAGCAGCCAGTGAAAAGCGCGACGGGTGCAACTGCACCTGTTGCACAGCCACAACACCGCTGGCTCCATTTGGAGCCGGCTCCCGTGTTGTGGCCGAGATCCCCGCTGGGCCGGCAGGCAGAAACCAGGTTTCCGCCCGCCGGCCCCTATATCTCTTGATATGTTTTTAGCTATTGCTTGTAACACGATTTTTTAAAAGATTTTTTTAGCTAGTTTCTATGCTTTTAGCTTTTAGTCCAGAGCATTTTTAACATCGGGATTTATTTCACCTTCGGTGGAAGTCCAGGTACGGCGTCATACTTGTTACGGCAATGGGGAGGGTGTAGTGAATCCTAATTTGTTTTAATGGGATACAGGATTTAGCTTAGCTGTTGACTTGCAGACTTGTGCCCCGTCACCCAGTGACTTTTACCCTACTTAGCTTGCTCTGTTTTAGCACATTTATTTAATTATTTTTTTAAGATGGCTGCCTTGTTTCGACTTAGGCCCATGTTTTGATTTGCGTTATCAGTGCCACCACACTAAGGCGTCAAGATCAGGCGACAAATACAAACAAACTGAAGGTGTTTGCGTTAGGTACTTTCCCTCTTCATGCTGTCGAGGGAATTGTTTATATTAATTACCGTCCCAAGCACGCCGTGTTATCTGTTGTTTGGGAACTAAACCACGTCAGGGGTCCAGGCAGATCTGTATATATACTCCGCACTTTATCAGACAGTCAGAGGGATTCCGACCAGATGCCATCGCTGCTATCAATGCCATACGTTGCCTTGACACTGACCCAGTCTTCGTGTCCCTGCGGAGTCGGAGATAGAGACCTTATTCCAAGGTAACGAGGGTTGGGGGCTCCTCTCATGGACATGGCATTGGCAGATTAGGTTTAACATACCTAGCTCTCTTCTGGGTTAGGCCTACATGCTAGGCTATTAGGACATATCGCACACTTCATGATATCTAGTGATATTGCAAGATGGTGGGGGTCTTTGTATTCATGACTCTTGTCTTTACCATTCTGTTTCTTGCACTGTTCATTATCCTAATCATTGCTGCCCATGCAACTTATCGCAGATTGCAGTTTTGTTAAATAAAACCTATTGAAAGTTTACTGCATCTCCTTCATTGCCTGTGTGTGATTGAGACATGTTGTTAATGTGAGAAAGGGGTGATCTCTGTTTAACCACAACACTCCCTGAGATGTCACACTCTTGAGTCCATGCGTAAAGGCTGCCACAAATCACCTTCAACTGTTTTGGGTTTTGGTGAGGTGCTGCTTGTGAGCTGGGAGGGTTGGGACGACAGTTGTGTTTTGTTGTAGGACTGGCATATTCGCCTACAAACATAAGTACTGTCATATTTTAACCAGCAGCCTTGCCTAGAGCAAGAGCCAAACTACGACACCTGCACGCACCCTGTACACTCCATGCACACACCCTACAAATCCCACACACACTGCCTGCACACTCCATGTATACACCTTGCACACCCCAGGCACACTGCCTGCACACCCCAGGCACACTGCCTGTACACCCCACGCACACTGCCTGCACACACCCTGCACACTCCATGTACACACTCTGCACACCCCAGGCACACTGCCTGTACACCCCACGCACACTCCCTGCACGCCTCACGCACACTCCATGCACGCACTCTGCACACCTCACGCACACTGCCTGCACGCACACTCCACAGTTCACACACACTCCATGTACACACCCTGCACACCCCACGCACTCTGCCTGCACGCACCCTGCACACTCCATGTATACACTCTGCACACCCCAGGCACACTGCCTGTACACTCCACGCACACTGCCTGCACGCACCCTGCACACCCCACGCACACTCCATGCACGCACTCTGCACACCTCACGCACACTGCCTGCACGCACACTCCACAGTTCACACACACTCCATGTACACACCCTGCACACCCCACGCACACTGCCTGCACGCACCCTGCACACTCCATGTACACACCCTGCACACCCCACGCACACTGCCTGCACGCACCCTGCACACTCCATGTACACACTGTGCACACCCCAGGCACACTGCCTGTACACCCCACGCACACTGCCTGCACGCACCCTGCACACCCCACGCACACTCCATGCACGCACTCTGCACACCTCACGCACACTGCCCGCACGCACCCTCCACAGTTCACACACACTCCATGCACACCCCCTGGAGACACCACGCATGCTCTCTGCACAGCCCACGCACACTCCATGCACGCACCCTGTACACCCCACGCACACTGCCTGCACGCACCCTGCACACTCCATGTACACACTGTGCACACCCCAGGCACACTGCCTGTACACCCCACGCACACTGCCTGCACGCACCCTGCACACCCCACGCACACTCCATGCACGCACCCTCCACAGTTCACACACACTCCATGCACACCCCCTGGAGACACCACGCATGCTCTCTGCACAGCCCACGCACACTCCATGCACGCACCCTGTACACCCCACGCACACTGCCTGCACGCACCCTGCACACTCCATGTACACACTGTGCACACCCCAGGCACACTGCCTGTACACCCCACGCACACTGCCTGCACGCACTCTGCACACCTCACGCACACTGCCTGCACGCACCCTCCACAGTTCACACACACTCCATGCACACCCCCTGGAGACACCACGCATGCTCTCTGCACAGCCCACGCACACTCCATGCACGCACCCTGTACACCCCACGCACACTGCCTGCACGCACCCTTCACGCACACGCTCCCTTACTTCCTCCTCTGCGGGGGAGGAGGCTGCAGCTCGCAGTCCGTCGCTTCTCACGGCTGGAAGCAGCAGGACTCGAGATTAAGTATTTTAAAATTGCTCGGGTGAGGAGAAGAGCACAAAACCCCTTTTTATTCGCTTTAATTAAACCCGTGTCCTCGCGCCCTGGCTGAATGGGGCTCTGGGGAGAGGGCGGCTCATCCCGTCGTCATGACAACGCAGACTCCTCCGTGCATCTCCATCCTAATATAGTGCATGGGAGGGATGAGCGGCGGCCAGCCCCCCCGGCACCCCTTTATTCATTGAGCCCCCTCCGCTTAGCATCTTTCCCTCACAGCACCCCTTTATTATAACTAGCACCCCTCTATTCGTAGAGTCCCCTCCCTAGCACCTCTCCCTCACAGCACCCCTTTATTATAGCTAACACCCCTCTATCCATAGAGCCCCCCAGCACCTCTCCCTCACAGCACCCCTTTATTATAACTAACACCCCTCTATTCGTAGAGTCCCCTCCCTAGCACCTCTCCCTCACAGCACCCCTTTATTATAGCTAACACCCCTCTATCCATAGAGCCCCCCAGCACCTCTCCCTCACAGCACCCCTTTATTATAACTAACACCCCTGTATTCATAGAGCCCCCCCAGCATCTTTCCCTCACAGCACCCCTTCATTATAACTAGCACCCCTCTATTCGTAGAGTCCCCTCCCTACCACCTCTCCCTCACAGCACCCCTCTATTATAACTAACACCCCTCTATCCATAGAGACCCCCAGCACCTCGCCCTCACAGCACCCCTCTATTATAACTAACACCCCTCTATCCATAGAGCCCCTTAGCACCTCTCCCTCATAGCACCCCTCTATTATAACTAACACCCCTCTATCCATAGAGCCCCTTAGCACCTCTCCCTCACAGCACCCCTCTATTATAACTAACACCCCTCTATCCAGAGAGCCCCCCCCAGCACCGCTCCCTCTCAGCACCCCTCTATTATAACTAACACCCCTCTATCCACAGAGCCCCCCGCACCTCTCCCACACAGCACCCCTCTATTATAACTAACACCCCTCTATCCACAGAGCCCCCCGCACCTCTCCCACACAGCACCCCTCTATTATAACTAACACCCCTCTATTCATAGAGCCCCCAGCACCTCCCCTCACAGCATCCCTCTATTGTAACTAACACCCCTCTATTCGCAGAGCCCCCCAGCACCTCTCCCTCACAGCACCCCTCTATTATATCCATCACCCCCTGGGGTGCGCGTTCGTCTATGGGGTACATCACTCCTTTGATGATCACTCTCTGGCTTCCTGGGCAGCCTGGGCTGTTTATGAGGCGTCTCGCACCGGACATACCGCCAGGCCCCCCTCGACCCCCTCACCCGCCAGCAAACTCAGGGTGTCTAGAGCTTTCACCCCAACAAGAAGCCGAGAGTCTGCGGCTCCAGCCCCCAACTTTCAAAAGCGAAAGACATATGAGGCCGTCGCTCAGGTGGGGGGACTGGTATCCGACCTCAGTGCCTGGAAACCTTGCACCCCACCTCCCGAGGAGCCTTCAAAGCGGGGCCGCTCGTCCGATGCACACACTCCGTACCCCGCCTTTACTGCAGCACCCTGACCGCTACTCGCCCCTCGGGAGATGGAACTCCATCATTAAGTTCACTCTTTCACCTCATCCTGTACTTAGTTATAGTATCACTCCTATATCCTTGTATCGCCTTTGTAATTCCTCTAAATGTGTTTCTGTAACTAACAGGTAAATGTAAACAAGTAACTCGTCCTGGGTAACCTATAGCAACTATACATTCTTTGTTCTGTTGTAAAGCGCTCCGACATCTGTGGGTAAACTCCACGCTATAAAAAACAGAATCAATCAATAAATAATAAATAAATATCCCCTTCACAGCACCCCTATACCTTAAATAACACCCCTCTATTCTTCAGAGTCCCCTCCATGAACTACTGCTCCCCCTGTCCCTCACGGCACCCCTCTATTCACAGACCCCTCTCCCTAGTGTCACTCCTTTTGTCCTTCATAGCGCTCTACCGCCTCCGCAGCACCCCTCTATTATAAATAACACCCCTCTATTCCTCACAGCCCCTCTACCTACTACTGCTCCCCCTGATTTCACAGAACTATATCCCCTCCGCAGCACCCCTATAATCACTTCACCCCCCCTCCTACAGCCCCCTCTCTCCTTCACAGCACTCTGTCCCCTCCACACTACCCATATATACGTCACATCCCCTCCCTCTCCTACTGCCCCTCTCTCCTTCACAGCCCTCTGTCCCCCTCCACACTACCCGTATATACATCACATCCCCTCCCTCGCCTACATCCCCTCTCTCCTTCACAGCACTCTGTCCCCTCCACACTACCCATATATACGTCACATCCCCTCCCTCTCCTACTGCCCCCTCTCTCCTTCACAGCCCTCTGTCCTCTCCACACTACCCATATATACGTCACATCCCCTCCCTCTCCTACAGCCCCCTCTCTCCTTCACAGCACTCTGTCCCCCTCCACACTACCCGTATATATGTCACATCCCCTCCCTCTCCTACAGCCCCCTCTCTCCTTCACAGCACTCTGTCCCCTCCACACTACCCGTATATACGTCACATCCCCTCCCTCTCCTACTGCCCCCTCTCTCCTTCACAGCCCTCTGTCCTCTCCACACTACCCATATATACATCACATCCCCTCCCTCGCCTACAACCCCTCTCTCCTTCACAACACTCTGTCCCCTCCACACTACCCATATATACGTCACATCCCCTCCCTCTCCTACAGCCCGCTCTGTCCTTCACAGCACTCTGTCCCCCTCCACACTACCCGTATATACGTCACATCCCCTCCCTCGCCTACAGTCCCCTCTCTCCTTCACAGCACTCTGTCCCCTCCACACTACCTGTATATACGTCACATCCCCTCCCTCTCCTACAGCCCCCTCTCTCCTTCACAGCACTCTGTCCCCCTCCACACTACCCATATATACGTCACATCCCCTCCCTCTCCTACAGCCCCCTCTCTCCTTCACAGCACTCTGTCCCCCTCCACACTACCCGTATATACGTCACATCCCCTCCCTCGCCTACAGTCCCCTCTCTCCTTCACAGCACTCTGTCCCCCTCCACACTACCTGTATATACGTCACATCCCCTCCCTCGCCTACAGTCCCCTCTGTCCTTCGCAGCACTCTGTCCCCTCCACACTACCCGTATATACGTCACATCCCCTCCCTCTCCTACAGTCCCCTCTCTCCTTCACAGCACTCTGTCCCCCTCCACACTACCTCTATATATGTCACATCCCCTCCCTCCCCTACAGTCCCCTCTCTCCTTCACAGCACTCTGTCCCCTCCACACTACCTGTATATATGTCACATCCCCTCCCTCTCCTAAAGCCCCCTCTCTCCTTCACAGCACTCTGTCCCCTCCACACTACCTGTATATACGTCACCCCCCCTCCTACTGCCCCTTCTGTCCTTCACAGCGCTCTGTCCCCCTCCACACTACCCGTATATACATCACATCCACTCCCTCTCCTACTGCCCCTTCTGTCCTTCACAGCACTCTGTCCCCCTCCACACTACCCGTATATACGTCACATCCCCTCCCTCTCCTACAGCCCCCTCTCTCCTTCACAGCACTCTGTCCCCTCCACACTACCCGTATATACGACACATCCCCTCCCTCGCCTACAGTCCCCTCTCTCCTTCACAGCACTCTGTCCCCCTCCACACTACCCGTATATACGTCACATCCCCTCCCTCTCCTACAGTCCCCTCTCTCCTTCACAGCACTCTGTCCCCCTCCACACTACCTGTATATACGTCACATCCCCTCCCTCGCCTACAGTCCCCTCTGTCCTTTGCAGCACTCTGTCCCCTCCACACTACCCGTATATACGTCACATCCCCTCCCTCTCCTACAGTCCCCTCTCTCCTTCACAGCACTCTGTCCCCCTCCACACTACCTCTATATATGTCACATCCCCTCCCTCTCCTACAGTCCCCTCTCTCCTTCACAGCACTCTGTCCCCTCCACACTACCTGTATATATGTCACATCCCCTCCCTCTCCTACAGCCCCCTCTCTCCTTCACAGCACTCTGTCCCCTCCACACTACCTGTATATACGTCACCCCCCCCTCCTACTGCCCCTTCTGTCCTTCACAGCGCTCTGTCCCCCTCCACACTACCCGTATATACATCACATCCACTCCCTCTCCTACTGCCCCTTCTGTCCTTCACAGCACTCTGTCCCCCTCCACACTACCCGTATATACGTCACATCCCCTCCCTCTCCTACAGCCCCCTCTCTCCTTCACAGCACTCTGTCCCCTCCACACTACCCGTATATACGACACATCCCCTCCCTCGCCTACAGTCCCCTCTCTCCTTCACAGCACTCTGTCCCCCTCCACACTACCCGTATATACGTCACATCCCCTCCCTCTCCTACAGTCCCCTCTCTCCTTCACAGCACTCTGTCCCCCTCCACACTACCTGTATATACGTCACATCCCCTCCCTCGCCTACAGTCCCCTCTGTCCTTTGCAGCACTCTGTCCCCTCCACACTACCCGTATATACGTCACATCCTCTCCCTCGCCTACAGTCCCCTCTCTCCTTCACAGCACTCTGTCCCCCTCCACACTACCCTTATATACGTCACATCCTCTCCACGCCTACAGTCCCCTCTCTCCTTCGCAGCACTCTGTCCCCTCCACACTACCCGTATATACGTCACATCCCCTCCCTCTCCTACAGCCCCCTCTCTCCTTCACAGCACTCTGTCCCCTCCACACTACCCGTATATACGTCACATCCCCTCCCTCTCCTACAGCACCCTCTCTCCTTCACAGCACTCTGTCCCCTCCACACTACCCGTATATACGTCACATCCCCCCCTCCTACAGCCCCCTCTCTCCTTCACAGCACTCTGTCCCCTCCACACTACCCGTATATACATCACATCCCCTCCCTCTCCTACAGCCCCCTCTCTCCTTCACAGCACTCTGTCCCCTCCACACTACCCGTATATACGTCACATCCTCTCCCTCTCCTACAGCCCCCTCTGCCCTTCACAGCCCTCTGTCCCCTCCACACTACCCGTATATACGTCACATCCCCTCCCTCTCCTACTGCCCCTTCTGTCCTTCACAGCACTCTGTCCCCTCCACACTACCCGTATCTAAGTCACATCCTCTCCCCGCCTACAGCCCCCTCTGTCCTTCACAGCACTCTGTCCCCTCCACACTACCCATATATACGTCACATCCCCTCCCTCTCCTACAGTCCCCTCTCTCCTTTGCAGCACTCTGTCCCCTCCACACTACCCGTATATACGTCACATCCCCCCCATCCTACAGCCCCCTCTCTCCTTCACAGCACTCTGTCCCCTCCACACTACCCGTATATACGTCACACCCTCTCCCTCTCCTACAGCCCCCTCTGCCCTTCACAGCCCTCTGTCCCCTCCACACTACCCGTATATACATCACATCCCCTCCCTCGCTGTGAGAAAGTAGCCTCTTTCTAGCCTTGTTACCCCCACTTTTGGCCTGTTTGTGAGTGTATGTCAGGGTGTTTTCACTGTCTCACTGGGATCCTGCTATCCAGGGCCCAGTGCTCATAGTGAAAACCCCATGTTTTCAGTATGTTTGTTATGTGTCACTGGGACCCTGCTTGTCAGGACCCCAGTGCTCATAAGTTTGTGGCCTATATGTATGTGTTCCCTGTGTGGTGCCTAACTGTCTCACTGAGGCTCTGCTAACCAGAACCTCAGTGGTTATGCTCTCTCATTTCTTTCAAATTGTCACTAACAGGCTAGTGACCATTTTTTACCAATTTACATTGGCTTACTGGAACACCCTTATAATTCCCTAGTATATGGTACTGAGGTACCCAGGGTATTGGGGTTCCAGGAGATCCCTATGGGCTGCAGCATTTCTTTTGCCACCCATAGGGAGCTCTGACAATTCTTACACAGGCCTGCCACTGCAGCCTGAGTGAAATAACGTCCACGTTATTTCACAGCCATTTTACACTGCACTTAAGTAACTTATAAGTCACCTATATGTCTAACCTTTACCTGGTAAAGGTTAGGTGCAAAGTTACTTAGTGTGAGGGCACCCTGGCACTAGCCAAGGTGCCCCCACATTGTTCAGAGCCAATTCCCTGAACTTTGTGAGTGCGGGGACACCATTACACGCGTGCACTACATATAGGTCACTACCTATATGTAGCTTCACAATGGTAACTCCGAATATGGCCATGTAACATGTCTATGATCATGGAATTGCCCCCTCTATCTGGCATAATTGGCACAATCCCATGATCCCAGTGGTCTGTAGCACAGACCCTGGTACTGCCAAACTGCCCTTCCTGGGGTTTCACTGCAGCTGCTGCTGCTGCCAACCCCTCAGACAGGCATCTGCCCTCCTGGGGTCCAGCCAGGCCTGGCCCAGGATGGCAGAACAAAGGACTTCCTCTGAGAGAGGGTGTTACACCCTCTCCCTTTGGAAAATGGTGTGAAGGCAGGGGAGGAGTAGCCTCCCCCAGCCTCTGGAAATGCTTTGTTGGGCACAGATGTGCCCAATTCTGCATAAGCCAGTCTACACCGGTTCAGGGGACCCCTTAGCCCTGCTCTGGCGCGAAACTGGACAAAGGAAAGGGGAGTGACCACTCCCCTGACCTGCACCTCCCCTGGGAGGTGTCCAGAGCTCCTCCAGTGTGCTCCAGACCTCTGCCATCTTGGAAACAGAGGTGCTGCTGGCACACTGGACTGCTCTGAGTGGCCAGTGCCACCAGGTGACGTCAGAGACTCCTTCTGATAGGCTCCTTCAGGTGTTAGTAGCCTATCCTCTCTCCTAAGTAGCCAAACCCTCTTTTCTGGCTATTTAGGGTCTCTGTCTCTGGGGAAACTTTAGATAACGAATGCAAGAGCTCATCCGAGTTCCACTGCATCTCTCTCTTCACCTTCTGCCAAGGAATCGACTGCTGACCGCGCTGGAAGCCTGCAAACCTGCAACATAGTAGCAAAGACGACTACTGCAACTCTGTAACGCTGATCCTGCCGCCTTCTCGACTGTTTTCCTGCTTGTGCACGCTGTGGGGGTAGTCTGCCTCCTCTCTGCACCAGAAGCTCCGAAGAAATCTCCCGTGGGTCGACGGAATCTTCCCCCTGCAACCGCAGGCCCCAAAAAGCTGCATTACCCGTCCCTTGGGTCTCCTCTCAGCACGACGAGCGAGGTCCCTCGAATCCAGCGACTCTGTCCAAGTGACCCCCACAGTCCAGTGACTCTTCAGTCCACGTTTGGTGGAGGTAAGTCCTTGCCTCACCTCACTGGGCTGCATTGCTGGGAACCGCGACTTTTGCAGCTACTCCGGCCCCTGTGCACTTCCGGCGGAAATCCTTTGTGCACAGCCAAGCCTGGGTCCACGGCACTCTAACCTGCATTGCACAACTTTCTAAGTTGGTCTCCGGCGATGTGGGACTCCTTTGTGCGACTTCGGGTGAGCACTGTTTCACGCATCCTCGTAGTGCCTGTTTCTGGCACTTCTCCGGGTGCTACCTGCTGCTGAGAGGGCTCCTTGTCTTGCTCGACGTCCCCTCTCTCTCCTGGTCCAATTTGCGACCTCCTGGTCCCTCTTGGGCCACAGCAGCGTCCAAAAACGATAACCGCACGATTTGCAGCTAGCAAGGCTTGTTGGCATTCTTTCGGCGGGAAAACACTTCTGCACGACTCTCCACGGCGAGAGGGATCCGTCCATCAAAGGGGAAGTCTCTAGCCCTTTTCGTTCCTGCAGAAACCTCAGCTTCTTCTGTCCAGTAGAAGCTTCTTTGCACCCGCAGCTGGCATTTCCTGGGCATCTGCCCATCTCCGACTTGCTTGTGACTTTTGGACTTGGTCCCCTTGTTCCACAGGTACCCTAGATTGGAAATCCACAGTTGTTGCATTGTTGGTTTGTGTCTTTCCTGCATTATTCCTCTAACACGACTTCTTTGTCCTTAGGGGAACTTTAGTGCACTTTGCACTCACTTTTCAGGGTCTTGGGGAGGGTTATTTTTCTAACTCTCACTATTTTCTAATAGTCCCAGCGACCCTCTACAAGGTCACATAGGTTTGGGGTCCATTCGTGGTTCGCATTTCACTTTTGGAGTATATGGTTTGTGTTGCCCCTATCCCTATGTTTCCCCATTGCATCCTATTGTAACTATACATTGTTTGCACTGTTTTCTAAGACTATACTGCATATTTTTGCTATTGTGTATATATATCTTGTGTATATTTCCTATCCTCTCACTGAGGGTACACTCTAAGATACTTTGGCATATTGTCATAAAAATAAAGTACCTTTATTTTTAGTATAACTGTGTATTGTGTTTTCTTATGATATTGTGCATATGACACTAAGTGGTACTGTAGTAGCTTCACACGTCTCCTAGTTCAGCCTAAGCTGCTCTGCTAAGCTACCATTATCTATCAGCCTAAGCTGCTAGACACCCTATACACTAATAAGGGATAACTGGGCCTGGTGCAAGGTGCAAGTACCCCTTGGTACTCACTACAAGCCAGTCCAGCCTCCTACATTGGTTGTGCAGCGGTGGGATAAGTGCTTTGAGACTACTTACCACTCTTGTCATTGTACTTTTCATAAGAGAAAAATATACAAAACAAGGTCAGTGTATATACACGTAGCCAAAAAGTTTTGCATTTCCTCTTTTCACTCTTTTCTAAGTGCTGAAAAGTACTCCTAACTTTCTAAAAAGTTCTAAAAAGTTTAAAAAGGTTTTTTCTCTGTCTTTCTAAAAGCTCTGACAAACTTTTTATCTTTTACTATCACTTTAACTCTCTCTAAAAATGTCTGGCACAGGCCAAAATGTTGATCTGTCCAAACTTGCATATGATCACCTTAGCTGGAAAGGAGCAAGGAGTCTCTGCATAGAGAGAGGTTTGAGTGTAGGGAAGAATCCTTCCTTGGAACTGTTACTTAACATGCTTAGAGAACAAGATAAGGCTAAAAGTGCCCCATCTGTTGAAAAAGTAGCTAATGGTTCTCAATCTGATCCAGGGACTCCCCCAGGTAAAGGTTCAGGAAAGAAACTTCCTAGCCTGCCCATTACAAGACAGTCTAGCATAGTTGGTAATGATGAAGAGCCACACCATACAAATAGTGTTGTCTCACATCATAGCAAAAGCATTTACTCACACCACAGTGGTACTGATGTTTCTGTTAGCCAAGCTGTTAGGGTGCCCTCTGTAAGGGACAGGTCTCCTTCTGTTCATTCCCCTCATACCTCTGTATCTAGAAATGTCCCTCCCACCAACCCTGATGACAGATTGTTAGAAAGGGAACTCAATAAGTTGAGGGTGGAACAAACCAGACTGAAGCTTAAAAAGCAACAGCTGGATTTGGATAGACAGTCTTTAGAATTAGAGAAGGAAAGACAGAAGTTGGGTTTAGAAACCCATGGTGGCAGCAGCAGTATTCCCCATAGTCATCCTGCAAAAGAGCATGATTCCAGGAATCTGCACAAGATAGTTCCCCCTTATAAGGAGGGGGATGACATTAACAAGTGGTTTGCTGCACTTGAGAGGGCCTGTGTTGTACAGGATGTCCCTCAAAGGCAGTGGGCTGCTATCCTATGGCTATCATTTAGTGGAAAAGGTAGGGATAGGCTCCTTACTGTGAAAGAAAATGATGCCAATAATTTCCAAGTTCTTAAGAATGCACTCCTGGATGGTTATGGCTTAACCACTGAACAGTACAGGATAAAGTTCAGAGAGACCAAAAAGGAGTCTTCACAAGACTGGGTTGATTTCATTGACCATTCAGTGTAGGCCTTGGAGGGGTGGTTACATGGCAGTAAAGTTACTGATTATGACAGCCTGTATAACTTGATCCTGAGAGAGCATATTCTTAATAATTGTGTGTCTGATTTGTTACACCAGTACTTGGTGGACTCTGATCTGACCTCTCCCCAAGAATTGGGAAAGAAGGCAGACAAATGGGTCAGAACAAGGGTGAACAGAAAAGTTCATACAGGGGGTGACAAAGAGAACACTAAGAAGAAAGATGGTGACAAATCTCAAGATATGCATGGGGATAAGGGTAAAACCAAAGATCCCACTTCAAATCTTAAACACTCTTCAGAGGGTGGGGATAAAACAAATTCTTCCTCTTCTTCTCAACCTACACAATTTAAAAGCCCTGGTGCTTTGTGTGTAAAAATAGAGGCCATAGGCCTGGGGATAAGTCCTGTCCAGGTAAACCCCCTGAGCCTACCACCACTAATACATCAAGCTCTAGTGCCCCTAGCAGTAGTGGTACTAGTGGTGGGACTGCTGGCAACAGTCAAGCAAAGGGTGTAGTTGGGTTCACTTATGGGTCCATAGTGGAAACTGATGTCATCTGTCCCAAGACAGTTTCTGTCACACCTAGTGGCATTGGCCTTGCCACACTGGCTGCTTGTCCCCTTACAATGGATAAGTACAGGCAGACAGTTTCAATAAATGGTGTTGAGGCCTTGGCCTACAGGGACACAGGTGCCAGTATCACTTTGGTGACTGAAAACCTAGTGCACCCTGATCAACACATCATTGGACAACAGTATAAGATTATTGATGTCCATAACTCCACTAAGTTTCTTCCCTTAGCTATAATTCAGTTTAGTTGGGGTGGAGTTACTGGCCCTAAGCAGGTGGTGGTATCACCTAGCTTACCTGTAGACTGTCTCTTAGGTAATGACCTAGAGGCCTCAGGTTGGGCTGATGTAGAATTTTATGCCCATGCAGACATGCTGGGCATCCCTGAGGAATTGTTCCCTCTCATTTCTACTGAAATGAAAAAGCAAAGGAGAGAAGGCCTGAAAACTCAGGATCCCTCTCCATCAACAGGTAAAAAGGGTATCACAGTATCCCCTAACCACCCTACCATTCAGGATACCATTCCTGTGGTGGGAGAAACCTCTCCTGGGGTGGCACCTGTTCCAAGGGAATCATCAGCTGGCAAAGCTGGACTCCCTGAGGTAGAAGTACCTCTCTGTGGGATAACTAACATTGGTGAGAAAAAGAGCACCATTTTAGTTAACATGGAGCATCCCTCCAACCCTCCCAGAGAAACTTTAGTGCAGAAACCCTGCACTGCCTCACAACACTTAGGACAGCATCCCTGCCCTAGTGTGGAGCTCATAGGACAGCATCCCTGCCTTGCTCCAACTCAAGAGAAACAGCATCCCTGTTCTCTCTTCCAGCCATATGGACAAAGTTTTTGCCCAGCTATGGCTTTTCTGAGACAGCATCCCTGTCTGGCATTTCCATCACTACAAATAGGTTCAGTGGACAATTCCCACTGCTCTAAACTAAAACTTACTGATAGAAACTCTGAAAATACATCTTCACATTGTTGCTTAGCTAAAAAACTTCAAACAGGGTGGTTTACATCCCCACAGGGAAGTAACCATATAGTGGATGATAAAGGGAGTAACCAGTCTATTGCAGAGCTACTCTCTACTTATCACCACTTAGACAATAAAGTCTCAACTGGCCAAGGTTAGCCTTATTGTCCTTCGTTTGGGGGGGGGGTTGTGTGAGAAAGTAGCCTCTTTCTAGCCTTGTTACCCCCACTTTTGGCCTGTTTGTGAGTGTATGTCTGTAGGAGGCTGGACTGGCTTGTAGTGAGTACCAAGGGGTACTTGCACCTTGCACCAGGCCCAGTTATCCCTTATTAGTGTATAGGGTGTCTAGCAGCTTAGGCTGATAGATAATGGTAGCTTAGCAGAGCAGCTTAGGCTGAACTAGGAGACGTGTGAAGCTACTACAGTACCACTTAGTGTCATATGCACAATATCATAAGAAAACACAATACACAGTTATACTAAAAATAAAGGTACTTTATTTTTATGACAATATGCCAAAGTATCTTAGAGTGTACCCTCAGTGAGAGGATAGGAAATATACACAAGATATATATACACAATAGTAAAAATATGCAGTATAGTCTTAGAAAACAGTGCAAACAATGTATAGTTACAATAGGATGCAATGGGGAAACATAGGGATAGGGGCAACACAAACCATATACTCCAAAAGTGGAATGCGAACCACGAATGGACCCCAAACCTATGTGACCTTGTAGAGGGTCGCTGGGACTATTAGAAAATAGTGAGAGTTAGAAAAATAACCCTCCCCAAGACCCTGAAAAGTGAGTGCAAAGTGCACCAAAGTTCCCCTAAGGACAAAAGAGTAGTGTTAGAGGAATAATGCAGGAAAGACACAAACCAGCAATGCAACAACTGTGGATTTCCAATCTAGGGTACCTGTGGAACAAGGGGACCAAGTCCAAAAGTCACAAGCAAGTCGGAGATGGGCAGATGCCCAGGAAATGCCAGCTGCGGGTGCAAAGAAGCTTCGACTGGACAGAAGAAGCTGAGGTTTCTGCAGGAACGAAAAGGGCTAGAGACTTCCCCTTTGGTGGACGGATCCCTCTCGCCTTGGAGAGTCGTGCAGAAGTGTTTTCCCGCTGGAAGGACGCCAACAAGCCTTGCTACACGCAAATCGTGTGTTTGGCGTTTTTGGACGCTGCTGGGGCCCAGGAGGGACCAGGAGGTCGCAAATTGGACCGGCAGAGAGAGGGGACGTCGAGCAAGACAAAGAGCCCTCACTGAAGCAGGTAGCACCCGGAGAAGTGCCAGAAACAGGCACTACGAGGATGCATGAAACGGTGTTCGCCGAAGTTGCACAAAGGAGTCCCACGTCGCCGGAGACCAACTTAGAAAGTCGTGCAATGCAGGTTAGAGTGCCGTAGACCCAGGCTTGGCTGTGCACGAAGGATTTCCGCCGGAAGTGCACAGGGGCCGGAGTAGCTTGCAAAGTCGCGGTTCCCAGCAATGCAGCCCAGCGAGGTGAGTACTGCGGTACCAAAAATGTGATAGAAGACAGTGGTGTGTGAAGTGGAGTTGCTCACCTCTCCTTTCAAACACAACGAATCTAACAGAGCAGCTGGGAAAGTATCCGCCCCCATCGGCCCTGACAGGCGCCAACATACCACCGCAGTGGCGAATATCCATTCGCCATATTATCACACACACAGAAGAATCCGACAGAATACAGCCACATACACAAATCCACCAGCCCAAAGGTCAGTGCAAAAGTGGTGGTCCCAACACCCATACCGTTACGCCAACAGAACAACGCCCACCACATTATGACCCACGAATTACCACGGCGGACATTCAATGGCAGTAAACCATTGGCGGTACATTCCGCTACGCTCAGAATGGACACCCACATACAAAACAACACTACATTAGCCAATACGAAAAACACACACCTGACACACATACACACACCACACCCACACAGCCACAGCACTATAAAACACCCCTTCACATTACCCACAACCCTTTACGAATACAAATCATTGCCGCCAGACTGACACAAAGACCACTTAGACAACTAGACACACTCCACTTATACCCATACATCCCTCACACACCCCACATTACACACCACACCACATTACTCCACACACTCTCACCAACACACACCACACAACACCCATGCCCCCACAAAGACACCCCTGTTTCACTGAGGAGGAGTTAAGGGTCATGGTGGAGGAGATTATCAGGGTAGAGCCACAGGTGTTTGGAGCACAGGTACAGCAACTCTCCATTGCAAGGAAGATGGAGCTATGGCGGAGAATTGTGGACAGGGTGGGAAAGCATCCAAGAACAAGGGACAACATCAGGAAGAGGTGGAATGACCTACGGAGGAAGGTACGTTCCATAGCAGCAAGGCAATAGCTCGACATACAGAGGACTGGCGGTGGACCCCCACCTCCTCCCCCACAGCTCACAGCATGGGAGGAGCAAGTCTTGGCAATACATCTTCCTGTGGGACTCACTGGGGTAACCAGAGGACTGGGTACTGGTAAGTCAATAATTACCACTTAGCATCCCCTATACCTGCATGCCATCTCACACCCCCACCCTCGCTTCCATCACTCCACTCCATCCCACACAACGCAGATGACTAACCCCAATGCCAAGCCCTACATGCCATACCAATGCATGGACAGCCCTCCCAGCCCTCCATGGGCATCCATCACAAAAGCATGCACAGCATGGAGAACTAACAATCCCACAATATATCATCATACACATACAAAGGTGGCAGGGCAGGGCAAGAGCAACGATAGAGGGGAAGCTAGGGATGTACAATATGTCACAGACATGAAGCATAATACATCACTTACATCCCCACAGGTGCGCCAGCCAATGTCAGCGGAGAGCAGGTGCCACGACTATCCAGTCCCCCAACAGAAGATGCCCCCAGTGATAACAGTAACTCTGGACTTCTGGATCTAGATGAACTACCTGGCCCATCAGGGGCCACTGGTCAGTCAGTCACCCCAGCCCACTCACAGCCAACCACAGAGCCTCCCCCATCAGTATCCAACACAACAGCACCCACCCAGCATCCCCACACCTCTGTCCCCAGGACGTGTCAATCAGCAGTGTGCCCACCTGTACAACGACCCCAGGCCACACCTCCCCCCACAAGACAATCAGGGACCTGGGGTCAGTGGCAGAGGGCACACCGTTCAGGGGACAGAGGCACAGGCCAACAGGGAAACTGGGAGGACCGCTGTGCGCCAGGGGGAGGACAGTGTTGGAGGCTGGCTCTCTATGTAGTGTACAAAAACCAAGTACACTATGCAGAGGGTCCGAACAACCACATGTTAGTTTTAAGGGGTAAAAATCAGACCACCTAATGCTCTAATTTTTAAGGTAGCTGGTTGAGCAGTTAGGCTAATCCAGGAGGTGTGCTAAGTATTTGCTGTACTCACAAATCCAATCATGCACCACACACACTCAATGAATAACTTGAGACCAGATTTTATGAAAATACTTCAGACTTTTATATAATTTTTAAGACCAAAATCTTTAGAAGAGGTAAAGTACTTTTCTGGTTCTTACTTTTTAAAGTTTTAGCAAAGCCAGTCTTTCTGTGCTTAATTACGCACCATTGGAATCAATAGGCAGTCATTTTAAAAAATGCATTAAAGATTATACGGTTGAGTTACCAGTTTCTTCTTTTGCAGGATGGTCGCAGAGGTTGGGGGCACCTTGTGCCAGCTGGAGAGCTTCTGGCAGCTCCCAGTTTCGGAGCAATGTTGGCAAAGTTCTTGGCACAGGCAGAGGGCCACCTGGATGGGCCACTTGGAAAAGGAGCTGGTTTGCAAATCCAAAGTGGTGCCTGGGGGTCCCCTTTGGCTGTCGAGGTCACAGGGGGTTGGGGACCCGGGGCCTACAGCAGAACCTGCGATGAAAGGCCCAGGGCGGCCAGGTGCAGGGCGTTTTGGAGGTCTTGGATGCTGTGCAATGGATTCCTCTGGAGCTGGAGGTAAGTCTCTTTGGGGGTCGCTTGCAGGACAACCGGGGCACTCTGGTCGGAGGTCCAGTGTGTTCCTGAAGTCCCTCGACTGGGGCTTCCTCCAGGTCCTTTGTTAGCTCTGGGGGAGCTGGTTGTCTCCTGGTCTGATGTCAGCTGACCAGGGCCCAGGTTATTGCTCTATTTCAGCCACTAGGGGTTGCAGCGCCACCAAACTTGGTGCAGTTGGGGGGCACTTCTAGACTGTCGTCTGTGTGTTGTTGGGTCTGGCTGTGATTTCCAGTCGCGGAGATATTGGTGAAGTGGCCTTCACTGGTTTCTTGGTCTTTTGCAGTTTACTTGCTTTTCTTGAGTGGTGCCTCCACTCAGGAGGGCGATCTGGGGTGATCCTTGAAGCCTGGAGGTCCCCTGGGTTTCTTGGGGTTGGTCCAGTGTTCAGCTCCTCCGCTGTCACGATTGTCGGGACTCTGGTGCAGCAAGCAGGGGTCTTGGCGCCTCTTCTGGTGCAGCAGGTCCTCAGTTCTCGTCCTGGTAGTTTCTCTGGTGCTGGTTTTCTTGTCTTCTTGGAATCTTCTTAGACTCCTTTTCAAATCTAAAATCTTGGTCTAGGGGAGCCCACTAAATACTGAATTTAGTGGGCGTTTTAGGGGAAACCTGGTAGTGTCCAATGGGGCTCTTACCCTTGGGTGGCTACACCCACTGTAGTGACCACTTCCTGTGGGAAGGGTCACTTCCCCAAACCTCATTGGCTGTTTCTCTCCATTCCAAGATGGAGAAATCTGAATCAGAGGGTCTACTTCGCATGCAAGCCCTTAGGGGTGGTGCATGCTCAGGGAGGCGACTCCTACCCTTTGTCTGGTTTCCCACCTTTGCTCCTGCCAAAAGTGGGGGTTTGCAAAGGGGGAAGCCGTCTGCTGCTAGCAGCAGGCCTGAGGCTTGAGTTTCAGGGGCTGTAGCCCTTTGAAGCTCACCGCTAAGGTGTTGCACATTCCTGAGGGAGGGGGTGTGAACTCCTCCACCCAGGAAGGGCATTGTCTTACAAACCAGAGAGCCAGGGCTCTCCCCCAGGTTTGCATATTGGCTGTCTGGAGTGGCAGCTGGATGGAACCAGCCAGCAACTCTGCCAGTTAGGGCTAGCCTTTGCAGGGCGCACCACTAAGGTGGCCCTGGGTACATCTAAGGAAATGCCTCCTTGGCATGGTTACCCCCTGAATTTATGCCTTTGCTGATGCCAAGTTATGACTTGAAAGTGTTCTGAGGACTGCTAACCAGGCCCCAGCACCAGTGTTCTTTCCCTAAATTGTACTTTTGTCTCCACAATTGGCACACCCTGGCATCCAGGTAAGTCCCTTGTAATTGGTACCCCTGGTACTAAGGGACCTGATGCCAGGGAAGGTCTCAAAGGGCTGCAGCATGTCATATGCCACCATGGGGACCCCTCACTCAGCACATGCACACTGCTTGCCAGCTTGTGTGTGCTGGTGGGGAGAAAATGACTAAGTCGTCATGGCACTCCCCTCAGAGTGCCATGCCAACCTCACACTGCCTATGGCATAGATCAGTCACCCCTCTAACAGGCCTTACAGCCTTAAGGCAGGGTGCACTATACCACAGGTGAGGGCATAGGTGCATGAGCACTATGCCCCTACAGTGTCTAAGCAAAACCTTAGACATTGTAAGTGCAGGGTAGCCATAAAAGTATATGGTCTGGGAGTCTGTCATACACGAACTCCACAGCACCATAATGGCTACACTGAAAACTGGGAAGTTTGGTATCAAACTTCTCAGCACAATAAATGCACACTGATGCCAGTGTACATTTTATTTTGAAATACACCCCCTTTGTTACAGCTCCACAGGGCATCTCAGCTAGTGGAAATGCCCGCCCCTCCGGCCACTGCCCCCACTTTTGGCGGCAAGGCTGGAGGAGATAATGAGAAAAAACAAGGAGGAGTCACTGGCCAGTCAGGACAACCCCTAAGGTGTCCTGAGCTGAGGTGACTCTGACTTTTAGAAATCCTCCATCTTGCAGATGGAGGTTTCCCCCAATAGGATTAGGGATGTGACCCCCTCCCCACTGGGAGGAGGCACAAAGAGGGTGTAGCCACCCTCAGGGCTAGTAGCCATTGGCTACTAACCTCCCAGACCTAAACACACCCCTACATTGAGTATTTAGGGGCCCCCAGAACCTAGGAAGAGAGATTCCTGCAACCAGAAGACGAAGAAAGACTGCTGACCTGAAGCCCTGCAGAGAAGACGGAGACATCAACTGCTTTGGCCCCAGCCCTACCGGCCTGTCTCCCCACTTCAAGAAAAACTGCAACAGCGAACCATCCCCCAGGGTCCAGCTACCTCTGAGGCCTCAGAGGACTACCCTGCATCTAAAAGGACCCAGAAACTCCAGAGGACAGCGGCCCTGTTCCACAAAACTGCAACTTTGCAACAAAGAAGCAACTTTTAAAGACCACACGTTTCCCGCCGGAAGCGTGAGACTTTCCACTCTGCACCCGACGCCCCCGGCTCGACCTGTGGAAAACTAACTCTACAGGGAGGACTCCCCGGCGACTGCGAGCCCGTGAGTAGCCAGAGTTGACCCCCCTGAGCCCCCACAGCGACACCTGCAGAGGGAATCCAGAGGCTCCCCCTGACCGTGACTGCCTGCTTCAAGGAACCCGATGCCTGGAAAACACACTGCACCCGCAGCCCCCAGGACCTGAAGGAACCGAACTCCAGTGTAGGAGCGACCCCCAGGCGGCCCTCTTCCTAGCCCAGGTGGTGGCTACCTCGAGGAGCCCCCCCCCTTTTGCCTGCCTGCATCGCTGAAGAGACCCCTGGGTCTCCCCATTGAAACCTATTGCAAACCTGATGCCTATTTGCACTCTGCACTCCGAAGTCCCGGGTACTTACCTGCTGGCAGACTGGAACCGGGGCACCCCTATTTCCATTGAAGCCTATGTGTTTTGGGCACCACTTTGACCTCTGCACCTGACCGGCCCTGAGCTGCTGGTGTGGTAACTTTGGGGTTGCCTTGAACCCCCAACGGTGGGCTACCTTGGACCCAACTTTGAACCCTGTAAGTGCTTTACTTACCTATGAACCTAACAAATACTTACTTCCCCCAGGAATTGTTGATTTTTGCACTGTGTCCATTTTTAAAATAGCTTATTGCCATTTTTGCCAAAACTGTACATGCTATTGTGATGATTCAAAGTTCCTAAGATACCTGAGTAAAATACCTTTCATTTAAAGTATTGTTTGTAAATCTTGAACCTGTGGTTCTTAAAGTAAACTAAGAAAATATATTTTTCTATATAAAAACCTATTGGCCTGGAATTGTCTTTGAGTGTGTGTTCCTCATTCATTGTCTGTGTGTGTACAACAAATGCTTAACACTACCCTCTGATAAGCCTACTGCTCGACCACACTACCACAAAATAGAGCATTAGAATTATCTCTTTTTGCCACTATCACCCTCCAAGGGGAACCCTTAGACAAGGTGGACAATATCTCTTACTTTGAAATAGTACATACAGAGCCAACTTCCTACAGTACATTTAAGGTTAAATCCAATACTGGCATCAGTTTGGATTTAACATTTTGAGTAGTTTGATACCAAACAACCCAGGGTTCAGAGTGGCCATTATGTAGCTGGGTAACTCATGTTTGACCAGTGCCCAGTACATACATTGAAATGGTTGCTCTGTTCACTCACTATGTCCCAGGTTTAGCAAGGACACAGTGGGGTCATATTGCTCATGCAGCTATGCCCTCACATATAGTATGGTGCACCCGCCTTAGGGCTGTAAGGCCTGCTAGAGGGGTGACTCACCCATAACATATGCAGTATATGATGGACAGGGCACACAGAGAGTGTGGCATGTCAAGTTTATCCTTATAGGGTTGCCCCAGTACACTCAGCCTGCAATGGCAATGCTGGGTGCATCCGGGTGCATGGCCCTTGGGGGTGGCACAATCAGTGCTGCTGCCCCAGGGGCCTACTCTTAATATCTCTTGCCCTAGGTACTAGGGTACCCATTTACTAGGGACTTACAGGGATATTTGAGAGTATAACCAATTGTTCCAAGCATCACAACAGTTTTAGGGAAAGAGATCTGGCCCAGGGAACCTGTTTAGCAGGGGCCCTGGGCACTACCAACTTCTAGAACACATCAACATCAGGCAAAAAGTGGGGGCTAACTATGCAAAAAGAGGCCTCCTCTCACAGACAGGACCAGGGAACCGACTCTCCAGGAGGCACTCTCTGAGATCCTGGGAGCCTACCAACGTTCCCAGGACATGAGGGGTCAGATCCTTGACAACATGCAGGAGAACAGGCGGCTGCAGGAGGGACAGTACAAGGGGATCAGGGAGGACTTGCAGGCCATCAACACCACCCTGATCTCCATAGCAGGGGTGCTGGCAGACATGGCCAACATCATGAGGGAGGCAAAAGCACACCAGGCCCCTACCACTAGCCAGTCCATTGACCAGCCCTCCACTTCTGCCGCCGCTAGTGGGCAGGAGGCCTGCCACAGGACCCACAAGCCACCAGCATCCCTCCCCCTGCAGAAGGTGAACCCTCCTGAAAACGTTCATTGCGACCCAGACAGAAGCCAAATACATTTGCCAAGACCCCCACCAGGATGTGAGACTCTCCTGATTGTCCCCCTTGTGTCCCACCCTGTCACCTTGTCCAATTTGAACTGCCTTTGCTTCCCTTCCTATGGCCCCTTGGACACTGGACCTGTGCTACAAACAGACTGGAAAGTTACCCTGGACATTCCTCCATCATCACCCTATTCCATTGCACCTTCCCCTAAATGTCTTAGCACTACAATAAACACCCTTGAACTCAACTAGACTACTTATATGTCATGTGTTGAAAATGTGTATTTATGGAAAAAGTTACATCCATTGCAAATGAACTGTACATTGTGAGAGCATAGAAATAATGACCTGTAGCTGGCTGTAGTCAGCACATCAGTGCACAGTTGTTATATCACCAACATCTGCAAAATGACAAACCATAGGTAACAGTAAGTAGAGGTTAAATGAGGTGAATGCCATCATGCCACAGCCACACAGAATACACCAATAGTCATTGAAATGGTAAGTTGCACTGTCTCACCTGTGTGTCAGTGGAAGTACTGACGGATAACTGATATTCTGTTGTCCTCATCCTCAGCCTCTTCATCGTCACTGTCCTCAGGGTCTACTGCTGCCACAGGGACAGCTCCTGTCTCCTCCTCCTGCAGAAAGGGTACATGGCGTCCTACGGTCAGGTTGTGCAACATGCAGCATGCCACCACTATCTGGCAGACCTTCCCGGGTGAGTAGCACAGGGATCCACCTGTCAGATGGCGGCACCTGAACCTGGCCTTCAGGAGGCCAAAGGTCCTCTTGATCCATCTGGTTCGCCCATGTGCCCAATTATAACGTTCTTCAGCCCCTGTCCTGGCATTCCTCACTGGGGTCAGCTGCCACAATAGGTTTGGGTAGCCAGAGTCACCTGCAAGTATTGAGGGACACATTTAGCCACACACAATCCTATGGGGTCAACACCAGAGGTATACACTAACATACAGTGGGTGGGGACCAAGGCTCACCTGTTAGCCACACCCTGTGCCTCTGTAGTTGGTCCATCACATTTGGGATGCTGCTATTCCTCAGGACAAAGGCGTCATGCACATACCCAGGATACTTGGCAGTGACGTGGGAGATGTACTGGTCCACCAGGCACACCATCTGCACATTCATGGAATGGAAGCTCTTACGATTCCTATACACCTCTTCATTCTGGCGGATGGGGACAAATGCAATATGTGTACCGTCAATCGCCCTAATAATATTGGGGATATGTCCCATTGCATAGAATTCGGCCTTCACATTGGGCAAATCTTCCACCTGGGGGAAAGCAATGTAGCTGCACATGTGTTTTACCAGGGCAGACAACACTCTTGTCAGCTCAATTGAGAACATTGGCTGTGACATTACTGCTGCCAAGCCCACTGTCACTTGGAAAGAACCTGTCGCCAGGAAATGGAACACTGATAGCACTTGCACAAGAGGGAGGATCCCAGTCTGTTGACGGATAGATGAGATCAGGTCAGGCTCCAACTGGACACACAGCTCTGTGATTGTGGCCCTGTCCAGTCTATAGGTTAGTATAATGTGTCTGTCCTCCAGTGTAGCTAAGTCCACCAGGCGTCTGTACACGGGGGTATGTCTCCACCTCCTATTCATCCGCAGCAGTAGGTATCTGAGGGAAACAAGAGTGAGTAGGCTGTCTCAATTGGAACAACAAAACCACAACTGCAGTCCACATGGTGCACTTATGTATTGGGAGAGTGTTAATGGCGAAGTATGTGCCAATCTAATCTGTGACGCAGTAATTGTCGATATGCCTGTTTTCCCCCACCCTGAAATGGCGACTGCCTGTCCTGTATGTAGGGACAGGTGGAAGTGAGGTAATTCCGCTGATGTTGGCCGTAGTGGCGGAAGACGGTCTTGCACCGCCGTGCAATTCCCCATTGGATAATATGGGGCTCTATGGAGTACAGTGGCCAATGGGGATCTACGCTGGTGGTGACGGTGTACACCGTTATGGATGTGACCACCATTTTCTATCTGATTCCTCACTTGGTTCCTGACCTTCAACAGGAGAACACCTACACTGCGTGTGCTGCTGTGACCTGTGTCTGGAACCTACCATAGCCCGTGTGACCGGGGAAAGGGCCCCAGCCTTCACATCGGAGGAATTGGAGCGACTGGTTGATGGGGCCCTACCCCAGTACGGACTGCTGTCTGGGCCTCCAGACCAACAGGTGAGTACACCTTGGGCACGATGCATGTGTGAAGGATGCATGGAGATGTGTGTACAAGCATTGTGTAAGAGGGGGTGGGGGAATGGCTTGTGGTGGTGTACATGGTGTGCACTGGGCTATGTGTGTGCCAATGGTGATGGAAACAGGTTTGGTGGGCCATTTGTGTGATAGGCTTGACCGTTTGTTTAATGGTATTCTCCTGTCTGTATTGCCTCTCTGGTCAGCGCCCATCAAAAGAAGGGAATATGGTGTGCCATCACCAAAGACGTGCAGACCCTGGGGGTCTATGGCAGGCAGAGCACCCACTGTCGGACCTGAGATGCTGGGCATGGAAGACCGCGGAGGCCCAGCTGGGGTTGGCCTCCCAACGAAGAAGGGGTGCCCGTCGGACCCTGACCCCCTGATGGCCCACATTCTGGCGGTGGCCTACCCTGCGCTGGATGGGTGCTTGAGGGAATCACAGCAGCCACAAGGGGGTGAGTACAGTGCATATCATTACATATTTTTACTGGTGGGGTGGTATCTGAGTGGTGAATGTGTGTTAGTGGGTGCCCCTAAGGCCAGGCCAGACATTGCAGCGTGGGTTATCTGAAGGGTAATGGGTTTATGGCAAATACAGGTAATCTAGCTTGTTAGGAGTCACTTTCAGGCAGGTCATCGTGGGTCCCAGGTGTGCTGCAGTTGGCGGTGTGTGCTCCTCATCTTCCCTTAGTGACTAGCAATATCACTAGTAGTGAAATGTATAGTGCGTAGGCCTGTTACCTGTGCGTGAGGGTGCGGTGTACGCCAATAGTGGTGTTGGTGCAGTCATTGACCCAGTGTATCCTTTGTCTCTCCCCCCCCCCTTTCTTGTTTTGTCATCCTGTCCTTGTGTGCATTAGCATCATCTGGTGGAGGAGCAGGGGCACTGACGACAGAGGGAGCCTCATCACACAGGACCCAGGAGGCAGAGGCCACAGACGCAGAGGGAACCAGTGGGACGGAGGGTGAGGAGAGCACCACGGCGGACACTGGAGGAGACAACAAAGACTCAGATACCTCCTCCGATGGAAGCACCCTGGTGGAGGCGGACACCTCTGTGACCAACCTAGCTGCAGGTATAGTCACCATCCTCTGTACCAGCACCGCCCTCACAGAAGCCCCTCAGCGAGTTGCCCGTGCCCGGTCACACAGGAGGGTGGGCATCTCCTTCGCCACAGGCACCTCAGACCCTGCCCCAGTGAGCCCTGCTGCCCTGAGTGAGGAGGCTATTGACCTCCTGAGATCCATCTCTGTAGGGCAATCAACCATTGTGAATGCCATCCAGGGGCTGGCAGCCCAGATGCAGCAATGCAGTGCATTCCTGGAGGGCATCCACTGTGGATTGGCAGCCCAACAGAGATCGGTTCAGGCTCTGGCCTCCTCTCTGATGGGAGTTATTGTCCCTGTTTCTACTGTCCCCTCTCCAACTTCCACTTCCCACTCACCTCAACCCCAACCAATCCCATGCACACATACAGACGAGCATGCACACAAGACAACACCCAAGAGTGTCAAAGGCAAACACAAGCACCACACTTCATCCCACAAGCACTCACGCAAACACCATACAGTTGCAGACACAACAGCATCCACTGCCTCCACTGTCTCCCTCTCCTCCCTCCCAGTCATGTCCACACTCACGCCTGCATGCACTACATCAACATCCACCACCAGCATCACCACACCATGCAGCACACACACCTCACTGGAAGACACCTCCACAACAGCCATGCACGCGTCCCCTCTGTCGTCTCCCACCATGTATGTCCCCCCCTCCTAAAGGACACAACCGCAAGCACTCACACCCAACAGCCATCCACCTCACATCAGCATACAGCTCATGCACCTGCACCCAAATCCAGCAGACATACACCTCCTACAACCACTCCCTCAACCTCCACTCCCATCACTCCTCCCTCCTCCCGCCCCAGCATCCCTAAAAAGCTTTTCCTTTCCCAAATTGACCTCTTCCCTCTCCCCGTCCTGCCTGTATGAGCCGGGTACCAAAGACTCAGCCCAGCACCTCAGCCAAACAGTCCACGGAGACAGTGGAAGTACCACCTACTCGTGGTGGTAAGGAGACCACACCTCTATCGAAGAAGGGGAAGGAGGCTGCATCTACAGGCAAGAAGGGGAAGAAGCCTGCACCTCCAGCAACAATAGGAAGAAGCCTGCACCTCCATCCAGGAAGGGGAAGAGGCCATCCACCCCTGCCAGGAAGGGTAAGGGATCCACGCCCCATGTAATGGAGGAGACGAAGCCCTCTACTCCAGCGGAGGCTGTCAGGGTAACACCTCCACCAGCTGTCACTGGGCCCCCACCGCCAACTGAGGAAGTGCAGCCACCACCACCTGCAGAGGCTGCCCAGGAGTCACCTCCATCTGCCACCACACAGGAGCCATCAGCAACTGCAGAGGCTGCCCAGGAGGTACCTCCATCCACCACAACACTGCAGTCATCAGCAACTGCAGAGGCTGCCCAGGAGGCACCTCCATCCACCACGACACTGCAGCTGCCACTGCCAGCAGACACTATGTAGGCCACCCTCCAGGGGCTGCTGAACGAGTTGTCCCCTCCAGAACGAGTGGGAAGTCACCCACCTGAGAGACTGTGGCCTTGCACTCCGCAGGACAGAGCAATGGGCAAGTTGTCCCCTCCAAAACCAGTGGGAAAGTCACCTACTCTAGAGACTGTGGCCTTGCACTCCACAGGACAGAACACTGGGCATGTAGCCCCATCCAGAACCATTGGGGAAGTCACCCACCTGAGAGACTGTGGCCTTGCACTCCCCAGGACAGAGCAATAGGCATGGAGTCCCCTCCAGAACCAGTGGGCTGGTTCCCACATCCAGCTGAGGTGCCCCCCCGAGGTACCTGCCCACTTCCAAACTGATGCTGCTGCAGAGTTCTATCCGGATTAAGTCAGGGTCGAGTTGGGCCTTAGGCTGTGCCCTGTGGCCATGTGGGCCCTTTGAACATTGGACTGGGCAGTGTCCCTTTGTGTACATGTGTACATATCTGTTTCAGTGACAAATCAATTAAGTTTTTTAGATGTTGATTTGATTACAATCACTTTCGTCCATTCCTGTTGTCCTTGCATTATTCTGCCGTGTTTCGGGGACAAATTGTTTTTCGTGTGCGGCTGGTTGTGTGTATGGTGTGTGTGTGTCTGGTGTGTGCTGTACGTGTGTGTGTGTCACTCTCCTTTTCCTCCCTCCCTCCCTTGTGTGCTAGGCGGCTGTACTCACTGTCGTCGTCTTCGTCGGCGTTGGTGTTCCAGGTGGAGCATAATGTAAAAGATTATCGGAAAAACTTGCAGTTCGGATTCCATGATGGCGTTGTTCTTCCCTGTGTGAGTCCCTACTCTTCTTTGATGCGTTTATGCCAGGGTTTTGATGGCGTTGGTACCGCCCTGAAAAAGGTGGCAGATTGCAAGGTCAAAATATGGTGGCCGGTACTTTGTCTTCCGCCTGGCTGTTGGCGGCTACCGCCGTGGTGAGTGTTGTTTCCACCCTTGTGGTTGGTGTGGTAGATTGGCTGTCTATGGCAGTTATCACCACCATGGTCATAATTTGGTGGTACTTACCGCCAGCCTGTTGGCGGTGTTACCGCCACTTTATCACTCACCGCCAATTTCATAATGAGGACCAAAGTCTTTTAATCTTTTAACCAAAAAAGGTGCTTCTAATAAGAACCTTTTTTATTTTTTTAAGTGTTTTATTACTTTTTTTAAACAGTTTTGGGGATTTAACTAAAAACGTGAAAACGGGGCATTAGAATTTGGATCTAATGAAGAAGAAACCCCAGAAAACCACTTCCTTTTGCCCACCTGTCCGTGTGCAGTGCAGAGCTGGTCACTGGCTAAGGTTATTTGCTCTCCTTCTGTAACAAGTTTTCTGCAGTCCATGCGGAAGAGCACATGGCGCTCGTACAGGCGACTTTGGTCCTGTTGAAGGGCGACTGCTGCTTGAGTAGAAGCCCTGTTGCCGGGCTGGACAGTGTGGTCTGGAGCATGTAATGTTGAGGCTCCATCGTCTTCCTGCCTCAGCTTAAGGTGCTTGAGCATTCCAGAGGTACCACAAGGATATTTCTTTGAGGTACCAATGGAAAATTGCTTGTCACAGAAGATGACTGTGAAGATTTTTGCAGGCACTTTTTTCCAGCGGTTGGATTGATGAAAACCTCCATACATTGCTCCTCTTCTTGTGGCTGTTGCTCATCACCCGAGAGGTGTTCCTGTTCTTCACCACAAGTTTACAATTTTTAGCCCTAAACCTCAAAACATTTCCAAAAAGACACAAGACACTGCACGGGTGTGATTAGAGTGGACTGCCACTACCGACAAAGAGTTGGAGGGTGGGAAAGTCCAGTCTATACATCAAACTAATGTCATTAGCCAATCAGATGGTGGTACCTTGAAGCCAAAAAACTCAGAAATGCCACTATAACTCAAAAGACACCTTTCTTATTTGGGCCTGTGAGGAAACATCTAAGCTGAAACTTTAATTAAACCTATCCCTTCTGAGCTCATCTTTTTTAAAAGAAGTGTAGAGTTCCATGGTACTCCTGCAGGACGCAGAACTGGAATTAATCACACGTGCGACCCTCTCATTGGTTCTGAGAGTCCCACAGGAGGACAGCAGCATCTTATGAGAAGGACAAGGAAGTACAAAAATGAAAGCAGTTATTTGATTGGCCACTTGAGAAAAACTCATGGAAAAGCCCACACTTTGTAGAAACAGCCTCAAATGGTTTCTTCAAACTTCCAGCTCGTGAAAAGCAAGGTGTGCAGAGGTTTAGGTAAGCTTTGTGCCAGAAGGTGCCGGCTGGGGGAAGACTGGACTGTGCTCAATGGGAACCCTTAGAATGTGGAAACACGGGGGGCTGTGTGCGCAACAATCAGCACAGAGTCTGGCGAGATACAGAAGAAGTGAGTGGGAGAAAGAAAATCAACTGCTCTTGAGAAAGCGCTCGAACAAGAACATGATGGCGACTTGCAGCATTTCGGTTTGTACTGCAGACACTGGCTTAAAGTTATGGCCCCTGGTGAATAAAAATAATATATACAAGTGTCGTAGATCCGCATCTGCGAACAGAACACTAATACGTTTTTAAAAGATAAAAGAAGTAAAAAAATATGTTTAAAAAGTTTTAAATGGCATCAAAACATTTACAAAAAACAGAACTTAAAAACTGACAAAAAATGTAAAAACGAAAAAACTAAACCTTTATCAAAACAATTTACAAAACCAGTTGTTGAAAACTGCAAAAAAAGTGAATAGCATAAAAAATTGTGAAAAACAACACAAACAAAATGTTTAAAAGCTTGTGTCCTTTGTCTTCTATAAATGTGGTGAGGTACCTGTACGGGACTGGCTGCAGCGCCTGGTGCACCCGCCCGCTTCACACAGCCGAAAGGCGTGAGCTCGGGCTCAGCTCCTCGATGCAGGCCAGGCCCTAGGGTCCAGCGCCCGCTTCACACAGCCAAAGGCCGTGAGCTCGGGCTCAGCGCCTCGATGCAGGCCAGGCCCTGGGGTCCAGCGCCCGCTTCACACAGCCAAAGGCCGTGAGCTCGGGCTCAGCGCCTCGATGCAGGCCAGGCCCTGGGGTCCACCGCCCGCTTCACACAGCCGAAGGCCATGAGCTTGGGCTCAGCGCCTCGATGCAGGCCAGGCCCTGGTGCAACCGCCCGCTTCACACAGCCGAAGGCCGTGAGCTCGGACTCAGGACCTCGATGCAGGCCAGGCCCTGGGGTCCACCGCCCGCTTCACACAGCCAAAGGCTGTGAGCTCGGGCTCAGCTCCTCGATGCAGGCCAGGCCCTAGGGTCCAGCGCCCGCTTCACACAGCCAAAGGCCGTGAGCTCGGGCTCAGCGCCTCGATGCAGGCCAGGCCCTGGGGTCCACCGCCCGCTTCACACAGCCAAAGGCTGTGAGCTCGGGCTCAGGGCCTCGATGCAGGCCAGGCCCTGGGGTCCACCGCTCGCTTCACACAGCCGAAGGGCGTGAGCTCGGGCTCAGCGCCTCGATGCAGGCCAGGCCCTGGGGTCCACCGCCCGCTTCACACAGCCGAAGGCCATGAGCTTGGGCTCAGCGCCTCGATGCAGGCCAGGCCCTGGTGCAACCGCCCGCTTCACACAGCCGAAGGCCGTGAGCTCGGACTCAGGACCTCGATGCAGGCCAGGCCCTGGGGTCCACCGCCCGCTTCACACAGCCAAAGGCCGTGAGCTCGGGCTCAGCTCCTCGATGCAGGCCAGGCCCTAGGGTCCAGCGCCCGCTTCACACAGCCAAAGGCCGTGAGCTCGGGCTCAGCGCCTCGATGCAGGCCAGGCCCTGGGGTCCACCGCCCGCTTCACACAGCCAAAGGCTGTGAGCTCGGGCTCAAGGCCTCGATGCAGGCCAGGCCCTGGGGTCCACCGCCCGCTTCACACAGCCGAAGGGCGTGAGCTCAGGCTCAGGACCTCGATGCAGGCCAGGCCCTGGGGTCCACCGCCTGCTTCACACAGCCAAAGACCGTGAGCTCGGGCTCAGGGCCTCGATGCAGGCCAGGCCCTGGTGCAACCGCCCGCTTCACACAGCCGAAGGCCGTGAGCTCGGACTCAGGACCTCGATGCAGGCCAGGCCCTGGGGTCCACCGCCCGCTTCACACAGCCAAAGGCCGTGAGCTCGGGCTCAGGGCCTCGATGCAGGCCAGGCCCTGGGGTCCACCGCCCGCTTCACACAGCCAAAGGCTGTGAGCTCGGGCTCAGGGCCTCGATGCAGGCCAGGCCCTGGGGTCCACCGCCCGCTTCACACAGCCGAAGGGCGTGAGCTCGGGCTCAGGACCGCGATGCAGGCCAGGCCCTGGGGTCCACCACCCGCTTCACACAGCCGAAGACCGTGAGCTCGGGCTCAGGGCCTCCATGCAGGCCAGGCCCTGGTGCAACCGCCCGCTTCACACAGCCAAAGGCCGTGAGCTCGGGCTCAGGACCTCGATGCAGGACAGGCCCTGGTGCAACTGCCCGCTTCACACAGCCAAAGGCCGTGAGCTCGGGCTCAGGGCCTCGATGCAGGCCAGGCCCTGGTGCAACCGCCCGCTTCACGCAGTCGAAGGCCGTGAGCTCGGGCTCAGCGCCTCGATGCAGGCCAGGCCCTGGTGCAACCGCCCGCTTCATACAGCCGAAGGCCGTGAGCTCGGACTCAGGACCTCGATGCAGGCCAGGCCCTGGGGTCCACCGCCCGCTTCACACAGCCGAAGACCGTGAGCTTGGGCTCAGCGCCTCGATGCAGGCCAGGCCCTAGGGTCCACCACCCGCTTCACACAGCCGAAGGCCGTGAGCTCGGGCTCAGGGCCTCCATGCAGGCCAGGCCCTGGTGCAACCGCCCGCTTCACACAGCCAAAGGCCGTGAGCTCGGGCTCAGGGCCTCGATGCAGGCTTGGCCCTGGTGCAACCGCCCGCTTCACGCAGTCGAAGGCCGTGAGCTCGGGCTCAGCGCCTCGATGCAGGCCAGGCCCTGGGGTCCACCGCCCGCTTCACACAGCCGAAGGCCGTGAGCTCGGGCTCAGCGCCTCGATGCAGGCCAGGCCCTGGGGTCCACCGCCCGCTTCACACAGCCGAAGGCCGTGAGCTCGGGCTCAGGGCCTCGATGCAGGCCAGGCCCTGGGGTCCAGCGCCCGCTTCACACAGCCGAAGGCCGTGAGCTCGGGCTCAGGGCCTTCGTGCAGGCCAGGCCCTGGGGTCCACCGCCTGCCACACAGCCGAAGGCTGTGAGCTCGGGCTAAGGGCCTCGATGCAGGCCAGGCCCTGGGGTCCACCGCCCGCTTCACACAGTCGAAAGCTGTGAGCTTGGGCTCAGGACCTCTAGGACCTCGATGCAGGCCAGGGCCTGGGGTCCACCACCTGCCACACATGGCCAGCAGCTGTGCTCAGTGGAAGAGTTGGGTGATTGTGATAAACAACCTCATAGGTTCACTGAAAAAAACACAAAAGCGAAAGTAAAGTTGTGGCTAGGTAGGGTACAAATGTAAAAGCCATTGTTTAAAAAAATAAAAAAACAATGAAATTCACCAGGTATATTTTAATTTGCTAACTGTAACTTGCACCCAGGCCATGCACAGGCCTATATCTTCACATTTTACATCACTCATAGCTTGTTAATTGACTACAACACCACTTTAACCCTTCGCTTTTTCAGAGACTATAATTATACAGGAATACGGAATTTGGTTGGGTGACAGGTCTGAAGCAGCTCATGATTCTTCACAAAACCTTCCAAAATCAGTTCAAGCCACTTCCTGGAAGGTTTCCGGGAGTCAAGCGGGGCTCGGAAAAGAGGTGGGTTCAAAATCACTTCTTCTCCAATAGCAAAAATTAGACAATGATACCGAGAAAACGGCTGGGCAGGATCACACCACATGTGGTAGAAAGCCAGATGTTTATTCAGAAAGAGTGTGTTTTGTGATTTGGTGTGAATCTGTTCAGTAGTTTTGAGAATAAAAAACAAGAGAAGGTACAACAAGGCAGAGTAGGGATACGCTGACCCATGAACCTTGTGGGGGCGGGGCTCCCAGAGAAATCCTTCCTGAGGTCAAATATAAAAAGAACTGTTTTATAGGGCACTGCGCCACGAGAGCCAGCACGGCCCCAATGACCGCCTGTGGAGTCCTATACTGGCTCCAGTTACCTCCCGTGGAGTCCCATAGTGGCTCAACCTCCTGTGGAGGCCCATACTGGCACCAGTGACCTCCCGTGGAGTCCTATACTGGCACCAGTGACCTCCCGTGGAGTCCCATAGTGGCTCAACCTCCCGTGGAGGCCCATACTGGCACCAGTGACCTCCCTTGGAGTCCTATACTGACTCCACCTCCCATGGAGTTCTATACTGGCACCAGTGACCTCCCGTGGAGTCCTATACTGGCTCCAATGACCTCCCTGTGGAGTTCTTTGCTGGCACCAGTGACACCTCCTGTGGAGTCCTATACTGGCACCAGTGACACTTCCCGTGGAGTCCTATACTGGCACCAGTGACACATCCCGTGGAGTCCTATACTGGCACCAGTGACACGTCCTGTGGAGTCCTCTACTGCCACCAACGACCTCCTGTGGAGTCCTATACTGGCCCCAGTGACACCTCCCATGGAGTCCTATACTGGCTCCAACAACCTCCTGTGGAGTCCTATACTGGCACCAATAACCGCCAGTGGAGTCCTATACTGGCACCAGTGACACGTCCTGTGGAGTCCTATACTGGCACCAGTGACACCTCCTGTGGAGTCCTATACTGGCACCAGTGACACCTCCCGTGGAGTCCTATACTGCCACCAACGACCTCCTGTGGAGTCCTATACTGGCCCCAGTGACACATCCCGTGGAGTCCTATACTGCTACCAACGACCTCCCGTGGAGTCCTATACTGGCACCAGTGACACCTCCCGTGGAGTCCTATACTGCCACCAACGACCTCCCGTGGAGTCCTATACTATCTCCAACAACCTCCCGTGGAGTCCTATACTGGCACCAATAACCGCCCGTGGAGTCCTATACTGGCACCAGTGACACTTCCAGTGGAGTCCTATACTGGCACCAGTGACACGTCCTGTGGAGTCCTATACTGGCACCAGTGACACCTCCCGTGGAGTCCTATACTGGCACCAGTAACACCTCCCGTGGAGTCCTATACTGCCACCAACGACCTCCTGTGGAGTCCTATCCTGGCACCAGTGACTCCTCCCGTGGAGTCCTATATTGCCATCAGTGACCTCCCGTGGAGTCTGGCTTCAGTGACCTCCCGTGGAGTCCTATACTGGCACCAGTGACCTCAAATGGAGTCTGGCTCCAATGATCTCCCGTGGAGTCCTATACTGGCACCAGTGACCTCCCGTGGAGTCCTATACTGGCACCAATGACCGCGTGTGGAGTCCTATGCTGGCCCCAGTGACACCTCCCGTAGAGTCCTAAGCTGGCTCCAGTGACCTCCCATGGAGTCCTATACTGGCAACAGTGACACCTCCCGTGGAGTCATATATTGGCACCAGTGACCTCCCATGGAGTCTGGCTCCAGTGACCTCCAGTGGAGTCCTAAACTGGCACCAGTGACCTCCCCTGGAGTCCTATACTGGCTCCAATGACCTCCCGTGGGGTCCTATACTGGCACCAGTGACCTCCCGTGGAGTCCTATACTGGCACCAACAACCGCCCGGGGAGTCCTATACTTGCTCCAATTACCTCCTGTGGAGTCCTCCCGTGGAGTCCTGGCACCAGTGACCTCCTGTGGAGTCCTATACTGGCACTAACAACTGCCCGTGGAGTCCTATACTGGCTCCACTGACCTACCGTGGAGTCCTATACTGGCTCCAACGACCACCCGTGGAGTCCTATACTGGCACCAGTGACACCTCCAGTGGAGTCCTATACTGGCTCCAGTAAACTCCAGTGGAGTCCTATACTGGCACCAGTGGTCCTATACTGGCTCCAACGACCTCCCGTGGAGTCCTATACAGGATCCAGTGACCTCCTGTGGAGTCCTATACTGGCACCAGTGACACCTCCCATGGATTTCTGTACTGGCTCCAGTGACCTCCCGTGGAGTCCCATACTGACACCAACAACCGCCCATGGAGTCCTATTCTGGCATCAGTGACACGTCCCGTGGAGTCCTATACTGGCACCACCAACCTCCTGGGGAGCCCTATACTGGCCCCAATGACTGCCCGTGGAGTCTTATACTGGCACCAGTGACACCTTGCATGGAGTCCTATACTGGCACCAGTGACACCTCCTGTGGAGTCCTATACTGACTCCAATGACCTCCCGTGGAGTCCTATACTGGCTCCAGTGACCACCGTGGAGTCCTATACTGGCACCAACAACCGCCCCTGGAGTCCTATACTGGCACCAGTGACACCTCCCGTGGAGTCCTATACTGGCTCCAGTGACCTTCAGTGGAGTCCTATACTGGCACCAACGACTGCCCGTGGAGTCCTATACTGGCACCAGTGACACCTCCCGTGGAGTCCTATACTGGCACCAGTGACCTCCCGTGGAGTCCTATACTGGCACCAGTAAACTCCAGTGGAGTCCTATACTGGCACCAGTGGTCCTATACTGGCTCCAACGACCTCCCGTGGAGTCCTATACAGGATCCAGTGACCTCCTGTGTAGTCCTATACTGGCACCAGTGACATCTCCCATGGATTTCTGTATTGGCTCCAGTGACCTCCCGTGGAGTCCCATACTGACACCAACAACCGCCCATGGAGTCCTATTCTGGCATCAGTGACACGTCCCGTGGAGTCCTATACTGGCACCACCAACCTCCTGGGGAGTCCTATACTGGCCCCAATGACTGCCCGTGGAGTCCTGTACTGGTACCAGTGACCTCCCGTGGTGTCCTATACTGGCCCCAATGACCGCCCGTGAAGTCCTATGCTGGCCCCAGTGACACCTCCCGTAGAGTCCTAAGCTGGCTCCAGTGACCTCCCATGGAGTCCTATACAGGCATCAGTGACCTCCCTTGGAGTCATATACTGGCAACAGTGACACCTCCCGTGGAGTCATATATTGGCACCAGTGACCTCCCATGGAGTCTGGCTCCAGTGACCTCCCGTGGAGTCCTAAACTGGCACCAGTGACCTCCCCTGGAGTCCTATACTGGCTCCAATGACCTCCCGTGGGGTCCTATACTGGCACCAGTGACCTCCTGTGGAGTCCTATACTGGCACCAACAACCGCCCGGGGAGTCCTATACTTGCTCCAATTACCTCCAGTGGAGTCCTCCCGTGGAGTCCTGGCACCAGTGACCTCCTGTGGAGTCCTATACTGGCACTAACAACTGCCCGTGGACTCCTATACTAGCTCCACTGACCTACCGTGGAGTCCTATACTGGCTCCAGTGACCTCCCGTGGAGTCCTATACTGGCACCAACGACTGCCCGTGCAGTCCTATACTGGCTCCAGTGACCTCCTGTGGAGTCCTTTACTGGCTCCAACGACCACCCGTGGAGTCCTATACTGGCACGAGTGACACCTCCCATGGAGTCCTATACTGGCACCAGTGACCTCCTGTGCAGTCCTATACTGGCACCAGTGACACCTCACATGGAGTCCTATACTGGCACCAGTGACACCTCCTGTGGAGTCCTATACTGACTCCAATGACCTCCCGTGGAGTCCTATACTGGCTCCAGTGACCACCGTGGAGTCCTATACTGGCACCAACGACTGCCCCTGGAGTCCTATACTGGCTCCAGTGACCTTCCGTGGAGTCCTATACTGGCTCCAGTGATCTTCCGTGGAGTCCTATACTGGCACCAACGACTGCCCATGGAGTCCTATACTGGCACCAGTGACACCTCCCGTGGAGTCCTATACTGGCACCAGTGACCTCCTGTGGAGTCCTATACTGGCACCAGTGACACCTCCAGTGGAGTCCTATACTGGCTCCAGTAAACTCCAGTGGAGTCCTATACTGGCACCAGTGGTCCTATACTGGCTCCAACGACCTCCTGTGGAGTCCTATACAGGATCCAGTGACCTCCTGTGGAGTCCTATACTGGCACCAGTGACACCTCCCATGGATTTCTATACTGGCTCCAGTGACCTCCCGTGGAGTCCCATACTGACACCAACAACCGCCCATGGAGTCCTATTCTGGCATCAGTGACACGTCCCGTGGAGTCCTATACTGGCACCACCAACCTCCTGGGGAGTCCTATACTGGCCCCAATGACCGCCCGTGAAGTCCTATACTGGCCCCAGTGACACCTCCAGTGGAGTCCAAAACTGGCTTCAGTGACCCCCTGTGGAGTCTTATACTGGCACCAGTGACCTCCCATGGGTGGTCGTTACAACCCTGGCGGACGGTGTTAAAGGTGCGGTAATACCGCAAACAGGCCGTCGGACACAAAAAGGGAATTATGACCCTGGCGGAAACCGCCAACAAAGACAGCCACTTTAACACACCGCCCGCCACGGCGGTACAGACAAACAGCGCAGTGGACACCGCCAACAGACAGGCGGGAGACAATGTTCCGCCCACACTATCACAACACACCAATCCGCCACCTTTTCCGGGGCGGATTCACCGTGGATAAAAACACGGCGGAAACAGCTTTTACTATGGGAAAACGCTCACCTCAACACATCCCACGAGGAACGAGGACACCATGGAGCCGGAACTACAAATACTCCCTGCCCTTGTATTCCTGCTCATTTACGACCAACAGCGACGTAGGGGCAGAAGATACCGGTGAGTACTGCACCTACGACACGGGGGAGGGAGGAGGCAAAAGTTAGGGGGACACCCACCAAACACCCCCATCCCCACCCTCGCATTAGACAACATACACACCAATGCAGTCACAAAAATCACAGTAACAACCCACAATCCCCCCCGGAAGAATGCAAAGACAAAGCGAATTGCGGTCAAACTTTGTATTGTGCCAATATACTACTCATACAAAAATATACTGATATATATCACGAAATCTGTCAAAATTAAATATACAATACAAGAAGTAGTGCAGATATGTACACAACAATGTCCGTGCACAAACAGTCCAAAAATGCATGGGCGAGGCCCACAATAGATACCTGACCAAAATCCGAGAGAACACTGCCGGGGCATCAGATAGAAACAATACAGGCACCTCAGGGGGAAGGGAAGGGGGTGCACCTCAGCCAGATGAATGCGAAGCCAGATCCACGACGGGGCTACATGCCCATGTATGCCAGCCTGGGGAGTGCAAAGCCACAGTCTCTCAAGTCTCTACAGTGGGTGGCTTGCCCACTGTGCCATCCTGGGGAGTGCAAAGCCACAGTCTCTCAAGTCTATACAGTGGGTGGGTTGCCCACTGTTCAATCCTGGGGAGTGCAAAGCCACAGTCTCTCAAGTCTATACAGTGGGTGGGTTGCCCACTGTGCCATCCTGGGGAGTGCAAAGCCACAGTCTCACAAGTCTATACAGTGGGTGAGTTGCCCACTGTTCAATCCTGGGGAGTGCAAAGCCACAGTCTCTCAAGTCTCTACAGTGGGTGGTTTGCCCACAGAGCCATCCTGGGGAGTGCAAAGCCACAGTCTCTCAAGTCTCCCAAGTGGGTGGGTTGCCCACTGGACCATCCTGGGGAGTGCAAAGCCACAGTCTCTCAAGTCTCTACAGTGGGTGGTTTGCCCACTGCTTTATCCTGGGGAGTGCAAAGCCACAGTCTCTCAAGTCTCTACAGTGGGTGGTTTGCCCACAGAGCCATCCTGGGGAGTGCAAAGCCACAGTCTCTCAAGTCTCCCAAGTGGGTGGGTTGCCCACTGGACCATCCTGGGGAGTGCAAAGCCACAGTCTCTCAAGTCTCTACAGTGGGTGGTTTGCCCACTGTGCCATCCTGGGAGTGCAAAGACACATCTTCGCAAGTAGATGCAGTTCTCTACTGGTACTGGGGTGGACTGGTGCCCAGACTGGATGAGTCTCCCCGTGAAAGTACATGTCCTGTCACTGTCCCAGCTGCACATGGGAGAACAATGCCTGATGTGCCAGACTATTCATACCCACACGGTCTTTGCCCTGTTCAGCGGTCTTCACCATGGCAGTCTTTGCTCTGTTCAGCGGTCTTCACCATGGCAGTCTTTGGCCTGTTCAGCGGTGCTTTGCCATGGCGGTTCTGGTATGGACATTGGTGTGTGGCATGACGATCTCCACACTGGACATTGGTATGTGGCATGACGAACTCCACACTGGACATTGGTGTGTGGCATGACGATCTCCACACTGGATATTGGTGTGTGGCATGACGATGTCCACACTGGACATTGGTGTGTGGCATGACGATCTCCACACTGGACATTGGTGTGTGGCATGACGAACTCCACACTGGACGTTGGTGTGTGGCATGACAAACTCCACACTGGACGTTGGTGTGTGGCTTGACGTTCCATCATTGCCCAGCGGGGCTGTGGGATCCTGGACCCTCCTGGGCTGTGACTCCGGCGGTGGCGGTGGTCTCTGGACCAGTAACAATACTTGAGCCCTCCTGGGCTGTGACTCTGTTGGTGGTCTCTGGACCAGTAACGATACTTGAGCCCACTTGGGCTGTGACTCTGGCGGTGGTCTCTGGACCAGTAACAATACTTGAGCCCTCCTGGGCTGTGACTCTGGCGGTGGTCTCTGGACCAGTAACGACGGTGCTGGCAGTTGTGTCAGGACCACAGGAAATGATGGCGCACTTCTCCGCCGTGACACTCACAACAGGTTGGGGAGACTTCCTCGGGACCTTCCCCACCTTCTTTGGAGTTACAGCTGACTCACCAATCGCCTTGGATCCCATTTCACTTGTTGTCCCACCAGGAGTCATGACACGGTCCCGTCGTCCACTCTCCAATTTCAGAGCCTTTACAGGGGGTGGGCTGACAGTGCCTTGGCTCCGGGTCCTACTGCCTGCCCTGGTGGACGGGGCACTCCAAAAACCTGGAACACGCACCACTGGTACTGGATGCTTTTTGGCTGAGGCGCTACGACGGGACTGATGAATTGGAGGGGGGGTGGGGCAAAAAGGTCAATTTGACATAGGGACAGTTTCTGACGTACACTGGGATGGGTAGCTGGAGGGGCTCTGGGAGTGGAGGAAGAGGAGGTGGTTGTAGGAGGTGTCACTTTAGCTGTTTTGGGTGCAGGTGCAGGTACTGGAGGCTGTCGTGAGGTGGATGGATGTTGGGTGAGTGATTGCCGGCGTTTGGGTACTTTGGGAGGGGGCGTCACAGACACACTGGGAGAGGACACAGGGGATGTGTATATGGCAGTGGAGGTGGTGAGTGCTGGTGAGCGGCTTGTGGTGCTGGGTGTCCTGGTGCGATTACTAGTGCCTGTAGATGTGGTGCATGCAGGTGTGTGTGTAGACGACACTGGGAGGGAGGAGGGAGAAGAGGAGGAGGGGGACACAGTGGAGACAGTGGATGTTGCTGTATCTGTATGGGTCTGATGCTTGTGTGAGTGCCTGTGGTGTGTGTGGTGCCTATGTTTGCTTGAGCTACTTGTGTGTGTTGACTTGTGTGCATGCTGGTCTGTAGGTGTGCTTGGGATGGGCTGGGGTACAGGGGATTGGGTCTGGGTGGAGGAAGTTGGAGGGGGGAGGCTCGATACAGGGACAAAGGCTGCCATCAGTTCTGAGGCCAGAGATTGCAGGGTTCGCTGAAGGACAGCCTGACCAGAATGAATGCCTTCCAGGAATGCATTACTGTGTTTCAACTCTCGTTCTACACCCTGGATGGCATTCACAATGGTAGACTGCCCAACAGTGAGTGACCTGAGGAGGTCAATGGCCTCCTCACTGAGGGCAGCAGGGGTGACTGGGGCAGGGCCTGAGGTGCCTGGGGCGAAGGTGATGCCCACCCTCCTGGGTGAGCGGGCACGGGGCGAACGCTGAGGGGCTGCTGGGAGGGCGGTGCTGGTAGGGGAGGTCGCAGCTGTACCTCTAGAAGTGGGCCGCACAGATGGTGCTGCCACCACAGGGGAGCTCCCATCGGCGGACGAGTCCGTGTCGCTGGTTGGTGATCCTGTGGCCGATGTGAAGCTCCCCTCGCCCTCCGTCCCACTGGTGAATTCAGAGTCTGTGGTGTGGCCCTCCATGGCCATGTGGGATGCAGCTCCCTTGTGCTCCGGTGCCACTGCACCTCCGCCTGTTGATGCTGATGTACAGAAGGACAGGGAGAGCAGAAAAAGGGGGGAGACAGAAGAAAGAGAGTTTTAGTGCATGGCATACCGCTACCGTTGGCGGACAAGTCACACGCAGCAGCCCCATGCATTACGCCGTGCTCCTGCCCTCTGCACATGTTATTTCTGGGATATGGCCTACATGGCAATGGTAGAAATCTGCCCACATGGATAGCAAAGGGGCAACTATACATCAATTTGCCTTTTTTTTTAGCTGGGGTAGAGTGCCACATGGCCTACTTAACGGAGGGGCCTTGCCTACCTAACTCGCCCTGGCCTAGGGACACCCACAGCCCACCACCCCCAGCCAGACAGCTCCACTGCACGCAAAGTCCATAGGATGAGGTTGTACTCACCCCCTTGTGTCTGCTGTGATGTCCTTAAGTGCCCATCCAACTCCGGGTAGGCCACCGCCAGGATCCGGAACATCAGGGGGGTCATGGTGCGACGGGCACCCCTCCCACGTTGGGAGGCCATCCCCAGCTGAGCCTCTTCGTCTTCTTGCTGCAGCGGCGAATGTCCTCCCATCTCTTCTGGCAGTGGGTGCCCCGTCTCTGGTGGGCCCCCAGGGTCTGGACTTCCTTGGCGATGGCACACCAAATGTCCCTCTTCTGGTGGGCGCTGACCTACATGACATGCACAAGGAAAGAGGAACAGTCATTACCTACTGCACTATCGTTGTAATTGGCCCCCTCCCAACTCTATCCCTGTGGCCCATTCATCCCCATGCATGACTGTTCTATGTACTCTGCCCCCTTCCCTCATCCACCCAGCCCTCTCCACCCAGGCCTAGCCCATAGAACGTGCTCCCTGTGTACTAACCTGTTGGTCTGGAGGACCGTAGAGTAGCGTATACTGGGGAGGACCCCATCCACAAGTTTCTCCAACTCCTGTGCAGTGAAGGCAGTGGCCCTTTCCCCAGACGCAGCAGCCATCGTCGCTTCCAGACCAAGGTCACAGCAGCACTAGCAGTGTAGGTCCTCTCCTGTCGAAGGTCAGGTATCTAGTGATTGAAGAGATAGAAAATGGTGGTGACGTCCGCGGCGGTGACGTCCGCGGTGGTGCGCATCATCACCGCCAGCGCACCTGTTCATTGGCTCCTGGGACCCATAGGGTTCAATGTTAACCAGTGCAGCATTGCGCCGCGCTCTACGACCGCCTACCGCAACGGTGTGCAACGCCAGCGCAGTTACCCCACAATTCCATTGTCCCAGTTTAGAGGTCAGGCAGCCGCCATTTCAGGGGCCCACATGGCTTCAATTACTACTGCGTCACACATACCGAGGCCTACACTCAAAACCTTTCCTGGATGGGTTAATTGTCTGTTGTAGTCTTGTGTGTGACTGTTGGTACATACCTGGAGGTATGGTGACAGTTTCTTCGCTGTTGTCCTTCTTAGGCACCGTCAGTTGGGACATATTGGAAGATGGCGGAATCCGCCGGTGTACCGACCGCTGGTGGTCCCGTTGACAATGGAAGAGCGACATGTCATCGTGACCTACCGGTTTGACCGTGCCACTATCCAGGAACTATGTACCCAGTTGGAGCCAGACCTGATGTCACCAATCCGCCATCTGACTGGAATCCCCCCTGACGTGCAGGTGCTGTCAGTGCTCCATTTCCTTGCAAGTGGGTCTTTTCAGACAACAGTGGCCATGGCATCAGGGATGTCCCAGCCTATGTTTTCCAACGTGTTGTCCAGAGTGTTGTCTGCCCTGCTGAAACACGTAAGGAGATACATCATTGTCCCTGAGGTGGTGGATTTGCCTACAATGAAAGGTGACTTCTATGCCCTTGGACATATCCCCAACGTCATAGGTGCCATTGATGGGACCCATGTAGCTCTGGTCCCCCCCGCAGGAATGAACAGGTGTACAGAAACAGGAAGAGTTATCATTCGATGAATGTCCAGATGGTCTGTTTGGCAGACCAGTACATCTCGCAGGTAAATGCAATGTTCCCTGGCTCAGTGCATGACGCCTACATCCTGCGGAATAGCAGCATCCCTGATATGATGGGTGAACTCCAGAGGCACCGTGTATGGCTATTGGGGGACTCTGGTTACACCAACCTGTCATGGCTACTGACCCCAGTCAGGACCAGGGCAGAGGAACGGTACAATGAGGCCCATGGGCGGACTAGGAGGGTGATCGAGCGGACCTTCGGCCTCCTGAAGGCCAGGTTCAGGTGCCTCCATATGACAGGTGGGTCCCTATTCTACTCACCGAACAAGGTGTGCGACATCATCATCGCCTGCTCCATGCTCCATAAATTGGCATTGCGACGCCAGGTGCCTTTTCTGCAGGAGGATGATCCAGATGACGGTGTTGTTGCAGTGGGTGAGCCTGTGGAGCCTGTGGACAGTGATGAGGATGAAGCTGATGAAGATGAAAACAACAACAGGGAGTCAGTCATACAGCAATATTTTCAGTGAGACGCAGGTGAGTACATTTTCATGTTTCACATAATATTAAATTTCACACGTCTACCTCCATCCTGTACCTACATTTCACTCCCTATTTGTTAACTGAGTTGTCCCCTTCCATTTCAGTTTCAGTAATGTGGTAACCTACGTGTCAACAGCTTGCACCCTTGAAAGGCTTGTGATGTGTGACATTGGTATGTTGGCCTTCCAATGGGTAACCTTTTTTAACACTGTAATTGACAATACAAAGTTCACAATCATTGACTGACTCCACTATTATTAAGTTTTCAAGGGTGTTTATTTAAGTGCATAAAAATGTAGGGGGGTTGTGAAATGGGGATAGGTCATGGTGGAAGAATGTCCATGGCAGAGTCCAGTCTATTAGTCTCACAGGTACATTGCACATCCGGCCATTGAAAGTGGAGCTGGGGCAGTTCCAATGTGGACAGGGTAACAAAGTGGACAGTGGGGGGACAATCAGGGTAGTCTTATTTCCTGGTGGGGGTCTTGCCATCTTGCTCTGTCCTGTTCCTGGATCTCAGGGACTGCTTTTGTGGTGGTTCTCCATCTGCAGGGGGTGGGGTGCTGGTGTGTTGGTCCTGTGGCGGGGTGTCCTGTCCACCAGCGCCGGCGGAGGTGGTGGGCAGTTCGTCGTCCTGGCTAGTGTCAGGGGCCCCTTGGAGTGCCACGGTGTCCCTCAAGGTCTTTTGAATGTCCGTCAGCACCCCTACGATGGTGCCCAGGGCGGAGCGTATGGTCCTGAGCTCCTCCCTGAACCCCAAATACTGCTCCTCCTGCAGACGCAGGGTCTCCTGCAACTTGTCCAGGACCGTTGCCATCGTCTCCTGGGAGTGGTGGTATGCTCCCATGAAGGAGGAGAGGGCCTCGTTGAGAGTAGGTTCCCTTGGCCTGTCCTCCCTCTGTCGCACAGCAGCCCTCCCAGTTCCCCTATGTTCCTGTGCCTCTGTCCCCTGGACCGTGTGCCCACTACCACTGCCCCCAGGTCCCTGTTGTTGTTGGGGTGGTGGGTTAGCCTGGGTGCCCTGTAGTGGTGGACACACCCCTGATTGACCTGTCCTGGGTAGGGAGGTAATGGCCCGCTGGGTGGGTGCTGTGCTGCTGTTACCAGAGGGTGTAAGCTCGGTGTTGGGCTGTGGCTGGGCAACGGGAACCGACTGTCCTGAGGCCCACGATGGTCCGGGCTGGTCATCAAGATCCAGTAGGGCAGGGCTGCTGTCGTCACTGTGGGCCTCTTCTGGGGGTGGAGTGGTGTTGTCTGGACCCTCTGGTGTGGTGACGTTCCTTCGGGTTCCTGCGGGGGTATGAGTACAGGATTATTGCATGTGTGTGTTTCATGATGTGCAATGTTTGGGTGTGCGTGTACCCCAGTGCTAGCATTCCTGTGTGGGAGCTTGTGTGGTGATGGTTGGGGGGTGTTCTGGGTCTGTGCAGTGGGCATGCTTTAGTGATGGGTATCCATGCTTAGTTGTGTCATGCAGGTCTTGGGGTTGGGATGGGTGGTTGGTGTTATGGGTACATTAGTGAGGAGTTAGGGTGTTAGTGGAGGGTGTGAGGGTGGGGGTGTGTGATAGCATGCAGGTAGGGTGGGGGATATGATAGTTGAGATTTGACTTACCAGTGCCCATCCCTCCAACGACTCCTGCGAGGCCCTCAGGATGCAAGATGGACAAGACTTGCTCCTCCCATGTTGTTAGTTGTGGGGGAGGAGGTGGGGGTCCGCTGTACCGCGATGTGGTGCCTGGATACCGTGGAACGCACCTTCCCCCGTAGGTCGTTCCACCTCTTCCTGATGTCCTCCCTATTTCTTGGGTGCTGTCCCACAGCGTTGACCCTGTCGACTATTCTTTGCCATAGCTCCATCTTCCTGGCTATGGATGTGTACTGTACCTGTGAGCCAAATAGCTGTGGCTCTACCCGTACGATTTCCTCCACCATGACCCTGAGCTCCTCCTCGGAGAAGCGGGGGTGTCTTTGGCGTGAAATGGGGTGGTGTGTGTGATGTGTGGGGCGGTGTATGTGTTGATGAGTGTGGTGAGTGTAGTGGTATGTGGTGTTTTGTGCATGGATGTTGTGTGGGTGATGGTGTAGTGTGCCTCTGTGTGATGGGGTTCTCTATTCTGTGCTGCCTCTCTCTGGCCTTCGTCTCTAATTTTTGGTCATAGGGGTTTGTGGGTGATGTGGGTGTGTGTTTTATATAGTGTTGGGTGTGTGGTGTGTGTATGTGTATCAGGTGTGTGTATTTGGAATTGTCCAATGTGTCGGTGTTTTGGAGATGTGTGTGTATTTTGAGCGCGGCGGTGTGTACCGCCAATGGAATACCGCGGTTGAAAGACCGCCGCGTGGATTTGTGTGTCGTAATAGCATGGGCGTGTTTCTGTTGGCGTGGAGGTGGAGGATTTGTTTCCGCATGTTTATCGCTGACCTTTGGTGTGGCGGTATTGTGTGGGTGTCTGAATTTCGGCGGATTCCGTAATGTGTCTCATAATAGCTGTGGCGGTCTCCCGCCGCCGCCGCGGTGTATTGACGGTCTTCTGTACGGCGGTAAGCGCTTTTTCCCGCCAAGGTCATAATGACCCCCATGGAGTCCTATACTGGCCCCAGTGACACCTCCCGTGGAGTCCTATACTGGCACCAGTGACCTCCCGTGGAGTCTGGCTCCAGTGACCTCCTGTGGAGTCCTATACTGGCACCAGTGACCAGTCCTATACTGGCTCCAAAGACCTCCCATGGAGTCCTATACTGGCACCAGTGACCTCCCTTGGAGTCCTATACTGGCACCAACAACCACCCGTGGAGTCCTATACTGGCTCCAGTGACCTACCATGGAGTCCTATACTGGCACCAGTGACACCTCCTGTGGTGTCCTATACTGGCACCAGTGACCTCCCATGGAGTCCTATACTGGCACCAGTGACTGCCCGTGGAGTCCTATACTGGCTCCAGTGACCTTCCATGGAGTCCTATACATGCACCAGTGACACCTCCCGTGGAGTCCTATACTGGCACCAACGATCTCCCATGGAGTCTGGCTCCAGTGACCTCCTGTGGAGTCCTATACTGGCACCAGTGACCTCCCGTGGAGTGCTATACTGGCTCCAACGACCTCCTGTGGAGTCCTAAACTGGCACCAGTGACCTCCTGTGGAGTGCTATACTGGCACCAGTGACCTCCCGTGGAGTCCTATATTGGCTCCAATGACCTCCAGTGAAGTCCTACTCTGGCTCTAACGACGTCCTGTGGAGTACTATACTGGCACCAACGACCTCCCTTTGAGTCCTATACTGGCACCAGTGACGTCCCGTGGAGTCCTATAGTGGCTCTAAAGACCTCCCTTGGAGTCCTATACTGGCACCAGTTACCTCCTGTGGAGTCCTATACTGGCTCCAACTCCCGTGGAGTCCTATACTGGCACCAGTGACCCCCCGTGGAGTCCTACTCTGGCTCCAACGACGTCCTGTGGAGTACTATACTGGCTCCAACGACTTCCTTTGAAGTCCTATACTGGCACCAGAGACCGCCCGTGGACTCCTATACTGGCACCAGTGACCTCCCGTGGAGTCCTATATTGGCTCCACCTCCCGTGGAGTCATATATTGGCACGAGTGACCTCCCATGGAGTCCTATACTGGCACCAGTGACCTCCCGTGGAGTCCTATACTGGCACCAACAACCTCCTGTGGAGTCGCATACTGGCTCCAGTGACCTCCTGTGGAGTCCTATACTGGCACCAATGACCGCCCGTGAAGTCCTATACTGGCTCCAGTGAAACCTACCGTGGAGTCCTAAACTGGCTCCAGTAATCTCCTGTGGAGTCCTATACTGGCTCCAGTGACACCTCCCGTGGAGTCCTATACTGGCACCAGTGACCTCCTGTGGAGTCTTATACTGGCACCAGTGACACCTCCAGTGGAGTCTTATACTGGCACCAGTGACCTACCGTGGACTCCTATACTGGCACCAGTGATCTCCCGTGGTGTCCTATAGTGGCTCCACCTCCCGTGGAGTCCTATACTGGCACGAGTGACCTCCCGTGGAGTCCTATACTGGCACCAGTGACCTTCCGTGGAGTCCTATACTGGCATCAACGACCTCCCATGGAGTCGCATACTGGCTCCAGTGACCTCCCGTGGAGTCCTATACTGGCACCAATGACCACCCGTGAAGTCCTATACTGGCCCCAGTGAAACCTACCGTGGAGTCCTAAACTGGCTCCAGTGACCTCCTGTGGAGTCCTATACTGGCTCCAGTGACACCTCCCGTGGAGTCCTGTACTGGCACCAGTGACCTCCTGTGGAGTCCTATACTGGCACCAGTGACACCTCCAGTGGAGTCCTATACTGGCTCCAGTAAACTCCCGTGGAGTCCTATATTGGCACCAGTGACCTCCTGTGGAGTCCTATACTGGCTCCAGTGGTCCTATACTGGCTCCAACGACCTCTCGCGGAGTCCTAAACTGGCTCCAGTGACCTCCTGTGGAGTCCTATACTGGCACCAGTGACACCTCCCATGGAGTCCTATACTGCCTCCAGTGACCTCCCTTGGAGTCCCAAAGTGGCTCCACCTCCTGTGGAGTCCCATTCTGGCACCAGTGACCTCCCTTGGAGTCCTACCCTGGCTCCACCTCCTGTGGAGTCCTATACTGGGTCCAGTGACCGCCCATGGAGTCCTATTCTGGCACCAGTGACCTCCCGTGGAGTCCTATAGTAGCTCCAAAGACCTCCCGTGGAGTTCTATACTGGCACCAGTGACCTCCTGTGGAGTCCCATAGTGGCTCCACCTCCTGTGGATTCCCATACTGGCACCAGTGACCTCCCTTGGAGTCCTAAACTGGCTCCACCTCCTGTGGAGTCCTATACTGGCATCAGTGACCTCCTGTGGAGTCCTATACTGGCTCTACCTCCCGTGGAGTCCTATACTAGCTCCAACAACCTCCTGTGGAGTCCTATACTGGCCCCAATGACCTCCTGTGGAGTCCTATCCTGGCTCCAGTGACCTCCTGTGGAGTCCTATACTGCCTCCAGTGACCTCCCTTGGAGTCTCATACTGGCACCAGTGACCTTCCGTGGAGTCCTATACTGGCACCAGTGACCTCCCTTGGAGTCCTATCCTGGCTCCACCTCCCGTGGAGTCCTATACTGGCTCCAGTGACCTCCCATGGAGTCCTATTCTGGCACCAGTGACCTCCCGTGGAGTCCTATAGTGGCTCCAAAGACCTCCCGTGGAGTTCTATACTGGCACCAGTGACCTCCTGTGGAGTCCCATAGTGGCTCCACCTCCTGTGGATTCCCATACTGGCACCAGTGACCTCCCTTGGAGTCCTAAACTGGCTCCACCTCGCGTGGAGTCCTATACTGGCATCAGTGACCTCCTGTGGAGTCCTATACTGCCTCTACTTTCCATGGAGTCCTAGACTGGCTCCAATGACTTTCCGTGGAGTCCTATACTGACACCAGTGACCTCCCGTGGAGTCCTGTACTGGCTCCAACGACCTCACGTGGAGCCGTATACTGGCTCCAGTGACCTCCCGTGGAGTCCTATACTGGCTCCAACCGCCACCTCCCATGGAGTCCTATACTTGCACCAGTGACCTCCCGTGGAGTCCTATACTGGCACCAGAGACCCCTGTGGAGTCCTATATTGGCTCCAACGACCTCCCTCGGAGTCCTATACTGGCACCAGTGACCTCCCGGGAGTCCTATACTGGCTCCAGTGACCTCCCGTGGACTCCTATACTGGCACCAGTGACCGCCTGTGGAGTCCTATACTGGCTCCAATGACTTCCTTCCTGTGGAGTTCTATACTGACACCAGTGACCGCCCGTTGAGTCCTATACTGGCACCAGTGACCTCCCGTGGAGTCCTATACTGGCTCCAACGACCTCATGTGGAGTCCTATACTGGCACCAATGTCCTCCCGTGGAGTCCTATACTAGCACCAATGACCGCCCGCAGAGTCCTATACTGGCTCCACCTCCAGTGGAGTCCTATACTGGCTCCAGTGACCAGCCGTGGAGCCCTATAGTGGCTCCAAAGACCTCCCTTGGAGTCCTATACTGGCACCAGTAACCTTCTGTGGAGTCCCATAATGGCTCCACCTCCCGTGGAGTCCTATACTTGCACCAACGACCTTCTGTGGAGTCCTATACTGGCACTAGTGACCTCCCGTGGAGTCCTATACTGGCACCAACGACCTCCCGTGTAGTCCTATACTGACACCAGTGAACGCCCGTGGAGTCCTATACTGGCTCCAATGACCTCCCGTGGAGTCCTATACTGGCTCCAGTGACCTCCTGTGGAGTCCTATACTGGCTCCAACGACCTCCAGTGGAGTCCTATACTGGCACCAGTGACCTCCCGTGGAGTCCTACTCTGGCTCCAACGACGTCCTGTGGAGTACTATACTGGCTCCAACGACTTCCTTTGAAGTCCTATACTGGCACCAGTGACTGCCCGTGGACTCCTATACTGGCACCAGTGACCTCCCGTGGAGTCCTATATTGGCTCCACCTCCTGTGGAGTCATATACTGGCACGAGTGACCTCCCATGGAGTCCTATACTGGCACCAGTGACCTCCTGTGGAGTCCTATACTGGCACCAACGACCTCCTGTGGAGTCGCATACTGGCTCCAGTGACCTCCTGTGGAGTCCTATACTGGCACCAACGACCTCCTGTGGAGTCCTATACTGGCACTAGTGACCTCCCGTGGAGTCCTATACTGGCACCAACGACCTCCTGTGGAGTCCTATACTGGCTCCAACGACCTCCCATGGAGTCCTACACTGGCACCAGTGACCTTCAGTGGAGTCCTATACTGGCATCAGTGACCTCCCGTATAGTCCTTTACTGCCACCAGTGACCGCCCGTGGAGTCCTATACTGGCTCTAACGACTTCCAGTAGAGCCCTATACTAGCACCAGTGACCGCCCGTGGGTTCCTATACTGGCACCAGTGACACCTCCTGTGGAGTCCTATACTGGCTCCAGTGACTGTCCGTGGAGTCCTATACTGGCACTAGTAACACCTCCTGTGGAGTCCTATACTGGCTCCAGTGACTGCCCGTGGAGTCCTATACTACCACCAGTGACCTCCTGTGGAGTCTCGCTCCAGTGACCTCCCGTGGAGTCCTACACTGGCACCAACAACCGCCCGTGGAGTCCTATATTGGCTCCAGTGACACCTCCTGTGGAGTCCTATACTGGCACCAGTGCCCGCCCATTCAGTCCTATACTGGCTCCAGTGGCCGCCCGTGGAGTCCTATACTGGCACCAGTGTCCTCCCGTGGAGTCCTATATTGGCTCCAACGACCTCCTGTGGAGTACTCCCGTGGAGTCCTATACTGGCACCAGTGACCTCCCGTGGAGTCCTGTACTGGCTCCAGTGACCCCCGTGGAGTCCTATACTGGCACCAGTGGCCACCCGTGGAGTCCTCTACTGGCTCCAACGACCGCCCGCGGAGTCCTCTACTGGCTCCAGTGACCTCCCGTGGAGCCCTATACTGGCACTAGTGGCCACCCGTGGAGTCCTATACTGGCTCCAGTGGCCACCCGTGGAGTCCTACACTGGCTCCAGTGACTGCCCGTGGAGTCCTATACTGGCACCAGTGACACCTCTAGTGGAGTCCTATACTGGCACCAGTGACCTCCCGTGGAGTCGTATACTGGCACCAGTGACCTCCCGTGGAGTCCTATACTGGCACCAACGACCGCCTGTGGAGTCCTATACTGGCACCAGTGACACCTCCAGTGGAGTCCTATACTGGCACCAGTGGCCACCCGTGGAGTCCTCTACTGGCTCCAACGACCGCCCGCAGAGTCCTCTACTGGCTCCAGTGACCTCCCGTGGAGTCCTATACTGGCTCCAACGACCTCCAATGGAGTCCTATACTGGCACCAACGACCGCCTGTGGAGTCCTATACTGGCACCAGTGACACCTCCCGTGGAGTCCTATACTGGCACCAGTGGCCACCCGTGGAGTCCTCTACTGCCTCCAACGACCGCCCGCGGAGTCCTCTACTGGCTCCAGTGACATCTCCCGTGGAGTCCTATACTGGCTCAAGTGGCCACCCGTGGAGTCCTATACTGGCTCCAGTGACTGCCCGTGGAGTCCTATACTGGCACCAGTGACACCTCCCGTGGAGTCCTATACTGGCACCAGTGACACCTCTAGTGGAGTCCTATACTGGAACCAGTGACCTCCCGTGGAGTCCTATACTGGCACCAACGACCTCCTGTGGAGTCCTATACTGGCACCAGTGACACCTCCAGTGGAGTCCTATACTGGCACGTGACACCTCCAGTGGAGTCCTATACTGGCACCAGTGACACCTCCCGTGTAGTCCTATACTGGCACCAGTGATCTCCCGTTGAGTCCTATACTGACTCCATGTAGGAAAGTACCATCTTGCCTGGCATGTTACCCCCATTTTTCACTGTATATATGTTGTTTTAGTTGTATGTGTCACTGGGACCCTGCCAGCCAGGGCCCCAGTGCTCATAAGTGTGCCTGAATGTGTTACCTGTGTTATGACTAACTGTCTCACTGAGGCTCTGCTAACCAGAACCTCAGTGGTTATGCTCTCTCATTTCTTTCAAATTGTCACTAACAGGCTAGTGACCAATTTTACCAATTTACATTGGCTTACTGGAACACCCTTATAATTCCCTAGTATATGGTACTGAGGTACCCAGGGTATTGGGGTTCCAGGAGATCACTAAGGGCTGCAGCATTTCTTTTGCCACCCATAGGGAGCTCTGACAATTCTTACACAGGCCTGCCACTGCAGCCTGAGTGAAATAACGTCCACGTTATTTCACAGCCATTTTACACTGCACTTAAGTAACTTATAAGTCACCTATATGTCTAACCTTTACCTGGTAAAGGTTAGGTGCAAAATTACTTAGTGTGAGGGCACCCTGGCACTAGCCAAGGTGCCCCCACATTGTTCAGGGCCAATTCCCCGGACTTTGTGAGTGCGGGGACACCATTACACACGTGCACTACATATAGGTACCTACCTATATGTAGCTTCACAATGGTAACTCCGAATATGGCCATGTAACATGTCTATGATCATGGAATTGCCCCCTCTATGCCATCCTGGCATAGTTGGCACAATCCCATGATCCCAGTGGTCTGTAGCACAGACCCTGGTACTGCCAAACTGCCTTTCCTGGGGTTTCACTGCAGCTGCTGCTGCTGCCAACCCCTCAGACAGGTTTCTGCCCTCCTGGGGTCCAGCCAGGCTTGGCCCAGGATGGCAGAACAAAGGACTTCCTCTGAGAGAGGGTGTTACACCCTCTCCCTTTGGAAAATGGTGTGAAGGCAGGGGAGGAGTAGCCTCCCCCAGCCTCTGGAAATGCCATGGTGCCCATTTCTGCATAAGCCAGTCTACACCGGTTCAGGGACCCCTTAGCCCTGCTCTGGCGCGAAACTGGACAAAGGAAAGGGGAGTGACCACTCCCCTGACCTGCACCTCCCCTGGGAGGTGCCCAGAACTCCTCCAGTGTGCTCCAGACCTCTGCCATCTTGGAAACAGAGGTGCTGCTGGCACACTGGACTGCTCTGAGTGGCCAGTGTCACCAGGTGATGTCAGAGACTCCTTCTGATAGGCTCCTTCAGGTGTTGCTAGCCTATCCTCTCTCCTAGGTAGCCAAACCCTCTTTTCTGGCTATTTAGGGTCTCTGTCTCTGGGGATTCCTTAGATAACGAATGCAAGAGCTCATCCGAGTTCCTCTGCATCTCTCTCTTCACCTTCTGCCAAGGAATCGACTGCTGACCGCGCTGGAAGCCTGCAAAACTGCAACAAAGTAGCAAAGACGACTACTGCAACTCTGTAACGCTGATCCTGCCGCCTTCTCGACTGTTTTCCTGGTGGTGCATGCTGTGGGGGTAGTCTGCCTCCTCTCTGCACTAGAAGCTCCGAAGAAATCTCCCGTGGGTCGACGGAATCGTCCCCCTGCAACCGCAGGCACCAAAGAACTGCATCACCGGTACCCTGGGTCTCCTCTCAGCACGACGAGCGAGGTCCCTTGAATCCAGCAACTCTGTCCAAGTGACTCCCACAGTCCAGTGACTCTTCAGTCCAAGTTTGGTGGAGGTAAGTCCTTGCCTCCCCACGCCAGACTGCATTGCTGTGAACTGCGACTTTTGCAGCTACTCCGGACTCTGTGCACTTCCGGCGGAAATCCTTTGTGCACAGTCCAGCCTGGGTCCACGGCACTCTAACCTGCATTGCACGACCTCCTAAGTTGTCTTCCGGCGGCGTGGGACTCCTTTGTGCAACTTCGGGTGAGCACCGTTTCACTCCACTTCGTAGTGCCTGTTCCGGCACTTCTGCGGGTGCTGCCTGCTTCTGAGAGGGCTCCTTGTCTTGCGCGACACCCCCTCTGTCCCCAGACGCAATTGGCGACATCCTGGTCCCTCCTGGGCCACAGCAGCATCCAAAAACCCTAAACCCACGATTTGCAGCTAGCAAGGCTTGTTGGCAGTCTTTCTTCAGGAAAACACTTCTGCACGACTCTCCACGGCGTGGGGGATCCATCCTCCAAAGGGAAAGTCTCTAGCCCTTGTCGTTCCTGCAGAACCGTCAGCTTCTACTGTCCAGTAGCAGCTTCTTTGCACCCACAGCTGGCATTTCCTGGGCATCTGCCCATCTCCGACTTGCTTGTGACTTTTGGACTTGGTCCCCTTGTTCCACAGGTACCCTCGACTGGAAATCCATTGTTTTTGCATTGCTGGTTTGTGTATTTCCTGCAGAATTCCCCTATCACGACTTCTATGTCCTTTGGGGAACTTTAGTGGATTTTGCACTCACTTTTCAGGGTCTTGGGGAGGGCTATTTTTCTAACCCTTACTATTTTCTAATAGTCCCAGTGACCCTCTACAAGGTCACATAGGTTTGGAGTCCATTTGTGGTTCGCATTCCACTTTTGGAGTATATGGTTTGTGTTGCCCCTATCCCTATGTGTCCCCATTGCATCCTATTGTAACTATACATTGTTTGCACTGTTTTCTAATACTATTACTGCATATTTTGGTATTGTGTACATATATCTTGTGTATATTTGCTATCCTCATACTGAGGGTACACTCTGAGATACTTTGGCATATTGTCATAAAAATAAAGTACCTTTATTTTTAGTATATCTGTGTATTGTGTTTTCTTATGATATTGTGCAAGTGACACTAGTGGTACTGTAGGAGCTTCACTCGTCTCCTAGTTCAGCCTAAGCTGCTCTGCTAAGCTGCCATTATCTATCAGCCTATGCTGCTAGACACCCTATACACTAATAAGGGATAACTGGGCCTGGTGCAAGGTGCAAGTACCCCTTGGTACTCACTACAAGCCAGTCCAGCCTCCTACATTGGTTGTGCAGTGGTGGGATAAGTGCTTTGAGACTACTTACCACTTTTGTCATTGTACTTTTCATAAGAGAAAAATATACAAAACAAGTTCAGTGTATGTACACCTAACCAAAAAGTTTTGCATTTCCTCTTTTCACTCTTTTCTAAGTGCTGAAAAGTACCTCTAAACTTTCTAAAAGTTCTTTAAAAGTTTTTAACATTTTTTTTTTTCCTGTCTTTCTAAAAGTTCTGAAAAACTTTTTCTTCTTTTCTATCACTTAAACTCTTTCTAAAAATGTCTGGCACAGGCCAAAATGTTGATCTGTCCAAACTTGCATATGATCACCTTAGCTGGAAAGGAGCAAGGAGTCTCTGTGTAGAAAGAGGTTTGAGTGTAGGGAAGAATCCTTCTTTGGAATTATTGCTTAACATGCTTAGAGAACAAGATAAGGCCAGAAGGGCCCCATCTGTTCAACAAGTAGCTAATGGTTCCCAATCTGATCCAGGGACTCCCCTAGGAAAAGATTCAGGAAAGAAACTTCCTAGCCTGCCCAATACTAGACAGCCTAGCATAGTTGGTACTGAAGTTGAGTCACACCATACAGATAGTGTTGTCTCACTTCTTAACAAGAGTATTCCTTCTCACCACAGTAGAAGTGATGTTTCTGTTAACCAAGCTGTTAGGGTGCCTTCTGTAAGGGATAGGTCTCCTTCTGTCAATTCTCATCATACTTCTGTTTCTAGACATGTTCCTCCCACCAACCCTGATGACAGAATGTTAGAAAGGGAACTCAATAAGTTGAGAGTGGAACAAACCAGACTGAAGCTTAAAAAGCAACAGCTGGATTTGGATAGACAGTCCTTAGAACTAGAGAAGGAAAGACAGAAGTTGGGTTTAGAAACCCATGGTGGCAGCAGCAGTATTCCCCATAGTCATCCTGCAAAAAAGCATGATTCCAGGAATCTGCATAAGATAGTTCCCCCTTATAAGGAGGGGGATGACATTAACAAGTGGTTTGCTGCACTTGAGAGGGCATGTGTTGTACAGGATGTCCCTCAAAGGCAGTGGGCTGCTATCCTATGGCTATCATTTAGTGGAAAAGGTAGGGATAGGCTCCTTACTGTGAAAGAAAGTGATGCCAATAATTTTACAGTTCTTAAGAATGCACTCCTGGATGGTTATGGCTTAACCACTGAACAATACAGGATAAAGTTCAGAGAGACCAAAAAGGAGTCTTTACAAGACTGGGTTGATTTCATTGACCATTCAGTGAATGCCTTGGAGGGGTGGTTACATGGCAGTAAAGTTACTGATTATGACAGCCTGTATAACTTGATCCTGAGAGAGCATATTCTTAATAATTGTGTGTCTGATTTGTTGCACCAGTACTTGGTGGACTCTGATCTGACCTCTCCCCAAGAATTGGGAAAGAAGGCAGACAAATGGGTCAGAACAAGGGTGAACAGAAAAGTTCATACAGGGGGTGACAAAGATGGCAACAAGAAGAAGGATGGTAAGTCTTCTGACAAGGGTGGGGACAAATCTAAAAATGAGTCTTCATCAGGCCCACAAAAACACTCTGGTGGGGGTGGCGGGCCCAAATCCTCTTCTAATCAAAACAAAGAAAAGAAACCATGGTGCTATTTATGTAAAATAAAAGGCCATTGGACAACAGATCCCAGTTGTCCAAAGAAAAGCACCAAGCCTCCTACCACTACAACCCCTACTGCTACACCTAGTGTCCCTACTAATAGCAGTGGTGGTGGGAGCAAGCCTAATAGCCAATCCAAGGGAGTAGCTGGGCTCACTATTGGTAACTTAGTTGGGGTTGGTCTTGTTAGGGAGACCACAGAGGCTGTGTTAGTCTCTGAGGGGGCTATTGATTTAGCAACCTTAGTTGCTTGTCCCCTTAATATGGATAAGTACAACCAGCTACCCCTAATAAATGGTGTTGAGGTTCAGGCCTACAGGGACACTGGTGCCAGTGTTACTATGGTAATAGAGAAACTGGTCCACCCTGAACAACACCTACTTGGTCACCAGTACCAAGTAACCGATGCTCACAACAACACACTTAGCCACCCCATGGCTGTTGTAAATCTCAACTGGGGGGGGTTACTGGTCCAAAGAAAGTTGTGGTAGCCTCAGATTTACCTGTAGACTGTCTACTAGGAAATGATTTGGAGACATCAGCTTGGTCAGATGTGGAGTTGGAGGCCCATGCAGCAATGCTGGGCATCCCAGGGCATATTTTTGCTTTAACCAGGGCTCAGGCCAAAAAGCAAATAGGACAGGGTGACTTGGATCCTGGAACGATGGACCAAGTGCTCCCTAAAGCTAGGGCTAGTAGAAGTAAAGCACTTCCTACTATCCCTCCCTCTACAGTGGATTCTACTTCTGAGGAAGAAGAATTTCCACCCTGTGCAGAACCTACACCAGAGGAGCTGGAAGCAGACACTGCTGAGCTTTTGGGTGAAGGGGGGCCTGCCAGGGAGGAGCTGAGTGTGGCACAGCAAACCTGTCCAACACTAGAGGGTCTAAGACAGCAAGCTGTCAAACAAGCTAATGGGGATGTCAGTGACTCTCACAGAGTTTACTGGGAGGACAACCTCTTGTACACTGAAGCAAGGGATCCTAAACCTGGAACTGCCAGGAGGTTAGTGATTCCTCAGGAGTACAGAAAGTTCCTCCTAACTCTAGCCCACGACATTCCCCTAGCTGGACATTTGGGACAAATGAAAACTTGGGACAGACTTGTTCCCTTGTTTCATTGGCCTAGAATGTCAGAGGACACAAAGGAATTTTGTAAGTCCTGTGAAACCTGTCAAGCCAGTGGCAAGACAGGTGGCACTCCAAAGGCACCCCTTATTCCACTGCCTGTGGTTGGGGTCCCCTTTGAAAGGGTAGGGGTTGACATAGTTGGCCCCCTTGACCCTCCTACTGCTTCAGGCAATAGGTTTATCTTGGTGGTAGTGGACCATGCCACAAGATATCCTGAAGCAATTCCTCTTAGGACCACTACAGCACCTGCAGTGGCAAAGGCCCTCCTGGGAATATTTTCCAGGGTGGGCTTCCCAAAAGAGGTGGTATCAGACATGGGAAGCAATTTCATGTCTGCTTACTTAAAGGCCATGTGGAAGGAGTGTGGTGTGACTTACAAGTTCACTACACCCTATCATCCACAAACAAATGGACTGGTGGAGAGATTTAACAAAACTCTCAAAGGCATGATTATGGGACTCCCTGAAAAACTCTGCAGGAGATGGGATATCCTTTTACCATGCCTCCTTTTTGCCTACACGGAGGTACCCCAGAAAGGAGTGGGCTTCAGCCCCTTTGAACTCCTCTTTGGACACCCTGTTAGGGGTCCACTAACACTTGTCAAGGAGGGTTGGGTACAACCTTTAAAAGTTCCAAAGCAAGATATTGTGGATTATGTACTTGGCCTCAGATCAAGGATGGCTGAGTACATGAAAAAGGCCAGTAAAAACCTTCAGGCCAGCCAAGAGCTCCAAAAGCAATGGCATGACCAGAAGGCTGTTTTGGTTCAGTACAAACCAGGGCAGAAAGTGTGGGTCTTGGAGCCTGTGGCCCCAAGGGCACTCCAAGATAAATGGAGTGGACCCCACACAATTGTTGAGAAAAAGGGTGAAGTCACCTACTTAGTTGACTTAGGCACTGCCAGGAGTCCCCTTAGGGTGCTCCATGTCAATCGCCTGAAACCCTACTATGACAGGGCTGATCTCACCCTGCTCATGGCAACTGATGAGGGACAGGAAGAAGACAGTGATCCTCTACCTGATCTCTTCTCTTCCACAGAACAAGATGCTCTAGTGGAAGGTGTAGTTTTGGCTGATTGTCTTACTGCTGAGCAGAAAGACCATTGCATAAATCTCCTGGGTCAGTTTTCTGAACTCTTCTCTACTGTGCCAGGTACCACTTCTTGGTGTGAGCACACTATAGATACTGGAGACAGCTTGCCTGTCAAAAGTAAGATCTATAGGCAGCCTGACCATGTCAGGGACTGCATAAAGCAAGAGGTGCAGAAAATGTTAGAACTGGGAGTGTTTGAGCACTCTGAAAGTCCATGGGCTTCTCCTGTGGTACTTGTACCAAAACCTCATTCCAAGGATGGAAAGAAGGAAATGCGGTTTTGTGTAGACTACAGAGGTCTCAACCAGGTAACCAAAACTGATGCTCACCCTATACCCAGGGCAGATGAGCTCATAGATACACTGGCATCTGCCAAGTATCTAAACACTTTTGATTTGACTGCAGGGTATTGGCAGATAAAATTATCAGAAGATGCTAAACCTAAAACTGCATTTTCAACCATTGGAAGCCATTACCAATTTACAGTAATGCCTTTTGGATTGAAAAATGCACCTGCCACTTTTCAGAGGTTGGTGAACACAGTCCTGCAAGGGCTGGAAGCTTTTAGTGCAGCATATTTGGACGATATAGCTGTCTTTAGCTCCAGCTGGGATGATCACCTAGTCCACCTATGGAAAGTTTTGGAGGCCCTGCAAAAGGCAGGCCTCACTATCAAGGCTTCAAAGTGCCAGATAGGGCAGGGTAAGGTGGTTTATCTGGGACACCTTGTTGGTGGGGAACAGATTGCACCACTTCAGGGGAACATCCAAACTATTATAGATTGGGTTCCCCCTACTACTCAGACTCAAGTGAGAGCCTTCCTAGGCCTCACTGTGTATTACAGGAGGTTCATTAAGAACTATGGCTCCATTGCAGCCCCTCTTAATGACCTCACATCCAAGAAAATGCCTGAAAAAGGTATTATGGACAGCAAACTGTCAGAAAGCTTTTGAGGAGCTGAAGGAGGCCATGTGCTCTGCACCTGTCCTGAAAAGCCCTTGTTACTCTAAAAAATTATATGTCCAAACTGATGCATCTGAATTAGGAGTAGGGGCAGTCCTATCACAACTTAATTCTGAGGGCCAGGATCAACCTGTTGCTTTTATTAGTAGGAGGTTGACCCCTAGAGAAAAGTGTTGGTCTGCCATTGAGAGGGAGGCCTTTGCTGTGGTCTGGGCACTGAAGAAGTTGAGGCCATACCTGTTTGGCACTAACTTCATTGTTCAGACAGACCACAAACCTCTACTTTGGCTAAAACAAATGAAAGGTGAAAATCCTAAATTATTGAGGTGGTCCATATCCCTACAGGGAATGGACTTTACAGTGGAACATAGATCTGGGAGTAGCCACTCCAATGCAGATGGACTCTCCAGATATTTCCACTTAGACAATGAAGACTCATCAGGTCATGGCTAGTCTTATTGTCCTTCGTTTGGGGGGGGGGGTTGTGTAGGAAAGTACCATCTTGCCTGGCATGTTACCCCCATTTTTCACTGTATCTATGTTGTTTTAGTTGTATGTGTCACTGGGACCCTGCCAGCCAGGGCCCCAGTGCTCATAAGTGTGCCTGAATGTGTTACCTGTGTTATGACTAACTGTCTCACTAAGGCTCTGCTAACCAGAACCTCAGTGGTTATGCTCTCTCATTTCTTTCAAATTGTCACTAACAGGCTAGTGACCAATTTTACCAATTTACATTGGCTTACTGGAACACCCTTATAATTCCCTAGTATATGGTACTGAGGTACCCAGGGTATTGGGGTTCCAGGAGATCCCTATGGGCTGCAGCATTTCTTTTGCCACCCATAGGGAGCTCTGACAATTCTTACACAGGCCTGCCACTGCAGCCTGAGTGAAATAACGTCCACGTTATTTCACAGCCATTTTACACTGCACTTAAGTAACTTATAAGTCACCTATATGTCTAACCTTTACCTGGTAAAGGTTAGGTGCAAAGTTACTTAGTGTGAGGGCACCCTGGCACTAGCCAAGGTGCCCCCACATTGTTCAGAGCCAATTCCCTGAACTTTGTGAGTGCGGGGACACCATTACACGCGTGCACTACATATAGGTCACTACCTATATGTAGCTTCACAATGGTAACTCCGAATATGGCCATGTAACATGTCTATGATCATGGAATTGCCCCCTCTATGCCATCCTGGCATAGTTGGCACAATCCCATGATCCCAGTGGTCTGTAGCACAGACCCTGGTACTGCCAAACTATCTTTCCTGGGGTTTCACTGCAGCTGCTGCTGCTGCCAACCCCTCAGACAGGTTTCTGCCCTCCTTGTGTCCAGCCAGGCTTGACCCAGGATGGCAGAACAAAGGACTTCCTCTGAGAGAGGGTGTTACACCCTCTCCCTTTGGAAAATGGTGTGAAGGCAGGGGAGGAGTAGCCTCCCCCAGCCTCTGGAAATGCTTTCATGGGCACACATGGTGCCCATTTCTGCATAAGCCAGTCTACTCCGGTTCAGGGACCCCTTAGCCCTGCTCTGGCGCGAAACTGGACAAAGGAAAGGGGAGTGACCACTCCCCTGACCTGCACCTCCCCTGGGAGGTGCCCAGAGCTCCTCCAGTGTGCTCCAGACCTCTGCCATCTTGGAAACAGAAGTGCTGCTGGCACACTGGACTGCTCTTAGTGGCCAGTGCCACCAGGTGACATCAGAGACTCCTTCTGATAGGCTCCTTCAGGTGTTGCTAGCCTATCCTCTCTCCTAGGTAGCCAAACCCTCTTTTCTGGCTATTTAGGGTCTCTGTCTCTGGGGATTCCTTAGATAACGAATGCAAGAGCTCATCCGAGTTCCTCTGCATCTCTCTCTTCACCTTCTGCCAAGGAATCGACTGCTGACCGCGCTGGAAGCCTGCAAAACTGCAACAAAGTAGCAAAGACGACTACTGCAACTCTGTAACGCTGATCCTGCCGCCTTCTCAACTGTTTTCCTGGTGGTGCATGCTGTGGGGGTAGTCTGCCTCCTCTCTGCACTAGAAGCTCCGAAGAAATCTCCCGCGGGTCGACGGAATCGTCCCCCTGCAACCGCAGGCACCAAAGAACTGCATCACCGGTACCCTGGGTCTCCTCTCAGCACGACGAGCGAGGTCCCTTGAATCCAGCAACTCTGTCCAAGTGACTCCCACAGTCCAGTGACTCTTCAGTCCAAGTTTGGTGGAGGTAAGTCCTTGCCTCCCCACGCCAGACTGCATTGCTGGGAACCGTGACTTTTGCAGCTACTACGGCCTCCGTGCACTTCCGGCGGAAATCCTTTGTGCACAGTCGAGCCTGGTTCCACAGCACTCTAACCTGCATTGCACGACCTCCTAAGTTGTCCTCCGGCGACGTGGGACTCCTTTGTGCAACTTCGGGTGAGCACCGTTTCACTCCACTTCGTAGTGCCTGTTCTGGCACTTCTGCGGGGGCTGCCTGCTTCTGAGAGGGCTCCTTGTCTTCCTCGACGGCCCCTCTGTCCCCAGACGCAATTGGCGACATCCTGGTCCCTCCTGGGCCACAGCAGCATCCAAAAACCCTAACTGCACGATTTGCAGCTAGCAAGGCTTGTTGGCGGTCTTTCTTCAGGAAAACACTTCTGCATGACTCTCCACGGCGTGGGGGATCCATCCTCCAAAGGGGAAGTCTCTAGCCCTTGTCGTTCCTGCAGAACCTTCAGCTCCTACTGTCCAGTAGCAGCTTCTTTGCACCCACAGCTGGCATTTCCTGGGCATCTGCCCATCTCCGACTTGCTTGTGACTTTTGGACTCGGTCCCCTTGTTCCACAGATACCCTCGACTGGAAATCCATCGTTGTTGCATTGCTTGTTTGTGTCTTTCGTGCAGAATTCCCCTATCACGACTTCTATGTCCTTTGGGGAACTTTAGTGCACTTTGCACTCACTTTTCAGGGTCTTGCGGTGGGCTATTTTTCTAACCCTTACTATTTTCTAATATTCCCAGCGACCCTCTACAAGGTCACATAGGTTTAGGGTCCATTCGTGGTTCGTATTCCACTTTTGGAGTATATGGTTTGTGTTGCCCCTATCCCTATGTGTCCCCATTGCATCCTATTGTAACTATACATTGTTTGCACTGTTTTCTAATACTATTACTGCATATTTTGGTATTGTGTACATATATCTTGTGTATATTTGCTATCCTCATACTGAGGGTACACTCTGAGATACTTTGGCATATTGTCATAAAAATAAAGTACCTTTATTTTTAGTATATCTGTGTATTGTGTTTTCTTATGATATTGTGCAAGTGACACTAGTGGTACTGTAGGAGCTTCACTCGTCTCCTAGTTCAGCCTAAGCTGCTCTGCTAAGCTACCATTATCTATCAGCCTATGCTGCTAGACACCCTATACACTAATAAGGGATAACTGGGCCTGGTGCAAGGTGCAAGTACCCCTTGGTACCCACTACAAGCCAGTCCAGCCTCCTACATTGGTTGTGCAGTGGAGGGATAAGTGCTTTGAGACTACTTACCACTTTTGTCATTGTACTTTTCATAAGAGAAAAATATACAAAACAAGTTCAGTGTATGTACACCTAACCAAAAAGTTTTGCATTTCCTCTTTTCACTCTTTTCTAAGTGCTGAAAAGTACCTCTAAACTTTCTAAAAGTTCTTTAAAAGTTTTAAAAGTTTTTTTTTTCCTGACTTTCTAAAAGTTCTGAAAAACTTTTTCTTTTTTTCTATCACTTAAACTCTTTCTAAAAACGTCTGGCACAGGCCAAAATGTTGATCTGTCTAAACTTGCATATGATCACCTTAGCTGGAAAGGAGCAAGGAGTCTCTGTGTAGAAAGAGGTTTGAGTGTAGGGAAGAATCCTTCCTTGGAATTATTGCTTAACATGCTTAGAGAACAAGATAAGGCTAGAAGGGCCCCATCTGTTGAAAAAGTAGCTAATGGTTCCCAATCTGATCCAGGGACTCCCCTAGGAAAAGATTCAGGAAAGAAACTTCCTAGCCTGCGCAATACTAGACAGCCTAGCATAGTTGGTACTGAAGTTGAGTCACACCATACAGATAGTGTTGTCTCACTTCTTAACAAGAGTATTCCTTCTCACCACAGTAGAAGTGATGTTTCTGTTAACCAAGCTGTTAGGGTGCCTTATGTAAGGGATAGGTCTCCTCCTGTCAATTCTCATCATACTTCTGTTTCTAGACATGTCCCTCCCACCAACCCTGATGACAGAATGTTAGAAATGGAACTCAATAAGTTGAGAGTGGAACAAACCAGACTGAAGCTTAAAAAGCAACAGCTGGATTTGGATAGACAGTCCTTAGAACTAGAGAAGGAAAGACAGAAGTTGGGTTTAGAAACCCATGGTGGCAGCAGCAGTATTCCCCATAGCCATCCTGCAAAAGAGCATGATTCCAGGAATCTGCATAAGATAGTTCCCCCTTATAAGGAGGGGGATGACATTAACAAGTGGTTTGCTGCACTTGAGAGGGCCTGTGTTGTACAGGATGTCCCTCAAAGGCAGTGGGCTGCTATCCTATGGCTATCATTTAGTGGAAAAGGTAGGGATAGGCTCCTTACTGTGAAAGAAAGTGATGCCAATAATTTTACAGTTCTTAAGAATGCACTCCTGGATGGTTATGGCTTAACCACTGAACAATACAGGATAAAGTTCAGAGAGACCAAAAAGGAGTCTTCACAAGACTGGGTTGATTTCATTGACCATTCAGTGAAGGCCTTGGAGGGGTGGTTACATGGCAGTAAAGTTACTGATTATGACAGCCTGTATAACTTGATCCTGAGAGAGCATATTCTTAATAATTGTGTGTCTGATTTGTTGCACCAGTACTTGGTGGACTCTGATCTGACCTCTCCCCAAGAATTGGGAAAGAAGGCAGACAAATGGGTCAGAACAAGGGTGAACAGAAAAGTTCATACAGGGGGTGACAAAGATGGCAACAAGAAGAAGGATGGTAAATCTTCTGACAAGGGTGGGGACAAATCTAAAAATGAGTCTTCATCAGGCCCACAAAAACACTCTGGTGGGGGTGGTGGGCCCAAATCCTCTTCTAATCAAAACAAAGAAAAGAAACCATGGTGCTATTTATGTAAAATAAAAGGCCATTGGACAACAGATCCCAGTTGTCCAAAGAAAAGCACCAAGCCTCCTACCACTACAACCCCTACTGCTACACCTAGTGTCCCTACTAATAGCAGTGGTGGTGGGAGCAAACCTACTAATAGCCAATCCAAGGGAGTAGCTGGGCTCACTATTGGTAACTTAGTTGGGGTTGGCCTTGTTAGGGAGGCCACAGAGGCTGTGTTAGTCTCTGAGGGGGCTATTGATTTAGCCACCTTAGTTGCTTGTCCCCTTAATATGGATAAGTACAAGCAGCTACCCCTAATAAATGGTGTTGAGGTTCAGGCCTACAGGGATACTGGTGCCAGTGTTACTATGGTAATAGAGAAACTGGTCCACCATGAACAACACCTACTTGGTCACCAGTACCAAGTAACCGATGCTCACAACAACACACTTAGCCACCCCATGGCTGTTGTTAATCTCAACTGGGGGGGGGTTACTGGTCCAAAGAAAGTTGTGGTAGCCTCAGATTTACCTGTAGACTGTCTACTAGGAAATGATTTGGAGACATTAGCTTGGTCAGATGTGGAGTTGGAGGCCCATGCAGCAATGCTGGGCATCCCAGGGCATATTTTTGCTTTAACCAGGGCTCAGGCCAAAAAGCAAAAAGGACAGGGTTACTTGGATCCTGGAACAATGGACCAAGTGCTCCCTAAAGCTAGGGCTAGTAGAAGTAAAGCACTTCCTACTATCCCTCCCTCTACAGTGGATTCTACTTCTGAGGAAGAAGAATTTCCACCCTGTGCAGAACCTACACCAGAGGAGCTGGAAGCAGACACTGCTGAGCTTTTGGGTGAAGGGGGGCCTGCCAGGGAGGAGCTGAGTGTGGCACAGCAAACCTGTCCAACACTAGAGGGTCTAAGACAGCAAGCTGTCAAACAAGCTAATGGGGATGTCAGTGACTCTCACAGAGTTTACTGGGAGGACAACCTCTTGTACACTGAAGCAAGGGATCCTAAACCTGGAACTGCCAGGAGGTTAGTGATTCCTCAGGAGTACAGAAAGTTCCTCCTAACTCTAGCCCACGACATTCCCCTAGCTGGACATTTGGGACAAATGAAAACTTGGGACAGACTTGTTCCCTTGTTTCATTGGCCTAGAATGTCAGCGGACACAAATGAATTTTGTAAGTCCTGTGAAACCTGTCAAGCCAGTGGCAAGACAGGTGGCACTCCAAAGGCACCCCTTATTCCACTGCCTGTGGTTGGGGTCCCCTTTGAAAGGGTAGGGGTTGACATAGTTGGCCCCCTTGACCCTCCTACTGCTTCAGGCAATAGGTTTATCTTGGTGGTAGTGGACCATGCCACAAGATATCCTGAAGCAATTCCTCTTAGGACCACTACAGCACCTGCAGTGGCAAAGGCCCTCCTGGGAATATTTTCCAGGGTGGGCTTCCCAAAAGAGGTGGTATCAGACAGGGGAAGCAATTTCATGTCTGCTTACTTAAAGGCCATGTGGAAGGAGTGTGGTGTGACTTACAAGTTCACTACACCCTATCATCCACAAACAAATGTACTGGTGGAGAGATTTAACAAAACTCTCAAAGGCATGATTATGGGACTCCCTGAAAAACTCTGCAGGAGATGGGATATCCTTTTAAAATGCCTCCTTTTTGCCTACAGGGAGGCACCCCAGAAAGGAGTGGGCTTCAGCCCCTTTGAACTCCTCTTTGGACACCCTGTTAGGGGTCCACTAACACTTGTCAAGGAGGGTTGGGAACAACCTTTAAAAGTTCCAAAGCAAGATATTGTGGATTATGTACTTGGCCAAAGATCAAGGATGGCTGAGTACATCAAAAAGGCCAGTAAAAACCTTCAGGCCAGCCAAGAGCTCCAAAAGCAATGGCATGACCAGAAGGCTGTTTTGGTTCAGTACAAACCAGGGCAGAAAGTGTGGGTCTTGGAGCCTGTGGCCCCAAGGGCACTCCAAGATAAATGGAGTGGACCCCACACAATTGTTGAGAAAAAGGGTGAAGTCACCTACTTAGTTGACTTAGGCACTGCCAGGAGTCCCCTTAGGGTGCTCCATGTCAATCGCCTGAAACCCTACTATGACAGGGCTGATCTCACCCTGCTCATGGCAACTGATGAGGGACAGGAAGAAGACAGTGATCCTCTACCTGATCTCTTCTCTTCCACAGAACAAGATGCTCTAGTGGAAGGTGTAGTTTTGGCTGATTGTCTTACTGCTGAGCAGAAAGACCATTGCATAAATCTCCTGGGTCAGTTTTCTGAACTCTTCTCTACTGTGCCAGGTACCACTTCTTGGTGTGAGCACACTATAGATACTGGAGACAGCTTGCCTGTCAAAAGTAAGATCTATAGGCAGCCTGACCATGTCAGGGACTGCATAAAGCAAGAAGTGCAGAAAATGTTAGAACTGGGAGTGGTTGAGCACTCTGAAAGTCCATGGGCTTCTCCTGTGGTACTTGTACCAAAACCTCATTCCAAGGATGGAAAGAATGAAATGCGGTTTTGTGTAGACTACAGAGGTCTCAACCAGGTAACCAAAACTGATGCTCACCCTATACCCAGGGCAGATGAGCTCATAGATACACTGGCATCTGCCAAGTATCTAAGCACTTTTGATTTGACTGCAGGGTATTGGCGGATCAAATTATCATAAGATGCTAAACCTAAAACTGCATTTTCAACCATTGGAAGCCATTACCAATTTACAGTAATGCCTTTTGGATTGAAAAATGCACCTGCCACTTTTCAGAGGTTGGTGAACACAGTCCTGCAAGGGCTGGAAGCTTTTAGTGCAGCATATTTGGACGATATAGCTGTCTTTAGCTCCAGCTGGGATGATCACCTGGTCCACCTATGGAAAGTTTTGGAGGCCCTGCAAAAGGCAGGCCTCACTATCAAGGCTTCAAAGTGCCAGATAGGGCAGGGTAAGGTGGTTTATCTGGGACACCTTGTTGGTGGGGAACAGATTGCACCACTTCAGGGGAAAATCCAAACTATTATAGATTGGGTTCCCCCTAGTACTCAGACTCAAGTGAGAGCCTTCCTAGGCCTCACTGTGTATTACAGGAGGTTCATTAAGAACTATGACTCCATTGCAGCCCCTCTTAATGACCTCACATCCAAGAAAATGCCTGAAAAAGGTATTATGGACAGCAAACTGTCAGAAAGCTTTTGAGGAGCTGAAGCAGGCCATGTGCTCTGCACCTGTCCTGAAAAGCCCTTGTTACTCTAAAAAATTCTATGTCCAAACTGATGCATCTGAATTAGGAGTAGGGGCAGTCCTATCACAACTTAATTCTGAGGGCCAGGATCAACCTGTTGCTTTTATTAGTAGGAGGTTGACCCCTAGAGAAAAGCGTTGGTCTGCCATAGAGAAGGAGGCCTTTGCTGTGGTCTGGGTACTGAAGAAGTTGAGGCCATACCTGTTTGGCACTCACTTCATTGTTCAGACAGACCACAAACCTCTACTTTGGCTAAAACAAATGAAAGGTGAAAATCCTAAATTGTTGAGGTGGTCCATATCCCTACAGGGAATGGACTATACAGTGGAACATAGACCTGGGAGTACCCACTCCAATGCAGAAGGACTCTCTAGATATTTCCACTTAGACAATGAAGACCTATCAGGTAATGGCTACTCTTATTGTCCTTCGTTTGGGGAGGGGGGTTGTGTAGGAAAGTACCATCTTGCCTGGCATGTTACCCCCATTTTTCACTGTATATATGTTGTTTTAGTCTATGTGTCACTGGGACCCTGCCAGCCAGGGCCCCAGTGCTCATAAGTGTGCCTGAATGTGTTACCTGTGTAGTGACTAACTGTCTCACTGAGGCTCTGCTAACCAGAACCTCAGTGGTTATGCTCTCTCATTTCTTTCAAATTGTCACTAACAGGCTAGTGACCAATTTTACCAATTTACATTGGCTTACTGGAACACCCTTATAATTCCCTAGTATATGGTACTGAGGTACCCAGGGTATTGGGGTTCCAGGAGATCCCTATGGGCTGCAGCATTTCTTTTGCCACCCATAGGGAGCTCTGACAATTCTTACAAAGGCCTGCCAGTGCAGCCTGAGTGAAATAACGTCCACGTTATTTCACAGCCATTTACCACTGCACTTAAGTAACTTATAAGTCACCTATATGTCTAACCTTTACCTGGTAAAGGTTAGGTGCAAAGTTACTTAGTGTGAGGGCACCCTGACACTAGCCAAGGTGCCCCCACATTGTTCAGGGCCAATTCCCCGGACTTTGTGAGTGCGGGGACACCATTACATGCGTGCACTACATATAGGTCACTACCTATATGTAGCTTCACAATGGTAACTCCGAATATGGCCATGTAACATGTCTATGATTATGAAATTGCCCCCTCTATGCCATCCTGGCATAGTTGGCACAATCCCATGATCCCAGTGGTCTGTAGCACAGACCCTGGTACTGCCAAACTGCCTTTCCTGGGGTTTCACTGCAGCTGCTGCTGCTGCCAACCCCTCAGACAGATTTATGCCCTCCTTGGGTCCAGCCAGGCTTGGCCCTGGATGGCAGAACAAAGGACTTCCTCTGAGAGAGGGTGTTACACCCTCTCCCTTCGGAAAATGGTGTGAAGGCAGGGGAGGAGTAGCCTCCCCCAGCCTCTGGAAATGCTTTCATGGGCACACATGGTGCACTTTTCTGCATAAGCCAGTCTACACCGGTTCAGGGACCCCTTAGCCCTGCTCTGGCGCGAAACTGGACAAAGGAAAGGGGAGTGACCACTCCCCTGACCTGCACCTCCCCTGGGAGGTGCCCAGAGCTCCTCCAGTGTGCTCCAGACCTCTGCCATCTTGGAAACAGAAGTGCTGCTGGCACACTGGACTGCTCTGAGTGGCCAGTGCCACCAGGTGACGTCAGAGACTCCTTCTGATAGGCTCCTTCAGGTGTTGCTAGCCTATCCTCTCTCCTAGGTAGCCAAACCCTCTTTTCTGGCTATTTAGGGTCTCTGTCTCTGGGGATTCCTTAGATAACGAATGCAAGAGCTCATCCGAGTTCCTCTGCATCTCTCTCTCTTCACCTTCTGCCAAGGAATCGACTGCTGACCGCGCTGGAAGCCTGCAAAACTGCAACAAAGTAGCAAAGACGACTACTGCAACTCTGTAACGCTGATCCTGCCGCCTTCTCGACTGTTTTCCTGGTGGTGCATGCTGTGGGGGTAGTTTGCCTCCTCTCTGCACTAGAAGCTCCGAAGAAATCTCCAGTGGGTCGACGGAATCGTCCCCCTGCAACCGCAGGCACCAAAGAACTGCATCACCGGTACCCTGGGTCTCCTCTCAGCACGACGAGCGAGGCCCCTTGAATCCAGCAACTCTGTCCAAGTGACTCCCACAGTCCAGTGACTCTTCAGTCCAAGTTTGGTGGAGGTAAGTCCTTGCCTCCCCACGCCAGACTGCATTGCTGGGAACCACGACTTTTGCAGCTACTCCGGCCTCCGTGCACTTCTGGCGGAAATCCTTTGTGCACAGTCCAGCCTGGGTCCACGGCACTCTAACCTGCATTGCATGACCTCTTAAGTTGTCCTCCGGCGACGTGGGACTCCTTTGTGCAACTTCGGGTGAGCACCGTTTCACTCCACTTTGTAGTGCCTGTTCCTGCACTTCTGCGGGTGCTGCCTGCTTCTGAGAGGGCTCCTTGTCTTGCTCGACGCCCCCTCTGTCCCCAGACGCAATTGGCGACATCCTGGTCCCTCCTGGGCCACAGCAGCATCCAAAAACCCTAACCGCACGATTTGCAGCTAGCAAGGCTTGTTGGCAGTCTTTCTTCAGGAAAACACTTCTGCATGACTCTCCACGGCGTGGGGGATCCATCCTCCAAAGGGGAAGTCTCTAGCCCTTGTCATTCCTGCAGAACCTTCAGCTTCTACTGTCCAGTAGCAGCTTCTTTGCACCCACAGCTGGCATTTCCTGGGCATCTGCCCATCTCCGACTTGCTTGTGACTTTTGGACTCGGTCCCCTTGTTCCACAGGTACCCTCGACTGGAAATCCATCGTTGTTGCATTGCTGGTTTGTGTCTTTCCTGCAGAATTCCCCTATCACGACTTCTATGTCCTTTGGGGAACTTTAGTGCACTTTGCACTCACTTTTCAGGGTCTTGGGGTGGGCTATTTTTCTAACCCTTACTATTTTCAAATAGTCCCAGCGACCCTCTACAAGGTCACATAGGTTTGGGGTCCATTCGTGGTTCGCATTCCACTTTTGGAGTATATGGTTTGTGTTGCCCCTATCCCTATGTGTCCCCATTGCATCCTATTGTAACTATACATTGTTTGCACTGTTTTCTCATACTATTACTGCATATTTTGGTATTGTGTACATATATCTTGTGTATATTTGCTATCCTCATACTGAGGGTACACTCTGAGATACTTTGGCATATTGTCATAAAAATAAAGTACCTTTATTTTTAGTATATCTGTGTATTGTGTTTTCTTATGATATTGTGCAAGTGACACTGGTGGTACTGTAGGAGCTTCAATCGTCTCCTAGTTCAGCCTAAGCTGCTCTGCTAAGCTACCTTTTCTATCAGCCTAAGCTGCTAGACACCCTATACACTAATAAGGGATAACTGGGCCTGGTGCAAGGTGCAAGTACCCCTTGGTACTCACTACAAGCCAGTCCAGCCTCCTACAGTCCACCTCCCATGGAGTTCCATACTGGCACCAGTGACCTCCCGTGGAGGCCCATACTGGCACCAGTGGCCTCCCGTGGAGTCCTGTACTGGCACCAGTGACCACCCGTGGAGTCCTATACTGGCACCAGGGACCGTCCGTGGAGTCCTATACTGGCACCAGTGACACCTCTAGTGGAGTCCTATACTGGCACCAGTGACCTCCCGTGGAGTCCTATACTGGTACCAGTGACCTCCCGTGGAGTCCTGTACTGGCATCAGTGACCTCCCGTGGAGTGCTATACTGGCATCAGTGACATCCCGTGCAGTCGTATACTGGCACCAGTGACCTCCCGTGGAGTCGTATACTGGCAGCAGTGACCTCCCGTGGAGTCCTACACTGGCACCAGTGACCTCCCGTGGACTCCTATACTGGCACCAGTGACACCTCCCGTTGACTCCTATACTGGCACCAGTAACCTCCCGTGGAGTCCTATACTGGCACCAGTGACACCTCCCGTTGACTCCTATACTGGCACCAGTAACCTCCCGTGGAGTCCTATACTGGCACCAGTGACCTCCCGTGGACTCCTATACTGGCACCAGTGACCTCCCGTGGAGTCCTATACTGGCACCAGTGACCTCCCGTGGAGTCCTGTACTGGCATCAGTGACCTCCCGTGGAGTGCTATACTGGCATCAGTGACCTCCCGTGCAGTCGTATACTGGCACCAGTGACCTCCCGTGGAGTCGTATACTGGCAGCAGTGACCTCCCGTGGAGTCCTACACTGGCACCAGTGACCTCCCGTGGAGTCCTGTACTGGCACCAGTGACGTCCTGTTCAGTCCTATACTGGCACCAGTGACACCTCCCGTTGACTCCTATACTGGCACCAGTAACCTCCCGTGGAGTCCTATACTGGCACCAGTGACCTCCCGTGGACTCCTATACTGGCACCAGTGACCTCCCGTGGAGTCCTATACTGGCACCAGTGACCTCCCGTGGAGTCCTATACTGGCACCAGTGACCTCCAGTGGAGTCCTATACTGGCACCAGTAACCTCCCGTGGAGTCGTATACTGGCACCAGTGACCTCCCGTGGACTCCTATACTGGCACCAGTGACCTCCCGTGGAGTCCCATATTGACACAAGTGACCGCCCGTGGAGTCCTATACTGGCACCAACGACCGCCCCAGTGACCTCCCGTGGAGTCCTGTACTGGCACCAGTGACGTCCTGTTCAGTCCTGTACTGGCTCCAGTGACCTCCTGTGGAGTCCCATATTGACACAAGTGACCGCCTGTGGAGTCCTATACTGGCACCAGTGACCTCCCGTGGAGTCCTATACTGGCACCAGTGACCTCCCGTGGACTCCTATACTGGCACCAGTGACCTCCCGTGGAGTCCCATATTGACACAAGTGACCGCCCGTGGAGTCCTATACTGGCACCAGTGACCTCCCGTGGAGTCGTATACTGGCACCAGTGACCTCCCGTGGAGTCGTATACTGGCACCAGTGACCTCCCGTGGAGTCCCATATTGACACAAGTGACCGCCCGTGGAGTCCTATACTGGCACCAACGACCGCCCCAGTGACCTCCCGTGGAGTCCTGTACTGGCACCAGTGACGTCCTGTTCAGTCCTATACTGGCACCAGTGACCTCCCGTGGAGTCCCATATTGACACAAGTGACCGCCTGTGGAGTGCTATACTGGCACCAGTAACCTCCCGTGGAGTCGTATACTGGCACCAGTGACCTCCCGTGGAGTCCTATACTGGCACCAGTGACCTCCCGTGGACTCCTATACTGGCACCAGTGACCTCCCGTGGATTCCTATACTGGCACCAGTGACCTCCCGTGGAGTCCCATATTGACACAAGTGACCGCCCGTGGAGTCCTATACTGGCACCAACGACCGCCCCAGTGACCTCCCGTGGAGTCCTGTACTGGCACCAGTGACGTCCTGTTCAGTCCTGTACTGGCTCCAGTGACCTCCTGTGGAGTCCCATATTGACACAAGTGACCGCCTGTGGAGTCCTATACTGGCACCAGTGACCTCCCGTGGAGTCCTATACTGGCACCAGTGACCTCCCGTGGACTCCTATACTGGCACCAGTGACCTCCCGTGGAGTCCCATATTGACACAAGTGACCGCCCGTGGAGTCCTATACTGGCACCAGTGACCTCCCGTGGAGTCGTATACTGGCACCAGTGACCTCCCGTGGAGTCGTATACTGGCACCAGTGACCTCCCGTGGAGTCCCATATTGACACAAGTGACCGCCCGTGGAGTCCTATACTGGCACCAACGACCGCCCCAGTGACCTCCCGTGGAGTCCTGTACTGGCACCAGTGACGTCCTGTTCAGTCCTATACTGGCACCAGTGACCTCCCGTGGAGTCCCATATTGACACAAGTGACCGCCTGTGGAGTGCTATACTGGCACCAGTAACCTCCCGTGGAGTCGTATACTGGCACCAGTGACCTCCCGTGGAGTCCTATACTGGCACCAGTGACCTCCCGTGGACTCCTATACTGGCACCAGTGACCTCCCGTGGAGTCCCATATTGACACAAGTGACCGCCCGTGGAGTCCTATACTGGCACCAACGACCGCCCCAGTGACCTCCCGTGGAGACCTGTACTGGCACCAGTGACGTCCTGTTCAGTCCTGTACTGGCTCCAGTGACCCCCGTGGAGTCCCAGTGACCTCCCGTGGACTCCTATACTGGCACCAGTGACCTCCCGTGGAGTCCTATACTGGCACCAGTGACCTCCCGTGGAGTCCTATACTGGCACCAGTGACCTCCCGTGGAGTCCTATACTGGCACCAGTGACCTCCCGTGGAGTCCTATACTGGCACCAGTGACCTCCCGTGGACTCCTATACTGGCACCAGTGACCTCCCGTGGAGTCCTATACTGGCACCAGTGACCTCTCGTGGAGTCCTATACTGGCACCAGTGACCTCCCGTGGAGTCCTATACTGGCACCAGTGACCTCCCGTGGAGTCGTATACTGGCACCAGTGACCTCCCGTGGAGTCCTATACTGGCACCAGTGACCTCCCGTGGAGTCCTATACTGGCACCAGTGACCTCCCGTGGACTCCTATACTGGCACCAGTGACCCCCGTGGAGTCCCAGTGACACCTCCAGTGGAGTCCTATAGGAGCCGCTGTGGCCGGAGGCTCTCACGCGACTCCCGCTGGATAAGGAAAGCAATTTAGAAGCAAAGGATTAAAAGTGGGGGGTCCATGGGTAGTTGCCGTTAATGGAGACTGCAGTGACGTAACTGACATAAGTGTACCTTGCACCGCCGTGATGCACGCATGCGCAGCCTCCATGCCCGCCCCTTCTCTCTGTGGCCGCTTGTGTGCCTTCCTAAAACCCACATCTAGAGACTCCGCTGCTTCTGAGCCGCCTCCCCCCAGGCCCATGCTGAGGTCCCACTGATAGCCGTTGTGATACTCACTGAGGCCCATTCTGAGTCCACTGATAGCCGTTGTGATACTCACTGAGGCCCATTCTGAGTCCCACTGATAGCCGTTGTGATACTCACTGAGGCCCATTCTGAGTCCACTGATAGCCATTCTGATACTCACTGAGGCCCATGCTGAGGTCCCACTGAGGCCCATTCTGAGTCCCACTGATAGCCGTTGTGATACTCACTGAGGCCCATTCTGAGTCCACTGATAGCTATTCTGATACTCACTGAGGCCCATTCTGAGTCCACTGATAGCCGTTGTGATACTCACTGAGGCCCATTCTGAGTCCACTGATAGCTATTCTGATACTCACTGAGGCCCATTCTGAGTACCACTGATAGCCATTCTGATACTCACTGAGGCCCATTCTGAGTCCACTGATAGCCATTCTGATACTCACTGAGGCCCATTCTGAGTCCACTGATAGCCATTCTGATACTCACTGAGGCCCATGCTGAGGTCCCACTGATAGCCGTTGTGATACTCACTGAGGCCCATTCTGAGTCCACTGATAGCCATTCTGATACTCACTGAGGCCCATGCTGAGGTCCCACTGATAGCCGTTGTGATACTCACTGAGGCCCATGCTGAGTCCACTGATAGCCATTCTGATACTCACTGAGGCCCATTCTGAGGTCCCACTGATAGCCGTTGTGATACTCACTGAGGCCCATGCTGAGTCCACTGATAGCCATTCTGATACTCACTGAGGCCCATTCTGAGTCCACTGATAGCCATTCTGATACTCACTGAGGCCCATGCTGAGGTCCCACTGATAGCCGTTGTGATACTCACTGAGGCCCATGCTGAGTCCACTGATAGCCATTCTGATACTCACTGAGGCCCATTCTGAGTCCACTGATAGCCATTCTGATGCTCACTGAGGCCCATTCGGAGTCCCACTGAGGCCCATTCGGAGTCCCACTGATAGCCGTTGTGATACTCACTGAGGCCCATTCGGAGTCCACTGATAGCTATTCTGATACTCACTGAGGCCCATGCTGAGGTCCCACTGATAGCCGTTGTGATACTCACTGAGGCCCATGCTGAGGTCCCACTAATAGCCGTTGTGATACTCACTGAGACCCATTCTGAGTCCACTGATAGCTATTCTGATACTCACTGAGACCCATTCTGAGTCCACTGATAGCCATTCTGATACTCACTGAGGCCCATTCTGAGTCCCACTGATAGGCAGTCTGATACTCACTGAGGCCCATTCTGAGTCCCACTGATAGCTATTCTGATACTCACTGAGGCCCATTCTGAGTCGCACTGATAGCCGTTGTGATACTCACTGAAGCCCATTCGGAGTCCCACTGATAGCCATTCTGATACTCACTGAGGCCCATTCTGAGTCCACTGATACCTATTCTGATACTCACTGAGGCCCATTCTGAGTCCCACTGATAGCCGTTGTGATACTCACTGAGGCCCATTCGGAGTCCACTGATAGCTATTCTGATACTCACTGAGGCCCATTCTGAGTCCACTGATAGCAATTCTGATACTCACTGAGGCCCATTCTGAGTCCCACTGATAGCCGTTGTGATACTCACTGAGGACCATTCTGAGTCCCACTGATAGCCGTTGTGATACTCACTGAGGCCCATTCGGAGTCCATTGATAGCTATTCTGATACTCACTGAGGCCCAGTCGGAGTCCCACTGATAGCCGTTGTGATACTCACTGAGGCCCATTCTGAGTCCCACTGATAGCTATTCTGATTCTCACTGAGGCCCATTCGGAGTCCCACTGAGGCCCATTCTGAGTCCCACTGATAGCCGTTGTGATACTCACTGAGGCCCATTCTGAGTCGCACTGATAGCCGTTGTGATACTCACTGAGGCCCATTCTGAGTCCCACTGATAGCCATTCTGATACCCACTGAGGCCCAGTCGGAGTCCCACTGAGTGCGTGTATCCCAGTCTGCCCTGCGGCGCTGCCAGGTCTGGTCCTGGTGCCAACAGCTCGGCTCGATGTTTGGTCGGTTTTCGTGTCGCACGACGGGTCTGTACCGAGGCCGATCACTGAGTGGCATCGATTTTGCAAAACTCGTCGGAAGTTGTGTCTCATTCACATGTGCTAGCCGGGGGTATTTTGTGCCCACCTGTGAAGGGCTGTGGATGCAGAGAGTGAGGTGGGGGGAGCGTGCAGCCGCCCCCTCCAGGGCTGACACCCACCATCACACACACCGACTGACTCACACATGTTCACTCCCTTCACTCATAACAGCAGCAGAGTCAAGAGTTGCAGCATGAAAGGAGCTCAATCTCTGGCAGATTTACTAACAATGTGCCCAGTGCAGTGCCTTTGTTACGCGAACCTTACGCAACGAGTTACGCTGGGATTTACTGTCCAACGCAAACCAGCATGTGCTCTGGACAACTCCGCAGTTGTGTGGTGCACTGCCCTGCCTTACGTAGCCTCGAGGGGGCGCTCCACGGGTTTGATGCAACCCCTGTCTACAAACACCCCCGAAGGGGATTTGCTCCAAAATCCGGCATCTCCTGGACGCAGGCTCCGCGAGGAGAAGAGGTTTCATTTGTCCTGATTATTCCTACTTTGCATCGTCCAGCTCACATACAAAGCGGGAAAAGTGTCAGAAGGAGGTTTTTGTACTGGAAGCCCCCCCTCTTCCTCCCATGTAGAACCAACGCCCCCACCCCCCTGACCAAAGGCGTGTTAATGGAATGCATCACTGGAACTTGTGATGAACTATCATGTAATGGAATGGAATGCGCCACTGGAACTTGTGCTGAACTCTCATGTAATGGAATGGAATGCGTCACTGGAACTTGTGATGAGCTATCATGTAATGGAATAGAATGCGTCACTGGAACTTGTGCTGAACTTTCATGCAATGGAATGCAATGCGTCACTGGAACTTGTGCTGAACTTTCATGCAGTGGAATGCAATGCGTCACTGGAACTTGTGCTGAACTTTCATGGAATGGAATGCGTAACTTGTGCTGAACTTTCATGCAATGGAATGGAATGCGCCACTTGAACTTGTGCTGAACTTTCATGCAACGGAATGGAATGCGCCACTTGAACTTGTGCTGAGCTTTCATGCAATGGAATGGAATGCGTCACTGGAACTTGCGCTGAACTTTCATGCAATGGAATGGAATGCGTCACTGGAACTTGTGCTGAACTTTCATGGAATGGAATGCGCCACTGGAACTTGTGCTGAACTTTCATGCAATGGAATGGAATGCGCCACTGGAACTTGTGCTGAACTTTCATGGAATGGAATGGAATGCGTAACTTGTGCTGAACTTTCATGCAATGGAATGGAATGCGCCACTTGAACTTGTGCTGAACTTTCATGCAACGGAATGGAATGCGCCACTTGAACTTGTGCTGAACTTTCATGCAATGGAATGGAATGCGTCACTGGAACTTGCGCTGAACTTTTATGCAATGGAATGGAATGCGTCACTGGAACTTCTGCTGAACTTTCATGCAATGGAATGGAATGCGTAACTTGTGCTGAACTTTCATGCAATGGAATGGAATGTATCACTGGAACTCGCAGCGTTGCGAAACAGAGAGCGCAAACGTGCCACGTTCAGTAAGACCTGAGCACTTCTGGCAGCCTAGCGCCAACTCAGCCACCGGCGTGACATGCCGCAAGGGTGCCGCTTTAGCTAGGAGTGCAGTTCTTCTGCAGGAAGGGAGAACATTGATTATTGGTAAATCTAGGCCTGCGCCTTTTCTGAAATGTCTGTGCATTCACTCCTTCCAACCAAGATGTGCTTTGAGGCAAATAATCTATTCAGCTCTTCAATAATGGTCTCCTGTGTGCCTGTATTTATTACCTCAAACATTCACTCATCCATTTTCTTATGCATCCATTCATCTGCGCCCTCAATTGCTCATGCATCCATTCATCTGCGCCCTCATTCACTCATGCTTTCATCATTCCAGTGCATATGAGATGTCGCACCCACAGCGCCCAGATACCCCTAGGGGTGACACTGCTGCGCAATACAAATGCTGAGTGATTGATGTTCTCGCCCTGGTGTCCGCCATCTCATTTCTGCCTCCTCCTTGTGATGGGGTGACCAGACGTCCCGGATTTCCCCGGACAGTCCCGGTTTTTAGAGGACAGTCCTGGGGTCCCGAAGCTTCCCGGTTTTTGGGACAAAGGTCAGATCACCTAGGGAAGTTTAAGTTAAAGAGGCCTAGAAAGTATGAAATAATTAAAGTATTTTATCTGTCACTGTCCCCTGTCTGCTCCGAGCAGAGAGACGGAGTGGGGGCAGAGAGAGGTGGGTGGGGGTGCGTTGGGGTTGCAGGGTGGGAGGTCAAGCCACATCTAATTGTATATATGTAGTCTTGTGTGTGAGTGTGTGTGTGTACTCACACACACACATATAGGCACACATTCACAAAGCAACGCAAAAAAACGGGACAGGCCAGATGTAAAAGTGAGAGTGATATCTTTAGTCCTTCTTTTATGTCTGACCTGTCCCGGTTTTTACTCCTCAAAATCTGGTCACCCTACCTTGTGAGCATTGTGCAAGAGCTCCTAGAAGCGGAGTTCAGCTCCGAGGCAGGAAGTGACGCACTTCCTTTGGTGAAGCCGGACCCCGGAGGGGAACCTGCTGGTTAGAAAGTTTAAGAGAACATCGGCTCCTCGCGCGGGCTAAGCCCTTCCTAGACTGCAGGTTATTTCCCCTGTGATTGCGCCATATTATGGGGCTCAACGGATCGCAGAGCACAAGGTGTAGCGCATTAAAACCGGGGAAACCGGAGCAAAGCTTGTAACTGCTGCGGTGGGGGGAGGGGTGCCATGGGCCCTCGTGCAACAAGGAAAGTGGGTCCCCCGGCCAGCTTAGTAGCAAAATCTGGATGTACTCGGGGTTCAGGGGGGCTCTGGTGCCACTGCACCTGCTGCACTATTCATAGCTACGGCCCAACATCTGCAGAGCGACAGGCCCCGCCCCCGGCCTTCTCACATCCTTGTCACCTCCCACCCCCATACACAGACCCCCCTTCTCCACCCACGCAAACAGTTGTTCCCCCCACAACCCAGACCCCAGGACGTGCAAAACTTTACCTAATATGGTTTTGCTTTACGTGAACTTTTGGGAAAAGTACATGAAATTTTGCGTAATTATGAAAATTGCAAATCCATCACTTAACTCTATATTTTAGTGCGAATGCGTCCTTGCGTTTCCTGCTAAGAAACAGATTGAAAACATAACTGCCACAAACTTCCGCATTGTTTCTGTGCTTTCGCGTTTTAATCTTAAATGAGCAATAGCGTAATTAGGTGACATGGCGTAATTTGGGGAATTTTGCATAAACGATGTAATACAAAGTTCAAGAAAGTGCTCAAATTACTTCCGCGTATTTCAGATTGTGCCCACGTCTGGGATAGACGTCGGAGCAAGATCAATCCCTCCCCAGCTACTTCCTCCAAACCAGACAAATATTCAGTCATTCGTTAAAAAACACAAGGTAACTTGCTGACAACCGGAGAGTCAGTCATTCAAGCACTCCGTATGGTATTAAGGCGTGAGGTATGAAGGTGTAACGTGTGAAGGCGTAACCTATGAAGGCGTAAGGTGTGAAGGCGTAAGGTATGAAGGCGTAAGGTATGAAGGCGTAAGGTGTAAAGGTATAACGTATGAAGGCTTAAGGTATGAAGGCTTAACCTATGAAGGCGTAACATATGAAGGCGTTACTTCTTACCACAGAAGCAGCAGAGTTCCCCATCTCGATGAAGTACTGAAAGGAACCAGCCTTACTCGGCGCGGTACTCGGAGCCATGCTCCTGTTACCCTGAGCCAGCCAGGCCCAGCCAGCCACCGGTGAAGGTCCCACCGGCCTCGAGGTCCCAGGCAGCCCCATGCTATCAGGAAACTCAACTAGTCTGAAAGCTATATGTTTGACATTAATTAATATCTATGTATATTTCTAACTGTTCCAATTGATTCGGTTTCGTTTAACAGGATTGCCTTTGAGTTTCAGTTCAAGTTCCTGCCCCATTGTGTTCTAGGGAGGATGCTGCAGTACCAGTGGTTGGCCAGGTGTGGTGCTGGACTCACCACTAAACTACATTTTGTCAGTGGTGAAAAGTAGTAAAGGTGCACAATTGTGAGCTGGTTACTCGCTCTGATGCGTCTGTCTCCTGTTCCTTGTCAGTGTTTGAGTGAATCCGGGGGCCGGGGGGGGGGGGGGGGGGGGGGGCACGGCTGTTACACCCCTGAAGGCAGCAGGAGCTGGCGCTGGTGGTACCCCATGCAGCATCTCAGGTGAGCCCTTAACGGTGGTGCTTCACGGGGCATGGACCCGCATCTAGCACATCCCTGATTGGTGTAGCGTGCAGATCGAACTGCAGTCACCACAAGATGGCGAGAGAGGAGCTATGAGGAGCTATACATCCTGCAAATCTGAACCTAGCAGGGACTGGTGTTGCTGAACAGCATCGCAGGATGGAAGAGTCCGACACGAACTGACCCCTGGTCAGAGGGAGAAGAGATGAAGGGAGAATGTGTCCATGCACTTAAGTCACCCAAGGGACTCCTCCGTGGGTAGAATACGCGTGCATCATTACCTAGAGCCGCTGGAATCTTCATGAGTATTGGATGCGCCTAGAAGCATCAAGTACCATCCATTAAAGCAACGCCACTGAGGCAGTGGAGACAGTGGGTGGCCAGTTTATTTCTTCCAGCTAAAGAATCACAACAGCAAGTGTTAGAGCAGCGCCGTGAACCCCGGGAGCCCAGAGTCCAGGCCCGTGATGCACGGGAGGGATGTACTTGCACATCCTGGTGCCCCAAACAGAAGAGAGATGTTCGAGCCTGTGTTACTACGTGTGCTCTTTGTACACAGGCCACGTCATTGCCGCGCCAATGGGTCTGGTACACCCCAGGCCTCCCCTCTCCGGCCCTCTGTCTGCAACCTTCGTACAGCTCATTGAGGCTTCCTTCATCGTCCTATAGCGCGGTGATGAGAGAGCTGGAGAGACAAAGGTGCCCTGGAGATTACAGGCAACACTGACCCGCTGCGTCTGCCCCGCAGAGGATGCAACCTCAGTGCCTCTGGGCCAGGGAGGCAGCACACATGAAGAGGGAGCTCTGAGCCTGCTAACAACTCTCTGCGGAGCCGGATATCAGTGTCTGCTTCCTCACTTATCCACTCTGACCCATGACTTCAGTGCCCAGACGAGTGATGAGTCAGAGTGGGGATATCAGTGCCTCTGGGCCAGGGAGGCAGCACACGTGAAGAGGGAGCTCTGAGCCTGGTAACAACTCTCTGCGGAGCCGGATATCAGTGTCTGCTTCCTCACTTATCCACTCTGACCCATGACTTCAGTGCCCAGACGAGTGATGAGTCAGAGTGGGGATATCAGTGCCTCTGGGCCAGGGAGGCAGCACACATGAAGAGGGAGCTCTGAGCCTGCTAACAAAACTCTGCGGAGCCGGATATCAGTGTCTGCTTCCTCACTTATCCACTCTGACCCATGACTTCAGTGCCCAGACGAGTGATGAGTCAGAGTGGGGATATCAGTGCCTCTGGGCCAGGGAGGCAGCACTCGTGAAGAGGGAGCTCCGAGACGTGTGCACCGCCTGGTAACAACTCTCTGCGGAGCGGGATATCAGTGTCTGCTTCCTCACATAGCCGCTGGGAGCCGTAGCATTCAGTGCCTGAACAAGTCAGAGCGGGGACATCAGTGTCTCTGCTTCCTCAGCCGCTCTGCCCTGTAGATGTCAGCACCCAAATGAGTGATGGTGCAGAATGGTGATATCAGTGTCTGCTTTCTCATATATCCATTCTGACCCGTAAACATCAGTGCCCAGACAAGTAGTGAGTCAGAGTGGGGATATCAGTGTCTGCTTCCTCACATATCCACTCTGACCCATGCACTTCAGTGCCCAGCCGAGTGATGAGTCAGAGTGGGGATATCAGTGTCTCTGGTTTCTCTCTCATCCAATTCCCCTTCCCCTTGGTCTATAGTTAACCATCCCACGGTCACTGTGTATGGCTGGCTGTAGACTACAGGGTGACAGCTTCCAGAGACATGCAGAGTACAGATGCCCCACGGGCTGGGCAGACCTTGTCCTAGGAGCTGACAGAGGGCACCCCTCCTGTGAAGAGACAGCCTCTGTCCCCCCCCCACCACCCAGTCCCGCTCCAGAAAACCAAACACAGGTTCTCCCACTGCCCCCCTCCGGCCCAGCACCCCGAGACATCTCACCCCCTGCCACCTCGGGCCCCCCTCCGGATCCACAAGCTCTCCAAGTGGCCTCCCTCATTCCTGGGTCACCTCAAGGACACCCCCAGACCAGCCAATGGCCCTCCCAGGGCCCCTCTCCGGATCCGCAAACACAATTCTCCCATTTCCTTCTCCCCCCCCCCCCCCCCCCACCTCCGGCACCCCAGGGCCACTGCAGGGCCCCTCTGCGGATCCACAAACCTGTGGCCCCCCAGGAGCCCTCGCATTAGCTGCCACTGTTCAACACTCTGACATTACAGCCCTGGCCCCTCTGCCTCCGAGGTGTTAACGCGCCTTGTTTCTGTGTCAGAGATGGAATGAAACCAAGGGGCCGCCGAGCCCGACCCCCCTCAGTAATCACTCAGTAATCACTCGCAGAGACCCCCCAATACCGGGGGGTGTACGAGATCATGCGCTGCTCAACCAACACTCACCTGCCCTCAGTGCCTGAGCCAGGAGCTCAGAGACTCCCCAGACCATGGGGTCAGAGCCATAGACTCCACAGACCAGGCGCTGAGAGGCAGACACACCACAGACCAGCAGCTCAGAGACTCCACAGACCAGGAGCTGAGAGGCACACACACCACAGACCAGGAGCTGAGAGGCACACACCACAGACCAGCAGCTCCGAGACTCCACAGACCAGGAGCTGAGAGGCACACACACCACAGACCAGGAGCTGAGAGGCACACACACCACAGACCAGCAGCTCACAGACTCCACAGACCATGGGGTCAGAGCCAGAGACTCCACAGACCAGCAGCTCAGAGACTCCACCGACCATGGGGTCAGAGCCAGAGACTCCACAGACCAGGAGCTCGGAGACTCCACCGACCATGGGGTCAGAGCCAGAGACTCCACAGACCAGGAGCTCAGAGCCAGAAACTCCACAGACGAGGAGCTCAGAGCCGGACACTCCATAGACCAGGAGCTCAGAGCCTGAGACTCCACAGACCATAGAGTCACAGGCAGACACACCACAGACCAGAAGCTCAGAGACTCCACAGACCAGGAGCTGAGAGGCACACACTCCAAAGTCCATTGGGTCAGAGGCAGGCACTCCACAGACCAAGGGGACACTCCATAGTCCAAGGGGTCGGAGCCAGAGACTCCACAGACCATGGGGTCACAGGCAGACACTCCACAGACCGTGGGGTCACAGGCAGACACACCATAGACCAGGCGTTCAGAGCCAGACACTCCACAGGCAGGGACTCAGAGACAGAGACTCCACAGACCATGGGATCAGAGACCGGCACAGCCTCTGCCAGGGGTTCAGAGACAGGCACTGCCTCAGCTAGGTGCCCAGTGCCAAAAACTGCCCCAGCCAGGTGTCCAGAGACATTTGCTCCTGAAGCCAAGGGGGGCAGATACATGCACTGCCCCAGCCAGGGGGGCAGAGACATTTGCTCCTGAAGCCGGGGGGGGGGGGGGCAGAGAAATGCACTGCCCCAGCCAGGGAGGCTGACAGACACTGCCCCAGCCAGTGGGGCAGAGACAGACACTGCCCCAGCCAGGGGGGGCAGAGACATTTGCTCCTGAAGCCAGGGGGGGGGGGGGGTAGAGACATGCACTGCCCCAGCCAGGGGGGCAGAGGCAGGCACTGCCCCAGCCAGGGGGGCAGAGACATTTGCTCCTGAAGCCGGGGGGGGGGGGGCAGAGAAATGCACTGCCCCAGCCAGGGAGGCTGACAGACACTGCCCCAGCCAGTGGGGCAGAGACATTTGCTCCTGAAGCCAGGGGGGGGGGGGGGTAGAGACATGCACTGCGCAGCTAGGGGGGCAAAGACAGGCACTGCCCCAGCCAGGGGGGCAGAGACAGGCACTGCCCCAGCCAGGGGGGGGCAGAGACATGCACTGCGCAGCTAGGGGGGCAAAGACAGGCACTGCGCAGCTAGGGGGGCAAAGACAGGCACTGCCCCAGCCAGGGGGGCAGAGACAGGCACTGCCCCAGCCAGGGGGGGGCAGAGACATTTGCTCCTGAAGCCGGTGGGGGGGGGTAGAGACATGCACTGCGCAGCTAGGGGGGCAAAGACAGGCACTGCCCCAGCCAGGGGGGCAGAGACAGACACTGCCCCAGCCAGGGGGGGCAGAGACATTTGCTCCTGAAGCCAGGGGGGGGGGGTAGAGACATGCACTGCGCAGCTAGGGGGGCAAAGACAGGCACTGCCCCAGCCAGGGGGGCAGAGACAGGCACTGCCCCAGCCAGGGGGGGGCAGAGACATTTGCTCCTGAAGCCGGTGGGGGGGGGGGGTAGAGACATGCACTGCGCAGCTAGGGGGGCAAAGACAGGCACTGCCCCAGCCAGGGGGGCAGAGACAGACACTGCCCCAGCCAGGGGGGGCAGAGACATTTGCTCCTGAAGCCAGGGGGGGGGGTAGAGACATGCACTGCGCAGCTAGGGGGGCAAAGACAGGCACTGCCCCAGCCAGGGAGGCAGAGACAGACACTGCCCCAGCCAGGGGTGGGCAGAGACATTTGCTCCTGAAGCCGGGGGGGGGGGGGTGGGCAGAGAAATGCACTGCCCCAGCCAGGGAGGCTGACAGACACTGCCCCAGCCAGGGAGGCTGACAGACACTGCCCCAGCCAGGGGGGCAAAGACAGACACTGCCCCAGCCAGGGGGGGCAGAGACATTTGCTCCTGAAGCCAGGGGGGGGTAGAGACATGCACTGCGCAGCTAGGGGGGGCAAAGACAGGCACTGCCCCAGCCAGGGGGGCAGAGACAGGCACTGCCCCAGCCAGGGAGGCAGACAGGCACTGCCACAGCAAGAGGTTCTGCTTTGACTCCCCGACTCCATCGTTAGGCTTCCCCGGCTGCACCCCCAGACCGCCACCTTCAGGGGCCCCCACCTCCGCCCCACTGACTCCCTTCCCACTCTCTTTTGTGGTCTGCAAAGAGAGGGTTTTATCCTTCCCAAGCAAACAGAAGAGACAGGGCCGGGCTGTGCAAACAGAGGGGGTGCAGATCAAACAAACCGGGGAGACCCGGGGGGAGGGCGGGGGTGCAACGCGGGGTGCGGGGGGGCCACTGGGAGGGGTCACATAGGGCCACAGAATGGAGAGGAGAGGAGGACACTTTAGGAAGCCCCTGGACACACTTGGGAGTGGGGGCTGAGGGTGGGAGCCCCACCCCCCTGAAGCCCCCCGCCTCCCCCCCAGCAGCACAAGGACAGCAAAACTACAAGTAACCGGAGTCCGCTGAGTAGACAGCGCATCCTGTAGGATCACTCGCTGCTTCCAAGCAGGAAAGACTCAAATCCCGGCGCCTCAGGCTGTGAATGAGTGTGTGATCTGCGGCAGCCGACAGAGAGGGGCTTTGAGCCTTGACGCACATCATGGATTTCCTCATCATATACATACTTCGTTATGAAATTTTTGTATTTGATGGTCTTGACATAATTTCAATATTACTGAAATATTATATATTATATATATATTTTTTGTAATATTATATATGGTCTTCATACGTACAGAACTGCAGAGCGTAATATAGTATTTTGTGATTATGGAGTGCGGGGGATGGAATGAGTCAGGATGACGTCCCCACAATGGTACCCTGCGGAGTATTACACTCTGTGCTCGTTCATACCTGGGCACATTTATAAATAATCCACTCCTCCGCCGGATGTGACGTCGCCGCGTTACCTTGTGTTTCTGTTTCTTGCAAATCGACAATATTTGTCTTTGTAAAAGCTGAATGGATAAGTGATGAAACCCAGCGCGAACCCTGCAGGTCCGGGCCGTGGGGTGCGCTACTCCCCCAAAGCCGGGGTGCGGGGGTCACGTGTGCACAGAGTGACGCGCCCCCGGAGCCGCCAACACGTGTTCCCCTTCTCTCAGTTTTGCTGCCCAGTGAGCACAGCTCGGCTGTAACCTTTGCATTACAGTGAGTAATGTGAGTGTGCACAGGTGTGACTGGCACGGTTGCTGGCACGGTGCCAGCTTTACTTCCAGTGCCCGGGGGCGTCTGTACCGTGTCCTCGTGTTATTGTGTCTGTACCAAGACTTCCAGGGCTCAAAGTGCTTTTATTCGATGTGAGTCACCCCAATAAATTCCGCATTACACAGCGCGCGCCTCAGTGCGAGTGAGTGATATCATCTGATGAGTTTGGGTTCGCAGTGAAGTCGGTCGGGATCGGGGGTTAAACAGCATTTTAGAGGCTAAACCACTCTTGTTTCCCGTCGGACTGGATGTTGGTTTTCGGGGTACCCCCCCTCTTCTTCTCCCCCCCCTCCCCCCGATGATATGGGTGGAACTGCTCAAATAAAACCCAATTATTGGTTTCCCGCCTGTGAATTCAACTCTCCCCCTATAGGTCCGGCCGGAGATGGGGGCGGCGGCGGGGGGGTGATTTGGGGGGCAGTGAATATTTTTTTCACCTCTGGCTACCACTGTTTCTCTAACAACCAAGTGATGAAACATATATACCGAGGCCTCAAGGCGCTGTTTCCCCCTTCTCTAAGGTCTAGGTGATGAAACATATACCGAGGCCTCAAGGCGCTGTTTCCCCCTTCTCTAAGGTCTAGGTGATGACACATATATACCGAAGCCTCAAGGCGCTGTTTCGCCCTTCTCTAAGGTCTAGGTGATGGAACATATACAATGATGCCCCAAGGCGCTGTTTCGCCGTTCTCTAAGGTCCAAATGATGAAACATATACACCAAGGCTTGAAGGCGCTGTTTCGCCCCCTCTCTAAGCTCTCAGTGATATTCCGAGGTTTCGAGGCGCTGTAGTGGTGCCACACTGAAGCGCCTCGCTGTACTGTGCGCCAGACACACTGATAGAGATCCTGCACAGACACGGGGACCCCCCAGGACCCCTCTCTATTCTAACCCCCCTCTCCGGGCAGATGAACCCCTTATCCCGCCTTTTCCCCGTTAGGGGCACTTTTCACCGGAAGCACCGGATAATTTCGTTTATTCTGAATTTATTTCGTTTTACGGGGCTCGGGGGTTCAAGAGGTAGGGGCTCCCTGAACCCAAACTCCCCCCCACCCCGAAACCCTCGGCATTTTTCTTGTATTTATCGCAGTAAAACGGAGTGAAGCATCGAGGGGCGTCGAAGGCGCTATCTGGGGTATTACTGCAGGTGTCAATGTGCGCCCCACCCCTACCGGGCGCCTAGAGAGGGGCTCAAGGCGCTATCTGTGGTATTACTGCAGGTGTCTGTGTGCGCCCCGCCCCTACCGGGCGCCTAGAGAGGGGCTCAAGGCGCTATCTGTGGTATTACTGCAGGTGTCAATGTGCGCCCCGCCCCTCCAGAGCGCCCAGAGAGGGGCTCAAGGCGCTACCTGCATCTAACAGCCGGCTTAGCGCAGTCTCCCGGGAGGAGTCACAGCTGCAGCCGCCTCAGACCTATTGTTATTATTATTAGTAGTAGAAGTAATATTGTTACTATTATTATTTCAGTAGTACTAGTATTGTTATTATTATTACCATTATTAGCAGTAGTAGTAGTAGTATTGTTATCATTATTATTACTAGTATTGTTATTATTATTATTAGAAGTAGTAGCAGTATTGTTAGTATTATCAATATTAGTAATAGTAGTAGTATTGCTATCATTATTATTTTACTAGTGGTAGTACTAGTATTGTTGTTATTATTATTAGTAGTAGTAGTATTGTTATTATTATTACTAGTATTAATATTATTGTTATTAGTAGTAGTAGTATTGTTACAGTTATTATTATTATTATTAGTAGTATTGTTATCATTATTATTACTAGTATTGTTATTGTTATTATTAGTGGTAGTAGCAGTATTGTTATTATTATTACCAGTATTGTTACTGTTATTATTATTAGTAGTAGCAGTATTGTTATTATTATTACTAGTATTGTTACTGTTATTATTAGTAGTAGTGGCAGTATTGTTATTATTAGTGGTAGTAGTAGCAGTTTTGTTAGTATTATTATTGTTAGCAACATTGTTATTATTATTAGTAGTAGTATTGTTATTATTATAATTTTAGTGGTAGTAGTACTAGTATTGTTATTATTAGTATTATTATTATTAGCAGTAGTAGTATTGTTATCATTATTATTATTACTAGTATTAATATTATTAGTGATAGTAGTAGCAGTTTTGTTACTATTATTATTGGTAGCAGTATTGTTATTATTATTATTAATAGTAGTAGTATTGTTATCATTATTATTACTAGTATTGTTATTAGTAGTAGTGGCAGTATTGTTATTATTGTTGATATTATTAGTTTTCTTCTTCTTGTTGTTTTTCTCCTTCTTCTTCTTCTTCTTCTTCTTCTTATCGCCCTTATTATTAATAATATTATTAGTGCTGGGGTTATTTTAGTGCCGTCGTTACCACCGGTATGGTTAGTATCGCCATCCTCATCTGTGCCACTGTTACTATCATTAGTAATATTATTATTACTAGAGCCTGTGTTACTGTCTTTGCCCCTCGTATCACCCACACCGCGGTGCCCTCCACTCCCCTCCATCCTCAGACCCCAACCACTTACAGGTGGGTGTGATCCGAGGGCACCTGGGTGAGGTGGATGGGGGGTATGTGCCGTGGGGCACCAGGGTGAGATGGAGGGGAGGGTATGTGCCGGAGGGCACCTTGGTGAGGTGGAGGGGAGGGTATGTGCCGGAGGGCACCTGGGTGAGGTGGAGGGGAGGGTATGTGCCGTAGGGCACCAGAGTGAGGTGGAGGAGAAGGTATGTGCCGGAGGGCACCTGGGTGAGGTGGAGGAGAGGGTATGTGCCGGAGAGCACCAGGGTGAGGTGGAGGAGAGGACACTGGGTGAGGTGAGGAGAGGGTATGTGCTGGAGGACACTGGGGTGAGGCGGAGGAGGGGGCACCGGGATGAGGTAGAGGAGAGGGCATGAGCCGGAGGGCACCTGGGTGAGGTGGAGGAGGGGTTATGTGCTAAAGGGCACTGCGGTGAGGTGGAGAAGGGTTCATGAGGCAGAGGGCGTCATTGTGAGGTGGAGGAGAGGGCACAAGGCAGAGGGCACTGGGGTGAGGTGGAGGAGAGGATATGAGCTGGAGGGCACCTGGGTGAGGTGGAGAAGAGGGTATGTGCCGGAGGGCACCTGGGTAAGGTGGAGGAGAGGTGAGGTGGAGGAGAGGGAATGTGCCGGAGGGCACCAGGGTGAGGTGGAGGAGAGGTCATCGGGTGAGGTGGAGGAGAGGTTATGTGCTAGAGGGCACTGTGGTGAGGTGGAGAAGGGCTCATGAGGCAGAGGGCGTCATTGTGAGGTGGAGGAGAGGGCACAAGGCAGAGGGCACTGGGGTGAGGTGGAGGAGAGGATATGTGCTGGAGGGCACTCGGGTGAGGTGGAGGAGGGTGCATGAGGCAGAGGACGCCATTGTGAGGTGGAGGAGAGGGCACAAGGCAGAGGGCACTGGGGTGAGGTTGAGGAGACGATATGTGCTGGAGGGCACTGCGGTGAGGTGGAGGAGGGTGCATGAGGCAGAGGACGCCATTGTGAGGTGGAGGAGAGGGCACAAGGCAGAGGACACCAGGGTGAGGTTGAGGAGAGGATATGTGCTGGAGGGCACTGAGGTGAGGTGGAGGAGGGTGCATGAGGCAGAGGACGCCATTGTGAGGTGGAGGAGAGGGCACAAGACAGAGGACACCAGGGTGAGGTGGAGAAGAGGGCACCAGGTTGAAATCGAGGGGAAGTATTAGCCAAAGGCACCGGGTGAGGTGGAGGGGGGGTATGTGCTGGAGGGTACTGCGGTGAAGCGGAGGAGGGGGCATCAGGTGAGGTGGAGGAGAGGGCACCGGGTGAGGGGACATCATGAGCCTTAGGGCACTGGGGTGACTGGGGAGTGAGAGGGAGTGCGCACTTAGAGCCTGCTAAAAGGGAGGGCCAAGGGTCTGCTTGAAAAGAGATTGGAGTCAGGAAATCTGCTCCCCGATAGCCTAGGTGCATGGGATCCTGTCTGCCATAGCTAGGCCCAGGGGATGTGCTCCACAATAGGCTAGACACATGCGATCTGCACTGGGATAGGCTGAGCCCATGGGATCCTCTCTGTGATAGTCTGGGCTCATGGGATCTTCTCTAGGATAAGCTGCACTAATGCCATCTGCTCTTGGATACGTTGGGCCCATGGGATCTTCTCTGGGATAAGCTGGACTCATGCGATCTGCTCTGTGATATTCTGGGCCTATAGAAACTGCTCTAAGGTATGCTGGGTTCAAGACATCAGCTGTGGGATAGGCTGGGCCATGGGATCTGCTCTAGTGTAGACTGGGTCTTTGGGATCTGGTCTTGGGTAGGCGGGCCCGTGGGATCTACTCAAGTAAAGGCTGGGCCTGAGGAATCTACTCTAATATACTCTGAGCCATGGGATCTATTTTGGCATAGGCTGGATCCATGGCATCTGCCCTGATAGGCTGGGCCCATGGATTCTGGTATGGGATAGATTGTGCCTATGGATCTGCTCTGTTATAGGCTGGACTCATGAGATCTGCACTTGGATAGGCTGAGGTCATGGGGTCTGCACTGGGAAAGGCTGAGCCCATTGGATCTGCTCTAGGTTAGTCTGGGTGGCTCATGTGATCTTCTCTGGGATACGCTGGGCTTGTGGGATCTAGTTTGTTATAGTCTGGGCCTCTAGGATATGCTGGGCTCAGGGCATCAGCTTTGGGACAGGCTGGTCCATGAGATCTGCTTCCATATAGTCTTAGCCTTTGGGATCTGCTCTTGGATACGCTGGGCACATGGGATCTACTCTAGGATAGTCTGGGCTCATGGGAACTTCTCTGAGATAAGCTGGACTCATGGGATCTGCTCTGTGATAGTCTGGGCCTATAGTAACTGCTCTAGGATAAGCTGGGGTCAGGACATCAGCTGTGGGATAGGCTGGCCCATGAAATGTTCTCCGGTATAGGCTGGGCCTTTAGAATCTGCTCTTGGATATGCTGGGCCCAAGAGATCTTCTCAGGGATGGCCTGGATTCAGATTCTATTTCTAGTGAAATTGACTTTATTCGAGTTAAGGCTGATCCAATGGGGTCTGCAATGGAATAGACAGGCTCATGGGATCTGCTCTAAGGTAGGCTGGCCTTTGGGTCAGGTCTGGGATAGACTGGGGTAATGGGATCTGCTCTAGGAAAGGCTGGCCTCTGGTCAGGTCTGGGATAGGCTGGGGCCATGAGATCTGCTATTAGATAGGCTTGCCTCTGGGTCAGATCTGGGATAGGCTGGGGTCTTGGGATCTGCTCTAGGACAGGCGGGCCTGATGGTCAGGTCTGGAATAGGCTGGGATCATGGGATCTGCTCTAGGATAGGCTGGTGTCTGGATCAGGTCTGGGATGTGCTGGGGTCATGGGATCTGCTCTAGGACAAAGGATAGACTGGGATCTGAGTCAGGTCTGGGATAGGGGTCATGGGATCTGCTCTAGGACAGGCGGGCCTCAGGGTCAGGTCTGGAATAGGCTGGGATCATGGGATCTGGTCTAGGATAGGCCGGTGTCTTGATCAGGTCTGGGTTAGGCTGGGGTCATGGGAGCTACTCTAAGATAAAGGATAGGCTGGGATCTTGATCAGGTCTGGGTAAAGCTTGGGGCCATGGGGTCGGCTGTAGGATATACTGGTCCTTTGGGATCTGTTCTTGGATATGCTGGGCACATGGAATCTACTGTAGGATAGTCTGGGCTCATGGGAACTTCTCTGGGATAGGCTGGACTCATGGGATCTGCTCTATGATAGTCTGGACTTATAGGAACTGCTCTAGAATATGCTGGGTTCAGGACATCAGCTGTGGGATAAGCTTGGCCATGAAATATTCTCTGGTATAGGCTGGGCCTTTGGAATCTGCTCTTGGATATGCTGAGCCCATGGGATCTGCTCAGGGATGGTCTGGATTCTGATTCTATTTCTAGTGAAAGTGACTTTATTAGAGTTAAGGCTGATCCACTGGGGTCTGCTATGGAATAGACAGGCTCAAGGAATCTGCTCTAGGGTAGGCTGGCCTCTGGGTCAGGTCTGGGAAAGACTAGGGTCATGGGATCTGCTCTAGGAAGGGCTGGCCTCTGGGTCAGGTCTGGAATATGCTGGGACCATGAGATCTGCTCTAGGATAGGCTTGCCTCTGGGTCAGGTCTGGAATAGGCTGGGGTCGTGGGATCTGCTCTAGGACAGGTGGGCCTCAGGGTCAGGTCTGGAATAGGCTGGGATAATGGGATCTGCTCTAGGATAGGCTGGTGTCTGGATCAGGTATGGGATAGGCTGGGGTCATGGAATCTGATCTAGGATAAAGGATAGGCTGGGATCTGGATCAGGTCTGGGATAGGCCGGGCCATGGAGTCTGCTGTTGGATATACTTGTCCTTTGGGATCTGTTCTTGGATATGTCGGGCCCAATAGATCTGCCCAGGGATAGGCTGGCTTCTGGTTTGTTTTTTAAAGAAAGAGACCATGCTCTAGGCCCAGCCAGTGGTGTCTGAAATGGAATAGACTCCAGTCATGGGATCTACTATGTGATAGGCCGGGCTTTGTGCCTGCTCTGACTTATGCTGGACCCATGGAATCTGCTCCATGATAGGCTTCGCCCATGGGATCTGTTCTGAGATAGTTTGTGCCCATGGGATCTGCTCTAGGATAGGCTGGCCTCTGCATCAGGTCTGGGATAGACTGGAACTACAGGGTCTGCTCTAGGATATAATGGGCCACAAAATCTGCTCTGGGTTAGAGAGGACTCATGGGAGCTGGCCTCATATAGGTTGGGCCCATAGGATCTGGTCTAGGATAGGCTGGGCCACAGAACCTGCAGTGGGAAAGGCTGGGTTCGTGGGATCTGCTCTCAGGTTAGTTGGGCTCATGGGATCTTCTCGATGATAGGCTGGGGCCATGGGATCTTCTCTAGGATTGGCTGAGATCATAGGATCTGCTCTCAGATTAATTGCGTTCATGTGATCTGCTGTGTGATAGTCTGGGCCCATGAGATCTTCTCTAAGATTGGCTGAGATCTGCTCCAGGATAGGCTATGCTCATGGGATCTGCTCTATGACAGTCTGGGCCCATGGGATCTTCTCTAGGATTGGCTGAGATGATAGATCTGCTTCAGGATAGGCTATGCTCATGAGATCTTCTCTATGATAGTCTGGGACCAAGGGATCTTCTCTAGGATTGGCTGAGATGATAGGATCTGCTCCAGGATAGGCTATGCTCATGGGATATGCTTTATGATAGTCTGGGCCCATGGGATCTTCTCTAGGATTGGCTGAGATGATAGGATCTGCTCCAGGACTGGCTATGCTCATGGGCTCTGCTCTGTGACAGTCTGGGCCCATGGGATCTTCTCTAGGATTGGCTGAGATGATAGGATCTGCTCCAGGATTGGCTATGCTCATGGGCTCTGTTCTGTGACAGTCTGGGCCCATGGGATCTTCTCTAGGATTGGCTGAGATGATAGGATCTGCTCCGGGATAGGCTATGCTCATGGGATCTGCTCTATGATAGTCTGGGCCCATGGGATCTTCTCAAGGATTGACTGAGATGGTAGGATCTGCTCCAGGATAGGCTATGCTCATGGGATGTGCTCTATGATAGTCTGGGCCCATGGGGTCTTCTCTAGGATTGGCTGAGATCATAGGATCTGCTCCAGGATAGGCTATGCTCATAGGCTGTGCTGTATGATATTTTGGGCCCATGGGATCTTCTCTAGGATTGGTGGAGATGATAGATCTGCTCCAGGATAGGCTATGCTAATGGGATATGCTCTATGACAGTCTGGGCCCATGGGATCTTCTCTAGGATTGGCTGAGATGATAGATCTGCTCCAGGATAGGCTATGCTCTTGAGGTCTGCTGTATGATAGTCTGGGCCCATGGGATCCTCTCTAGGATTGACAGGGATCTGCTCCAGGATAGGCTATGCTCATGAGATCTGCTCTATGAGTCTGGGCCCATGGGATCTTCTCTAGGATTGGCTGAGATTATAGGATCTGCTCCAGGATAGGCTATGCTCATGGGCTCTGCTGCATGATATTCTGGGCCCATGGGATCTTCTCTAGGATTGGTGGAGATCCGCTCCAGGATAGGCTATGCTAATGGGATCTGCTCTATGACAGACTGGGCCCATGGAATCTTCTCTAGGATTGGCGGAGATCTGCTCCAGGATAGGCTATGCTCATGGGCTGTGCTTTATGATATTCTGGGCCCATGGGATCTTCTCTAGGATTGGCTGAGATGATAGATCTGCTCCAGGATAGGCTATGCTCATGGGATCTGGTCTATGACAGTCTGGGCTCATGGAATCTTCTCTAGATTTGGCTGAGATGATAGATCTGCTTCAGGATAGGCTATGCTCATGAGATCTGCTCTATGCTAGTCTGGGCCCAAGGGATCTTCTCTGAGTTAGGATATTTTCTGATTCTGTTTCAGGGAGAGGGTCATTCTATGGCAATGCTGCTTCTCTGGGTCTTCTTTGGGCCAGCCTGTGTGGGACGTGGCCCAGGGGTCCCCACAGCGGTCACTGTGAAGTGTTTTACCTATGGTGTCCTGTGGCCAACTCAGTAATAGAGCACTAAGTACACACCTGTTGTGCCGACCCTCAGCGAGGGTACTGAAGGAGGAGGCATGGGCTGGGAAGCCAAGACCAGCAGAACGAGTGATCGGTCCCAATAACACCACCACTCCACTGGTGCATTATTCTACTTGCACAACTCAGTACTACACATAAACTGTATACATTTACACATGGAAAGAGCTAAGCAAGGTCATAATACAGTAGACCCTACCTACGTGCTTTGGCACAACGTTTTCACAATATAAAATTCCCTGCCTACTGTATTTATCAAAATGTTTTTGACATTTCACATTTTCATACTGAGTACTGGATTTGGCTTTAGGATAGAAGGAAATAGTTCATCTTTATAGTGAAGAAGCCAAGGGGCACATTTATTAAAGTTGTGTGTAACTCTTGCGCTATGGAAGGTAATGCAAGGGCGATGCAAAACCTAGATGAAGGGGGCGTGGTCTGGCCGCCGATCCGAATGGCCACCTGAGTACGAGGCTCCGGGTTGGATCGGGGGCCTACGGAGGGGGCTCGGTATTGGAGGAGAGCCTCCCCCGCTATTTCAGGAATCCCAGAGCCGTGTGGGATTCAAAGGAGGGAGGAGGAAGGAAGAGGAGGCATCCTGTGCCGGCCGCGATGGCTTCTGTCGGTGTTTTCGGCCGTGCGCGGCCTCATGTGACGAGCTGTGCCACGGCCTCAATTTCTGTTGGGCGAGTGCGCGTCAACGGTGGAGCGGGAGGTAAGGATTGCCTCCTGTGGCCATGCGCACCTGTTTTCGCCCTTTCTGGACATTAGTTTAATTTTAAGTACAAAGCATGTCGTTTTTTGTGTGTTTTTTTTGTATCCTTCGTCATGAAAAAGAGCCGTTGATCTTGTGAGAAGCCTTCTTACAGGGAGTAGTGCTCCTATGTGGATTGATTTAACGCCCAACGAAACCCGGACTCACAAAATGCACTGAAATTCCCCTCAGAAAATCAATTAACCAGTGTGAAATGCTTTGAAGTGGCAGTAGTATTGATAAAAAACGCTGAGGGCACCAAGTGTAGGCAGTAGTCAGTCGCAATTCCAGGAGCCTCACATGTATCTTGGGGAGTCCTGCGATGCGCTAATATAGTGCCAACGAATGCATACTGGGTCACTTGGCTCTCACAGATCCATACTGAGGGTCTATTCTGATGTGTGCAGCATCCTCAACGACTGCCAGTGCCAGCATTGGGAGCTTGGGTGAGGAACCACTATCCTCAGAGAGTAGCTTGACCCCTCGGAGAGCGTGTTATAGGACAAGAACCTTTGGTCTGCTTATAATGTCACAGTGTCTGGGTCACTAACAATTGGTTTCGCCGGGCCTCCTTAACGTAGTCGCCCCTCCTCTGCTCCCTGCTTTTCTGATGCAGTTTTAGATTGGTGATCAATATTGGCCCAACATTACTAGATTTTATTTAAATTAAGCATTGAAAGAAGAATATAAGGATGAGAGGACGCAGCTCGGTGCTCTGTTTGTTTGCTATTTCCTGTTGACTACATTCACCAGTTTTCCTGACGGTTGCGTTGCTAACAAAGTGCTGTGCGCACATCCTTGCTCGGTAAACACCCCCGCAACTTGCTGTTTTCTGAGGCCATGGCGCAACCTAAAGTCATGGCAACACAGGGAACCTCTTCTGGTTCTGCATCATCACCTGCTACTTCTCCCCCGTTGGAGGCGACAGACCGCATTCTGCAAGAGATTGCTACGGTGGGGCGTCGTCTGGAGACAATGGACGCCAGAATCTCTGATTTGACTATAGCCTCCTCCTCCATTCGGGCAGACATAGCTGGTTTTCGAGAGACTGTGCATAACTTGGATCAGCACCTCACATCTATGGAAGAACATATGGTGCCTCTACCTAGTCAGGAAGCTGAGATGAGGTCCCAGCGAACAAAGGTCACTGACCTGGAGGATAGGAGCTGTAGAGATAATATACTCCTTTTTGGTATTCCAGAACACAAGCAGGGCTCTGATATTAAATCTTTCCTCAAAACTCTATTACCCGAGCTCACAGGTTTGGAGTATTCACCATTAGAGTTCCAAAGAGGGCACAGGATTGCTCCTCTCCATAGAGCGACCCCAGACAAACCACGGCCCATCATCGCATCCATCCTGAGGCATGAACAAGCTCGTCAGACCATCCTGGCAGCGAAATCCCAAGGATCATACTCTCTTGAGGGTCATGAAATCAGGGTGGCGGCTGATTTCTCCAGACCAACAAATGAAAGGCGGAAAGCTTTTTTGGCCCTTCGTCCTCAACTCAGGAACTTAGAGATTAAATATGGCCTTTTCGAGCCAGCACGTATGTGGATCACCTACAATGGTAAATCTAGGTATTTCACTGAACCAGCAGACCTCAGTGTCTTCTTGAGCGGCCTGGCGTCTCATCCTATGGACACCACCTCCACACATCCTGACATGGACAGTATCACCCAAGAGGATCCATTAACAGTCTCCTCTTCATTGTCTCAACCACAGCGTCTTGTCTCGCAGAAGAGAGGCAGGATCTACGATCGTTCATCTAAAACTCAGGAGGATCGTGATCACGTTCTTCAAGCGGTGATGGACCATACTCAGGATCAGAGCAGGGACAAGTCTCGTTCCCCCCTTAAAACGAATTCCTGAGGAACATTGAGGGGGTCAGACCGCCAGGGCCGCGAATGACGGAAACACCGCCAACAGGCTGGCGGTGCTTCCTTGCCCATTCTGACCGCGGCGGTAAAGCCGCGGTCAGAAAACCGGGGCCGGCGGCCCCAGCTGGGCGAATCCGCCAGGGCAGCGCTGCAAGCAGCGCTGCCTTGGGGATTCTGACCCCCTTCCCGCTAGCCTGTTTCTGGCGGTGTTCACCGCCAGGAAGAGGCTGGCGGGAACGGGTGTACTGGGGCCCCTGGGGGCCCCTGCACTGCCCATGCCACTGGCATTGGCAGTGCAGGGGTCCCCTAACAGGGCCCAGGGCGGGTTTTCACTGTCTGCTTAGCAGACAGTGAAAAGCGCGACGGGTGCAATTGCACCCGTTGCACGCCCGCAACACCGCCGGCTCTATTCGGAGCCGGCTTCTGTGTTGCAGGCCTCCTTCCGGCTGGGCCGGCGGGCGCTACCTTGGGTAGCGCCCGCCGGCCCAGCGGGTAGGTCAGAATGCCGGCAGCGGTCTTTTGACCGCGGAGCGGCCAAATGGCGGTTCCCGCCAGGCGGGCGGCGACTGCCGCCCGCCGGAGTCAGAATGACCCCCTGAGTGCCAAAATAAGCTATTGCTGTCATTGCCGTCTTTCTTGGTGGAGGGGGGAGGGGTTGGTGATTGATCCTCAAGCGTTAACTGTATTTGTTACGATTGAGCTTTACTCCTGGTTGGGTTGTTTGGTCATTTCTCTTCTGAATGCTACACTATCCTGAGGACTGGCTGTGGCTCGTGGCTCGGAGTGGCAATGGTATACACTTTTGCTACTAGTATCTTGCATATGTTCTTTGATGCAGCTTTGATTGTTGATTGAGGTCCTATAGTCCGGCGTTGACTCACCTTTTCCCCCATCCACTCATTTCCACTTAGTCCGTTAGCGTTACTGACTTTAGTGTACATGATATGGACTGCATATTTCTTTTTTACTACAGTTGGCTCCTGGCCTCTTCCTCAAATTTATGCTATCCCATAGCTTTGTTTGCGGGGAAGGCCCCTTGGAAATCATGCTAGTTAACTTGATTGATTTCCTTGTCCCCCTCCCGGTTCCCTCTGATGACCACCTGGCGCGTGGGTCTTCCAGGTTTTGGCACGCAGTTCAACAGTTCTCTTAGCGACAAGATATTTCCCGATTTCTGCAATTGTCTCTTCTTCCCGCTTGTTGCTCTGGTTTCTGTTTTTATTTTTTTAGATATTTATTTATTTTCTTTCTTTTCTGTTTCTCGTTTTATCTCTCACTCCTTTCCTCTTTTTCTCTTTTCTCTTTTCTTTTCTCTTTCTTTTCTGTTACCAAGGGGTTTCCTCTTCATCTCCCGCTTTGCCTTCCTTAATTATCCCATTTCAAAACCCAAGTTTGCGGACTACCGCTATATTTAGCTCTTGTATATATCTATTGTCTTACTGATCGCAAATTCCCAATTATTTGTAAGTCTGCGCTCCTACTCTGTTACATAATGGGATTGGAGAAACCACTTACAGTTCTCTCCTGGAACGTACATGGCATGACTCATTATATCAAGCGTCATAAAGTCCTCTCTTATCTTCGATCAAAAAGTACTGACATCGCTCTTTTACAGGAAACTCACCTTACTCCATCTGAGTCAGAGAAACTCAGTAGAGATTGGGTAGGCAAGGTGCTTTATAGTGGAGCACCAGATGTGCATGGTGAGTCGCAGGGTTCGTGGAGGAGATGCACGGTTGCAATACTTATTCGCCGATCCCTCCAGTTTAGGCTTCTTAAAATGTGGAGCGATCCGGATGGGCGTTATGTGTTGGCTAAGATTATGCTGGGATCTTCTACGATTTGTATTGGTACCATTTACGCTCCTACGGGTTCCAAACGCTCTTTTTTCCTCTCTCTTAACAGAACTCTAACAGGAACTGAGGCCTCCCAATACTTGTTGGGTGGGGACTGGAATTTAGTACAAGATGTCATCTTGGATCGCTCTAGTGGCCTGGATGTGGGTAATAATGCGGACCGGGCCCTTTTCCGTGACGTTCTATTAGACCATGGTCTATTGGATCATTGGAGCCTTTGCCACCCTACAGATCGCAAATATACTTTTGTCTCTGCAGTACATGGGACTCAATCTCGGCTAGACTACTTTTTAATTAACCACAGGTTATTGCATTCGGTTCATGTATCTGAAATCCTTCCGACCGCACTGTCTGATCACTCCCCGATTTTGCTAACTTTGGAATTGGGGATAGCCTCACCGAGTCATAAGCCTTGGCGTCTTTCAAGTTCCAGATATAGATCCCCGAAGGGAAAAGAACAACTTAGGTCCCATCTTGCCACATATCTCCAAAATAATAGGGGCTCTGTCTCCTCACCACAAGTATTATGGGTGGCAGCAAAGGCGACCATCAGAGGGGAGCTTATGAGGGATGCGGCCATTTCCAATACCCAAAAGAAAGTTCAACAGAATGATCTGGAAACCTGCATCGCTCAGACCATTCGAGAATATACTCGAACACCCACCCCAGCCATTCGTCGACGTTTGGAGCTAGCTAAAATGGAACTCAACTCGCTCTATACGTCGCGAGCGGAATTTGCCTTACAGAGACTGAAAGGCCGTCATTACGAACACGGCGAGAGAGCAGGTCGTCTACTGGCTGCTCAACTCCGTCAGAGGGAAGCGGCGTTGGCCATCCCAGCTTTACGCAATCCCGACGATTCGTTTATCACACACACACAGGCAATTGCGGAGGAGTTTGGTCGTTTTTATCTAACCCTTTATACGCTGGAAACTAGTGGAGATATTGGACGATTGGAGGCCTTCCTTGATAGAGCAAACATTCCGTGCCTTTCAGATGAGGGTAGAGCACTCTTAGAGGGTGACATTAGCAAAGAGGAGATACAGCAGGCTGTGGCCAATCTTTCTTACCATAAAGAACCTGGTGAAGACAGATTCACGTCAGAGTTTTATACATGGACAGGAGCAGATACTGTTGATGCATTATATGAGGCATTTCGAGGGGCTAATCAAACGGGTACATTACATCCTATTTCCAACAAAGCCTCCATAGTAGTTCTCCCCAAACCGGGAAAAGACCCTCTTCTATGCGGCAGCTATTGCCCTATATCTCTTCTTAATGGAGATATTAAGATATTGGCAGGGATTTTGGCGTCTCGCCTTAGGAAAGTTGTCCCTTCTTTAATTCATCATACCCAAGTGGGTTTTGTTCCGGGTCGTTCGTCTCAAAATCATCTTCGCACATTACTTCACGCTGTTTGGACTGCCCAGGACTCCCAGGAGGAGGCCCTTTCCCTTTCACTTGATGCTGAAAAATAGTTCGATCCAATAGAGTGGTGGTATCTCTTCTAAGTACTGCGCTGTTTTGGTCTAGGGACGAATTTCCTCCATTGAGTACGTTTGCCTTACAACTCCCAGACAGCTCAGGTAAACTGCGTTGGGTTCCTTTCTGATGTTTTTTCGATCAGTAGGGGGACACGTCAAGGTTGTCCTTTGTCCCCATTATTATTTATTTTTGCCGTGGAGCCCTTAGCGACACTAATACATAATTCCAATCTTATCTCCGGCATTCCGGTTCCAGGTGGTCGATCCACCATTTATCTGTATGCTGATGATATTCTCCTCACTCTTACTGACTTATCCACTTCTCTTCCAGCTCTTCGAGCTGTTCTGGAGGAGTTTGAACATATTTCCGGCTACTGAATTAATTGGGACAAAAGTGAAGCGTTATCGCTATCTTCAGTAACGGTTTGTGCTTCGGTCCAGGGACTTCCAGTTAAATGGAAACGGGCACGTCTCCGTTATTTGGGCACTGATGTCTACAAAGGTTTGGACAATATGGTGGCGGATAACTTGGATCCTTTAATTTGCAGTATGAGACGGGATTTTGCAAAGTGGACCCATTTGGGCCTTTCTATGTGGGTGAGAGTTCAGACGGTGCGAATGGTGACTTTGCCACGTTTCTTGTATGTTTAAGGTATGCTGCCCTTATGAATACCCCTCTCTCTCCTCCGAGGGATTGCTCGTCATATTCGGTCTTTTGTTTGGGGATCCTTGCATTCGCGGTTGCCCCCGCACCACCCTACTTGCCAGACGTGAATACGGAGGTTTAAGTCTTCCCTCAGTAGAACATTACACCTTGGCTCTACACCTATCGCAAATGGTCTACTTACTCCTGGGAATTCGAGATCCGCCACATTGGGTGGAAATCGAACGACTGCTTTCCGATGCCCAATCAGGACTCCAAGTTATATGCAACGCAGGTTCGACTCCCCACTGTATTCACAACCCTATGATTGGGGCCATGTGTACTGGCGGCAGGCACAACGTTTGAGTGTAAATCCCTACATACACGACAGGGCAATCATTTGGGGCAATAAAGGTTTCCTTATTGGAGGAAAGACCATTTTTTGGAAGGATTGGAGCCTGAAAGGTCTTGTGAGGATAGATCAGTTTCTTAAGGGGGATAGGTGGAAGACGTTCTCGGAACTTAAGGAGGAATTCGGGCTTTCCAAACATCATTCATGGCGTTTTATGCAGCTCAAGCACGGTCTGATGAGTCGTCTTGGGAATCCTCCTCAACGACTCATTCAATGTCCAATACTTCATTACTTGGAAACGCGGGGACAACTGAAGGGTGCCGTATCAGGCCTGCAAGCCTTGCTAAATCGTCACCTCTTTTCGCTCCCCCTCCTGGTTTCTCTCAAGAATAAGTGGGAGGAGCGTCTACAGGTTGACTACGACTTGGAAGATTGGGCAGATATAATCGAAGCTAGAGACCGTGGAGCTCGGGAGGCCCGCTCAAAATTCTGTCTTTTTAAAACATTACACGATTGGTATTGGACCCCCTTGAAGCTCCGTACTGCGGGGTTACTACACCATGCCTCCTGCTGGAGGTGTCCTCATGAGCGCTGCGATTTACCTCACATTTTGCATGATTGCCCAGCCATATAGTCTTTCTGGTGAGCAGTGGGGGCTACTCTTCGGGAAACAGTTCCCCTGCCACTTTCCCTTACCCCTCATCTTCTTTTACTGCATGACACCAGGGAGCTCCCTAATCTTTCCAGACCACAATGTCGCTTGTTACACACTGCACTAGCCACGGCAAAGATATGTATCCTCAGATATTGGGGAGCAACATGTGTACCCTCCCACAGGGAGTGGATCTCTGCAATGTATCAGACTGCCTCACATGAGCGTCTTATTTATGATCTGCAGGGTAGGACAGAAATGTTTCTACAGACACGGGCGCCATTTCTCTCTGGACCGGTGACCTGATCATCCCCTGTGCGGAATACATCACAAATGCCCCAGTACGAACCGGTCCTTTTTATTCTACTCTTCTTTATTACACATTGGACTCCACTGAGTGCGCACATGCATTCTCTTCACGTATTCCTCCATACCTTATGTACGTTGGTCTTCCGTAGGCGTGTTTGTTGTTTCTCCTCCCCTCCCCCCTTGGTCACTATTACTATGGTTACTCTTACTTTTATTACTATTATCATCATCATTGTCTTTTTCTCGGCTTCTGTCCTCTCTAATTTTCCTCGTTCTCTTTCTTCTGCTTTTACCTTTTCTGTTATCTTTGATATTTTCATCCTATCTTGTCAGATATATTTCCCTTAAATATGACTATATTCATGTCACTGAACTCTACTATTTAGAGACACTTATTTCTCCCTTTTATTTGGGTCCATAGAACATCATGTACTAAAATCAGATGTCCCCAGCCTGGAGGTACAAAAGTGCTCTGTACCTATAGTTCCTTCAACACTCAGTTGGGGTCTTTGTAATGATGGACCTCTAATGATGGGGCAGGTTGGAGAGGGTGGGTCTATTAGGTTGATTAAGTCCCTTAGGAATACATTGTAAAATGTTGATGATGAATTGCTCTTATGCGTATGTTATGTTATTTTGTTCTATTTTGCTATGTCATCACATTTCTTCATTGTGGAGCGGTTCTTTAGGTATTGTATTACAGATGCTTCATATGGTATATTACAGTAGATGTTGTATATTTAAGAAATTATTGCTAGATAGCATACATTTCTGAGAAGTTTTATATCCATTACTTGTCCAGATGTATTATACATACGGATGTTAAGGAATTATTGCTAGCTCTTTGTTTTTGTATGCTGTATATTGTTTGGAAAAGTGACAATAAAAATATAAAACACAAAAAACCTAGATAGATGTACCAAGCCATGCAAGGCCTTCTTGTGTGGCCCTGCGGCGCTTGGTAAACCAGGAGAACACAAGTCACTGCCTTGCGTGACTCTGCCCCAGGTGGCGTTCCATGGGTAGAGCTTGTGTGTTCCCACGCACTCACCCATGAGTGCGTCAGAGTGCTACGCCTTGCAGACGGAGGCATAATGAAGAGAAATTTCATTATGCAGATGCAGCACATGTAGAAAGAGGAAAAGGCCTGCAGGGATTGTTTTTGAGCAGGAGGTGCCCTTGCACCATGGCGCAAGGGTGACTGCGCTGGTGCTAGGCAGCAGAAAGTGCGTAAGGAGGGTGCAGGAATGCACCATATCTTGACACACAGCACAGTCCTGCCCATTCCCTCTCATGCAGCACAGCACGATGTCTTGCGTTGTGTTGCTTGAAAGAATGATAGGTATGGCCATAAGTTTCCAAGCAGGCCTAGCCTTAGGATTACAAGCCACACTCCCTAATGATCATGCACACGTGGCACAGAGTACTGTTCTTTACAGTAGGACTACGCAGGCAGGACTACGCAGGCAGGACTACGCAGGTAGGACTACGCAGGTACATCAGCCATCACAGCTGGGGGCAGGGAGGCTCAGCAGGGGAGCTCCACTCTAGGGGCAGAGGGGAGCGTACACCACATGAGCACCTCCCCACCCCACCCAGTCGAGGACCCTTCTGGCTCCCGGCAGTCCTTAGATCCATCCAGAATGCCCTCTTCAAACAGGCAAGATGGCACATTTGTGAGGAAGACTCTACCAAGAGGTTCCCTGTGTCAAGTAGTCTCTTACGTGCTTCACATCACCAACAGTGCACTGCAGGACACCACGGCCACACTCCCACGGTTGCTATTTGGAGATCCCCGCTGGGCCGGCTGGCTGAAACCTCGTTTCCTCCCGCCGGCCCAGCGGGGATCTTGGCCGCAACACGGGAGCCGGCTCCAAATGGAGCCGGCGGTGTTGCGGCGGTGCAACGGGTGCAGTTGCACCCGTTGTGCTTTTTACTGTCTGCTATGCAGACAGTGAAAAGCTCCATGGGGCCGTGGCAGGGAGCCCCGCGACTCCCCTTTCCGCCAGACTTTTCATGGCGTTTCATACCGCCATGAAAAGGCTGGCGGGAGGGGGACTCATAATCCCCTGGGCAGCGCTGCTGGGGGATTACAACCGCCGGGACCAACGTGGCGGTAAACTGCCGGTCCCGGCAGTGCGACTGCGGTGCTACCGCCGCAGTCGTAATGCCCGAGTTTGTGCCGCCAGCCTGTTGGCAGTACAAACTCCAAAACAGCCGTGGCGGTCTTTGACCACAAGGGTTGTAATGAGGGCCCATGTCTGTTCAGATGTGGAGCACCCTCGCCGCATGAGGTGCTCAACTGCTTTTGCGCTTATCGTGCCCAGGAGGAGTCTTCCACACGTTGCAAGACCGTCTCTGGCCCTACCTTGTGCAGTAATCTGGGTGAAGGACCTCTCCTGACAAGAGGTCAAGTGTCAGTCATCTATGCTATCTGTGATCAAGGGCTGGGATTTCTGACGTAGATTAGTTGCATAAAGGTGTGTGTCCCAGAGATACCCTGTGGATCCTATAAGGTAAATGGACGTCAGTGCAGATAACACTGTTTTGACTATTTGTCCGTATTTGGTCGTTATTGACCTTGACATTTGATGATAAGACACTTGTCCCAGACTGATGTCCCATCGGGTGTTTTTCCTATGTCATTCTTTGAATGACTTGACACTTTCACAGATCTTGGAAAGATAAGGTTAGACGGCATCTGTGACAATGATTCTTCAGGAATAGAGAAGGTGGAGCCTCGATGGCCTGAAATGGAGTTGGGCCTGTCCAAGATGGAGTCAGGCCTCATGGACGTTATATTAACTCCAGCTACAGATTTCTGGAAATAGCAGAGGCCAGGGCCTGTGAAACATAGCAGAAGGGGAGCTGGATGCAGGGGGTGGATATAGTGCATGCCGTGTGAACTGTGAAGGCAGTTCTTGTTGGAAACTCAGAGCCCACTATCCACGGCCAAAAGCATTGCCTTGTTTTAGGTGCACTTAGAGCCCACAGGGCATGCCCAAAAGCCATGCCCTGAGGCTCCAGTCATTGATGATCTGGGGCAGTGCTCGGCTGAGATAGAACAAGGCTCCATGCAACAAGTTCTGCAAGCGTTGGGGACAGTGAATGAGCACGCCCTGCCGGTTCGGTCAGTAAGGGAAACAGAATCATACCTGGATCCGCTGCCATCCCCAGTCATTATCATCTGTGGGACCTGGGGGTAGGTGGGCAAAGCCTATAGGGCAGGCCCTGCAGGCTCTGGAGCAAGGTGTGCACACCCTGCACGTAAACCACACTGAACATTGGGCATTGCTAAAGGTTTAGGATGAACAGCCAGACCCCCCCCCCGCAGAGGGTTCACCCCTTGTGCCTACAAGCCCTTGGCCGCTAAGCCTCCTGCACAGGGCTCTAGGTCATGGGCACGAGGCTTTGGGTGACTGGCATGACTACAGCCATATTCTTCACCCAGGGTCCCTTGCCCTTAGAGACCACAGTGCACAGATTATGGCTGTGTGCAGCCAAGGCTGCTGCGCCTCGTGCTCCTTCCCATTACGCATTGGGCATGGCCCGTGGCCATGCCAAGTAGGCACAGGGCAATGCATGGAGTATGGACATGACCTGTGCTCATAACACCACCAGGTTTTATGTACTGTGTGCAGAGTGCTGCCACCATCTGCCAGGTCATGTAATCATAATTACACGTAAAGTATTGCTCACATACTCCAAATAACCTTCTTCTAAACTGCTTCATAGTGCGCCAGTGATGAACTGCTATTGGTGTGTGTTAATGTTCTGTCATCCTGCAGATGGTACTGTTTGTCTGTGCCAGAGGTGCCGCAGGGGTGATCACAGGTGCTCAAGGGGGCCAGGGTGGTTCCTGAGGGGTGCTCACCGTCTGTGGGTGTGCCAGGGCGCAAGCTGATGTGATAAGACTGGTGAAGGTCACCTGCTCCCCTCAGGACTCTCTTGCAAGCAGAAGGACCCTGGTCAGTGCAAATATCAGGGTACAGACACAAGATGGCCAGGTGTCTCAGCACACAAGATGGCCAGGTGTCTCAGCACACAAGATGGCCAGGTCTCTCAGAACACAAGATGTCCAGGTCTCTCAGCTCACAAGATGGCCAGGTGTCTCAGCACACAAGATGGCCAGGTTTCTCAGCACACAAGATGGCCAGGTGTCTCAACACACAAGATGGCCAGGTGTCTCAGCTCACAAGATGGCCAGGTGTCTCAGCACACAAGATGGCCAGGTGTCTCAACACACAAGATGGCCAGGTGTCTCAGCACACAAGATGGCCAGGTGTCTCAGCACACAAAATGGCCAGGTGTCTCAGAACACAAGATGGCCAGGTGTCTCAGAACACAAGATGGCCAAGTGTCTCAGAACACAAGATGTCCAGGTGTCTCAGCTCACAAGATGGCCAGGTGTCTCAGCACACACCATGGCCAGGTTTCTCAGCACACAAAATGGCCAGGTGTCTCAACACACAAGATGGCCATGTGTCTCAGCTCACAAGATGGCCAGGTGTCTCAACATACAAGATGGCCAGGTGTCTCAACGCACAAGATGGCCAGGTGTCTTAGCGCACAAGATGGCCAGGTTTCTCAGCACACAAGATGGCCAGGTGTCTCAACGCACAAGATTGCCAGGTGTCTCAGCACACAAGATGGCCAGGTTTCTCAGCACACAAGATGGCCAGGTGTCTCAACGCACAAGATTGCCAGGTGTCTCAGCGCACAAAATGGCCAGGTGTCTTAGCACATAAGATGGCCAGGTGTCTCAACGCACAAGATGGCCAGGTGTCTCAGCACACAAGATGGACAGGTGTCTCAACACACAAGATGGACAGGTGTCTCAACACACAAGATGGCCAGGTGTCTCAGCACACAAGATGGCCAGGTGTCTCAACACACAAGATGGCCAAGTGTCTCAGCACACAAATTGGCCAGACACAAGATGGCCAGGTGTGTCTCAGCACACATAATGGCCAGGTGTCTCAACACACAAGATGGCCAGGTGTCTCAGCCCACAAAACGGCCAGGGGTCTCAACACACAAGATAGCCAGGTGTCTCAACACACAAGATGGCCAGGTGTGTCTCAGCACACAAGATGGCCAGGTTTCTCAGACACAAGATGGCCAGACACAAGATGGCCAGGTGTGTCTCAGCACACATAATGGCCAGGTGTCTCAACACACAAGATGGCCAGGTGTCTCAGCACACAAAACGGCCAGGTGTCTCAACACACAAGATAGCCAGGTGTCTCAACACACAAGATGGCCAGGTGTGTCTCAGCACACAAGATGGCTAGGTGTCTCAGACACAAGATGGCCAGGTGTCTCAGACACAAGATGGCCAGCTGTCTCAGACACAAGAAGGCCAGGTGTCTCAACACACAAGATGGTCAGGTGTCTCAACACACAAGATGGCCAGGTGTCTCAGCACACAAAATCGCAAGGTGTCTCAGCACACAAGATGGCCAGGTGTCTTAGCACAGAAGATGGCCAGGTTTCTCAGCACACAAGAGGGCCAGGTGTCTCAACACACAAGATGGCCAGGTGTCTCAGCACACAAAACGGCCAGGTGTCTCAGCACACAAAACGGCCAGGTGTCTCAACACACAAGATAGCCAGGTGTCTCAACACACAAGATGGCCAGGTGTGTCTCAGCACACAAGATGGCCAGGTGTCTCAGACACAAGATGGCCAGGTGTCTCAACACACAAGATGGCCAGGTGTCTCATCACGCAAAATGGCCAGACACAAGATGGCCAGGTGTGTCTCAGCACACATAATGGCCAGGTGTCTCAACACACAAGATGGCCAGCTGTCTCAGCACACAAAACGGCCAGGTGTCTCAACACACAAGATAGCCAGGTGTCTCACCAACAAGATGGCCAGGTGTGTCTCAGCACACAAGATGGCCAGGTGTCTCAGACACAAGATGGCAAGACACAAGATGGCCAGGTGTCTCAGACACAAGATGGCCAGGTGTCTCAGCACACAAGATGGCCAGGTGTCTCAGCACACAAGATGGCCAGGTCTCTCAGAACACAAGATGTCCAGGTCTCTCAGCTCACAAGATGGCCAGGTGTCTCAGCACACAAGATGGCCAGGTTTCTCAGCACACAAGATGGCCAGGTGTCTCAACACACAAGATGGCCAGGTGTCTCAGCTCACAAGATGGCCAGGTGTCTCAGCACACAAGATGGCCAGGTGTCTCAACACACAAGATGGCCAGGTGTCTCAGCACACAAGATGGCCAGGTGTCTCAGCACACAAAATGGCCAGGTGTCTCAGAACACAAGATGGCCAGGTGTCTCAGAACACAAGATGGCCAAGTGTCTCAGAACACAAGATGTCCAGGTGTCTCAGCTCACAAGATGGCCAGGTGTCTCAGCACACACCATGGCCAGGTTTCTCAGCACACAAAATGGCCAGGTGTCTCAACACACAAGATGGCCAGGTGTCTCAGCTCACAAGATGGCCAGGTGTCTCAACACACAAGATGGCCAGGTGTCTCAACGCACAAGATGGCCAGGTGTCTTAGCGCACAAGATGGCCAGGTTTCTCAACACACAAGATGGCCAGGTGTCTCAACGCACAAGATTGCCAGGTGTCTCAGCACACAAGATGGCCAGGTTTCTCAGCACACAAGATGGCCAGGTGTCTCAACGCACAAGATTGCCAGGTGTCTCAGCACACAAAATGGCCAGGTGTCTTAGCACATAAGATGGCCAGGTGTCTCAACGCACAAGATGGCCAGGTGTCTCAGCACACAAGATGGACAGGTGTCTCAACACACAAGATGGACAGGTGTCTCAACACACAAGATGGCCAGGTGTCTCAGCACACAAGATGGCCAGGTGTCTCAACACACAAGATGGACAAGTGTCTCAGCACACAAATTGGCCAGACACAAGATGGCCAGGTGTGTCTCAGCACACATAATGGCCAGGTGTCTCAACACACAAGATGGCCAGGTGTCTCAGCCCACAAAACGGCCAGGGGTCTCAACACACAAGATAGCCAGGTGTCTCAACACACAAGATGGCCAGGTGTGTCTCAGCACACAAGATGGCCAGGTTTCTCAGACACAAGATGGCCAGACACAAGATGGCCAGGTGTGTCTCAGCACACATAATGGCCAGGTGTCTCAACACACAAGATGGCCAGGTGTCTCAGCACACAAAACGGCCAGGTGTCTCAACACACAAGATAGCCAGGTGTCTCAACACACAAGATGGCCAGGTGTGTCTCAGCACACAAGATGGCTAGGTGTCTCAGACACAAGATGGCCAGGTGTCTCAGACACAAGATGGCCAGCTGTCTCAGACACAAGAAGGCCAGGTGTCTCAACACACAAGATGGTCAGGTGTCTCAACACACAAGATGGCCAGGTGTCTCAGCCCACAAAACGGCCAGGGGTCTCAACACACAAGATAGCCAGGTGTCTCAACACACAAGATGGCCAGGTGTGTCTCAGCACACAAGATGGCCAGGTTTCTCAGACACAAGATGGCCAGACACAAGATGGCCAGGTGTGTCTCAGCACACATAATGGCCAGGTGTCTCAACACACAAGATGGCCAGGTGTCTCAGCACACAAAACGGCCAGGTGTCTCAACACACAAGATAGCCAGGTGTCTCAACACACAAGATGGCCAGGTGTGTCTCAGCACACAAGATGGCTAGGTGTCTCAGACACAAGATGGCCAGGTGTCTCAGACACAAGATGGCCAGCTGTCTCAGACACAAGAAGGCCAGGTGTCTCAACACACAAGATGGTCAGGTGTCTCAACACACAAGATGGCCAGGTGTCTCAGCACACAAAATCGCAAGGTGTCTCAGCACACAAGATGGCCAGGTGTCTTAGCACAGAAGATGGCCAGGTTTCTCAGCACACAAGAGGGCCAGGTGTCTCAACACACAAGATGGCCAGGTGTCTCAGCACACAAAACGGCCAGGTGTCTCAGCACACAAAACGGCCAGGTGTCTCAACACACAAGATAGCCAGGTGTCTCAACACACAAGATGGCCAGGTGTGTCTCAGCACACAAGATGGCCAGGTGTCTCAGACACAAGATGGCCAGACACAAGATGGCCAGGTGTCTCAACACACAAGATGGCCAGGTGTCTCATCACGCAAAATGGCCAGACACAAGATGGCCAGGTGTGTCTCAGCACACATAATGGCCAGGTGTCTCAACACACAAGATGGCCAGCTGTCTCAGCACACAAAACGGCCAGGTGTCTCAACACACAAGATAGCCAGGAGTCTCACCAACAAGATGGCCAGGTGTGTCTCAGCACACAAGATGGCTAGGTGTCTCAGACACAAGATGGCCAAGTGTCTCAGCACACAAATTGGCCAGACACAAGATGGCCAGGTGTGTCTCAGCACACATAATGGCCAGGTGTCTCAACACACAAGATGGCCAGGTGTCTCAGCCCACAAAACGGCCAGGGGTCTCAACACACAAGATAGCCAGGTGTCTCAACACACAAGATGGCCAGGTGTGTCTCAGCACACAAGATGGCCAGGTTTCTCAGACACAAGATGGCCAGACACAAGATGGCCAGGTGTGTCTCAGCACACATAATGGCCAGGTGTCTCAACACACAAGATGGCCAGGTGTCTCAGCACACAAAACGGCCAGGTGTCTCAACACACAAGATAGCCAGGTGTCTCAACACACAAGATGGCCAGGTGTGTCTCAGCACACAAGATGGCTAGGTGTCTCAGACACAAGATGGCCAGGTGTCTCAGACACAAGATGGCCAGCTGTCTCAGACACAAGAAGGCCAGGTGTCTCAACACACAAGATGGTCAGGTGTCTCAACACACAAGATGGCCAGGTGTCTCAGCACACAAAATCGCAAGGTGTCTCAGCACACAAGATGGCCAGGTGTCTTAGCACAGAAGATGGCCAGGTTTCTCAGCACACAAGAGGGCCAGGTGTCTCAACACACAAGATGGCCAGGTGTCTCAGCACACAAAACGGCCAGGTGTCTCAGCACACAAAACGGCCAGGTGTCTCAACACACAAGATAGCCAGGTGTCTCAACACACAAGATGGCCAGGTGTGTCTCAGCACACAAGATGGCCAGGTGTCTCAGACACAAGATGGCCAGGTGTCTCAACACACAAGATGGCCAGGTGTCTCATCACGCAAAATGGCCAGACACAAGATGGCCAGGTGTGTCTCAGCACACATAATGGCCAGGTGTCTCAACACACAAGATGGCCAGCTGTCTCAGCACACAAAACGGCCAGGTGTCTCAACACACAAGATAGCCAGGTGTCTCACCAACAAGATGGCCAGGTGTGTCTCAGCACACAAGATGGCCAGGTGTCTCAGACACAAGATGGCAAGACACAAGATGGCCAGGTGTCTCAGACACAAGATGGCCAGGTGTCTCAGCACACAAGATGGCCAGGTGTCTCAGCACACAAGATGGCCAGGTCTCTCAGAACACAAGATGTCCAGGTCTCTCAGCTCACAAGATGGCCAGGTGTCTCAGCACACAAGATGGCCAGGTTTCTCAGCACACAAGATGGCCAGGTGTCTCAACACACAAGATGGCCAGGTGTCTCAGCTCACAAGATGGCCAGGTGTCTCAGCACACAAGATGGCCAGGTGTCTCAACACACAAGATGGCCAGGTGTCTCAGCACACAAGATGGCCAGGTGTCTCAGCACACAAAATGGCCAGGTGTCTCAGAACACAAGATGGCCAGGTGTCTCAGAACACAAGATGGCCAAGTGTCTCAGAACACAAGATGTCCAGGTGTCTCAGCTCACAAGATGGCCAGGTGTCTCAGCACACACCATGGCCAGGTTTCTCAGCACACAAAATGGCCAGGTGTCTCAACACACAAGATGGCCAGGTGTCTCAGCTCACAAGATGGCCAGGTGTCTCAACACACAAGATGGCCAGGTGTCTCAACGCACAAGATGGCCAGGTGTCTTAGCGCACAAGATGGCCAGGTTTCTCAACACACAAGATGGCCAGGTGTCTCAACGCACAAGATTGCCAGGTGTCTCAGCACACAAGATGGCCAGGTTTCTCAGCACACAAGATGGCCAGGTGTCTCAACGCACAAGATTGCCAGGTGTCTCAGCACACAAAATGGCCAGGTGTCTTAGCACATAAGATGGCCAGGTGTCTCAACGCACAAGATGGCCAGGTGTCTCAGCACACAAGATGGACAGGTGTCTCAACACACAAGATGGACAGGTGTCTCAACACACAAGATGGCCAGGTGTCTCAGCACACAAGATGGCCAGGTGTCTCAACACACAAGATGGCCAAGTGTCTCAGCACACAAATTGGCCAGACACAAGATGGCCAGGTGTGTCTCAGCACACATAATGGCCAGGTGTCTCAACACACAAGATGGCCAGGTGTCTCAGCCCACAAAACGGCCAGGGGTCTCAACACACAAGATAGCCAGGTGTCTCAACACACAAGATGGCCAGGTGTGTCTCAGCACACAAGATGGCCAGGTTTCTCAGACACAAGATGGCCAGACACAAGATGGCCAGGTGTGTCTCAGCACACATAATGGCCAGGTGTCTCAACACACAAGATGGCCAGGTGTCTCAGCACACAAAACGGCCAGGTGTCTCAACACACAAGATAGCCAGGTGTCTCAACACACAAGATGGCCAGGTGTGTCTCAGCACACAAGATGGCTAGGTGTCTCAGACACAAGATGGCCAGGTGTCTCAGACACAAGATGGCCAGCTGTCTCAGACACAAGAAGGCCAGGTGTCTCAACACACAAGATGGTCAGGTGTCTCAACACACAAGATGGCCAGGTGTCTCAGCCCACAAAACGGCCAGGGGTCTCAACACACAAGATAGCCAGGTGTCTCAACACACAAGATGGCCAGGTGTGTCTCAGCACACAAGATGGCCAGGTTTCTCAGACACAAGATGGCCAGACACAAGATGGCCAGGTGTGTCTCAGCACACATAATGGCCAGGTGTCTCAACACACAAGATGGCCAGGTGTCTCAGCACACAAAACGGCCAGGTGTCTCAACACACAAGATAGCCAGGTGTCTCAACACACAAGATGGCCAGGTGTGTCTCAGCACACAAGATGGCTAGGTGTCTCAGACACAAGATGGCCAGGTGTCTCAGACACAAGATGGCCAGCTGTCTCAGACACAAGAAGGCCAGGTGTCTCAACACACAAGATGGTCAGGTGTCTCAACACACAAGATGGACAGGTGTCTCAGCACACAAAATCGCAAGGTGTCTCAGCACACAAGATGGCCAGGTGTCTTAGCACAGAAGATGGCCAGGTTTCTCAGCACACAAGAGGGCCAGGTGTCTCAACACACAAGATGGCCAGGTGTCTCAGCACACAAAACGGCCAGGTGTCTCAGCACACAAAACGGCCAGGTGTCTCAACACACAAGATAGCCAGGTGTCTCAACACACAAGATGGCCAGGTGTGTCTCAGCACACAAGATGGCCAGGTGTCTCAGACACAAGATGGCCAGACACAAGATGGCCAGGTGTCTCAACACACAAGATGGCCAGGTGTCTCATCACGCAAAATGGCCAGACACAAGATGGCCAGGTGTGTCTCAGCACACATAATGGCCAGGTGTCTCAACACACAAGATGGCCAGCTGTCTCAGCACACAAAACGGCCAGGTGTCTCAACACACAAGATAGCCAGGAGTCTCACCAACAAGATGGCCAGGTGTGTCTCAGCACACAAGATGGCCAGGTGTCTCAGACACAAGATGGCAAGACACAAGATGGCCAGGTGTCTCAGACACAAGATGGCCAGGTTTCTCAGCACACAAGATGGCCAGGTGTCTCAACACACAAGATGGCCAGGTGTCTAAACACACAAGATGGCCAGGTGTCTCAGCACACAAAATGGCAAGGTGTCTCAGCACACAAGATGGCCAGGTGTCTCAGCACACAAGATGGCCAGGTTTCTCAGCACACAAGATGGCCAGGTGTCTCAGCACACAAGATGGCCAGGTGTCTCAGCACACAAGATGGCCAGGTTTCCCAGCACACAAGATGGCCAGGTGTCTCAACACACAAGATGGCCAGGTGTCTCAGTACACAAAATGGCCAGGTGTCTCAACACACAAGATGGCCAGGTGTCTCAACACACAAGATGGCCAGGTGTCTCAGCACACAAAATGGCCAGGTGTCTCAGCACACAAAATGGCCAGGTGTCTCAACACACAAGATAGCCAGGTGTCTCAACACACAGGATGGCCAGGTGTGTCTCAGCACACAAGATGGACAGGTGTCTCAGCACACAAGATGGCCAGGTGTCCCAGGTGTGTCAGCACACAAGATGGCCAGGTGTCTCAGCTCACAAGATGGCCAGGTGTCCCAGGTGTTTCAGCACACAAGATGTCCAGGTGTCTCAGCACACAAGATGGCCAGTGTAGGAAAGTACCATCTTGCCCGGCATGTTACCCCCATATTTCACTGCATGTATGTTGTTTTAGTCCTTGTGTCACTGGGACCCTGCCAGGCAGGGGCCCAGTGCTCATAGTATGTGCCCTGTATATGTTCCCTGTGTGGTGCCTAACTGTATCACTGAGGCTCTGCTAACCAGAACCTCAGTGTTTATGCTCTCTCTGCTTTCTAAATTTGTCACTACAGGCTAGTGACTAAATTTACCAATTCACATTGGCATACTGGTACACCCATATAATTCCCTTGTATATGGAACTGAGGTACCCAGGGTTTTGGGGTTCCAGGAGATCCCTATGGGCTGCAGAATTTCTTTTGCCACCCATAGGGAGCTCTGACATTCTTACACTGGCCTGCCACTGCAGCCTGCATGAAATAACATCCATGTTATTTCACAGCCATTTACCACTTCACATAAGTAACTTATAAGTCACTTATATGTCTAACCTTCACCTGGTGAAGGTTGGCTGCAAAGTTACTTAGTGTGTGGGCACCCTGGCACTAACCAAGGTGCCCCCACATCGTTCAGGGCAAATTCCCCGGACTTTGTGGGTGCAGGGACGCCATTACACGGGTGCACTATACATAGGTCATTACCTATGTATAGCGTCACAATGGTAACTCCGAACATGGCCATGTAACATGTCTAAGATCATGGAATTGTCACCCCAATACCATTCTGATATTGGGGTGACAATTCCATGATCCCCCGGGTCTCTAGCACAGAACCCGGGCACTACCAAACTGCCTTTCCGGGGTCTCCACTGCAGCTGCTGCCAACCCCTCAGACAGGTTTCTGCCATCCTGGGGTCCAGGCAGCCCTGGCCCAGGAAGGCAGAACAAAGGATTTCCTCTGAGAGAGGGAGTTACACCCTCTCCCTTTGGAAATAGGTGTGAAGGGCTGGGGAGGAGTAGCCTCCCCCAGCCTCTGGAAATGCTTTGATGGGCACAGATGGTGCCCATCTCTGCATAAGCCAGTCTACACCGGTTCAGGGATCCCCCAGCCCTGCTCTGGCGCGAACCTGGACAAAGGAAAGGGGAGTGACCACTCCCCTGACCAGTACCTCACAGTGGAGGTGCCATCTTGGAAACAGAGGTGTTGGGGGCGCAGTGGACTGCTCTGAGTGGCCAGTGCCAGCAGGTGATGTCAGAGGCTCCTTCTGATAGGCTCTTACCTCTCTTGGAATCCAATCCTCCTATCTTGGTAGCCAAACCCCCTTTTCTGGCTATTTAGGGTCTCTGCTTTGGGGAATTCTTCAGATAACGAATGCAAGAGCCCACTAGAGTTCCTCTGCATCTCCCTCTTTGCCTTCTACCAGGGATCGACCGCTGACTGCTCCAGGACGCCTGCAAAACCACAACAAAGTAGCAAGACGACTACCAGCAACATTGTAGTGCCTAATCCTGCCGGCTTTCTCGACTGTTTCCAGGTGTTGCATGCTCTGGGGGTAGCCTGCCTTCACCCTGCACCAGAAGCTCTGAAGAAATCTTCTGTGGGTCTATGGAATCTTCCCCCTGCTAACGCAGGCACCAAAAGACTGCATCACTAGTCCTCTGGGCCCCCTCTCATCCTGACGAGCGTGGTCCCTGGAACACAGCAACTCTGTCCAAGTGACTCCCACAGTCCAGTGACTCTTCAGTCCAAGTTTGGTGGAGGTAAGTCCTTGCCTCCCCACGCTAGACTGCATTGCTGGGTACCGCGTGATTTGCAGCTGCTCCGGCTCCTGTGCACTCTTCCAGGATTTCCTTCGTGCACAGCCAAGCCTGGGTCCCTGACACTCTAACCTGCAGTGCACAACCTTCTGAGTTGTCCTCCGGCATCGTGGGACTCCCTTTTGTGACTTCGGGTGGACTCCAGTTCACTCCTCTTCTAAGTGCCTGTTCCAGTACTTCTGCTGGTGCTGCCTGTTTTGTGAGGGCTCTCTGAGTTGCTGAGTGCCCCCTATGTCTCCTCCTCCAAAAGGCGACATCCTAGTCCTTCCTGGTCCTCAGCAGCACCCAAAAACCTCTACCGCAACCCTTGCAGCTAGCAAGGCTTGTTTGCAGTAGTTCTGCGTGGGAACACCTCTGCAAGCTTCATCGCGACGTGGGACATCCGTCTTCCAAAGGAGAAGTTCCTAGTCCTCTTCTTTCTTGCAGAATTCCAAGCTTCTCCCATCCGGAGGCAGCTTCCTTGCACCTTCATCTGGGGTTTCCTGGCCTCCTGCCCCCCTGGACACTGTCGCGACTATTGGTCTTGGTCCCCTTGCCTTACAGGTCCTCAGGTCTGGAAATCCGTTGTCAGTGCACTGCTGGTGTTTGTTGTTCTTGCAGAATCCCCCTATCACAACTATTGTTCTCTTTTGGGGTAGTAGGTGCACTTTATTCCTACTTTTCAGGGTTGTGGGGTATCTTGTACACCCTGACTGTTTTCTTACAGTCCCAGCGACCCTCTACAAGCTCCCATAGGTCTGGGGTCCAATCGTGATTCGCATTCCACTTTTGAAGTATATGGTTTGTGTTGCCCCTATACCTATGCTTGCCTATTGCAACCTATTGTAATTCTACACTGTTTGCATTACTTTTCTGACTCTTACTTACCTAATTTTGGTTTGTGTACATATAACTTGTGTATATTACTTACCTTCTTACTGAGGGTACTCACTGAGATACTTGTGGCATATTGTCATAAAAATAAAGTACCTTTATTTTTAGTAACTCTGTGTATTGTGTTTTCTTATGATATTGTGCATATGATATAAGTGGTATAGTAGGAGCTTTGCATGTCTCCTAGTTTAGCCTAAGCTGCTTTGCCATAGCTACCTTCTATCAGCCTAAGCTGCTAGAAACACCTCTATTCTACTAATAAGGGATAACTGGACCTGGCACAAGGTGTAAGTACCTTTGGTACCCACTACAAGCCAGACCAGCCTCCTACATTGGTCGTTCAGCGGCGGGATATGTACTTGTAACTACTTTACCACTTTGTCATTTTGTACTTTTCATAAGAGAATCATATACCAAACAGTTCAGTGTATGTACACTTAAACCAAAAAGTTTGATTTTCTTCTCTAAAACGTTTTACAGAGTTCTGAAAAGTTTCTTAAAACTTCTAAAGGTTTTCTAAAAGTTAGAAAAAGTGTTTTCTCTGTACTTTCTCAAGTTCTAAAACTTTTTCTCTCTTCTCCCGATCTCTAAACCTTTTGCTATCATGTCTGTGGTAGATTCTGCTCCCCAAACTGTCAATGCTACTTATGACATTTTGAACTACAAGAGCTTAAGGAGTCTCTGCTTAGATAGAGGTTTAGTTATAGGAAAGAACCCTACAAAAGAGTTTCTGTTTAACATGCTTATGGTGGATGACCAGAACCAGTCTGGCCCATCCAATGAGAGGTTAATAGAAGCTTCCCAGTCTGATTTAGAGGAACCCCTTGAGGAAGCTGGGGAGGGTTCTGATAAGGTTCTGGCCCCTAGCAGGGCACCTAGTGTTGTAATTTAATAGCGATTAGATTAAGCATTAGCAGAAGACATCTTGTATTTAACAACTATTGTGAACATTTCGCGAAATCCATTTTGTATTCATGGCAGCCATTTTCTCTGCCATGTGCTCGCCATGTGCTCTGTCCTACCTTTCTGTTAACTACTCTTGAAAATCTGTCTAGTGACAAGTTATATTTAGCATCTCCCACTTTCGCACATGCCCAGTAAGATCTGCAGCTGTTAGTAATCAGTAACAGACAGTAATGTGTCAACTAGTCCTTGAAAACTGTTAGCCCCTCCTACCTGTCGACTGTGCATTTCCATATGACCTTATATGTATGTAAGTCTTGCTTCTATAATCGTACCACCTTCTTTTAGCCCCTGCGTGGGTATAAAAGGACCATGCTCTCTTAGTTCAGTGTGCTAGTTCAAACATTACCGAAGGGTGCTGTTTGAACTGTAGTACCACCTCATGAGGTTTAATAAACTTTTTCTTTTATTTCAGTTTCTGTGCCAACTTCTTTCTATATGGTCTGAGGACTTTGTGCAGAGAAGGGCGAACCCCTTGCACTAGTAGGCCTTGCTGACGCTTACTTCAACAAATGGCACCTGAACAGGGACTCATCGGCAACTCGGACGCCCAACAGATTGGTCACCACGAAGGATTGGGATCTCGCTGAGGATGATCAATGCCTGAGGAGACCCGAGTCTTGGCAACCACAGCGTTTTTCCCTTCTTTCTGATTTGACCATCCCGGTGGTGCCGGTCCTCGACTGAGATCCTTTTTGTTAATTCGTCATGCAGTGACCATTTGGTCGATTTTAGAACGTGACAGTTGGAACCTGGACACCATGTGATTGGTAAGAGCCGTTTTACGGCACTTGCTGTGGGTTTTGATGCCTTTGTTTGGTAATGAAGTTTAGCACCACTTACTGTGGCTCTCGTGTTTTGGGTGACTAGTCAATTTGTGTCCTTTGAATTAATATATAAATTGCAATTTATATAGGCAGGTAATGAGTAAAATTTTCTCCAATTTAATTTTGATTTGAACGGCACCTTAAGTGCTACTTTGATTATAATATTGCATATTCTGAACTATTTTTGGCATGCCTGTTTTTAGCGCGAGAAAGAGCAGCGGAAGAATGTACATGTGAAAGCATTGGAAATGAGAAAGAAAGAAATAAATGACTTAAAGGAGCTAGAAGAGAAAGAACGTAAATTACAGGTAACTGGCCAATACACTGTTAGGCAACCTCTCTATCCTATCCTTAATAAACCACATGATGATTTTTTTGTTACTAGATCGCCCTCCACCTCCGTATGTCGTTCCTTCTGCCCCTCATGAGTTAGCTGAGGTCTCCGGTTTGGAGCAACAGAAGATACGAGACAGTCGCTCTATGTTGCGTGCGTCTGAGCTTAGATCTATAGCTCGTAAAACAATTTGTAGCGTTGTCTCTGCTTCTGAACTTTTAGACAACATGAAAGGGTGGACAGAAAAGGAGCAGCTATATTTTACTGAGGCATTTGGCACAGAAGTTATTGAACTATTTCGTAAATATTCTGATGAGTTAGAGCCCGATGATGTAGCAGCTGATCATAAGCAAATGCGTGATGGTCTTTTTGTTTTCTCCCTGGTGGCTGATGCAATCAGGCGTTTGGTGAAATTATGTGTTGTGGCAGTCCGTTTGCAAGAGGATAAAAGGGCCGTGTACACAGTTGCACGGACATCTCAGACCGGCGGGGTGCAAGCTTCCATCTTCGGAACAGATAAGACTATGATAGTTCACGCGAAACCAATGCGGGAGGCCGCGCCTTTGTATGTTCCTCCTAAAGGATTGGGTACAAGTGATGATAAAACTTCTGTTGATGCTAAGGGTTATTTTAATTATAATTGGGTGAATACTCCTTGGAATAGGGCAGATGTAATAGCACTTAAAACAGCATTACCTGACCTGCGGAAAAATCCAGCCGCCTTTTATGAGGAAGTTGAGGGAGCAATTACTTCTTGTACTGTGACTTTGGCTGACATTGATTTATTTTTCGGATTGATATTACCGCCAGATATGTGGAGAACTGTTCGCAAGTTGATGATCGTGTAGTTTTTGGGGCGTCATGGAAAGAATTAGAACAGATGGACGGGGATAGGGAACCTGCGAAAAAGCCATATCAGTTGATTCTAGATCTTCCCGCAGCCATATTAGTTAAGTTAAAAGCAATTATTCCCCCTAAAAAGATAGATTGGACTGTTTTAGCGTCTTGTAAGCAAAAGGCAGATGAATCGGTCTCTGATTTCTTTACACGCTTTGAAGAAGTATTTCATGATTTTAGCGGCCAGTTATTGTCAGATGATACAGGCAGACATTTGTTTGTCGATAAATATGTTGCAAATCTGTTACCAGGAATAGCTAGTCGTCTGAAAGCTAGTGAAAGTTCATGGACTACCTCTACTCCGGTTTCTCTTTTGACTATGGCTCAGTATTATGAACGTCAGGAATTAGAAGCAAAAGGTAGTGAGGATAAAAAGATTAAAGAATTAAAGATGAAGGTTATGTTGGTTCAAGCTTATGGTCCGCCTTTTAGAGGTAGTGATAGAGGTGGATGTGGATCTTATGGTTCTTCTTACATTCCTTCGAATTTGTCTGTTGATCAGTGTGCGTATTGTAAGAAATTTGGGCATTGGGCTGCCGATTGTCCAGCACTACATGTTCAGCAGTGTTCACGTGGTCGGGGACAAATGAGAAATCGCTCAGGATATTGAGGGCCTAGAAGAAGCACAAATGATCATGCTAGGGTTGATGCTAATGTACGAGGGCAGGATGGGTTTAACACTTTTGATAGACGGAACCAATACCAGATGTCTAACTATGTGCAGCCTGATTTCCAAGATTCTGCTTATGCATAGGATTGCCTAGGATGGGGTAAGGAATCTGTTGAAGTTCCAGTAGATCAGAGGGGTCCCTATGTTACAACACATGTTTTGGGTTCTACTGATCAGTTTCTGGTTGATACAGGAGCTACTCGTAGCGCCTTGTCTAAACAATTGATTCCAAGGGCTCCCCTGTCTGGCATTACCATTACATCGATAGGTTTCGATGGAACACCTTCCCCAAGCCCATTGTCACAACCACTTGCATTCCATGTTGATAAATGTACTGCTCCATGTCCATTTTTGCTTTCTCCAAATACACCAGACAATATTGTGGGTCTTGATATGCTCAAGTATTTCAGGGCTACAATACGATGCTCTCCTGAAGGGGTGCGTGTTATTTTGAATGATAATCATCCTGTGATGGAAAGAGTTTGTCTTGTTAAAGAGGATATTGCATTAGCTTCACTCCCTAGTACTTTGTGGGCTACTTCAGATACTGATGTAGGACAAATGATTATTCCACCGGTACATATCAGTGTCAAGGAGGGAGCTGTATTGCCACGTTTGCCTCAATACAAAATTTCACAGGAGGGCGAAGAAGCACTCACACGAATTGTGCATTATCTTATTACAGTTGGAGTTGTTGAGGAAGTTCTGTATAATGTTTGTAACAGTCCGATTCTTCCTATTCTGAAAAAGGATACTGATACTAGGATTTACCGATTCATTATTAATTTACGAGAAGTCAATAAGATTGTGGTTCCACAATATCCTGTGGTATCTGACATCACGACACTTCTTACTTTGGTTCCCCCGACAGCAACTACGTTCTCTGTGGTAGACTTGAAGAATGCTTTCTTTTCGATCCCTATTCATCCTGATAGCCGATATTTGTTTGGTTTTACTTTGAATAAACAATCATATAGATTTTGCAGAGTTCCTCAAGAGTATACTGAGAGTCCTAGTATTTATAGTCAAGCGTTAAAACGACAACTTGATTCTTTTGTTTTGCCTGAAGGTGTGGCTCTCATACAATATGTTGATGATATTTTGTTGGCAGCTGATACCCCTGAGCAATGTGAAAAGTGCACTTTGTCCTTACTTTCTTTTCTTGCTTCACACCATCATAAAGTGTCACGAAAGAAATTGCAATATTGTAGACCAAAGGTAACCTATTTAGGTCACCTTTTGTCTAAGGAGGGCCGTGCACTTACATCAGATTGTTTTCAAGCAATTTTAGACACACCAGTACCCTCTACCTAGAAAGATGTTCGTGCATTCCTTGGTCTTACTTCTTTTTGTAGGCAATGAATATTAGGGTTTTCACACATTGTCAAACCTTTGCTAGCACTTTTGACTAAAGATACTCCAATGCCCCTCCCATGGACAGATGAATGTGAGACTGCTTTCCGGCAGCTGCGACACGCCCTTTGTTCAGCACCAGTGTTAGGTACACCAGATTACACGAAGCCTTTTGCACTTTATGTACATGAGAAAGATGGATGTGCATTTTCAGTTTTAGTACAGACACATGGTGATAAGCATCGTCCCTGTGCATATTTTTCAGCAGTACTTGATCCTGTCGCTCGAGCGTTGCCTGGGTGTTTTCGTTCAGTTGCCGCAACAGCTGTGTCAATACGTCAGAGTGAAGGGATAGTTTTGTCACATAAGCTGTTGGTGTTAGTCCCCCTTGCGGTTGATGCTCTTTTAAATCAAACAAAGACAAAACATTTAACTAGCGCTCGCCTGACAGGATATGAATTGACATTGATGGCTCCTCACATTACACTGAAGAGATGTGCAACACTAAAACCAGCCACTTTGTTGCCATATCCGGTGACTCAGCCTCAGTCACAAGAAACACATGATTGTATATTCCTTACCGAAGAACAGACAAAGGGTCATATTGATTTACAAGATACGCCCCTTCCAGATGTAGACGGGGAATTGTGGGTTGATGGGTCTTGTTTAAAGTTGCCACCTCAGCCGCATATTCACTCACCACAATACACACGGTAGTGGAGACAGCTCGTATACCACAGAAGTCAGCTCAAGCAGCTGAACTAATAGCTTTGACACGAGCATGTGAGCTTAGTACTGACTTATGTGTGAACATTTATACAGACAGCCGCTATGCTTTTGGAGTGGCTCATGATTTTGGTTTGCTTTGGAAGGAGAGAGGCTTTCTCACATCCCATGGGATGCAGATAATGCACGGAGAATTAGTGCATAACCTCTTGACTGCATTGACATATCCAAAGAAACTAGCTATTGTGAAATGTAGTGCACACAAGAAAGTGACCAATAAGATAGGGCAAGGTAATGCCCTTGCGGACCGCGTAGCACGTGAGACTGCGATGCAGCGAAGTACTACTTCTATGTATGTAGTGAAGTCACAAGCTGAACGTTGGCATAATGCTAGACAAGACGTATTAGATATACAGAAATCTGCTTCTGTGAAAGAACGTGAGCAATGGTCTGAAGAAGGAGAATTGGATGATGAGGGCTGTTGGCGGAATAAGCAGATGGATAAATGGAATTTGCCAATAGCTTTTGTACAACCTATGGTTCAGATGGCACAGGGGCTGGCACATGTTGGAGCTTCAACAATAACGAAGTTGCTTACGCAAGTTTGGGAGCATCCAGAAATTTCCAGTACAGCTAAGAGAGTAGTACAGTCTTGTTTGACGTGTTTCAATACAATCCTGGAAAAGGGACACAAACTCCTGCGGGAGGGTTTGCTACACCAACTGCACCTTTCGAAGTTCTACAAATGGATTATATTCAGCTTGAACGCTGCAACAATTTAAAGTATGTCTTGGTGGTGGTATGTGCCTTCAGTAAATGGATAGAGGCGTACCCCACAAAGGATAATACTGCCATTACCACAGCGAAGGTGCTTTTGAAATAATTTTTCCCTAGATTTGGTGTTTGCAGACTTTTATGGAATGATAACTGACCTCATTTTGTTGGGGAAGTTATTAAGTATGTCCTGAAAGGATTAGGGATCAAACAGAAGTTCCATGCGGTTTTCCACCCTTAATCAGCAGGGTTGGTGGAAAGGTATAATGCTACTTTGAAGCTGAAGTTAGCGTAGATACAGACTTCCACATCCTTAACTTGGCTGGATGCATTACCGTTGGCATTATTGTCTATTAGGTCAGTGCCACACTCTTGAATAGTCCTTACTCTATATGAAATAGTGTTTGGAAGGCCACTGAACATTTGGGGAGTTCCTAAGCCAAATTCTGTATATGATGTACCTTGTGTCCTGATGAATGATTATTTGGCACAGTTAACCGACAATTTGGTTTCTATTCATCAACAGGTTCGAGAAGCACTTCCTGACAGATCTACAGGTGAAGGCCATGAACTCCGACCTGGTGACCAGGGGATGATTAAGTCCTTTGAAAGATCAAGCAGCATGGAACCAAGGTGGCGAGGCCCAGAGCAGGTGCTCCTTGCGACAAGGACAGCAGTTCAAGTGACGAACCAAAAGAATTGGGTCCATAGTACTCACTGCAAGAGAGTGCTACCTACCTTGGTGGAACCTGCTGTGCTGACCGATCATCGAGAGATTTTGACTACGGAGAAAGGCTGTGCTATATCACCTGACGAATCTGCGGAGTTCTTCCCGGACCATACGATTTCTGGAGTGTCGCGATATAATTTGAGACCGAGGAAAGACCCCGTAGTGCTGGAAAAAACTGGTTGAGCTACCGCCCTGGGTTAGTGAAACGGAGAGCCAATGTGGCAAGGGGGGGGGATCAGCCATGCATTAGAGTAGTGACACCCGTCTTGTCCCGTGGTGAAGAAATCAGCGGCTTCCCAGGGATAAGAGCTCCAATGATTGTTTTTAATTAATTTCTGAAAGGGTCGATTATTACTGTTGCTAAAATGAATAACAAACTGATCAGTAGTATTATGGGGTTTGTTGTTGTTTTGGTGGTTAAAGCAATAATCACCTGGTTTGTTGAAAAGAAGGCTTCTGCTCGTGAGTTTTTTGTTGCCACTACCCCAGTACCAGAGGATCACTATTACTTTACGCTTCCCTATCAGGAGCAGAAGCACCGTCAATCGTACTTCAATAATACTTTCATTCAGATGTTGCATCATACTCATAATGCTACAAATACTACTAACTGTGGGGTATGTGGAATGATACCTGCGCATCCTTTTTCACACAATGGTTCTTGTCAAGCTTGGTACACGATTTTGTTTGCATCTGGAAAACGTACAGAGGGCGGACTTCTTTTTCGCCTTAATAAGGTATGCTACCAAGACAAAGATGGGTATCCCCAAGCCAAAGGAACTAAATGGGAATGGGAAGAGTATCAACTGGACAATGTTTCAATACCATATGTCTTCACAAATATAAGAGACTCTGACAAGAAAGAACAATTTGTGATTTCTGTTACAAAAACTAAAGCAGATTTATGTATACGTAGCATTGGGCGAATTCCAGTGGGGATAAGCGATTGTACCTTGATTTTAACTATTGAGGGTGTAAATAATAGTAGTTTTACAGCTTCACATAATACATATTTTGTTTGTGGTAACTATGGATATTACCAACTACCTGTTGGGTGGTCAGGTGTGTGTTATGTATCTTTTCTATTACACCCTGTGTTTTTGGCCCCTGCATCATATCACCGAGATTTTCAACTGTTCATTGACATCATTAAAAATAGATATAAAAGGACAATAAGTAAAAATGAGGTAGACTAAACGGAAACTAGCCTGCAACAATATGTTGACTTTAATTTAGGGTTGTTCTTCTTTGTGGGTGCTGCGTTAAACAGTAGGAAAGTGAGACAATTGACTTGGGTTGTGGAAGCTGTTAGCAATCAGGCAGCTCTGGCACTTGGGAATATTACCGAGGAGCTCCAAATTGCGAGGATTGCAGCGCTCCAAAATCGTATGGTACTAGATGTGATATTAGCTGATCGAGGTGGTGCATGTCGCATCATCAGTAGTAGTTGCTGCGTTTTTATTCCAGATCACTCACCTTCAGTATATGATGCAATATCTAAATTGCATAAAATTGCTGCAGAAATCCACACAGAGACTGGTACTTGGACTTTTTCTGGATGGTTTTGGGCTCTTGTTTCTGCTTGGGGCTGGAAACTACTGACTTTCCTGTGTGTAATGATTGCAATATTTTTCACATGATGTGTCTGTATTCAGTGTGGTCCAATGTTCTGCTCCATGTGTATTACTGCTTGTATGCCTACCAAAAGAAATATTACAGAAATGAAAGCACAACACATATTAGATAAGGAAATAGCTGAAATGATGAGCATAAATATACAAGATGAATATTTAGATTATCCCAGAAAGACGAATGCCTTCAGCTAATGCTGAAAGGGTTGTCTGTTGTAATTTAATAGCAATTAGATTAAGCATTAGCAGAAGACATCTTGTATTTAGCAACTATTGTGAACATTTTGCGGAATTCATTTTGTATTCATGGCAGCCATTTTCTCTGCCATGTGCTTGCCATGTGCTCTGTCCTACCTTTCTGTTAACTACTCTTGAAAATCTGTCTAGTGACAAGTTATATTTAGCATCTCCCACTTTCACACATGCCCAGTAAGATCTGCAGCTGTTATTAATCAGTAACAGACAGTAATGTGTCAACTAGTCCTTGAAAACTGTTAGCCCCTCCTACCTGTCGACTGTGCATTTCCATATGACCTTATATGTATGTAAGTCTTGCTTCTATAATTGTGCAACCTTCTTTTTGCCCCTGCGTGGGTATAAAAGGACCATGCTCTCTTAGGGACAGATGTAGCAAGGTCTGAGATTGCGACTCGGAAATTGCGAGTCGGTGCGACTCGCAATTTCCGAGTCGCAATCTTGGATGCAGAACGGTGTCTCAGACACCGTCTGGGACTCGCTATGGGGTCGCAAAGACCCACCTCATTAATATTAATGAGGTGGGTCGCATTTTGCGACCCCATAGCGAGTCCCTGCACTCACAGGGATGGTGGCCTGCTGGAGACAGCAGACCTCCATGTCTGTGACTGTTTTTTTAATAAAGCTGTTTTCTTTTATTGCAGCCCGTTTTCCTTAAAGGAAAACGAATTGCAATACAAAAAAATAATGAAACCATTTGGTTTCATTTTTTCAGAGTAGGCAGTGGTCCATTGGACCACTGTCTGCTCCGAAAAAATATTCTTAGCGACATTCACAAAGGGGAAGGGGTCCCATTGGGACCCCTTCCCGTTTGCGAATGAGTTACCACCCACTTCAAGTGGGTGTTAACTGCGAATTGCTTTGTGACCGCTTTCTCGGTCACAAAGCAATTCTGCATCGCGGTGCTAGTCGCAAATAGGAAGGGAGCACCCCTTCCTATCTGCGAGTCGGATTTACATTTTGCGAGTCGGTACCGACTCGCAAAATGTGAATCAGCATCGCAATGGCCGTTTTGCATGGCGCAAACTGCGATTTTCGCAGTTTGCGACATGCAAAACGGTCCCTACATCTGGCCCTTAGTTCAGTGTGCTACTTCAAACATTACCGAAGGGTGCTGTTTGAACTGTAGTACCACCTCATGAGGTTTAATAAACTTTGTCTTTTATTTCAGTTTCTGTGCCAACTTCTTCCTATATGGCCTGAGGACTTTGTGCATAGAAGGGCGAACCCCTTGCACTAGTAGGCCTTGCTGAGGCTTACTTCAACACTAGTAATGCTGGTAGTAATGGAGGTTCCCATCACAGTAGGGTATCCTTTATTCCTAGAGGCCAGGTTACCAGGGTCCAGACAGTTAGGGACAAGTCCAACTCTGAAGTTTCCAATTTGTCATCTGTGTCAAAGCATTCCCAACTCACCCACCCTGAGGATAACTTGTTAGAAAGGGAACTCAAAAAGTTGAGGGGTGAATAGACCAGACTGAAGCTTAAACAGCAACACCTGGCCTTAGATATGGAATCCCTAGACATTGAGAAGGAAAGACAGAGATTGGGGTTAGGACCCCATGGTGGCAGCAGCAGTATTCCTGATAGTAATCCTGTTAGAGAGCATGATTCCAGGAATCTGCACAAGATAGTCCCCCCTTTCAAGGAGGGGGATGACATCAACAAGTGGTTTGCTGCACTTGAGAGGGCCTGTACGGTATAGTTGGCCCCTCAAAGGCAGTGGGCTGCTATTGTGTGGCTATCTTTCACTGAAAAGGGTAGGGATAGGCTCCTTACTGTTAGAGAAAGTGAAGCTAACAATTACACAGTATTGAAGGATGCACTCTTGGATGGATTTGGCTTAAGCACTGAACAATACAGGATTAAGTTCAGAGACACCAGAAAAGAGTCTTCTCAAGACTGGACAGATTTTGTAGACTGTTAAGTGAAGGCCTTGGAAGGGTGGTTAAATGGCAGTAAGGTGTCTGACTATGAAAGCCTGTATAATCTTATTCTGAGAGAGCATATTCTGAACAACTGTGTGTCTGACTTGTTGCACCAATACCTAGTGGACTCGGATTTGACCTCTCCCCAAGAATTGGGAAAGAAGGCAGACTAGTGGGTCAGAACAAGGGTGAACAGAAAATTTCACACAGGGGGTGACAAGGATGGTAAGAAGAAGCATGGTAAGTCTTCTGACAAGGGTGGGGACAAAGGTAAACATACTGAGTCTTCATCAGGCCCACAAAAATCCTCCGGGGGTGGTGGGTCCAAATCCTCTTCAAATAATCAACCTAAAAAGCCTTGGTTTTATTTGTGTAAAGTCAAAGGCCATTGGGCAACTGATTCCAGTTGTCCAAAGAAAAACACCAAACCTCCCACCACCACAGCCCCTGCTGCAAATTCTAGTGCCCCTAGTAATAGCAGTGGTAGTGGGAAATGTACTACAATAGCCAATCCAAGGGTGTAGCTGGGCTCACTATTGGCAATGTAGTTGGGGTTGGTCTTGTTAGAGAGACCACAGAGGCTGTTTTAGTCTCTGAAGTTGCCATTGATTGGGCCACCTTGGTTGCTTGGCCCCTTAATATGGATAAGTACAAGCAACTTCCCCAAATAAATGGTGTTGAGGTCTAGGCCTACAGGGACACAGGAGCCAGTGTAACTATGGTGATAGAAAAACTGGTCCACCCTGAACAACACCTACTTGGTCAGCAGTGCCAAGTGACAGACGCTCATAACAACACTCTTAGCCACACCATGGCTGTTGTGAATCTCAACTGGGGGGTAGGTTACTGGGCCAAAGAAAGTTGTGGTTGCCTCAGATTTACCTGTAGACTGTCTACTAGGGAATGATTTAGAGACATCAGCCTGGGCAGAAGTGGAGTTGGAGGCTCATGCAGCACTGCTGGGTATTCCTGGGCATATTTTTGCTTTAACCAGGGCTCAGGCCAAAAAGCAAAAAGGACAGGGTGACTTGCATCCTGGAAAAATGGACCAAGTGCTCCCTAAAGCTAGGGTTAGCAAGGGTAAATCCCTACCCACTATCCCTCCCTCTACAGATGATTCAACTTCTGAGGAAGAGGAATTTCCTCCCTGTGCAGAACCTTCACCAGATGAGCTGGCAGCAGGTACTGCTGAGCTTTTGGGTGGAGGGGGGCCTGCCAGGGAAGAGCTGGGTGTGGCAAAGCAAACCTGTCCTACATTAGAGGGTCTCAGACAGCAAGCTGTCAAACAGCAAAATGGGGATGTCAGTGACAGCCATAGAGTTTACTGGGAAGACAACCTCTTCTACACAGAGGTAAGGGACCCAAAACCTGGAGCAGCCAGGAGATTGGTAATTTCCCTGAAGTACAGAGACTTCCTCCTAACTCTTGCACATGACATTCCTTTGGCTGGGCATTGGGCCAGATCAAAACATGGGAAGGACTTGTCCCCTTATTTCACTGGCCTAGGATGTCAGAGGACACTAACGATTTTTGCAAGTCTTGTGTGACCTGCCAAGCCAGTGGCAAGACTGCTGGCACTCCAAAGGCCCCTCGAATCCCACTTCCAGTGGTTGGGGTGCCCTTTGAAAGGGTAGGGGTTGACATAGTTGGCCCTCTTGACCCTCCTACTGCTTCAGACAATAGGTTTATCTTGGTGGTTGTGGACCATGCCACAAGATATCCTGAAGCAATTCCTCTAAGGACCACTACAGCTCCTGTAGTGGCAAAAGCCCTCCTGGGAATCTTTTCCAGGATGGGTTTTCCTAAAGAGGTAATATCAGACAGGGATAGCAACTGCATAATTGAAAGCAATGTGGAAGGAGTGTGGTGTTACCTACAAGTTCACCACTCCTTACCATCCACAGACTAATGGACGGGTAGAGAGGTTTAATAAAACTCTAAAAGGTATGATAATAGGACTCCCTGACAAACTCAGGGGGAGATGGGATGTCCTGTTACCTTGCCTCCTTTTTGCTTACAGGGAGGTACCCCAGAAAGGAGTGGGCTTCAGCCCCTTTGAACTTCTCTTTCAACACCCTGTCCACTCACTCTTGTGAAGGAGGGTTGGGAACAACCTTTAACAACCTTTAAAAGCTCCTAAACAGGACATAGTGGATTATGTACTTGGCCTAAGATCCAGAATGGCTGAGTACATGAAAAAGGGCAGTAAAAACCTCCAAGCCAGCCAGGCGCTGCAAAAGCAGTGGCATGACCAGAAGGCTGTTCTGATCCAGTATCAACCAGGACAGAAGGTGTGGATATTGGAGCCTGTGGCCCCAAGAGCACTCCAGGACAAATGGAGTGGACCCCATCTAATTGTTGAGAAAAAGGGTGAGGTTACCTATTTGGTAGACCTGGGCACTGCCAGGTGCCCCCTTAGGGTGATTCATGTCAACCGCCTGAAACCCTACTATGACAGGGCTGATCTCACCCTGCTCATGGCAACAGATGAGGGACAGGAAGAAGAGAGTGACCCTCTCCCTGATCTCTTTTCCACCACTGAAGCAGATGCCTTAGTGGAGGGAGTAGGTTTAGCAGATTGTCTGACTGCAGAACAGAAAGACAACTTCATCAATCTCCTAGGCCAATTTTCTGACCTCTTTTCAATTGTGCCAGGTACAACATCCTGGTGTGAACACACAATTTATACTGGAGACAGCCTGCCTGTCAAAAGTAAGATTTATAGGCAGCCTGACCATGTCAGAGACTGCATTAAACATGAGGTGCAGAAAATGTTGGATCTGGGAGTGATTGAGCCTTCTGAAAGCCCATGGGCTAGCCCAGTGGTGCTTGTACCAAAGCCTCACACCAAAGATGGAAAGAGGGAGATGAGGTTTTGTGTAGACTACAGAGGTCTCAATCAGGTAACAAAAACTGATGCTCACCCTATACCCAGGCAGATGAGCTCATTGATACACTGGCATCTGCCAAGTATCTTAGCACTTTTGATTTGACTGCAGGGTATTGGCAGATCAAATTGGCAGAAGATGCTAAACCAAAGACTGCATTTTCAACTATAGGAGGGCACTACCAATTTACAGTGATGCCCTTTGGTTTGAAAAATGCACCTGCCACTTTTCAGAGGTTGGTGAACACAGTCCTGCAAGGGTTGGAAGCTTTCAGTGCAGCATATCTAGATGATATTGCTGTCTTTAGCTCAACCTGGGATAAGCACCTGGTCCACCTTTGGAAAGTTTTGGAGGCCCTGCAAAAGGCAGGCCTCACTATCAAGGCCTCAAAGTGCCAGATAGAGCAGGAGAAAGTTGTTTATCTGGGCCACTTGGTAGGTGGAGAACAGATTTGCCAACTACAGGGGAAATCCAGACAATCATGGATTGGGTTCCCCCTACAACTCAGACCCAGGTGAGAGCCTTTTTAGGCCTCACATGGTATTACAGGATATTCATTACAAATTATGGCTCCATAGCAGCCCCTCTTAATGATCTCACAAGTAAGAAAATGCCTAAAAATGTATTATGGACAGCTAGCTGCCAGAAAGCTTTTGAGGAGCTCAAACAGGCCATGTGCCCTGCACCTGTCCTAAAAAGCCCGTGTTACTCCAAGAAATTCATTGTTCAAACTGATGCATCTGAATTAGGGGTAGGGGCAATATTATCACAACTGATTTCTGAGGGCCAGGATCAACCAGTTGCTTTTATCAGCAGAAGGTTGACCCCTAGAGAAAAGCGTTGGTCTGCCATAGAGAGGGAGGCCTTTGCTGTGGTCTGGGCACTGAAAAAGTTGAGGCCATACCTGTTTGGCACTCACTTTATTGTTAAGACAGACCACAAACCTCTACTTTGGCTAAAACAAATGAAAGGTGAATACCCTAAATTGTTGAGGTGGTCCATATCTCTACAGTGAATGGACTATACAGTGGAACATAGACCTGGGAGTACCCACTCCAATGCAGATGGCTCTCCAGATATTTCCACTTAGACAATGAAGACTCATCAGGTCATGGCTAGTCTTATTGTTCTTTGTTTTTTATGTTTAGGAAAGTACCATCTTGCCTGGCATGTTACCCCCGTATTTCACTGTATGTATGTATGTTTTAGTCCTTGTGTCACTGGGACCCTGCCAGGCAGGGCCCCAGTGCTCATAGTATGTGCCCTGTTTGTGTTCCCTGTGTGGGGCCTAACTGTATCACTGAGGCTCTGCTAACCAGAACCTCAGTGTTTATGCTCTCTCTGCTTTCCAAATTTGTCACTACAGGCTAGTGACTAAATGTACCAATTTACATTGGCATGCTGGTACACCCATATAATTCCCTTGTATATGGTACTGAGGTACCCAGGTTATTGGGGTTCCAGGAGATCCCTATGGGCTGCAGCATTTCTTTTGCCACCCATAGGGAGCTCTGACAATTCTTACACAGGCCTGCCACTGCAGCCTGGATGAAATAACATCCACGTTATTTCACAGCCATTTACCACTGCACATAAGTAACATATAAGTCACATATATGTCTAACCTTCACCTGGTGAAGGTTGGGTGCAAAATTACTTAGTGTGTGGGCACCCTGGCACTAACCTAGGTGCCCCCACATCGTTCAGGGCAAATTCCCCAGACTTTGTGAGAGCGGGGACACCATTACACATGTGCACTATACATAGGTCACTACCTATGTATAGCGTCACAATGGTAACTCCGAACATGGCCATGTAACATGTCTAAGATCATGGAATTGTCACCCCAATACCATTCTGGTATTGTGGGGACAATTCCATGATCCCCCGGGTCTCTAGCACAGAACCCGGGTACTGCCAAACTGCCTTTCCGGGGTCTCCACTGCAGCTGCTGCTGCCAACCCCTCAGACAGGTTTCTGCTCTCCTGGGGTCCAGGCAGCCCTGGCCCAGGAAGGCAGAACAAAGGATTTCCTCTGAGAGAGGGTGTTACACCCTCTCCCTTTGGAAATAGGTGTGAAGAGCTGGGGAGGAGTAGGCTCCCCCAGCCTCTGGAAATGCTTTGATGGGCACAGATGGTGCCCATCTCTGCATAAGCCAGTCTACACCGGTTCAGGGATCCCCCAGCCCTGCTCTGGCATGAAACTGGATAAAGGAAAGGGGAGTGTCCACTCCCCTGACCAGTACCTCCCAGGGGAGGTGCCCAGAGCTCCTCCAGTGTGTCCCAGACCTCTGCCATCTTGGAAACAGAGGTGTTGGGGGCACACTGGACTGCTCTGAGTGGCCACGGCCAGCAGGTGATGTCAGAGGCTCCTACTGATAGGCTCGTACCCAATCCTCCTAACTTGGTAGCCAAACCTCCTTTTCTGGCTATTTAGTGTCTCTGCTTTGGGGAATTCTTCAGATAACGAATGCAAGAGCTCACCATAGTTCCTCTGCATCTCCCTCTTCACCTTCTACCAAGGATCGACCGCTGACTGCTCCAGGACGCCTGCAAAACCGCAACAAAGTAGCATGACGACTACCAGCAACATTGTAGCTCGTAATCCTGCCGGCTTTCTCGATTGTTTCCTGGTGGTGCATGCTCTGGGTGTAGTCTGCCTTCACCCTGCACCAGAAGCTCCGAAGAAATCTCCCGTGGGTCGACGGAATCTTCCCCCTGCTAACGCTGGCACCAAAAGACTGTATCACTGGTCCTCTGGGTCCCCTCTCATCCTGACAAGCGTGGTCCCTGGAACACAGCAACTCTGCCCAGTGACTCTTCAGTCCAAGTTTGGTGGAGGTAAGTCCTTGCCTCCCCACACTAGACTGCAAAGCTGTGTACTGCGTGATTTGCAGCTGCTCCAGCTCAGGCTCCTGTGCACTCTTCCAGGATTTCCTTTGTGCACAGCCAAGCCTGGGTCCCCAGCACTCCGTCCTGCAGTGCACAACCCTCTGAGTTGGCCTCCGACGTAGTGGGACCCCCTTTTGTAACTTCGCATGGACTCTGGTTCACTATTCTTCTAAGTGCCTGTTGGGGTACTTCTGTGGGTGTTGCCTGCTTCTGAGAGGGCTCTGAGTTGCTGAGCGCCCCCTCTGTCTCCTCCTCCAAAAGGCGACATCCTGGTCCTTCCTGGTCCTCAGCAGCACTCAAAAACCTCTATAGCGACCCTTGCAGCTAGCAAGGCTTGTGTGTGGTATTTCTGCATGGGAACACCTCTGCAAGCTTCACCGCGATGTGGGACATCTGTCTTCCAAAGGAGAAGTTCCTAGTCCTCTTCTTTCTTGCAGAATTCCAAGCTTCTTCCATCCGGAGGCAACTTCCTTGCACCTTCATCCGGGGTTTCCTGGGCTCCTGCCCCCCCCGGACACTATTGCGACTATTGGACTTGGTCCCCTTGCCTTGCAGGTCCGGAAATCCGTTGTCAGTGCACTGCCGGTGTTTGTTGTTCTTGCAGAATCCCCCTATCACGACTATTGTGCTCTTTTGCAGTGGTAGGTGCACTTTACTCCTACTTTTCAGGGTCTTGGGGTGGGGTATCTTGGACACCCTGACTGTTTTCTTATAGTCCCAGAGACCCTCTTCAAGCCCCCATAGGTCTGGAGTCCATTTGTGATTTGCATTCCACTTTTGGAGTATATGGTTTGTGTTGCCCCTATACCTATGCTTGCCTATTGCAACCTATTGTAATTCTACACTGTTTGCATTACTTTTCTGACTCTTACTTACCTAATTTTGGTTTGTGTACATATAACTTGTGTATATTACTTACCTTCCTACTAAGGGTACTCACTGAGATACTTGTGGCATATTGTCATACAAATAAAGTACCTTTATTTTTGTGTATTGTGTTTTCTTATGATATTGTGCATATGATATAAGTGGTATAGTAGGAGCTTTGCATGTCTCCTAGTTCAGCCTAAGCTGCTTTGCCATAGCTACCTTCTATCAGCCTAAGCTGCTAGAAACACCTCTATTCTACCAATAAGGGATAACTAAACCTGGTAGAAGGTGTAAGTACCTTTGGTACCCACTACAAGCCAGGCCAGCCTCCTACAATTACTTTGAATGCTTTTGATTAACCATCCGTAAATGTCATCCGTCAATGACCACTCATGAATCCTAAAAACAATACATTCCTGCCTCCTTAAACCTTTTACCACAGCTAAACTACACCCATTTGTGAACCCTAGCAACCCTTTTCTTCACCTAAACCCTGCTCATCCCATACCCCTTAACACTCCTCACCACCCATCCCTGAACCCTAAAAAACCCTCACCACCTTTAAACACCAGCCATCCATGAACCATAAGAACGCCTCATCATCCTACACTACTGATCTCTAAATCCTAAAAATTCTTTATACATCTCAACTTCACCCATCCCTGAATCCTTAAAACCCTTCACCAGCTTAAACTCCACCCCATTCTGAACCTTAAAAACTCCTTACCACCCCAGCTGATACCCATAATTGAACCTTAAAACCCCCACCAGTCCTAAAACCCCCCACCCATGAACCCTAAAACCCTCAACACCCTTACACTCCACGCATCCCTGAAACCTAAAAACACCCCACACACCTAAATACTGCTCATCTACGACCCAAAAAAAACCCTCAGCACCCCAACATTTCACCCATCTCTAACCTCTAAAAACCCTTTTTATGCCTGAAATCCAACTACTCCTGCCCCCTAAAAGCCCTTCATCACCCTAAACATTGCCCATCCTAGAACCCAAAAACTCCACACTAGTCCTAAACTCCACCCAAGTTTAATGTAATTTTGATTATTTTCATCTAAATTATCTTTTTTTTTAAATGTTTCCTTTTTTTTTTTTTTTTTTCATTTCCCTAAAATTGTCTTTCCTTAAAATTGGTTTCCATGAGTTGGTTTCCTCCAATGTGGTTTCTCTTTTTAGGTTTTCCATTGATTCACAGACATCAGTGTGACAAACTTTCAGTGTTTTTTATTTTATTTCCCAAAGCTGGCTTTTCATTTTGAAAATGAAACCAACCAATGGCCGTCTTGCCCCCTGCAAATTTTCTCCCATGGTATGAGGGTAATCTTACAGTTATATCTGTGCCTTTCTGCCAGGTTTCTCTGGGGTGTCGGACAGTGAAAACCACCCATTTGTCCACTCACTCTAAATAAAGTCATCAGACTAATGGTCAAACCTCCGATGAGCCTTATTCTGTCAGAGGTTTATAGTGGCAGCGGAGACAGAAAACATCTCTACCATCAACATATTGAAGGTCCCCCAACTAAAAAAAAAGTGGGCAGACCTTCCGTTTGGTGGAGATGGTACCCCGTCACTGTTGTGATGAACTACCCTCTCTGCCAAACTATAAATCAGGCCCAAAGTTAAATTCCAATGAAGTTTATATGGACGCCTAATGCTGGTATCCTCAAGTCCACTTGTTTCTCCAGCTGCTCTTCAATTGCCTCTGAATGAGGACATGATTCGCTGTCTCTGCATTTTTCATTGTCATGTCTTTGCAGCCCTATCACAACCCCCAAATGAAGCCTGCCATGACCTTCAGTTTGGTGAGTGGATACATATCCATGATCATTTGAGAAGGTCTGCCCTATGGCCCTGGTGGAAATGTCCCTACCAGTTCCTGTGACTAGGAACACTGGTGTGCAGTGTCATGGGGTTCCAGTCTGGATCCACTCAAGCCGTGGTAAGAGGAGGACAGGACCGCTGAATGGCAGCTCCACCCCCCTAGCTGCGCCTTCTGCAGCTGATCTACCCTCTGTTCTTAGCCCACCCCATGAAAAAATACATCCCAAGGCTGCTGGAAGGGGCCCCTGCTTCTGTGTCTATGCAGCCTTGATCGTCTCAGGATGCGGCCCCTCCTGCTCTCCAGTACCAGCAATGCACAAGGTAGTGGGTCGGCCTACCAGTATTCGATCTCACAGGAGCTGTGGCCAGATGCGTTTGCAGTAAGCATCGTTGTTCGGATCATTCATGGTAGTTTATTGGAAGGCACCACAAAACCAACTGCACCTTATCCACTGCCCACCCAAGAGATCACCGTTCATTGTGTAGTGAAAACACTTATTTAAATCTTTTGGAAGGGTGCTATCAGGATATCAACCTTTCCTCCTGGATTTGCATTCGTTTGCCAACCGATGCAGGAGAGGGTCTGCCGATGATCTCAGTCCCCTTTGACGATAAAGTAACTTGCCTGATTTGTTCTTCCAGGGGCACTTCCCTAATGAGTGTGAGAACATCCTTGTTGCACTGCCACTGGATAATGTTGGCTCCTGTTTGCTGCCTCGTGCATTCCATCTTGATGATACTGCTAGTGACTGACTTGCGAGTCCTTGCAAGTCCTGAAATGGCAGCATGTTCGTGGGGCACAGCGAATGTGACATCATTCTCCTTACTTTACCTGACTGAAGACTGCTACTCATTCTGGAACCCCTCTGGAGTCCTGCACTACCATAGTCAACCCAATGAGCAGGATGGAACTTATTATATGTGCAGAAACAGGGTCAATGTTGGATGGCCCAGAGGCTGGTCGGGATCAGATTACCCCACTTGTGTTGTCCCTATGATGCCTCACACTTCTGACAAACTTCCATATCAAAGAAGACCTCCCCAAACTATCTCAAAGACTTTCCACTTCTTTGCTGTCCTGTATCCCATGTGCTGTCTCTGAAGTTCAAATTGTTGCTAATAACTTTAAGACTTGTCACCACAGTTAGGAGCATAAAAGACTGTTATATTGCAAAATAGGATGGATCTGGATTTTGCACTTGATGCCAAGGGTGGGGTATGCGTGATTGTGAGAACAGTGTGTTGCTCTTGTACTCCTTCTGAACAGAAGGATCATCTTAGAAGTAGTGGCAAAGAACTACATAAAGTACACTATGGGTTTTGTTCAATGGAGCATCTGGTCTTGGTTCAAGGGTATCTTTGTGGTCTGAGGAATAAAGATTCTTGAAATTGTGATGGCCTTTTGAATTCGCATATTCACAGGTAGCTGCATGTGTGTTAATTCATCGTCCCACCATTAATAAAGGCTTGGACTGTTTCTGAAGACGATTTTAGCAATAATATTGATTTTGATTCTGAATGAAAAGTCCCATGATGACTATGTGAACGATGTAATAAACAGAACAATGTCTATAGATTTGCACATTTAGCACAAAAGGGGGGACTAAAAGATTTATCAAAATATGCTTTTAATCACTGTTCTACTAAAGTATGCAAGAACGTTATTGATGGAATGCTTGCATTACTCTCAGCCAGTGGTAATTACCCAGGCCACACCCCGATCCATTGTTATTTTACACACCATGCCATCTCAGTTTGGACCCAGCCATATGCCATATGCAAACTAGTCTTGTCCATACTCCAATGGGAATAGTCCATCCCAAATTGCCAGGCCAGGTACTCCTCAAACCTGAAAACAAGCAACCCAGGACCATTCCCACCCTAGTTAAGGCTCATCAGCCAGGTATTTCTTGGTTTCAGTGACACCGTGTGCACGGGACCCATGTCTTGCCTACCCTTTCCACTTATAGCAACACGCCAAAGTATAAAAAAGAGATGGATGGAATGCTTGCATTAATCTCAGCCAGTGGTAATTACTTGGGCCACATCCCCAGGCATAAATCAGTCTTGTCCCTGGTCCACTGGGACAGTCTAGCCCGAACTGCCAGGCCAGGTACTCCCCAAACCAGAAAAAAAGCAACCCAGAACCATTTTCACCCTAGTTAATACTTATCTGTCAGGTATTTCTTGGTTTCAGTGACACAGTGTGCATGGGACCCATGTCTGGGCATACCATTCCCACTTAGGGCGACACAATAAAGTATTAAAAAAGTGATGAAAGGAATGCTTGAATTAATCTCAGCCACTGGCAAATATTTGGACTGCATCCCAGTCCTTCATTATTTTCCACACCATGCCTCCTCAGTTTGGGCACAGAAATGTGCAAATCATTGACCTTGCGCCAATAGGAACAGTCCAGCCCAAACTTCCTCTGCTACAGCTGATGCCTTATTTTCTTAAGGGAATATTTATGACTGGGGTTGCGTCACTTTTCACCATGCAATGTGGTGCATGTGTGACGCAAGCCCTAAATGCGATTTATAAAGCCACGTGAGGTCACCTTGTGTGGCCATGAGAGGTTTGATAAATTTGGAGTAACTCAGGGCAGCACATATTGCTGTGTTGTGTTACTCTGCCCAAGGGAGGCATTCCATGGGTATTGCATGGGTGTTCCCACGCAACAGCCATGCATTTTGACACGTTCCCAGATTTACCAGAAGTGGTAGACCTTAGAATGTGCCAAAATGTACATCTTCCCAGGTGATGCGCAACGAGGAGAATTGTCTTTATTTCTACTCATTACTTTGTCTTCCTATGTGTGCTGCATTCTGCAAGCACACACAGAAAATGCATCAGGGGAGGACCCTTCTTGCACAAAACAATCCTTACAGCGTAGGCCCCCTGGCACTATGGTGCACGGATGCCTGTGTTGGCACTAGGCAGTCAGGATGTTGCCAGCGCAGGGAGAGGCAGGAATGTGCCGTATTCTTTTAAATGCGGCACACTCATGCACCTTCGCTGTCATGCATGCAGCAAGCTGTCTCGCTGCGCACACTTTGCCCTACATGTGGCCCTTCGCCACTGCCACTTTGTCTTTGCATTGTCCTCGTCTTACAGAGAGCCTGTGCTGCACTCTTGCTTCTGTCGCATTCAGCCTCAGTTTCATGGTTCGCTCTATTAAGCGTGGATCTCAAAGTGAGTAGCTCAGTGTCTGGTAGTTCATGCCCTGTATCCTTTTCAAGGTCCTTGTTCATTCTTCTCATGAGAAAACTGTGCATCTCTGATCCGAGTTGCGGTCTCTGTCCCATGCATGCTTATTTGAAGCAATATATGTAGAAAAAGTCCTGCAAATTGTGCAAGGGTTGATATAAGTGCTCACTGCTTGCTGAGGGGACATACTGCTACTTTGAGTAGCAGTACTGCACCTTGCCTGCTCTGCTAATTCTGCTAAATAAAAGTGTGCAGACTTCCAAAAGACCTAAGAGTGGTGTGTGCTATCTCTGAGAAAATGGTCAAAGGGAGGGTCAGCGGAGGGACTCGTAGGAGTAATGTCAGAGGAGGGAGGGTCAGTGGAGGGACTCGTAGGAGTAATGTCAGAGGAGGGAGGGTCAGCGGAGGGACTCGTGGGAGTAATGTCAGAGGAGGGAGGGTCAGCGGAGGGACTCGTGGGAGTAATGTCAGAGGAGGGAGGGTCAGCGGAGGGACTCGTGGGAGTAATGTCAGAGGAGGGAGGGTCAGCGGAGGGACTCGTAGGAGTAATGTCAGAGGAGGGAGAGTCAGCAGAAATATAGGACACGGTACGGAGAGGGACGCTCAAGAAAGATCTGGATGCGCTTGTCGTCTCTGGATGATCAACATGGGTTCAATAAGCTGATGATTTGCTGGTGACTAAAAATCCCAGGAACAGTGCAAGATTGATTCATTATATTTGCTTAGTGTATGGCCTAAAAAAGGGTATAAACCTCTGAGAGAACAAATACAATGTATTTTTAACTCAGATTCATGGTCAAGGTCATGACATTTCTCCTGGACAAAGGCATTTAGCAGCAGGAAGACCTGAACCTGTTTGTAAGTTACGGAGACCTCTCGCCTCTCCACAGCTACACCGTGTTGGGTAATGGTTTACTGCAGACAAAGGATCCAAGATTAATGCTCACTAGTAAAACCCTTCACGATTATTAAGAAGGAGACTGCAGAACTCTTGCTCGTGACTGGGGAGGCAGGCCTAGGGCCTGATGTACATTTTGGCTGATGGATTACTCTATTACTCCATCACAACAGTGATAGATATCCCACCCGCCGACATCCAAATCTGGAGATATCCTATGGGTTTTAGGTTTTGGCAGACAGGAGATCCATCACCGTTGTGATGGGATAACCCCATTGCCAATATCTAAATCAGGCCCCTAGCCTTCACTAAGCTTAAGGGAGCTTTGTTTTCTGCACTGCCTTTGGGTTACTACAAACCCTTTACATTGTATTGTCTTGGAGATGATGGGTTTGTTCCTGGTGTGTTGCTGTAGGACCATGGAGATAAGAGACCAGTAGCTTACTAGTCAGCAGTGACACATTCAGAGGCAGCTGGTCGCCCACTGTGCTTGTGCTCAGTAGCCGCTCCAGCTCAACTACCTGAAGCATCGGAGAATAATGTCCTTGGGTCAACACTTATAGTTACACTTCCCCATGTGGTCATTGTTTTTCTAAGCGCTATGTAAAGACATCACTTACCCTCAGCGCAGCTGGCCTGATATGAAATCCTTTTATTGTCGGCTTCACACATCACTCTCATAGGGTGGCCTACTCTGAATCCAGTGTCCCTCCTGCCAACTGAGGAAGATGGAGAACCCCATGACTCTCTCATTACCATGTACCTTCTAAGCCCCATACGGGTCTCTCTAATGAAGCAATTCCCAGCTGTCTGCTCATTTACTACTGATGGCTTATGTCTTAGAAATGATCAAGGCACCTAGCATCTGGTTAAGCTCTAGCCAGGTTGTAGGAGGTTGCTGAAAGTATATGTTTGCCACAAGTGCATTCAGCACAGGTTGCAGAACTGATCACGTGGACTGAGGCTTGTACGTTAACCTTGTAAAAGATTGAGACAATATTTACTCATGCAAAATATGTCTTTGGAGTTGCACATAATTTAGGATTATGTTTTATGCAGAATTGTTTCCTAACCCCCCCCTGAGAACACCTATTTAAAATTGGATTTATGTTACCTTTCAACATTGCAAATGTCTATTGTGAAATGTATCGCACGGCAGACTGTGCAGGGTGAAGTATCTAAAAGAAATACTGCTTTGACTTTAACATTGGCTCTGCTGAGATACATATCTCAGACTGATGTATCATGTGCATCAACGTTCGAGCTTTTGTCTATATTGTAGAGTTGCACTCCAGAGATCAAGAAACAGGTAATGATCAAACATACCTGTAAAAAGAATCCACTTGGTATCTGGAGGGGCACCACGGAAGAGCTGTAGCACCAAGAATTCTCCTTTCCAATTTAGCATGAATATTCCATGGGTATCCGCATGATCACGGAGACTGTATGCTCTGAGATGCTAAAATAGCACAGGTTTGCCCATATTTCCCTTTAGTGTCCCAGCACTATTGCTCTACCTGTTCCATTTGTGAAGCCCACTGTATTGGGGCAGTTATTGAGCGCACACCCGCTGCACCCCCCACTTCAAGGAGGACCTTTTGTCCACCTTCAGATGCCTTCATCCAAATGCCTCTTTGCAGTAAGTTTATGTATAGAGCAGAAATAGTTTCTTTATTTTCTGGACGGGGAGAAACTTGTGCCTGTACTAACGCAGATGCAGTTACCGTAACTAGGACAGTAGTTACAGATGTTGTTCACGATTTGGTATTCTGTAGCTGATTTCCAGTGATAAAGGCCCTCATTTCGTGTCACAGGAGCACAAGCAATGTATAAAGCATTAAGAATCAAGGAGCATTTTCATTGTGCATATCACCCGGAATAAGCAAGCAAGGTAGAAAGAGAGAACAACACACTAAAGAATAAAGCACTGCACCCGCTCTATTTAGAGTAGATGCTCTGATGTCTTTTCTTTTGCAGTCTGTTAGGAACACCTCCTAGTGTGTAGGGGATATTAATGTTTTGTTTTTCAGAAGCAATCCCCCATTTTGGGACACTCACCAAGTTTTTTGTGCCTTCAGAGATTCCACAGGGTCAGCAGTGATCTTGTAATTTGGCAGGCAGTAGGCCAGTTGGTGTGGTCGGGTAGATTACCCTGCCACCATGACGGACAGTGGACTTCCTGCCCAAGTCAAAATAAGGCCCTAAGTTAGCTAAAACAACTACATTTGGTTTGGTACATCCCTGTGTTTTTGGAACACTCGCTTTACTGCCTTAGTAGAATCCCACATGGGTTATGTTTCAAAAGTAGCCGCCAGACAGACTTCTATGGCGTCTTTATTCTTTGTAAATCACTGAGCCAGCCATTCAAGTCTTTCCTTTATTCACCTTTTAAGTCAATGTTTCTTTTTCAATCACATTTACCTTTATAAAATTAACACAATCAGCATGTGAGCCCCATTTATTTATTAGAACATCATTTAAAGCAACTTCATCAGAAAAGTAACAAAATAAGGTGTAAACCATGCAATAAGTTAAGGGTTTTTCAAAATAAAATAGCAATAAAATCTGGTAGCATTAAGACAAGGGAAATAAGAAAACTCCTCCCTATCACAGGACTCGATCATGTGACCCCTGCGGACACTGTGTGACAGGAGAAAAGGACACACCCTGCTTCCTCATACATTGGGACCCATGTCTTCTTATACGAAGAGCAGTGCTTAATTTGTAAAAAATAAAAGTGCCAGGGCCCGAGGTATTTCACTGCGGTTACCCACCATACCTCCAAACATTGCCAAATACTAACTGTAAGACAAATGTGTGACATTTTGGACAATCGCAGGTCATATCAAGCTGTTAGGATGATGAGCTGATTTCATTTTTTAAAGAATATTGACCACTTTGTTGATGAGCTCTGCTCAATAGTAGACAGTGCCACCATGTGGTGGAGTGTCATATATAAGTGGCAGTGTTTAGAAAAAGTGCCAGGGCCAAGCACTGGCTAACCTCGGCTCAAATTAAGCACTGATGAGAGGGTAGGAAAAGGGAACGACCACTAATATCAAGTGACTGGAGAAGGGAGCGACCCGCGCCTCCTTGTACATGGGTAGGAAGAAGAAGAATTTTTCGCCCCAATATAAGGGGCAGGAAAGGGGAAACATAATTTAAAGGGCAGAAGATGCTCTTGGTGCACTCATACCATCAAAGTGGAGAAGGGAGCAATCCACATCTCTTGGTGCCTTGAAAAAAGAGAAACTCACTGTGCCTTAATAGGAACAAAAGAGGAAAGTCCTATGCTCCTTAATACCATGGAGAAGAGCCACGCCCCTTTACCTCTAGGGGCAGGAAAAGGAAAAGCCCCCTTCACACAATGCATAACATGTGACCGCTACTGCCACCTCATACCACGTGGCAGGAGAAGAGGAAAACAGATACACCTCACATGTAGGGGAAGGGAAAGCCCAACACACCTTCACATCAAGGAGCAGGACATTGGAAAGACCACACACCCCACATCAAGATACAGGAGAAGGGAAACACATTCACCCACACGTCAAGGGTTCTAGAAATTGGAAAAACCCTGCACATCAAATGGCAGGAGAAGAGAAAGCCGTACACCCTCACTTCAAAGGGCAGCAATAGAGGGTGCTCCACACCTCCTCACTTAGAGGAACAGGAACTAAAAGGTGCCCCACAGTCCCTCACATCAAAGGGTAGAAGAGGAAGCCCCACACCACCTCACATCAAGGGGAAGGAATAGAGGGTGCCCCCACACCACCTCACATCAAGGGGCAGGAATACAGGGTGTCCCACACTACCTCACATCAAGGGGCAGGAATAGAGGGTGCCCCACACCAGCTCACATCAAGGGGAGGAATAGAGGGTGCCCCACACACCTCACATCAAGGGGCAGGAATAGAGGGGGCCCCACACCACCTCACACCAAGGGGAAGGAATAGAGGGTGCCCCACACCACCTCACACTAAGGGGAAGGATTAGAGGGTGCCCCACACCACCTCACACCAAGGGGCAGGAATAAAGGGTGCCCCACACCACCTCACACCAAGGGGAGGAATAGAGGGTGCCCCACACACCTCACATCAAGGGGTAGGAATAGAGGGTGCCCCACACCACCTCACATCAAGGGGCAGGAATAGAGATTGCCCCCACACCTCCACACATCAAGAAATAAGAAAAGGTGTCCCAATCCCTAATACCATTGTGTGTGGAAAGCTCCCTGACCCCCTCATATAAACGCAAAGGAAATGTCCCCCTATTTCCAAGGGAAATGGATCATGCGCTGATTCTACTCATCAAGGGGTAGGTGAAGGGAAAGCCCCATCACCTCCCAATATATCACAGGAAAAGGTCTTTGTTGAACCATATCATAGTGCTGCAAACTAGAGGTCCAGTCACCCCCGAAACCCTAGGGAAAGGCTGGCACTCCTCATAGGATGTAGGGTGAAGGTCCTTGCCACCTCAGACCTTGGGGAAGGCCAATAGGCACCACCTCATAAGGGAGTAGGAGAAGACGGACCTTAAGCCCCTCGTAGTAAAGATAATAGAAGCTACCAACTCCCTCATAACTTGTGGAAAGAGGGAAAGATGCCCTGTCCTGCCCTCTGGTTCTTCCTTCCTCCTCCTACTAATTGTAGGACAACAAACTTCCTTTGCCAACACAGTGGCCAATAGAGAAGCTCTGTGTCCCCTTACAACCTCACAAACTCCCTCTCCCCTAAAACTATAGAGTACCAAAAGGAGCCTCTTCCAGGATTTCTCACACTATAGCCAAAGAAAGGCTCTGAGGCCTCCTGACCCCATAACGTAAGAAATACGCCTACATGCCTCCTCAAGAGAGACATTCCCAGGCCTCCTCACTCCATAGAGGAGTGGATCCCCCCAGACTTCCTGACACCATAGAGAAGGAGACATTTCCAGGTTTCCTCAAAACATAGACGAGGAGATACTCCCAGGCTTTCTCATACTAATGAGAAGGTGACACTCCTAGACTTTCTCACACCACGGAGAAGGAGACACTCCGATACCTCCTCAAAAGAGACACTCCCCGTCCTCCTCACACCATAGAGACACTTCCAGACTTCCTCAAACCATAGAAAAGGAGACACTCCCATACTTGCTCACACTGCACAGGAGACACTCCCACATCTTCTCAAAGGATACACTCCCTGGCCTCCTCACACCATAGAGAAAGAGGCACTACCAGACTTCCTCACACCATAGAGAAGGAGACATTCCCTGACCTCCTCACATCATATAGAACGAAACACTCCCAGACTTCCTAACACCATGCAGAAGGAGGGACCCCTAGATTCCTCACACCACAGAGAAGGAGACATTCACAGACTTCCTCACACCATAGAGAAGGAGACACTCCCAGGCTTCCTAACATCATAGAGAAGCAGATGCTTCCAGGACTTCTTGCATTGTAGAAAGAAGCTGTGTGCCCCCACAGAATACTGAAGGAGGTCCCCTAGGTTCCCTTACACCATGGAACAAAGATACTATCCACGCCCCTTACACTAAGAATGAAGAAAAGAGGATGCTGCCACACCCCCTCCCACCATGAGCTGTGGCAGGACCAAGGTCTTTGCCACCCAGACTGTGGGGTATCACAACAGCATTGACCTGGGCACATGATTGTGAGACCCGTCTGTGGCCCATCGCTCTACCATCACAGGCCAATCTCTGCATTTTGACCTATTTGGAGTTGGGTAACTGTAACCCATGTGGCACTTTTGTTAATAGCAAAGGAAAGAAATGCAGCCTTCCTCCTGGGACCCGGATTGGCCGGCTCCGCCGTCAACACTTGATACCATGAATGGGCGCAATGTAAACTGAAGGGTGGGTTGGTGGTCAGAGAAATATGTAACTATAGAGCCACAAAATGTAACATTCAAAGATGAGAGTTTGTACATGTATAATATATAACACATTCAGCAGATACAATGTACATTTCAGAATAGGTGGGGCTGCTCATGCCCACGCCCCAAGTCCAAGCAGTGTCTGTCCAAGGTTCTTCCTCAGAAAGGTTCCAGAGGGCGTTGCTTCTTCTGTGGTTTTATGGGTGTAAATATGCAGAATTCCAGTCAAATAAATAGCTGTGAACCCACTGGGGTTACACTGGGGGAGGGACAGGGGCAGAACCACCAACCCGTTTTAGTAACTTCAACAAGCCTTCAGGAGCCTCTGCCCTCTATCCAACCCTTGGATCACCGGGCTGCCATTATGGCTGCTCAGAGCCACCAGAGGAGAGACTTCCTGTTTCATTCTTACTTCAGCTTGAAGCAGGTGGGGCAAACTCCAGAGAAATCAATGCCTTTGAAAGGCCTGTAGGGCTGGGCTAGTGTCACTCATAACTCAGGTAGCATCTGAAATGTGGCGGACTCTGTCCTAGCTCTACTAATCTTTCAGAAGCAGCAGCCTGCAGTGAATTGTCCCTCCTTACTTATCACTCTCTGAGTACTGCTGTGATGTAACAAACCTCCTCTGGTGGAAGGCGAGCTGTGAAGTACTGAGGGGTAGCCCACCTGGAGAGAATCGACTAGACCAGGGTGGACATGGACAGGACCTAAGACGTGTTGAGGAGTTGCCTAGAGTACAGGCCCTGGTAATAGGAAGGCTCCAGGGCGGATGGCTCGATAGCTCCCCTGGAGGACATAGAGCTGCTGCCCAGGGGGATGGAGGGCAGGGCAGCCCCGTAGGACGAGTACTGCTGCAGTGCCTGCTCGTAGGCCTTGAAGTCCAGCTTGTGTTGCTGCTCTGAAGAGGACATGAGGTTGGTGATGGAGAATGGATGGTTGAAGGCGTAGTGTGGGTCCCCCTTCAGATGGAGTTGGGACTCGTGTGCTAAGAGGTGGTGCGGATGAGAAGAGTGAGCGGGGTGAGATCCATGAGTTATGGAGGATGGACCTCCAGAAGATGCAGACGCAGGCTTCATCTCGTGGCTTGGGTTGTTGTGGTCCTGGGCCCTGGGGCTGCTGGAGGCACTGGATACTGGAGAGACAGAATCCATCTGATTGACCCTACTGTGTCCCTGATGCAGGGGTGAAGCAGAACTGGAGTTTGTGGTTCCTGAGGGGTCTTTTCTGCCCTCTGGACCACCCTTGAAGCCCCCTGCCTGCCTGTCACACTTGAAGCGCTTCTGCCTGCGGAGGTAGCAGCCGTTCTCAAACATATTGCCCGAGTCGGGGTGCAGGGTCCAGTAGGAGCCTTTGCCAGGCTTGTCCGGGGAGCGGGCCACCTTGACGAAGCAGTCGTTGAAGGAGAGCGAGTGGCGGATGGAGTTCTGCCACCGCTGCTGGTTCTGGCGGTAATAGGGGAAGAGGTCCATGATCCACTGGTAGATCTCGCTGAGTGTCAGCATCTTGCTGGGGGCTTGCTGTATGGCCATGGTGATGAGCGAGATGTAGGAGTACGGGGGCTTGGCGTGGGGGTAGCTCCTGCGGAAAGTCTTGGTGTCCCTGCTCCGGTTCAGGTTGTTCGAGGCGTAGCCGATGGGGCTGAGACTGGAGTACGAGCTCAGACCATTCATGGAGGCCTGTGGACCAGACATGGGGTTCATGCTGCTGGGGCTGACGGAGGTGCCCATGGTGGGCCCAACAGCAGACATGCCATTCATGGGCCCGGTGGAACCAGGGTGCAGGCCAGACAACCCGCTGGGGCTCAAGCCCGGATTGGCGTACGACATGTTGAAGGAGTTGGAGGCCATGTTCCCGCCGGAGTTCATGGATGTCATAGTCATGTAGGTGTTCATGGTATTCATGGCGCCGAGGCCTGGGTTCATGCTGCTGACGGGGACCGAGGAGTAAACCTAAAGGAGAAGAAGACGAGACATTGGTGAGCTCAGAGACCCAAGAGACACAGTCAAAGACTCAACAGTTCCAAGAGACCAGAGGAACAGCACATCCAATGACTGGGGATAACATTGTATATAACTCAGAGGTGACACAGACACGTGGACTCAAGGTCCCAGAGACCCGGGGGATACCACATACACTGATTATGGGGTCACCATGCTTCATACCTGGCAGGGTTCACACTCAGAGCCTGGGGGGCGAGCTTAAGTAACCAGAGATGATATTATATCCAGGGATTGTGTGATATGTTTATATAACTCAGAGATGACACAGACCCAGGCATTCAATGTCTCAGGGACCCAGGGGGATACCACATACACTGATTATGGGGTCACCATGCTTCATACCTGGCGGGGTGGTCACACTCAGAGCCTGGGGTTTGGTAGCTAAAGTAATCACATCTGGTAATACATCAGAGATTGTGTGATGACATGTTTATATACCTGAGAGGTGGGACAGACCCAGAGATCCAAGGTCCCAGAACGACAGTTGAACAGACCAATAGGAGAGGAGAGCTGACTCACAATACCTGTGTATGACTATAGGACTCATTTTTTATTTATGACTTTTTATGACACAAGGCTGGCGAGACCTAAAGATAGCACCAAAGGGAGAAACGGGTTCAAGAATCAGGGGACCAGAGAGCAGAGGACACCCAGCCCAAGGGAGGTCAGTAACCTCACAGGCTGGGCAAATCAACCAAAGAGGGGACATTACACGGGGGATATTCAGCCCCAGAAGATTCATCAAGATGTCACACAATGCAGAGCAGCAAGTAAAGTTGCAGCACAGCCTTTTGTGTAAGGGAGGGAGCTGAAGGGAGACAAACTCTGAGACCATAGGAGGAAACAGAACCAGAGACCAAGGGACCATGGAGGAAACTGACCAGAGACCGAGAGAGGAAACAGAGCCAGAGACCGAGGGACCAGGGGAGGAAACAGACCCAGAGCCTGAGGGACCAGGAGAAGAAACAGACCGAGAGACCGAGGGACCAGGGGATGAAACAGACCCAGAGACCAAGGGACCAGGGGATGAAACAGACCCAGAGACCAAGGGACAAGGGGAGGAAACAGAACCAGAGACCGAGAGGACCAAGGGAGGAAACAGAGCCAGAGACCAAGGTACCAGGGGAGGAAACAGACCCAGATACCGAGGGAGGAAACAGAGCCAGAGACTGAGGGACCAGGGGATGAAACAGAGCCAGAGACCAAGGGACCAGGGGAAGAAACAGAGCCAGAGACCGAGGGACCAGGGAAGGAAACAGAGCCAGAGACCAAGGGACCAGGGGAGGAAACAGGCCAAGAGAACGGGGGACCATGGGAGGAAATAGAACCAGAGACCAAGAGACCGGGGGAGGAAACAGACCCAGAGACCAAAGGAACAGGGGAGGAAACAGAACCAGAGACCGAGGGACCAGAGGAGGAAACAGATCCAGAGACCGAGGACCCAGGAGAAGAAACAGAGCCAGAGACCGAGGGTCCAGGGGAGGAAACAGACCCAGTGACCAACGGACCAGGGGAGGAAACAGACCCAGAGGCCAAGGGACCAAGGGAGGAAACTGACCCAGAGACCAAGGGACCAGGGGAGGAAACAGACCCAGAGATCAGGGGAGGAAACAGACCCAGAGACTGAGGGACCAGGGGAGGAAACAGACCCAGAGACCAAGGGACCAGGGGAGGAAACAGACCCAGAGATCAGGGGAGGAAACAGACCCAGAGACCTAGGGACCAGGGGAGGAAACAGACCCAGAGACCGAGAGAGGAAACAGAGCCAGAGACCGAGGGACCATGGGAGGAAACAGACCCATAGCCTGAGGGACCAGGGGATGAAACAGAGCCAGAGACCAAAGGACCAGGGGAGGAAACAGAACCAGAGACCGAGGGACCAGGAGAAGAAACAGACCAAGAGACTGAGGGACCAGGGGATGAAACAGAGCCAGAGACCGAGGGACAAGGGGAGGAAACAGAACCAGAGACCGAGGAACCAAGGGAGGAACCAGAGCCAGGGACCAAGGGACCAGGGGAGGAAACAAACCAAGAGACCGAGAGACCAGGGGATGAAACAGACCAAGAGACCGAGGGACCAGGGGATGAAACAGACCAAGAGACCGAGGGACCAGGGGATGAAACAGACCCAGAGACCGAGGGACCAGGGGAGGAAACAGACCCAGATACCGAGGGAGGAAACAGACCAAGAGACCAAGGGACCAGGAGAGGAAACAGACCCAGAGACCAAGGGACCAGGGGAGCAAACAGAGCCAGAGACCAAGGGACCAGGGGAGGAAACAGACCCAGAGACCGAGGGACCAGGAGAAGAAACAGACCCAGAGACGAGGGACCAGGAGAAGAAACAGACCCAGAGACCAAGGGACAAGGGGAGGAAACAGAGCCAGAGACCGAGGCACCAGGAGATGAATCAGACCAAGAGACCAAGGGACCAGGGGAGGAAACTGACCCAGAGACCGAGGGACCAGGGGAGGAAACAGACCCAGAGACCGAGGGACCAGGGGAGGAAACAGATCCAGAGACCGAGGGACCAGTGGAGGAAACAGACCCAGAGACCGGATGACCAGGGGAGGAAACAGAGCCAGAGACCAAGGTACCAGGGGAGGAAACAGACCGAGATACCGAGGGAGGAAACAGAGCCAGAGACCGAGGGAACAGGGGAGGAAATAGAGCCAGAGACCGAGGGACCAGGGGAGGAAACGGAGCCAGAGACCAAGGGACCAGGGGAGGAAACAGAGCCAGAGACCGAGGGACCAGGGGAGGAAACAGAACCAGAGACCGAGGGACCAGGGGAGGGATCAGACCCAGAGACCGAGAGAGGAACCAGAGCCAGGGACCAAGGGACCAGGGGAGGAAACTGACAGAGAGACTGAGGGACCAGGGGATGAAACAGACCCAGAGACCAAGGGACCAGGGGAAGAAACAGACACAGAGACCGAGGGACCAGGGGAGGAAACAGAGCCAGAGACCAAGGGACCAGGGGAGGAAACAGGCCAAGAGAACGGGGGACCATGGGAGGAAATAGAACCAGAGACCAAGAGACCGGGGGAGGAAACAGACCCAGAGACCAAAGGAACAGGGGAGGAAACAGAACCAGAGACCGAGGGACCAGGGGAGGAAACAGATCCAGAGACCGAGGGCCCAGGGGAGGAAACAGAGCCATAGACCGAGGGACCAGGAGAAGAAACAGAGCCAGAGACCGAGGGACCAGGGGAGGAAACAGACCCAGTGACCAACGGACCAGGGGAGGAAACAGACCCAGAGACCAAGGGACCAGGGGAGGAAAGTGACCCAGAGACCGAGGGACCAGGGGAGGAAACAGACCCAGAGACCAAGGGACCAGGGGAGGAAACAGACCAAGAGACCAAGGGAGCAGGGGGGGAAACAGACCAAGAGACCGAGGGACCAGGAGAAGAAACAGACCCAGAGACCAGGGGAGGAAACAGACCCAGAGATCAGGGGAGGAAACTGACCCAGATACCGAGGGACCAGGGGAGGAAACAGATCCAGAGACCGAGAGAGGAAACAGACCCAGAGACCGAGGGACCAGGGGAGGAAACAGACCCAGAGCCTGAGGGACCAGGGGATGAAACAGAGCCAGAGACCAAAGGACCAGGGGAGGAAACAGAACCAGAGACCGAGGGACCAGGGGAGGAAACAGACCCAGAGACCGAGGGACCAGGGGAGGAAACAGAACCAGAGACCGAGGGACCAGGGGAGGAAACAGACCCAGAGACCAAAGGACCAGGGGAGGAAACAGATCCAGAGACCGAGGGACCAGGGGAGGAAACAGACCCAGAGACCAAAGGAACAGGGGAGGAAACAGAACCAGAGACCAAGGGACCAGGGGAGGCATCAGACCCAGAGACTGAGAGAGGAACCAGAGCCAGGGACCAAGGGACCAGGGGAGGAAACTGACCGAGAGACTGAGGGACCAGGGGATGAAACAGACCCAGAGACCAAGGGACCAGGGGAGGAAACAGAGCCAGAGACCAAGGGACCAGGGGAGGAAACAGAGCCAGAGACCGAGGGACCAGGGGAGGAAACAGACCCAGAGACCGAGGGACCATGGTAGGAAACAGACCCAGAGACCAGGGGACCAGGGGAGGAAACAGAACCAGAGACCAAGGGACCAGGGGAGGAAACAGACCCAGAGACCGGGGGACCAGGGGAGGAAACAGAACCAGAGACCAAGGGACCAGGGGAGGAAACAGACCCAGAGACCGAGGGACCAGGAGAGGAAACAGATCCAGAGACCAGGGGAGGAAACAGACCCAGAGACCGAGGGACCAGGGGAGGAAACAGACCCAGAGACCGGATGACCAGGGGAGGAAACAGAGCCAGAGACCAGGGGACCAGGGGAGGAAACAGACCCAGAGACCGAGGGCCCAGGAGAGGAAACAGACCCAGATACCGAGGAAGGAAACAGAGCCAGAGACCGAGGGACCAGGGGAGGAAACAGAGCCAGAGACCGAGGGACCAGGGGAGGAAACAGAGGCAGAGACCAGGGGACCAGTGGAGGAAACAGAGCCAGAGACCGAGGGACCAGGGGAGGAAACAGAGCCAGAGACCGAGGGACCAGGGGAGGAAACAGAGCCAGAGACCAGGGGACCAGGGGAGGAAACAGACCCAGAGACCGAGGGCCCAGGAGAGGAAACAGACCCAGAGAACGAGGGACCAGAGGAGGAAACAGACCCAGAGACCGAGGGGCCAGGGAGGAAACAGAGCCAGAGACCAAAGGAACAGGGGAGGAAACAGAGCCAGAGACCGAGGGACCAGGGGAGGAAACAGACCCAGAGACCTAGGGACCAGGGGAGGAAACAGAGCCAGAGACCGAGGGACCAGGGGAGGAAACAGAGCCAGAGACCGAGGGACCAGGGGAGGAAACAGACCCACAGACGGATGACCAGGGGAGGAAACAGAGCCAGAGACCAAGGGACCAGGGGAGGAAACAGACCCAGATACCGAGGGAGGAAACAGAGCCAGAGACCGAGGGACCAGGGGAGGAAACAGAGCCAGAGACCGGGGGACCAGGGGAGGAAACAGACCCAGAGACCGAGGGACCAGGTGAGGAAACAGATCCAGAGACCGAGGGACCAGGGGAGGAAACAGAGCCAGAGACTGAAGGAGGAAACAGAGCCAGAGACTGAGGGACCAGGGGAGGAAACAGAGCCAGAGACCGAGGGACCAGGAGAAGAAACAGAGCCAGAGACCGAGGGACCAGGGGAGGAAACAGACCCAGAGACCGAGGGACCCGGGGAGGAAACAGAACCAGAGACCGAGGGACCAGGGGAGGGATCAGACCCAGAGACCGAGAGAGGAACCAGAGCCAGGGACCAAGGGACCAGGGGAGGAAACTGACAGAGAGACTGAGGGACCAGGGGATGAAACAGACCCCGAGACCAAGGGACCAGGGGAAGAAACAGACCCAGAGACCGAGGGACCAGGGGAGGAAACAGAGCCAGAGACCAAGGGACCAGGGGAGGAAACAGGCCAAGAGAATGGGGGACCATGGGAGGAAATAGAACCAGAGACCAAGAGACCGGGGGAGGAAACAGACCCAGAGACCAAAGGAACAGGGGAGGAAACAGAACCAGAGAAAGAGGGACCAGGGGAGGAAACAGATCCAGAGACCGAGGGCCCAGGGGAGGAAACAGAGCCAGAGACTGAGGGACCAGGAGAAGAAACAGAGCCAGAGACCGAGGGACCAGGGGAGGAAACAGACCCAGTGACCAACGGACCAGGGGAGGAAACAGACCCAGAGACCAAGGGACCAGGGGAGGAAACCGACCCAGAGACCGAGGGACCAGGGGAGGAAACAGACCCAGAGACCGAGGGACCAGGGGAGGAAACAGATCCAGAGACCGAGGGACCAGGGGAGGGATCAGACCCAGAGACCGAGAGAGGAACCAGAGCCAGGGACCAAGGGACCAGGGGAGGAAACTGACAGAGAGACTGACGGACCAGGGGATGAAACAGACCCAGAGACCAAGGGACCAGGGGAAGAAACAGACACAGAGACCGAGGGACCAGGGGAGGAAACAGAGCCAGAGACCAAGGGACCAGGGGAGGAAACAGGCCAAGAGAACGGGGGACCATGGGAGGAAATAGAACCAGAGACCAAGAGACCGGGGGAGGAAACAGACCCAGAGACCAAAGGAACAGGGGAGGAAACAGAACCAGAGACCGAGGGACCAGGGGAGGAAACAGATCCAGAGACCGAGGGCCCAGGGGAGGAAACAGAGCCATAGACCGAGGGACCAGGAGAAGAAACAGAGCCAGAGACCAAGGGACCAGGGGAGGAAACAGACCAAGAGACCAAGGGAGCAGGGGGGGAAACAGACCAAGAGACCGAGGGACCAGGAGAAGAAACAGACCCAGAGACCAGGGGAGGAAACAGACCCAGAGATCAGGGGAGGAAACTGACCCAGATACCGAGGGACCAGGGGAGGAAACAGATCCAGAGACCGAGAGAGGAAACAGACCCAGAGACCGAGGGACCAGGGGAGGAAACAGACCCAGAGCCTGAGGGACCAGGGGATGAAACAGAGCCAGAGACCAAAGGACCAGGGGAGGAAACAGAACCAGAGACCGAGGGACCAGGGGAGGAAACAGACCCAGAGACCGAGGGACCAGGGGAGGAAACAGAACCAGAGACCGAGGGACCAGGGGAGGAAACAGACCCAGAGACCAAAGGACCAGGGGAGGAAACAGATCCAGAGACCGAGGGACCAGGGGAGGAAACAGACCCAGAGACCAAAGGAACAGGGGAGGAAACAGAACCAGAGACCAAGGGACCAGGGGAGGCATCAGACCCAGAGACTGAGAGAGGAACCAGAGCCAGGGACCAAGGGACCAGGGGAGGAAACTGACCGAGAGACTGAGGGACCAGGGGATGAAACAGACCCAGAGACCAAGGGACCAGGGGAGGAAACAGAGCCAGAGACCAAGGGACCAGGGGAGGAAACAGAGCCAGAGACCGAGGGACCAGGGGAGGAAACAGACCCAGAGACCGAGGGACCATGGTAGGAAACAGACCCAGAGACCAGGGGACCAGGGGAGGAAACAGAACCAGAGACCAAGGGACCAGGGGAGGAAACAGACCCAGAGACCGGGGGACCAGGGGAGGAAACAGAACCAGAGACCAAGGGACCAGGGGAGGAAACAGACCCAGAGACCGAGGGACCAGGAGAGGAAACAGATCCAGAGACCAGGGGAGGAAACAGACCCAGAGACCGAGGGACCAGGGGAGGAAACAGACCCAGAGACCGGATGACCAGGGGAGGAAACAGAGCCAGAGACCAGGGGACCAGGGGAGGAAACAGACCCAGAGACCGAGGGCCCAGGAGAGGAAACAGACCCAGATACCGAGGAAGGAAACAGAGCCAGAGACCGAGGGACCAGGGGAGGAAACAGAGCCAGAGACCGAGGGACCAGGGGAGGAAACAGAGGCAGAGACCAGGGGACCAGTGGAGGAAACAGAGCCAGAGACCGAGGGACCAGGGGAGGAAACAGAGCCAGAGACCGAGGGACCAGGGGAGGAAACAGAGCCAGAGACCAGGGGACCAGGGGAGGAAACAGACCCAGAGACCGAGGGCCCAGGAGAGGAAACAGACCCAGAGAACGAGGGACCAGAGGAGGAAACAGACCCAGAGACCGAGGGGCCAGGGAGGAAACAGAGCCAGAGACCAAAGGAACAGGGGAGGAAACAGAGCCAGAGACCGAGGGACCAGGGGAGGAAACAGACCCAGAGACCTAGGGAGCAGGGGAGGAAACAGACCCAGATACCGAGGGAGGAAACAGAGCCAGAGACCGAGGGACCAGGGGAGGAAACAGAGCCAGAGACCGAGGGACCAGGGGAGGAAACAGACCCAGAGACCGAGGGACCAGGTGAGGAAACAGATCCAGAGACCGAGGGACCAGGGGAGGAAACAGAGCCAGAGACTGAAGGAGGAAACAGAGCCAGAGACTGAGGGACCAGGGGAGGAAACAGAGCCAGAGACTAAGGGACAAGGGGAGGAAACAGACCCAGAGACCGAGGGACCCGGGGAGGAAACAGAACCAGAGACCGAGGGACCAGGGGAGGGATCAGACCCAGAGACCGAGAGAGGAACCAGAGCCAGGGACCAAGGGACCAGGGGAGGAAACTGACCGAGAGACTGAGGGACCAGGGGATGAAACAGACCCCGAGACCAAGGGACCAGGGGAAGAAACAGACCCAGAGACCGAGGGACCAGGGGAGGAAACAGAACCAGAGACCAAGGGACCAGGGGAGGAAACAGGCCAAGAGAATGGGGGACCATGGGAGGAAATAGAACCAGAGACCAAGAGACCGGGGGAGGAAACAGACCCAGAGACCAAAGGAACAGGGGAGGAAACAGAACCAGAGACCGAGGGACCAGGGGAGGAAACAGATCCAGAGACCAAGGGACAAGGGGAGGAAACAGAGAACAGATCAAGGACCTGGAAGTAAACAGCATATTCAGAGGCTGAGGACACACAAAGGTGTATTTTTTTATTAATTTGAAATAACGGTCATGTGACAGAAACGAGTGCAAGGTATAACATTGGGATTTATGTCCAGTGCTGACCCTAAAGCCCTGACCGAAGAGGGGGAGGTGCTATGCACTGCTTTCTGTTACTTCTTTTGTGTGAAAGAGGCGCTCCATGGGTGCTGCATGGGCTTTCTCATGAAACCTCCATCCTTTGTGACGCGAAGACCTACCTGCTAGCATGTGGAGACAGCGCTTTCCACCAGAGCGTCTCTTCGAGGCTGCTCTTCATATTGAGAAATACTTTTATTTCTCCAAACTTTATATGTGTGGGTGTGCTGCCTTGTGCCGCACACATACAACGTTGGACAAGTATTGAACTGTTTCGAAGGATAATATTTTGCACAGGAAGCGCCCCCATGCAGTACAGAGCCTCTGCCTGGCACCACACACACACAGCCTTGATGCTCGTGTGTTGGTGTTTGTTTCTGGCTCATGGGCAGCGCCGCAAGAGTGAAAACTGCGCTGTTCTGCTCTCTCCCTCTCACACAACTCTGATTGCTGTGTTGCACGAAAGGTTAGCACATCTGCCCAAGCGAGCACTGCAAGTGACACTTTAAGGCTCGGACCGGATTGCAAAGCCCTTTGCCTGGCGCTGTGCCTTGCTGTTGGTGGTGGGTTAAGGCAGTGGTTGGTGCACACACTTTTCACCACCATACTGTGAAAACAGGATTCGAGTGATCCTAATCTGTGACAAGAATGCTTCTGTATATCAGTTGTGGGGCATTTTTTTCTCATGTTTTGTGTTGTGTGTTGTGCTGCCTTATCTGTGATGAGACTTACTGTTTTCATGCGATGTGCCGTTTTGTTTTAATTGCATTACGTTGCTTTGTGCATGTTACTGTGTTATGTTCTGCTGTTTGCATTAGCTGTGTCAACAAATGTTGCTACATTCTCTGCAAAAAGCAGCACATGACTTGGAGGTTGTGTGAGAAGGTAGCCTCTTTCTAGCCTTGTTACCCCCACTTTTGGCCTGTTTGTGAGTGTATGTCAGGGTGTTTGTCACTGTTTTCACTGTCTCACTGGGATCCTGATAGCCAGGCCTCAGTGCTCATAGTGAAAACACTATGTTTTCAGTATGTTTGTTATGTGTCACTGGGATCCTGCTGGTCAGGACCCCAGTGCTCATAGGTTTGTGGCCTATATGTATGTGTCACTGGGACCCTGTCACACAGGGCCCCAGTGCTCATAGGTGTGCATGTATATGTTCCCTGTGTGGTGCCTAACTGTCTCACTGAGGCTCTGCTAACCAGAACCTCAGTGGTTATGCTCTCTCATTTCTTTCCAAATTGTCACTGACAGGCTAGTGACCATTTTTACCAATTTACATTGGCTTACTGGAACACCCTTATAATTTCCTAGTATATGGTACTGAGGTACCCAGGGTATTGGGGTTCCAGGAGATCCCTATGGGCTGCAGCATTTCTTTTGCCACCCATAGGGAGCTCTGACAATTCTTACACAGGCCTGCCACTGCAGCCTGAGTGAAATAACGTCCACGTTATTTCACAGCCATTTTACACTGCACTTAAGTAACTTATAAGTCACCTATATGTCTAACCTTTACCTGGTATTGGTTAGGTGCAAAGTTACTTAGTGTGAGGGCACCCTGGCACTAGCCAAGGTGCCCCCACATTGTTCAGAGCCAATTCACTGAACTTTGTGAGTGCGGGGACACCATTACACGCGTGCACTACATATAGGTCACTACCTATATGTAGCTTCACCATGGTAACTCCGAATATGGCCATGTAACATGTCTATGATCATGGAATTGCCCCCTCTATGCCATCCTGGCATTGTTGGTACAATTCCATGATCCCAGTGGTCTGTAGCACAGACCCTGGTACTGCCAGACTGCCCTTCCTGGGGTTTCACTGCAGCTGCTGCTGCTGCCAACCCCTCAGACAGGCAGCTGCCCTCCTGGGCTCCAGCCAGGCGTGGCCCAGGATGGCAGAACAAAGAACTTCCTCTGAGAGAGGGTGTGACACCCTCTCCCTTTGGAAAATGGTGTGAAGGCAGGGGAGGAGTAGCCTCCCCCAGCCTCTGGAAATGCTTTGTTGGGCACAGATGTGCCCAATTCTGCATAAGCCAGTCTACACCGGTTCAGGGACCCCTTAGCCCCTGCTCTGGCGCGAAACTGGACAAAGGAAAGGGGAGTGACCACTCCCCTGACCTGCACCTCCCCTGGGAGGTGTCCAGAGCTCCTCCAGTGTGCTCCAGACCTCTGCCATCTTGGAAACAGAGGTGCTGCTGGCACACTGGACTGCTCTGAGTGGCCATTGCCACCAGGTGACGTCAGAGACTCCTGCTGATAGGCTCCTTCAGGTGTTAGTAGCCTTTCCTCTCTCCTAGGTAGCCAAACCCTCTTTTCTGGCTATTTAGGGTCTCTGTCTCTGGGGAAACTTTAGATAACGAATGCAAGAGCTCATCGGAGTTCCTCTGCATCTCCCTCTTCACCTTCTGATAAGGAAACGACCGCTGACCGCGCTGGAAGCCTGCAAACCTGCAACATAGTAGCAAAGACGACTACTGCAACTCTGTAACGCTGATCCTGCCGCCTTCTCGACTGTTTTCCTGCTTGTGCATGCTGTGGGGGTAGTCTGCCTCCTCTCTGCACCAGAAGCTCCGAAGAAATCTCCCGTGGGTCGACGGAATCTTCCCCCTGCAACCGCAGGCACCAAAAAGCTGCATTACCGGTCCCTTGGGTCTCCTCTCAGCACGACGAGCGAGGTCCCTCGAATCCAGCGACACTGTCCAAGTGACCCCCACAGTCCAGTGACTCTTCAGCCCAAGTTTGGTGGAGGTAAGTCCTTGCCTCACCTCGCTGGGCTGCATTGCTGGGAACCGCGACTTTGCAAGCTACTCCGGCCCCTGTGCACTTCCGGCGGAAATCCTTCGTGCACAGCCAAGCCTGGGTCCACGGCACTCTAACCTGCATTGCACGACTTTCTAAGTTGGTCTCCGGCGACGTGGGACTCCTTTGTGCAACTTCGGCGAGCACCGTTTCACGCATCCTCGTAGTGCCTGTTTCTGGCACTTCTCCGGGTGCTACCTGCTTCAGTGAGGGCTCTTTGTCTTGCTCGACGTCCCCTCTCTCTTCAGGTCCAATTTGCGACCTCCTGGTCCCTCCTGGGCCCCGGCAGCGTCCAAAAACGCCAAACGCACGATTTGCATGTAGCAAGGCTTGTTGGCGTCCTTCCAGCGGGAAACCACTTCTGCACGACTCTCCAAGGCGAGAGGGATCCGTCCACCAAAGGGGAAGTCTCTAGCCCTTTTCGTTCCTGCAGAAACCTCAGCTTCTTCTGTCCAGTCGAAGCTTCTTTGCACCCGCAGCTGGCATTTCCTGGGCATCTGCCCATCTCCGACTTGCTTGTGACTTTTGGACTTGGTCCCCTTGTTCCACAGGTACCCTAGATTGGAAATCCACAGTTGTTGCATTGCTGGTTTGTGTCTTTCCTGCATTATTCCTCTAACACGACTATTTTGTCCTTAGGGGAACTTTAGTGCACTTTGCACTCACTTTTCAGGGTCTTGGGGAGGGTTATTTTTCTAACTCTCACTATTTTCTAATAGTCCCAGCGACCCTCTACAAGGTCACATAGGTTTGGGGTCCATTCGTGGTTCACCTTCCACTTTTGGAGTATATGGTTTGTGTTGCCCCTATCCCTATGTTTCCCCATTGCATCCTATTGTAACTATACATTGTTTGCACTGTTTTCTAAGACTATACTGCATATTTCTGGTATTGTGTATATATATCTTGTGTATATTTCCTATCCTCTCACTGAGGGTACACTCTAAGATACTTTGGCATATTGTCATAAAAATAAAGTACCTTTATTTTTAGTATAACTGTGTATTGTGTTTTCTTATGATATTGTGCATATGACACTAAGTGGTACTGTAGTAGCTTCACACGTCTCCTAGTTCAGCCTAAGCTGCTCTGCTAAGCTACCATTATCTATCAGCCTAAGCTGCTAGACACCCTATACACTAATAAGGGATAACTGGGCCTGGTGCAAGGTGCAAGTACCCCTTGGTACTCACTACAAGCCAGTCCAGCCTCCTACAGGTTCCTGTTCCAACAACCACTCACCACTGTCTACTGTGTCCAAATCTCACTGCTCCAGATTTTCAACTACTTAAGCCAGCGGTTCCCAACCTGTGGTCCCCGGACCCCAGGGGTCTGTGACACATTCCCAGGGGAGGCACATCTCCAGCTGGGACCTCTGCAAAACGCCTACGTTTTTAACAGTTATTGTTCCTTTTCTGCACAACTTTTAAAAGTACTGCAAAGTTCCTTGTGCATCCAGCATCTTTCAGGCAAAAAGAAAAGTGTCAAGATAACTCTGGTGATTAATGCACCTGCTGGAGAGAGATGGGACTTTTGTCTAGTGTCAGTTTTGACTCACCTGAGGTAGCACAGAGGGTTAATATGCCTGCTGCAAAGAACGTGTATCACACAAAGAACAGTATTTTATGTGCATAGCAGTGGGATGCTACTTTTGTTAGAGGTTCTTTTGTTTCTGTGCAGTTCATAAGTTACAATCATAATCTAGCCCAGTGAGCTACGAGCTGCCATCAAAGAGCTGCGTGCAAACTGCACGGTACAAATTAAAAGGTTATGTTTTTTCCCAGTCTTTCATTATCCTTATGCTGCTAAAAAGTGTGCTTGCGAAGAAATAAACTCTTGTTACTAAAGACAACCCTAAGTTATGCCCTGAATCCTGAGTTTGTGCTTCTCCAGACCAAGCACTCCTAGAAAATGCCACCCGTGTGGATGACGTGAATCCTACACCTCGTAGCCCCCTTTGTCTTACGTAGCAGTTTCCATACACTGACTAACACACGATGAATCAGTTTCTGTATGTGTGTGATGTGAAGTGCTCCTACACCGTACACCGTACACTGGTGCTAGAAAACACATGAATTACATGTGACGGAGAGGCTGTGGAGACATGAGAGGCCCTTACGGTTTTACTTCTTCTCCCCACCACATATTTATGTGAAAAAGCTTTCTCAGATCTTATGTACCTAAAAAATAAATACAGAAATCGCTCTGGAAATGTTGAATCTGACCCGAGGATTCAGCTTTCCTAAATAAAACCAAATAATGAAAAGTAAGTCCCAGAAATGCAGCGCCAACCTTCCCATTAACATTTTCCTATTTTTGCCTATTTTTTCAATATAAAATAATTATATCTTTAGTAATTCGAGTATTTGTTTGGTATGTGCTTGTTTGTGTACTTTTTGCAAATTACTGCTTTAATGTTTGAAATTTAAATTGTACAAATTGCCACGGTGTCCCCGGCTTCTGGTAATGATTCAGTGGGGGTCCTCAGGAATCAAAAGGCTGTGAACCATTGACTTAAGTCATCAGTCAGCCCAAAACTGTGGTGGAGACTGTCTTAACTTATAGCTCTCAGTGCTCACTTGATGTGATACAGGCCGTGTCTTAACTTAGAGCTCTCAGTGCTCGCTTGATGTGATACAGGCCGTGACTTAACTTAGAGCTCTCAGTGCTCGCTTGATGTGATACAGGCCGAGTCTTAACTTAGAGCTCTCAGTGCTCGCTTGATGTGATGCAGCCCGTGTCATTACTTAACTTAGAGCTCACAGTGCTCACTTGATGTGATACGGCCCTTGTCTTAACTTGACTTAGAGCTCTCAGTGCTTGCTTCATGTGATATGGCCTGTGTCTTTACATAGAGCTCTCAGTGCTCGCTTGATGTGATATGGCCGTTGTCTTTACATAGAGCTCTCAGTGCTCACTTGATGTGATACAGGCCGTGTCTTAACTTAGAGCTCTCAGTGCTCGCTTGATGTGATACACCCTGTGTCTTCACATAGAGCTCCCAGTGCTCGCTTGATCTGACACCCTGTGTCTTCACATAGAGCTCCCAGTGCTCGCTTGATGTGATACGCCCTGTGTCTTCACATAGAGCTCCCAGTGCTCGCTTGATGTTATACGCCCTGTGTCCTAACATAGAGCTCCCAGCGCTCGCTTGATGTGATACGGCCCATGTCCTAACATAGAGCTCCCAGTGCTCGCTTGATGTGATACGCCCTGTGTCTTCACATAGACCTCCCAGCGCTCGCTTGATGTGATACGCCCGTGTCCTAACATAGAGCTCCCAGTGCTCGCTTGATGTGATACACCCTGTGTCTTCACATAGAGCTCCCAGCGCTCGCTTGATGTGATACGGCCTATGTCCTAACATAGAGCTCCCAGTGCTCGCTTGATGTGATACACCCTGTGTCTTCACATAGAGCTCCCAGTGCTCGCTTGATCTGACACCCTGTGTCTTCACATAGAGCTCCCAGTGCTCGCTTGATGTGATACGGCCCTTGTCTTAACTTGACTTAGAGCTCTCAGTACTTGCTTCATGTGATATGGCCTGTGTCTTTACATAGAGCTCTCAGTGCTCGCTTGATGTGATACCCCTGTGTCTGAACATAGTGCTCTCAGTGCTCGATTGATGTGATATGGCCTGTGTCTTTACATAGAGCTCCCAGTGCTCGCTTGATGTGATACGGCTCATGTCCTAACATAGAGCTCCCAGTGCTCGCTTGATGTGATACAGGCCGTGTCTTAACTTAGAGCTCCCAGTGCTCGCTTGATGTGATACGCCCTGTGTCTTCACATAGAGCTCCCAGTGCTCGCTTGATGTTATACGCCCTGTGTCCTAACATAGAGCTCCCAGTGCTCGCTTGATGTGATACAGGCCGTGTCTTAACTTAGAGCTCTCAGTGCTCGCTTGATGTGATACGCCCTGTGTCTTCACATAGAGCTCCCAGCGCTCGCTTGATGTGATACGGCCCATGTCCTAACATAGAGCTCCCAGTGCTCGCTTGATGTGATACGCCCTGTGTCTTCACATAGAGCTCCCAGCGCTCGCTTGATGTGATACGCCCCGTGTCCTAACATAGAGCTCCCAGTGCTCGCTTGATGTGATACACCCTGTGTCTTCACATAGAGCTCCCAGCGCTCGCTTGATGTGATACGGCCTATGTCCTAACATAGAGCTCCCAGTGCTCGCTTGATGTGATACACCCTGTGTCTTCACATAGAGCTCCCAGTGCTCGCTTGATGTGATACGGCCTATGTCCTAACATAGAGCTCCCAGCGCTCGCTTGATGTGATACGCCCCGTGTCCTAACATAGAGCTCCCAGTGCTCGCTTGATGTGATACGCCCTGTGTCTTCACATAGAGCTCCCAGCGCTCGCTTGATGTGATACGGCCTATGTCCTAACATAGAGCTCCCAGTGCTCGCTTGATGTGATACACCCTGTGTCTTCACAGAGAGCTCCCAGTGCTCGCTTGATGTGATACGGCCTATGCCCTAACATAGAGCTCCCAGTGCTCGCTTGATGTGATACGGCCTGTGTCCTAACATAGAGCTCTCAGTGCTCGCTTGATGTGATACGCCCTGTGTCTTCACATAGAACTCCCAGTGCTCGCTTGATGTGATACGGCCTATGCCCTAACATAGAGCTCCCAGTGCTCGCTTGATGTGATACGGCCTGTGTCCTAACATAGAGCTCCCAGTGCTCGCTTGATGTGATACACCCTGTGTCTTCACATAGAGCTCCCAGTGCTCGCTTGATGTGATACGGCCCATGTCCTAACATAGAGCTCCCAGTGCTCGCTTGATGTGATACACCCTGTGTCTTCACATAGAGCTCCCAGCGCTCGCTTGATGTGATACGGCCTATGTCCTAACATAGAGCTCCCAGTGCTCGCTTGATGTGATACACCCTGTGTCTTCACATAGAGCTCCCAGTGCTCGCTTGATGTGATACGGCCTATGTCCTAACATAGAGCTCCCAGCGCTCGCTTGATGTGATACGCCCCGTGTCCTAACATAGAGCTCCCAGTGCTCGCTTGATGTGATACGCCCTGTGTCTTCACATAGAGCTCCCAGCGCTCGCTTGATGTGATACGGCCTATGTCCTAACATAGAGCTCCCAGTGCTCGCTTGATGTGATACACCCTGTGTCTTCACAGAGAGCTCCCAGTGCTCGCTTGATGTGATACGGCCTATGCCCTAACATAGAGCTCCCAGTGCTCGCTTGATGTGATACGGCCTGTGTCCTAACATAGAGCTCCCAGTGCTCGCTTGATGTGATACGCCCTGTGTCTTCACATAGAACTCCCAGTGCTCGCTTGATGTGATACGGCCTATGCCCTAACATAGAGCTCCCAGTGCTCGCTTGATGTGATACGGCCTGTGTCCTAACATAGAGCTCCCAGTGCTCGCTTGATGTGATACACCCTGTGTCTTCACATAGAGCTCCCAGTGCTCGCTTGATGTGATACGGCCTATGCCCTAACATAGAGCTCCCAGTGCTCGCTTGATGTGATACGCCCTGTGTCTTCACATAGAGCTCCCAGTGCTCGCTTGATGTGATACGCCCTGTGTCTTCACATAGAGCTCCCAGTGCTCGCTTGATGTGATACACCCTGTGTCTTCACACAGAGCTCCCAGTGCTCACTTTATGTGATACAGCTTGTGTGTTACGTCAGCGGTACCAGTGCTCACTCTATCTGATACAGCCCCTTGTCTTAAGTTTGTGCTGCCAGAGCTCGCTCTATGCGCTATGGACCCATGTCTTAAGTTAGCGCTACCACTGCTTGTTCTTTGTACTATGGCCCGCGTCTTAATTTGGCACTTCTGATGCTTGCTTTATGTGTTATGGCCCTGTGTATTAACTTAGCGCTTCCAGACCTCGCTGTATGTGATATGCCCTGTGTCTTAACTTAGCGCTTCCAGACCTCGCTGTATGTGATATGCCCTGTGTCTTAAGTTAGCGCTTCCAGACCTTGCACTATGTGATGCAGTCCCGGGTCTTAAGTTAGTGCTGCCAGAGCTTGCTCTCTGTGCCTTAAGTTACCGCTCTCAGTGCTCCCTCTGTGTGCCAAGGCCCTGTGTATTAGGTTACCGCTCCCAGTGCTCGCTCTATGCGCTACAGCCTAGTGTCTTAAGTTACCGCTCCCAGTGCTCGCTCTATGCGCTACAGCCTAGTGTCTTAAGTTAGCGCTCCCAGAGCTCGCTCTATGTGCTGCGGCCCTGTGTATTAGGTTAGAGCTCCCAGTGCTCGCTCAATGTGCTACAGCCTAGTGTCTTAAGTTAGCGCTCCCAGAGCTCATTCTAGTTGCTACGGCCTAGTTTATTATGTTAGCGCTCCAAGAGCTCGCTGTATCTGCTACAGTCTAGTGACTTAAGTTAGTGCTCCCAGAGCTCGCTCTATGCGCTACAGTCTAGTGTCTTAAGTTAGCACTCCCTGAGCTCGCTCTATGTGCCAGGGCCCTTTGTATTCAGTTAGCGCTCCCAGAGCTCGTTATATGTGCTACAGCCTAGTGTCTTAAGTTAGCACTCCCAAAGCTTGCTCTACGTGCCACGGCCCTGTGTATTAAATTAGCGCTCCCAGTGCTCACTCTAAGTGCTACAGCCTAGTTTCTTAAGTTAGCGCTCCCAGAGCTTGCTCTATGTGCTACAGCCTAGGTTCTTAAGTTAGACCTCCCAGAGCTCGCTCTATGTGCTACAGTCTAGTGTCTTAAGTTAGCGCTCCCAGAGCTCGCTCTATGTGCTACAACCTAGTGTCTTAAGTTAACGCTCCCAGAGCTCGCTCTATGTGCTACAGCCTAGTGTCTTAAGTTAACGCTCCCAGAGCTCGCTCTATGCGATACAGCCTAGTGTCTTAAGTTACCGCTCCCAGAGCTCGCTCTATGCGCTACAGCCTAGTGTCTTAAGTTAGCGCTCCCAGTGCTCGGTCTATGCGCTACAGCCTAATGTCTTAAGTAACCGCTCCCAGAGCTCGCTCTATGTGCAACAGCCCAGTGTCTTAAGTTAGTGCTCCCAGAGCTCGCTCTATGCGCTACAGCCTAGTGTCTTAAGTTACCGCTCCCAGAGCTCGCTCTATGCGCTACAGCCTAGTGCCTTAAGTTAGTGCTCCCAGAGCTCGCTCTATGCACTACAGTCTAGTGTCTTAAGTTAGTGCTTCCAGAGCTCGCTCTATGCGCTACAGCCTAGTCTCTTAAGTTAGCTCTCCCAGTGCTCGCTCTATGCGCTACAGTCTAGTGTCTTAAGTTAGTGCTCCCAGAGCTCGCGCTATGCGCTACAGTCTAGTGTCTTAAGTATGCGCTACAGTGTAGTATCTTAAGTTAGTGCTCCCAGAGCTTGCTCTATGCGCTACAGTCTAGTGTCTTAAGTTAGTGCGCCCAGAGCTCGCTCTATGCGCTACAGCCTAGTGTCTTAAGTATGTGCTACAGTCTAGTGTCTTAAGTTAGTGCTCCCAGAGCTCTCTCTATGCGCTACAGCCTAGTCTCTTAAGTTAGAGCTCCCAGAGCTCGCTCTATGCGCTACAGTCTAGTGTCTTAAGTTAGCGCTTCTAGAGCTCGCTTTAAATGCCAAGGCCTGTGTCTTAAGTTAGCGCTCCCAGAGCTCGCTCTATGTGCTACAGTCTAGTGTCTTACGTTAGCGCTCCCAGTGCTCGCTCTATGCGCTACAGCCTAGTCTCTTAAGTTAGAGCTCCCAGAGCTCGCTCTATGCGCTACAGTCTAGTGTCTTAAGTTAGCGCTTCTAGAGCTCACTTTAAATGCCAAGGCCTGTGTCTTAAGTTAGCGCTCCCAGAGCTCGCTCTATGTGCTACAGTCTAGTGTCTTACGTTAGCGCTCCCAGTGCTCGCTCTATGCGCTACAGCCTAGTGTCTTAAGTTAGCGCTCCCAGAGCTCGCTCTATGCACTACAGTCTAGTGTCTTAAGTTATCGCTTAAGTTAGTGCTCCCAGAGCTCGCTCTATGCGCTACAGCCTAGTCTCTTAAGTTAGTGCTCCCAGAGCTCGCTCTATGTGCTAAAGCCTAGTGTCTTAAGTTAACGCTCCCAGAGCTCGCTCTATGTGCTACAGCCTAGTGTCTTAAGTTACCGCTCCCAGAGCTCGCTCTATGTGCTACAGTCTAGTGTCTTAAGTTACCGCTCCCAGAGCTCGCTCTATGTGCTACAGCCTAGTTTCTTAAGTTAGTGCTCCCAGAGCTCGCTCTATGTGCTACAGCCTAGGTTCTTAAGTTAGACCTCCCAGAGCTCGCTCTATGTGCTACAGTCTAGTGTCTTAAGTTAGCGCTCCCAGAGCTCGCTCTATGCGCTACAACCTAGTGTCTTAAGTTAGCGCTCCCAGAGCTCGCTCTATGTGCTACAGCCTACTGTCTTAAGTTAACGCTCCCAGAGCTCGCTCTATGTGCTACAGCCTAGTGTCTTAAGTTACCGCTCCCAGAGCTCGCTCTATGTGCTACAGCCTAGTGTCTTAAGTTACCGCTCCCAGAGCTTGCTCTATGCGCTACAGCCTAGTGTCTTAAGTTACCGCTCCCAGTGCTCGGTCTATGCGCTACAGCCTAGTGTCTTAAGTTACCGCTCCCAGAGCTCGCTCTATGTGCTACAGCCTAGTTTCTTAAGTTAGTGCTCCCAGAGCTCGCTCTATGTGCTACAGCCTAGGTTCTTAAGTTAGACCTCCCAGAGCTCGCTCTATGTGCTACAGTCTAGTGTCTTAAGTTAGCGCTCCCAGAGCTCGCTCTATGCGCTACAACCTAGTGTCTTAAGTTAACGCTCCCAGAGCTCGCTCTATGTGCTACAGCCTAGTGTCTTAAGTTAACGCTCCCAGAGCTTGCTCTATGCGCTACAGCCTAGTGTCTTAAGTTAGCGCTCCCAGTGCTCGGTCTATGCGCTACAGCCTAGTGTCTTAAGTTACCGCTCCCAGAGCTCGCTCTATGTGCTACAGTCCAGTGTCTTAAGTTAGTGCTCCCAGAGCTCGCTCTATGCGCTACAGCCTAGTGTCTTAAGTATGTGCTACAGCCTAGTCTCTTAAGTTAGTGCTACCAGAGCTCACTCTAAGTGCTACAGCCTAGTCTTTTAAGTTAGAGCTCCCAGAGCTCTGCTCTATGCGCTATAGCCTAGTGTCTTAAGTTAGTGCTCCCAGAGCTCGCTCTATGTGCTACAGTCTAGTGCCTTAAGTTAGCGCACCCAGAGCTCGCTCTATGTGCTACAGCCTAGGTTCTTAAGTTAGAGCTCCCAGAGCTCGCTCTCTGTGCTACAGTCTAGTGTCTTAAGTTAGCGCTCCCAGAGCTCGCTCTATGCGCTACAACCTAGTGTCTTAAGTTAACGCTCCCAGAGCTCGCTCTATGTGCGACAGCCTAGTGTCTTAAGTTACCGCTCCCAGAGCTCGCTCTATGCGCTACAGCCTAGTCTCTTAAGTTAGCGCTCCCAGTGCTCGCTCTATGCGCTACAGTCTAGTGTCTTAAGTTAGTGCTCCCAGAGCTCGCTCTATGCGCTACAGTCTAGTGTCTTAAGTTAGTGCTCCCAGAGCTCGCTCTATGCGCTACAGCCTAGTGTCTTAAGTATGTGCTACAGCCTAGTGTCTTAAGTTACCGCTCCCAGAGCTCGCTCTATGCGCTACAGCCTAGTCTCTTAAGTTAGCGCTCCCAGTGCTCGCTCTATGCGCTACAGTCTAGTGTCTTAAGTATGCGCTACAGTCTAGTATCTTAAGTTAGTGCTCCCAGAGCTCTTTCTATGAGCTACAGCCTAGTCTCTTAAGTTAGAGCTCCCAGAGCTCGCTCTATGCGCAACAGTCTAGTGTCTTAAGTTAGCGCTTCTAGAGCGCGCTTTATGTGCCAAGGCCTATGTCTTAAGTTAGCGTTCCCAGAGCTCGCTCTATGTGCTACAGTCTAGTGTCTTACGTTAGCGCTCCCAGTGCTCGCTCTATGCGCTACAGCCTAGTGTCTTAAGTTAGCGCTCCCAGAGCTCGCTCTATGCACTACAGTCTAGTGTCTTAAGTTAGCGCTTAAGTTAGCTCTCCCAGTGCTCGCTCTATGTGCTACAGTCTAGTCTCTTAAGTTAGCGCTCCCAGAGCTCGCTCTATGCGCTACAGCCTAGTGACTTAAGTTAGCGCTCCCAGAGCTTGCTCTATGCGCTACAGCCTAGTGTCTTAAGTTAGCGCTCCCAGAGCTCACTCTATGCACTACAGCCTAGTCTCTTAAGATAGTTCTCCCAGAGCTCACTCTATGCGCTACAGTCTAGTGTCTTACGTTAGTGCTCCCAGAGCTCTCTCTGTGCGCTACAGCCTAGTCTCTTAAGTTAGAGCTCCCAGAGCTCGCTCTATGCGCTACAGCCTAGTCTCTTAAGTTAGAGCTCCCAGAGCTCGTTCTATGCGCTACAGCCTAGTCTCTTAAGTTAGTGCTACCAGATCTCACTCTAAGTGCTACAGGCTAGTCTTTTAAGTTAGAGCTCCCAGAGCTCGCTCTATGTGCTACAGTCTAGTGTCTTAAGTTAGAGCTCCCAGAGCTCGCTCTATGCGCTATAGCCTAGTGTCCTAAGTTAGTGCTCCCAGAGCTCGCTCTATGTGCTACAGCCTCGTTACTTAAGTTATCGCTCCCAAAACTCGGTCTATGCGCTACAGCCTAGTGTGTTAAGTTAGTGCTCCCAGAGCTCGCTCTATGCGCTACAGTCTAGTCTCTTAAGTATGCACTACAGTCTAGTGTCTTAAGTTAGCGCTCCCAGTGCTCGCTCTATGCGCTACAGTCTAGTGTCTTAAGTATGCGCTACAGTCTAGTATCTTAAGTTAGTGCTCCCAGTGCTCGCTCTATGCGCTACAGTCCAGTGTCTTAAGTATGCGCTACAGTCTAGTGTCTTAAGTTAGCGCTCCCAGAGCTCGCTCTATGCGCTACAGCCTAGTGTCTTAAGTATGTGCTACAGTCTAGTGTCTTAAGTTAGTGCTCCCAGAGCTCTCTCTATGCGCTACAGCCTAGTATCTTAAGTTAGAGCTCCCAGAGCTCGCTCTATGCGCTACAGTCTAATGTCTTAAGTTAGCGCTTCTAGAGCTCGCTTTATGTGCCAAGGCCTGTGTCTTAAGTTAGCGCTCCCAGAGTTCGCTCTATGCGCTACAGCCTAGTGTCTTAAGTTAGCGCTCCCAGAGCTCGCTCTATGCGCTACAGCATAGTCTCTTAAGTTAGCGCTCCCAGAGCTCGCTGTATGTGCTACAGTCCAGTGTCTTAAGTTATTGCTTCTAGAGCTCGCTTTATGTGCCAAGGCCTGTGTCTTAAGTTAGCGCTCCCGGAGCTCGCTCTATGCGCTACAGTCTAGTGTCTTACATTAGCGCTCCCAGAGCTTTCTCTATGTGCTACAGTCTAGTCTCTTAAGTTAGCGCTCCCAGAGCTCGCTCTATGTGCCAAGGTCCTGTGTCTTAAGTTAGCGCTTCCAGAGCTTGCTCTATGCGCTACAGTCTAGTGTCTTAAGTTAGTGCTTCCAGAGCTCGCTCTAAGTGCTACAGCCTTGTCTCTTAAGTTAGAGCTCCCAGAGCTTGCTCTATGTGCTACAGCCTAGTGTCTTAAGTTAGCGCTCCCAGAGCTCGCTGTATGTGCTACAGTCCAGTGTCTTAAGTTATCGCTTCTAGAGCTCGCTTTATGTGCCAAGGCCTGTGTCTTAAGTTAGCGCTCCCAGAGCTCGCTCTCTGCGCTACAGCATAGTCTCTTAAGTATGTGCTACAGTCTAGTGTCTTAAGTTAGTGCTCCCAGAGCTCGCTGCATGTGCCAAGGCCTGTGTCTTAAGTTAGCGCTTCCAGAGCTTGCTCTATGTGCTACAGCCTAGTGTCTTAAATTAGCGCTCCCAGAGCTCGCTCTATTTACTACAGTCTAGTGTCTTAAGTTAGCGCTTAAGTTAGCGCTCCCAGTGCTCGCTCTATGCGCTACAGTCTAGTGTATTAAGTTAGCGATCCCAGAGCTCGCGGTATGCACTACAGCCTAGGCTCTTAAATTAGTGCTCCCAGAGGTCACTCTATGCGCTACGGCCCATCAAGTCTGCTTGGCGCACAGTTCTTTAGCACCAAGGGCGCCTGGACAGGACAAATACGGAGGTACCAGCTAGTCTCTTCTGTCTGGAGACTTCAACCCCCTCTGGCACATCCAGGCCAAGCTCAGACCCTGAGACGACCCTGCGTGTGCTCTTGGCACCAAACTCCTGAGCACTGAGTCTGGGCTGGGATCCAGTAGGTGCTTGAAATGGGCAGGTATTCGCAGGAAGTGAGTACCTGCACTTCTGTGAGTTCAAAGGGGAGGTCCCGGCTCTTCTCACTGGCACAGAGGTACTCTGGGGACCGAGTACCTTGTCTTCTTAAATTCTTTCCAGCCAATGGCCCCAATCCCGGCTACACCCCTTGAGCAGGAAAACGTGTGATCTGCTGTGAAGGGCGCACTGAAGCCCACACTCGGCTACAATAAAAATGTTCTCTGTGCAGCACTCGCTGCGAGGGCTGCGCTGCTCCAAATCTTTTAAATAAGGGGGGGGGGGGAGCTCACACTGCTGAACCTCAGTGGGCCCGGACCCTCAGTCCTACTATATTGTTATATGGGGAGGGAGCCCGTCGCTTGCGGGACTCACCTGAGGCCCGTCCCTCGCCCCACCCTGGCGCTGGTGTGAATGACATGGCCCTGGTCGAGCCCACAGACAGATAGAATCTGCTCAGACAGACTGACTCTCCTCAGACAGACTCTCCTCAAACAGAGAGACAGACTCTCCTCAGACAGATAGACATTCTCTCCTGAGACAGACTCTCCTCAAATAGACTGACTCTCCTCAGACAGTCTCTCCTGAGACAGACAGACTCTCCTCAAATAGACTGACTCTCCTCAGACAGTCTCTCCTGAGACAGACAGAGACTCTCCTCAGACAGATAGACTGACTCTCCTCAGATAGACAGTCTCTTCTGAGACAGACAGACTGTCCACAGACAGACAGACTCTCTTCAGACAGACAGACTGACTCTCCTCAGACAGATACTCTCTCCTGAGACAGACTCTCCTCAAATAGACTGACTCTCCTCAAACAGACAGTCTCTCCTGAGACAGAGACTCTCCACAGACAGATAGTCTCTCCTGAGACAGACAGAGACTCTTCTCAGACAGATAGACTGACTCTCCTCAGACAGACAGTCCCTCCTGAGACAGACAGAGACTCTCCACAGACAGAGAGACAGGCTTGTGCCCCAGCTCCGCAGCTCGGTTTTCCTGTTCCCCGCTTTGCATACAGTTAGATACGAAGAGAAACACACAAATCATGCAAATGTCTTGGCAGGGAGCGCCTCCTGGCTCACGTCTTGGCGCACCAGCGTGGTCAGATGACTTGGTGCTACGTGTTGTGGCACCACCAAGGGGAGGGGCCGGGGGGTCGGGGGGGGGGGGGGGGGTGAGGGGGAGCTGGCACCGGGGGAGTGGGGGAGGCTCGCACCGGGGAAGGGGCGGGGGGCATTTGCAATACTTTACGCAGCTGGAACTCGGTTTAAATTCCTTTCTAGTCCGTGTGCACCCCTGGAGGGTCCTGGGGGACACCGACCTCTTCCCGAGGGGACTCTGGCCTTGGGGGGCTGGGAGGATTGTCCCCTAGCTGGAAGAACCTGCTCCTGTCTGAAGTGGGGGGTCACTCCCTACCTAGAGGAGGCTGGTCCTGTCTGGAGTGGGGGGGTCACTCCCTACCTAGAGGAGCCTGGTCCTGTCTGGAGTGGGGGGTCACCCCCTACCTAGAGGAGCCTGGTCCTGTCTGGAGTGTGGGGTCACCCCCTACCTAGAAGAACCTGGTCCTTTCTGGAGTGGGGTTCACTCCCTACCTAGAGGAGGCTGGTCCTGTCTGGAGTGGGGGGGTCACTCCCTACCTAGAGGAGGCTGGGCCTGTCTGAAGTGGGGGTCACTCCCTACCTAGAGGAGCCTGGTCCTGTCTGGAGTGTGGGGTCACCCCCTACCTAGAGGAGGCTGTCTGGAGTGTGGGGTCACTCCCTACCTAGAAGAGCTTGGTCCTGTCTGGAGTGGGGGGTCACTCCCTACCTAGAAGAGCTTGGTCCTGTCTGGAGTGGGGGTCACTCCCTACCTAGAGGAGCCTGGTCCTGTCTGGAGTGTGGGGTCACCCCCTACCTAGAGGAGGCTGTCTGGAGTGTGGGGTCACCCCCTACCTAGAGGAGGCAGGTCCTGTCTGGAGTGGGGGTCACTCCCTACCTAGAGGAGGCTGGTCCTGTCTGGAGTGGGGGGTCACCCCCTACCTAGAGGAGCCTGGTCCTGTCTGGAGGGGATCACTCCCTACCTAGAGGAGCCTGGCCCTGTCTGGAGTGGGGGGTCACCCCCTACCTAGAAGAGCTTGGTCCTGTCTGGAGTGGGGGGTCACTCCCTACTTAGAGGAGCCTGGTCCTGTCTGGAGTGGGGGGAGGGGGAGTGGTCACCCCCTTCCTAGAAGAGCTTGGTCCTGTCTGGAGTGGGGGGTCACTCCCTACTTAGAGGAGCCTGGTCCTGTCTGGAGTGTGGGGTCACCCCCTACCTAGAGGAGGCTGGTCCTGTCTGGAGTGGGGGGTCACTCCCTACCTAGAAGAACCTGGTCCTTTCTGGAGTGGGGTTCACTCCCTACCTAGAGGAGGCTGGTCCTGTCTGGAGTGGGGGGGTCACTCCCTACCTAGAGGAGGCTGGGCCTGTCTGAAGTGGGGGTCACTCCCTACCTAGAGGAGCCTGGTCCTGTCTGGAGTGTGGGGTCACCCCCTACCTAGAGGAGGCTGTCTGGAGTGTGGGGTCACTCCCTACCTAGAAGAGCTTGGTCCTGTCTGGAGTGGGGGGTCACTCCCTACCTAGAAGAGCTTGGTCCTGTCTGGAGTGGGGGTCACTCCCTACCTAGAGGAGCCTGGTCCTGTCTGGAGTGTGGGGTCACCCCCTACCTAGAGGAGGCTGTCTGGAGTGTGGGGTCACCCCCTACCTAGAGGAGGCAGGTCCTGTCTGGAGTGGGGGTCACTCCCTACCTAGAGGAGGCTGGTCCTGTCTGGAGTGGGGGGTCACCCCCTACCTAGAGGAGCCTGGTCCTGTCTGGAGGGGATCACTCCCTACCTAGAGGAGCCTGGCCCTGTCTGGAGTGGGGGGTCACCCCCTACCTAGAAGAGCTTGGTCCTGTCTGGAGTGGGGGGTCACTCCCTACTTAGAGGAGCCTGGTCCTGTCTGGAGTGGGGGGAGGGGGAGTGGTCACCCCCTTCCTAGAAGAGCTTGGTCCTGTCTGGAGTGGGGGGTCACTCCCTACTTAGAGGAGCCTGGTCCTGTCTGGAGTGTGGGGTCACCCCCTACCTAGAGGAGGCTGGTCCTGTCTGGAGTGGGGGGTCACTCCCTACCTAGAGGAGGCTGGGCCTGTCTGAAGTGGGGGTCACTCCCTACCTAAAGGAGCCTGGTCCTGTCTGGAGTGTGGGGTCACCCCCTACCTAGAGGAGGCTGTCTGGAGTGTGGGGTCACTCCCTACCTAGAAGAGCTTGGTCCTGTCTGGAGTGGGGGGTCACTCCCTACCTAGAGGAGCCTGGTCCTGTCTGGAGTGTGGGGTCACCCCCTACCTAGAGGAGGCTGTCTGGAGTGTGGGGTCACCCCCTACCTAGAGGAGGCAGGTCCTGTCTGGAGTGGGGGTCACTCCCTACCTAGAGGTGGCTGGTCCTGTCTGGAGTGGGGGGTCACCCCCTACCTAGAGGAGCCTGGTCCTGTCTGGAGGGGATCACTCCCTACCTAGAGGAGCCTGGCCCTGTCTGGAGTGGGGGGTCACCCCCTACCTAGAAGAGCTTGGTCCTGTCTGGAGTGGGGGGTCACTCCCTACTTAGAGGAGCCTGGTCCTGTCTGGAGTGGGGGAGGGGGAGTGGTCACCCCCTTCCTAGAAGAGCTTGGTCCTGTCTGGAGTGTGGGGTCACCCCCTACCTAGAGGAGGCTGGTCCTGTCTGGAGTGGGGGGTCACTCCCTACCTAGAGGAGGCTGGGCCTGTCTGAAGTGGGGGTCACTCCCTACCTAGAGGAGCCTGGTCCTGTCTGGAGTGTGGGGTCACCCCCTACCTAGAGGAGGCTGTCTGGAGTGTGGGGTCACTCCCTACCTAGAAGAGCTTGGTCGTGTCTGGAGTGGGGGGTCACTCCCTACCTAGAGGAGCCTGGTCCTGTCTGGAGTGTGGGGTCACCCCCTACCTAGAGGAGGCTGTCTGGAGTGTGGGGTCACCCCCTACCTAGAGGAGGCAGGTCCTGTCTGGAGTGGGGGTCACTCCCTACCTAGAGGTGGCTGGTCCTGTCTGGAGTGGGGGGTCACCCCCTACCTAGAGGAGCCTGGTCCTGTCTGGAGGGGATCACTCCCTACCTAGAGGAGCCTGGCCCTGTCTGGAGTGGGGGGTCACCCCCTACCTAGAAGAGCTTGGTCCTGTCTGGAGTGGGGGGTCACTCCCTACCTAGAGGAGGCTGGTCCTGTCTGGAGTGGGGGGTCACTCCCTACTTAGAGGAGCCTGGTCCTGTCTGAAGCCCGGGGGTCGGCTCCTGGGGTGGGGGTCCAGGACTCCATGAAGATGAGTGGGGTGTTTGGGGGTTCCCAGGCGCTAGGGGGCTGCAGTCCAGGGGTACTGAGGACCTCTCCACCGCTCCTAACTGGGTATTTCTAGAGGTTTACACCCGTGGGCCTGGTCTCTACCACTCTCTCCACCTCAGCCGCCTTTCCCTCCACCCACCTCCTGCTCACTCCACCCTCTACTGCCTCCCACATGACTCTTCACCTCAACCTCCCCCTCCCGACTGCAGCCACCTGCTGCCGGGTGGCCCTTCACCCTCATATTCCGTTACCTCACCCTTCCCTCCACCTCACCCTTCCCTCTCCCCCTCACTCTTCTCTCTACCTCACCCTTCCCTCCACCTCACTCTTCTATCCAACTCACCCTTCTCTGCAACTCACCTTCCCTCCACCTCACCCTTCTCTGCAACTCACCTTCCCTCCACCTCACCCTTCTCTCCACCTCACCCTTCCCTCTCCACCTCACCCTTCTCTCCACCTCACCCTTCTCCCCACCTCACCCTTCTCCCCACCTCACTCTTCTCTCCACCTCACCCTTCCCTCCACCTCACCCTTCCCTCCACCTCACTCTTCCCTCTCCACCTCACCCTTCCCTCCACCTCACTCTTCTATCCAACTCACCCTTCTCTGCAACTCACCTTCCCTCCACCTCACCCTTCTCTGCAACTCACCTTCCCTCCACCTCACCCTTCTCTCCACCTCACCCTTCCCTCTCCACCTCACCCTTCTCTCCACCTCACCCTTCTCCCCACCTCACCCTTCTCCCCACCTCACTCTTCTCTCCACCTCACCCTTCCCTCCACCTCACCCTTCTCCCCACCTCACTCTTCCCTCTCCACCTCACCCTTCCCTCCACCTCACTCTTCTATCCAACTCACCCTTCCCTCCACCTCACCCTTCCCTCCACCTCACTCTTCTATCCAACTCACCCTTCTCTGCAACTCACCTTCCCTCCACCTCACCCTTCTCTCCACCTCACCCTTCCCTCCACCTCACCCTTCTCCCCACCTCACTCTTCCCTCTCCACCTCACCCTTCCCTCCACCTCACTCTTCTATCCAACTCACCCTTCCCTCCACCTCACCCTTCCCTCCACCTCACCCTTCTATCCAACTCACTCTTCCCTCTCCACCTCACCCTTCCCTCTCCACCTCACCCTTCCCTCCACCTCACCCTTCTCTGCAACTCACCCTTCCCTCTCTCCACCTCACCCTTCCCTCTCTCCACCTCACCCTTCCCTCTCTCCACCTCTCCCTTCCCTCTCTCCACCTCACCCTTCCCTCTCTCCACCTCACCCTTCCCTCTCCACCTCACCCTTCCCTCTCTCCACCTCACCCTTCCCTCTCCACCTCACCCTTCTCTCCACCTCACTCTTCCCTCTCCACCTCACCCTTCCCTCTCCACCTCACCCTTCTCCCCACCTCACCCTTCCCTCTCCACCTCACCCTTCTCTCCACCTCACTCTTCCCTCTCCACCTCACCCTTCCCTCTCCACCTCACCCTTCTCCCCACCTCACCCTTCTCTCCACCTCACCCTTCTCTCCACCTCACTCTTCTCTCCACCTCACCCTTCCCTCCACCTCACCCTTCTCCCCACCTCACTCTTCCCTCTCCACCTCACCCTTCCCTCTCCACCTCACCCTTCTCCCCACCTCACCCTTCTCTCCACCTCACTCTTCTCCCCACCTCACCCTTCTATCCACCTCACCCTTCTCTCCACCTCACCCTTCTCCCCACCTCACCCTTCCCTCTCCACCTCACCCTTCCTTCTCCACCTCACCCTTCTCCCCACCTCACCCTTCTCTCCACCTCACCCTTCCCTCTCCACCTCACCCTTCTCCCCACCTCACTCTTCCCTCTCCACCTCACCCTTCCCTCTCCACCTCACCCTTCTCCCCACCTCACCCTTCCCTCTCCACCTCACCCTTCCTTCTCCACCTCACCCTTCTCCCCACCTCACCCTTCTCTCCACCTCACCCTTCCCTCCACCTCACCCTTCTATCCAACTCACTCTTCCCTCTCCACCTCACCCTTCCCTCTCCACCTCACCCTTCTCTACACCTCACCTTTCTCCCCACCTCACCCTTCCCTCCACCTCACTCTTCTATCCAACTCACCCTTCTCTCCACCTCACTCTTCCCTCTCCACCTCACTCTTCTCTCCCCCTCACTCTTCTCTCTACCTCACCCTTCCCTCCACCTCACCCTTCCCTCCACCTCACTCTTCTATCCAACTCACCCTTCTCTCCACCTCACTCTTCTCTCTCCACCTCACCCTTCTCCCCACCTCACCCTTCTCTACACCTCACCCTTCCTTCTCCACCTCACCCTTCCCTCTCCACCTCACTCTTCTCTCCACCTCACCCTTCCCTCCACCTCACTCTTCTATCCAACTCATCCTTCTCTGCAACTCACCTTCCCTCCACCTCACCCTTCCCTCTCCACCTCACCCTTCTCTCCACCTCACTCTTCCCTCTCCACCTCACCCTTCTCCCCACCTCACCCTTCCCTCTCCACCTCACCCTTCCTTCTCCACCTCACTCTTCCCTCTCCACCTCACTCTTCCCTCTCCACCTCACCCTTCTCCCCACCTCACCCTTCCTTCTCCACCTCACCCTTCTCCCCACCTCACCCTTCTCTCCACCTCACCCTTCCCTCCCCACCTCACCCTTCTCCCCACCTCACCCTTCCCTCTCCCCCTCACTCTTCTCTCTACCTCACCCTTCCCTCCACCTCACCCTTCCCTCTCCCCCTCACTCTTCTCTCTACCTCACCCTTCCCTCCACCTCACCCTTCTATCCAACTCACCCTTCTCTCCACCTCACTCTTCTCCCCACCTCACCCTTCCCTCCACCTCACCCTTCCCTCTCCACCTCACCCTTCTCTCCACCTCACTCTTCCCTCTCCACCTCACCCTTCTCCCCACCTCACTCTTCTATCCAACTCACCTTCCCTCCACCTCACCCTTCCCTCTCCACCTCACCCTTCCCTCTCCACCTCACTCTTCTCTCCACCTCACCCTTCTCCCCACCTCACTCTTCTCTCCACCTCACCCTTCCCTCTCTCCACCTCACCCTTCCCTCTCTCCACCTCACCCTTCCCTCTCCACCTCACCCTTCTCCCCACCTCACCCTTCTCTCCACCTCACCCTTCCCTCTCCACCTCACCCTTCTCTCCACCTCACCCTTCCCTCTCCACCTCACCCTTCTCTCCACCTCACTCTTCCCTCTCCACCTCACCCTTCCCTCTCCACCTCACCCTTCCCTCTCCACCTCACCCTTCTCTACACCTCACCCTACCCTCCACCTCACCCTTCCCTCTCCACCTCACCCTTCTCTACACCTCACCCTACCCTCCACCTCACCCTTCCCTCTCCACCTCACTCTTCTCTCCACCTCACCCTCCCCTCCACCTCACTCTTCTATCCAACTCATCCTTCTCTGCAACTCACCTTCCCTCCACCTCACCCTTCCCTCTCCACCTCACCCTTCTCTCCACCTCACTCTTCCCTCTCCACCTCACCCTTCCCTCCACCTCACTCTTCTATCCAACTCATCCTTCTCTGCAACTCACCTTCCCTCCACCTCACCCTTCCCTCTCCACCTCACCCTTCTCTCCACCTCACTCTTCCCTCTCCACCTCACCCTTCCCTCCACCTCACTCTTCTATCCAACTCATCCTTCTCTGCAACTCACCTTCCCTCCACCTCACCCTTCCCTCTCCACCTCACCCTTCTCTCTCCACCTCACCCTTCTCCCCACCTCACCCTTCTCCCCACCTCACCCTTCTCTCCACCTCACCCTTCCCTCTCCACCTCACCCTTCTCCCCACCTCACTCTTCTCTCCACCTCACCCTTCTCTCCACCTCACCCTTCCCTCTCTCCACCTCACCCTTCCCTCTCCACCTCACCCTTCTCTGCAACTCACCCTTCCCTCTCCACCTCACCCTTCCCTCTCTCCACCTCACCCTTCCCTCTCTCCACCTCACCCTTCCTTCTCCACCTCACCCTTCTCCCCACCTCACCCTTCCCTCTCCACCTCACCCTTCCCTCTCTCCACCTCACCCTTCCCTCTCTCCACCTCACCCTTCCCTCTCTCCACCTCTCCCTTCTCTCTCCACCAGTTTAGGATGCCGGGAGCTGTAATCGGGGTCTCTGGAATTATATAACAGGGAGGATCAAATTATGCAGCATAATGTGGGGTGATATTGCTGCAGTATTCTGACGTTTGCAGGTTAATACTGTGTGGAAACAGGTTTCACTTTACGGGCCCCAACTCCAGAAGTGGGCAGCTGAGGGCCCTCCACTGCAGCAACACATCACTGCGTCTGTAACCGTAGGGGAGCCCCACAGCATGGCGTCATCAAACGCTGCAAAGCATGCGGTGGACGATGGATCATGTGCGCAGTGTGGCAACCCCACAGTTAGGTGTGCAGTGCTCTGCATACTTCCAGGGGCCCGGCTGTAATCCAGTGCTGTGTGTCCGGGAGACACAATCCAGTGCTGTGTGTCCGGGAGACACAATCCAGTGCTGTGTGTCCCGGAGACACAATCCAGTGCTGTGTGTCCCGGAGACACAATCCAGTGCTGTGTGTCCGGGAGACACAATCCAGTGCTGTGTGTCCGGGAGACACAATCCAGTGCTGTGTGTCCCGGAGACACAATCCAGTGCTGTGTGTCCCGGAGACACAATCCAGTGCTGTGTGTCCGGGAGACACAATCCAGTGCTGTGTGTCCGGGAGACACAATCCAGTACTGTGTGTCCCGGAGACACAATCCAGTGCTGTGTGTCCCGGAGACACAATCCAGTGCTGTGTGTCCAGGAGACACAGGGCCTGATTCTAACTCTGGCGGGCGGCGGAGGCCGCCCGCCAGAGTTCCCCCCTCCAGAATACCGCACCGCGGTCGTAAGACCGCTGCGGTGATTCTGGGTTTTCCACTGGGCTGGCGGGCGACCGCCAAAAGGCCACCCGCCAGCCCAGTGGAAAACAACCTTCCCACGAGGACGCCAGCTCCGAATGGAGCCGGCGGAGTGGGAAGGTGCGACGGGTGCAGTTGCACCCGTCGCGAATTTCAGTGTCTGCTGAGCAGACACTGAAATTCTTTGTGGGGCCCTCTTACGGGGGCCCCTGCAGTGCCCATGCCATTGGCATGGGCACTGCAGGGGCCCCCAGGGGCCCCACGACACCCCATACCGCCATCCTGTTTCAGGATGGCGGTATGGGGTGTCAGAATCCCCATGGCGGCGCAGCGAGCTGCGCCGCCATGGAGGATTCTTTTGGGCAGCGGAAAACCGGCGGGAGACCGCCGGTTTTCCTCTTCTGACCGCGGCCAAACCGCCGCGGTCAGAATGCCCTGCGGGGCACCGCCAGCCTGTTGGCGGTGCTCCCGCCGACCCTGGCCCCGGCGGTTCCTTACCGCCGGGGTCAGAATCAGGCCCACAATCCAGTGCTGTGTGTCCGGAAGACACAATCCAGTGGAGTGCTGTGTGTCCGGGAGACACAATCCAGTGCTGTGTGTCCGGGAGACACAATCCAGTGCTGTGTGTCCGGGAGACACAATCCAGTGCTGTGTGTCGGGGAGACACAATCCAGTGGAGTGCTGTGTCCAGGAGACACAATCCAGTGCTGTGTGTCCAGGAGACACAATCCAGTGCTGTGTGTCCCGGAGACACAATCCAGTGCTGTGTGTCCGGGAGACACAATCCAGTGCTGTGTGTCCCGTAGACACAATCCAGTGCTGTGTGTCCGGGAGACACAATGAGAGAATGAATGCACTCACCAGGGCCCCAAACGCAATGTACCAAAGACAGACTGCGACTCAGTAGTTTGTTACCTTTGCTTTTGGGACTTGGGAAGGGAGGTGTTTAGGGCGTCCCTTCCTAATACCGACTCGCACTGGTATGTCTGAATGTTTTCCATCCAAAATGCAGTTGAAAAACATTCACATTTTCCATTCGCAGAGGGAAGAGGTCCCCAAGGGACCCCTTCCTCTGTGTGAAGGTGGGTACAAACGTTTTGTAGGAGCAGGCAGGGGTCCCACAAACAACTGCCCACACTTAAAAAATGCAAAGAAAACTTCTCAGCTTTCGTTCTGTAATGCATCCTGTTTTCATGTAAGGGAAACCGTTGCAGTACAAAAGAGATTGCTTTATTTAAAAAGCAGCCACAGACATGGTGGTCTGCTGATCCCAGGAGGCCACCGTCCCTGTGAGGGCGCCCATTCCCAAGGGTCACAAACTGGACCTGCCTCATGAATATTAATGAGGTAGGTCCCAGGGAACCCATTTGGGAATCGCAAAGAGTGTTAAACACACTGCCGTACGAGGCTGGTGGCGATCTCCTAAAACCAAATCGATGAAATTCACTATTAGTAAATCGGAAACCCATGATTTCATACACCTGACCCTAAGTTCCTTCTATTTGTGTTACCCAGCACGTATTGCGCGAGTTCCGCGCGAGCTTGCGATGAGGCAGGACAGTGGAGGCACCTAGTGCCAGGGCTGCTGTGGAACTAATCCAGTGCTTTCTTTGTGTAACACACACTTGCACTGCCCCCCGGGGGTCTCCTATCTCTGCTGGGTTAGGGACACATGACCAGTCCTTTCACTTAAGAAGGGTCAAAACTTTGCCACTGTCAGACTTTTTCGCTTAATATATTGTCATTAGCAGGAGCACTAGACATGCGATTGTGCGGCTGCAATCAATCAATCAATCAATCAATCAATCAGAGGTTTGTAGAGCGGACTCATCACCCACAGGGTCTCAAGGCTGCAGTGTATTCCACATAATTCTGGATTTGCCATCATGGTCACATAATCCGTCACTGCTGCATAGTTTGCAGATTAGTAAATGTATCTGTCGCTAATGGACGAGGAATGTCTGCGGTGTTTGTGCGCACGGAGTCCCCGCTCTGGGCCAGGTCTACCCTTTGCAAGAAAGTGTTAACACGATAAAATAATGAAAACACTATCACAGCAGGTGCTGCCTTACACTGAGTAATTTGCATTTTCTTGCCACATAATTCAAGCAACCCTGAGGCATAATTTGGTTTTTATCACCCACGTCATTCCAACCGAAAGCTGCTAAAATATGTGGTGTCCCCTCTCTGACTGAACTGCTGGGACCTGATCATCCCTGCGTGAGGGGACCTGGGGTCTCCCAGGGTCGGGGGTCCCCGGTGCCCCTTCACTTTACACTTGCACATTAATACCCCTGGGACCCAGCCCTCCCCCAGGCACTTACAACACCCCAAGGCTTTGGTGTTACATTTGAAAATGACACAATTAAGCTTTGATAGGGACACTGCAGGCCGTGTGCTCATTTAATTACGAAAAGCAACCAAGGGGTTTCTGCTTGTGAGAGGGCCCTGGTGGGCCACGGACCTATCTTTGGAGGGGCTGCACCCCCTCTAGAACCGGGCTTTGGGGGTATTCCCATAGTGCACTTGAGGGGGGAGTCACCCCCTACCTAGAAGAAGCTGCTCCTACCTGAAGCCTTGGGGGGCGGGTCACATCCTACCTAGAACAGGCTGCTCCTACCTGACGCCTTTGTGGGGGGGAAGGGGCGAAGTACACGGGGGGATCACCCCATACCTAGAACAGGCTGGTCGTGTCTGAAGCCTGGGGGGGGGGAGGAGAGTGGGTGGGGGGTACCGAAGTACACCGGCGAGTGGTGGTGGGGCATGGGTATCACCCCCTACCTAGAACAAGCTGGTCCTGTCTGAAGCCTTGTGGGGGGAGACTCCCCCACTGCACCTAGGGAGGGGAAAGTTCCATCTAGAACTATCCCTTCTGGAGGAGGGTCCATCAGTGCCATGAAAATTCCAGAGGGGTCCAGGGCCCTCAGCTCTCAGGTCCAGAAGGGTCCGGGAATCTCAGTTCTCAGGTCCAGGGATGTCCGCGATCCTCAACTCCCAGGTCCAGAGGGGTCCGGGGCCCTCAGCTCTCAGGTCCAGAGGGGTCTGGGGCCCTCAGCTCTCAGGTTCAGAGGAATCAGGGCCCTCAGGTCCAGAGGGCCCTCAGCTCCGAGGTCCAGAGGGATCCGGGGCCCTCAGCTCTCAGGTCCAGGGGGTCTGGGCACTCAGCTCTCAGGTTCAGAGGGGTCCAGGACCCTCAACTGTCAGGTCCAGCAGGATCCAGTGCCCTCAGCTCTCAGGTCCAGAGGAATCAGGTCCCTAAGCTCTCAGGCCCAGAGGACCCTCATGTAGGAAGTTGGCTCTGTATATGCTATCTCAAAGTGAGAGATAGGGTGCACAGAGTCCAAGGGTTCCCCTTAGAGGTAAGATAGTGGCAAAATTAGATCATTCTAGTGCTCTATTTTGTGTTAGCGTGGTCAAGCAGTAGGCTTATCAGAGGGTAGTGTTAATCATTTGTTGTACACACACAGGCAATAAATGAGGAACACACACTCAAAGACTTAACTCCAGGCCAATAGTTTTTATATAGAAAAATATATTTTCTTAATTTATTTTAGAACCACAAGATTCAATATTTTAAGTAAATACATAAAATGCAAGGTACTCCACACAGGTAAGTAAGGAACTTTGAATTAGAGCAATAACATATATAGTTTTAGTTAAAATGACAATATGCTATTTTAAAAGTGGACACTGCAAAAATCAACAGTTCCTGGGGGAGGTAAGTATTGCTTAGTTTCTCAGGTAAGTAAGACACATACAAGTTCAATTTCCTGGGCACAGGGAGCCTACCGTTGGGGGTTCAAGGCAACCCCCAACGGTACCGCCCCAGCAACACAGGGCCGGTCAGGTGCAGAGGTCAAAGTAGGGCCCAAAACACTTAGGCACCTATGGAGAACAGGGGTGCTCCGGTTCCGTTCTACCAACAGGTAAGTACCTGTGTCTTCAGAGGGCAGACCAGGGGAGTTTTGTGGAGCTCTGGGGGGGGACAGAAGTAGGCACACAAAACACACCCTCAGCGGCACAGGGGCGGCCGGGTGCAGAGTGCAAAGCAGGCGTCGGGTTTTGTATTGGAATCAATGGAGGGACCTGGGGGTCACTCTAGCGGTGCAGGCAGGGCACAGGGGGGCTTCTCGGGCCAGTCACCGACTGGGCTAGGCAGAGGGTCGCCTGATGGTCACTCCTGCACTGGAGTTCGGTTCCTTTTGATCCTGGGGCCTGCGGGTGCAGTGCTTGGTCCAGGTGTCGGGTTCTTTGTTCCAGGCAGTCGTGGTCAGGGGGAGCCTCTGGATCCTCTCTGCATGCGTCGCTTTGGGGGTCCAGGGGTTGTCTCAGGTTACTCACAAGGTCGCAGTCGCCTGGGAGTCCTCTCTGCAGTGTTGGTTCTCTGGAGCTCGAGCCGGGGACGTCGAGCGCAGAGTGTGAAGTCTGACACTTCCGGTGGGAAGAGTAAGTTCTTTGAAAGTTGCTAAAAAGTTGCAAAGTTGTTACTGTTTTTGAACAGTGCTGCTGTTCTCAGGAGTTTCTTGGTCCTTTGGGTTCAGGGCAGTCGTCTGAGGCTTCAGAAGTCGCTGGTCCCTGTCAGATGTGTCGTTGTGCAGGTTCTTTGAGTCTGGAGACAGGCCGGTAGGCTAGGGCCAAGTTAGTTGTCGTCTTCCTCCCTCTCTGCAGGCTTTCAGGTCAGCAGTCCTTCTTCTTGTTGGTGGTTGCAGGAATCCGATTTCCTGGGTTCAGGGTCACCCCTAAATACTAAATTTAGGGCTGTGTTTAGGTCAGGGGGGGTGGCTACACCCTCCTTGTGTCTCCTCCCTGAGGGGAGGGGAGCACAACCCTAATCCCATTGGGGAAATCGTCCAAACTTAAGATGGAGGATTTCTAAAGGTAGGGGTCACCTCAGCTCAGGACACCTTAGGGGCTGTCCTGACTGGTGGGTGACTCCTCTTTGTTTTTCTCATTATCTCCTCCAGCCTTGCCGCCAAAAGTGGGGGCAGTTGCCGGAGGGACGGGCATCTCCATTAGCTGGGATGTCCTGAGGTGCTGTAACAAAAGGCGTGAGCCTTTGAGGCTCACTGCTAGGTGTTACAGTTCCTGCAGGGGGGAGGTGAGAAGCACCTCCACCCAGTGCAGGCTTTGTTTCTGTCCCCAGAGAGCACAAAGGCTCTGACCCCAGGGGGCAGAAACTCGTCTCAGTGGCAGGCTGGCACTGACCAGTCAGTCTTGCACTGAAGGATAGGGTAAATTACATGGGGCATCTTCTAAGATGCCCTCTGTGTGCATTTTGTAATAAATCCAACACTGGCATCAGTGTGGGTTTATTATTCTGAGATGTTTGATACCAAACTTCCCAGTATCCAGTGTAGCCATTATGGAGCTGTGGAGTTAATTTCTGACAAACTCCAGACCATATACTTAATATGGCCTCGCTGTACTTACAATGTCTAAGAATAGACTTAGACACTATAGAGGCATACGGCTCATGCTGCTATGCCCTCACCTGTGGTATAGGGCACCATGCCTTAGGGCGGGCTGTAAGGCCTGCTAGAGGGGTGAATTACCTATGCCACAGGCAGTATTTTGTGTGCATGGCATCCCGAAGGGGGATGCCATGTTGACTTTGCCTTTTTCTCCCCACCAACACACACAATCTGTAATGGCAGTGCGCATGTGTTAGGTGAGGGGTCCCTTAGGGTGGCATAGCACATGCTGCAGCCCTTAGAGACCTTCCCTGGTCACAGGGCCCTTGGTGCCACTGGTACCTTTTACAAGGGACTTATCTGTGTGCCAGGGGTGTGCCAATTGTGGAAACAATGGTACATTTTAGGTGAAGGAACACTGGTGCTGGGGCCTGGTTAGCAGGGTCCAGCACACTTCTCAGTCAAGTCAGCATCAATACCAGGCAAAAAGTGGGGGATAACTGCAACAGGGGGCCATTTTTCTACACCTCAGTTCTCCGGTTCAGAGGGGTCTGGGGCTTTTAGCTCCCAGGTCCAGAGGTATTGGGCCCTCAGCTCCAAGGTCATAAGAATTGGGCCCCCAGCTTCTAGGTCCAGAGGGGCCCAGGGCCCTCATGTCAGGTCCAGAGGAGTTTGGGGCCCTTAAATCTCAGATCCAGAGGGGTCCGGGGCCCTCAGACCCTGGACCTAGAGGGGATTGGGCCCTCAGCTCTAAGGTCCAGAGGTGTCCAGGGCCCTGAGCTCTTAGGTCCAGAGCTATCGAGCCCTCAGTTCTCAGGCCCAGAGGGTTCTGGGGCCCTCCTCTCCTAGCTACAGAGGGGCCCAGATCCCTCAGGTCCAGAGGGAACAGGATCTCCAGCCTGTGCCCAGGTTGCTGGCACTAGCCGGGGTAATGCAGGTGCCATCTGCTGGCCCCCTCGTGCTGAAGAGAAGGACTGTGATTAAATGCAGAAGCACCGGAAGTCATGGGACCCCCCTTGAGCTGTCAACATCTGCTCAACCAGCTCTTCTGGAAACCAGTCAGGCACTGGAGGGGGAAGCGGTGACGTCAGAGGGAGGGACGGGGTGGCGGAAGTGGGAGGGAGAGTCACATAGAGTGAGCAGTGAGTGCGGGGTGGGAAAGCAGAAAGAGAGAGTAAGGTGACAAGGGCAGGGCTGGGGTGTGTGCAAAGATGCTAACAAAGAGCACAGGGGAGAGAGACAAAATAGATCCATGCAGTGCAATGGAGTGTTGGTGGAAGGATACAAACCGCACGAGGCGAGAGAGCCCAGTGCCTGTGACTGACAAGGTTTGCAGCCAATGGATGAAAGAGACAGGCACAAGCAGCCAGGGGTGGAGAGGGCGGATCCAAAGCTGGGTCCAGCTCTGTAATATGTAATAAATATCTGTGTAACCTTCCTCCCTTTACCTTTCCAATACGTCATTTGTTATGGTTATGCAATTTGTAAATAGGGAACTCTGACGTGAGTAGTTAGTATTTATACCTACTGTCACCTACCACCATGTTACTCTAAATGTCTCGTGTAACCTTCTTTCGTTCTATTGTAAAGCGCTCTGACGCCCCCGGGTAATGTCCGCACCATGGAACAACTCATAAATACAAAATAAACTGCAATAGGTCCATCAACCAGTTATATGATTCTAGTGCAGCCACGCTCCACCCAGATATATCACACAAGTACAGCGTCGCTCCACCCAGATAGCGAATACTAGTGCATCGTCGCTCCACCCAGATAGCGAATACTAGTGCAGCGTTGCTCCATCCAGATAGCGAATACTAGTGCATCGTCGCTCCACCCAGATAGCGAATACTAGTGCATCGTCGCTCCACCCAGATAGCGAATACTAGTGCAGCGTTGCTCCATCCAGATAGAGAACACTAGTGCAGCGTCGCTCCACCTAGATATAGAACACTGCTGCAGCGTCGCTCCACCCAGATAGAGAATACTAGTGCATCGTCGCTCCACCTAGATATAGAACACTGCTGCAGCGTCGCTCCACCCAGATAGAGAATACTAGTGCAGCGTTGCTCCATCCAGATAGAGAACACTAGTGCAGCGTCGCTCCACCTAGATATAGAACACTGCTGCAGCGTCGCTCCACCCAGATAGAGAATACTAGTGCAGCGTCGCTCCACCTAGATATAGAACACTGCTGCAGCGTCGCTCCACCCAGATAGCGAATACTAGTGCAGCGTTGCTCCATCCAGATAGAGAACACTAGTGCAGCGTCGCTCCACCTAGATATAGAACACTGCTGCAGCGTCGCTCCACCCAGATAGAGAATACTAGTGCAGCGTCGCTCCACCTAGATATAGAACACTGCTGCAGCGTCGCTCCACCCAGATAGAGAATACTAGTGCAGCGTTGCTCCATCCAGATAGAGAACACTAGTGCAGCGTCGCTCCACCTAGATATAGAACACTGCTGCAGCGTCGCTCCACCCAGATAGAGAATACTAGTGCAGCGTTGCTCCATCCAGATAGAGAACACTAGTGCAGCGTCGCTCCACCTAGATATAGAACACTGCTGCAGCGTCGCTCCACCCAGATAGAGAATACTAGTGCAGCGTTGCTCCATCCTGATAGAGAACACTAGTGCAGCGTCGCTCCACCCAGATAGAGAATACTAGTGCAGCGTTGCTCCATCCAGATAGAGAACACTAGTGCAGCGTCGCTCCACCTAGATATAGAACACTGCTGCAGCGTCGCTCCACCCAGATAGCGAATACTAGTGCAGCGTTGCTCCATCCAGATAGAGAACACTAGTGCAGCGTCGCTCCACCTAGATATAGAACACTGCTGCAGCGTCGCTCCACCCAGATAGAGAATACTAGTGCAGCGTTGCTCCATCCAGATAGAGAACACTAGTGCAGCGTCGCTCCACCCAGATAGAGAATACTAGTGCAGCGTTGCTCCATCCAGATAGAGAACACTAGTGCAGCGTCGCTCCACCTAGATATAGAACACTGCTGCAGCGTCGCTCCACCCAGATAGAGAATACTAGTGCAGCGTTCCTCCATCCAGATAGAGAATACTAGTGCAGCGTCGCTCCACCTAGATATAGAACACTGCTGCAGCGTCGCTCCACCCAGATAGAGAATACTAGTGCAGCGTTGCTCCATCCAGATAGAGAACACTAGTGCAGCGTCGCTCCATCCAGGCAGAGAACACTAGTGCAGCGTCGCTCCACCCATGTATAAAACACTAGTGTCAACACTCAACCCCCTGGCAGGAAACTACTGCATATCATGCCACCCAGTTATACGATTCTGCTGCAGCATCACTCCACCCAGTTATAGGAGACTAGTGCAGCATCACTCACCAACGTATAAAACACTAGTGTCAACACCACCCACTAGCAGGAAACTACTGCATATCATGTCACCCAGTTATATGATTCTCCTGCAGCATCACTCCGCTCAGTTATAGTTATAGGAGACTAGTGCAGTGTCACTCCACCCTGCTATGGAACACTAGTTCAATGTCACTCCACCCGGTTACGATACTAGTGCAGCGTTGCTCTACCCAGTTTTAGGATACTAGTGCAGTGTCACTCCACCCAGCTATGGAACACTAGTTCAACGTCACTCTACCCAGTTACACAACCCTAGTGTAGTGTCACTGCACCCAAATATTGAACAGTAGTACAGCGTCACTCCATGCAGATATAGAACATTACCACAGTGCCACTCCACCCAGTTATCGAACATTAGTGCAGCATCATTTCCACTGGTTATTGAACAATAGTCCAGTGTAACTTCACCCAGTTATAGGATACTAGTGAAGCACCGCTCCATCCAGTTATAGGATACTAGTGCAGTGTCACTCCTCCCAGTTATAGGATACCAGTGCTTCATCACTCTACCCAGATTTAAAACACTAGTGCCCCGTCACTCCACCCAGTTATAGAACACTAGTGCAGCGGCACGCTACCCAGTTTTAGACTAGTGTAGCATCACTCACCCAGTTATAGGATACTAGTGTAGCATCACTCACCCAGTTATAGGATACTATTGCAGCATCACTCCATCCAGTTATAGAATACTATTGCAGCATCACTCCACCCCAATATAGAACACTAGTGCAGCATCGCTCCACCCAGATATAGAACACTAGTGCAGCATCACTCTATTTACGTATAGGTTACTAGTGCAGCATCACTCCATCCAGTTATAGAATACTATTGCAGCATCACTCCACCCCAATATAGAACACTAGTGCAGCATCGCTCCACCCAGCTATAGCACACAAGTGCAGCATCACTCCACCCTATTATAGAACTAAAGTGCACCATCACTCCACCCAGTTATAGTACGGTAGTGCAGCGTCACTCCACCCAGTTATAGAACATTAGTGCACCATCACTCCAGTGACGCCACCCACTCATAAGACACTACTGCCAGACCGTGTCTGAACTCCTCGCAAGAGGCTGTTGCACTTGCGGGGTCTGGGAGCACAGACCTGGGTGCCTCGAGGCCCAGCTTCAGGCACCTTGTGACTCATGTGAAGCAATAGTCAAGTGGCTACTGACGCCGGATGTGTTGTTACATCACACGTGCCTCAGGATTACACACTCACTCGCTTCAGGACTGCACATATCCAGCAGGTCCTCTCACCCAACTCAAAGGAACAAAGTACATAAGGCCAGATGTATCATGCATTTCTGTGGTCGCAAACCACCCAACTGGGGCGTTTGCGACCGCAAAAATGCATTTTGGTACGTATGAATTCCAATTTGCGATTTGCTAATTTGTTACCAAATCGCAAATTGGAATTGCGACTACATACCAATTTACTATTAAGAAGGGGCGTGTCAAGGGCGTCCTTTCCTAATAACCAATCGCATTGGTGTGTCGGAATGTTTTGTGACCGAAATGCAGTCGCAAAGCATTTACATTTTACCATCTAGTGAAGTAGATGCTAATCCATTCGCAAACGGGAAGAGGTCCCCAAAGGACACTCTGTGAATGGTTGCAAAAACGTTTTTTAAGAGTAGTCAGTGGTCCCATGGACCGCTGCCTACTTTTAAAACAAGCATTTGCAATGCAATGGGTCTTGCGCTTGCTCGGGTTAGAGCTATCAGCATTGTAAATTCCTAACTGGACTTTTCTTGCCACACAAACTGAAAATAAGAAACAAAATAGTTTACATAGGTGAACCGATTCAAAGCACCGCCGTGAGGTGGAGAGAGACAAAAGGAAAAAGAAGTTCGCTCGCAGTCAAAGTTATCGACAAAAGTGCAATTATCCATCTACCAGGGGCGATGTCCAAGGCGGTAACAAAACTGTCCCAAGGAGGGACTAATGTAAAGCATTTACCAACGACAACAGAGGATTTTTGAAATTATAGCGCATGAACGACTGATAGTGATGGGCGTGCAGTGAGCGTGGTTAAAAGCCCAGATACATACCAACATGGTATGCAATGCTCAACCTAAAAAGTAAAAGAAAACCTTTCTTTTTTCTATTTTAAACGCATCCCTGTTTCCTTTAAGGAAAAAGAGCCGCATTTTTTTAAAAAAATGCTTTATTTAAACGCAATCACAGACGTGGCGGTCTGTTGACCCCAGCAGGCCACCATCCCTGTGATTTTAGCGTTTCCTAGTGGGTGGCAAATTGCCACCTACCTCATGAATATTAATGAGTAGGTCGATTTGAGAGCCATTGGGAATCGCTAAATTAAACTTCTGGAGTTTAAAGTATTCAAGTAGTGATTACCTAATTGTGGTTTGCAGAAAATCGCAGTCAGGTAATCGCTATTCAGAAAAATGATACATCTGTCCCATAGTGTCCCAGGACAGCAGGTGGTGGACCATGGAGAAGCTTAGTCTGGGACCCTCTGAGCACCAACGATGGTCCCTGCCTTCTCTCCAAACACTCGCCCACCCCTCAACTGCAAGAGAAAAAACAAGCACTGGTAAAACCAATAGATCAGTGTTTTAAGTCATAATTAACGGGACCTTGTAATTGTGGTCTGGTTTCAAAACAGGACACTATGCACTTTTTCATGTCTTGGTGTTTTTATGTGAATTTGGGTAAAAAATGTATTATTCCACTGTTAGAAGAGAAGCGCTTTACTCAGGATGAACCAGCCTTGTTGCACTTACAAATGCTTTTAGATCAGCGTACCGGCTTGTATGTGGCATGTTTTTAGCGAGCGCTGTTAGGACTTGTATGATGGACTGTGGATTTAAAATAATAATAATCAATGTTTTATGGAAAGTGAATGGTTCATTGGTGATTTTATCGACGCTTGTATTTTATTGTCATGAAATTAATTTATCTTTTATGGTTTAATAAAAAAACGAATAAAGAAACTTGATGATGATGAATTCATAATGAAAACTTTTTTTTATAAAAAAGGATGTTCAAGTGTAATGACAAATGGAAAAAGCCTGTATTCAAGGAGTGTATGACTATGTGGTGTGTTGCCATTGAGTACTTTTGGGGTGTAAAATAGTCCGTCATGCATTGCAACGCGAGCACTGAGCGTCAGACGAATGATACATCAAAGAGCCAATAGCTGAAGGTGAAAAAACACTATTCTGTGTGGAGTCAAAGTCCGCTCTGTCTGTCCTTTAAAGAATTGGCAACAAAAGGCCCTAAAAGGCAATTGTGTCATTTGAGGACAAACTTAGATATTGGCGGAGGGGTTACCCGGTCACAACGGTCCTATGGTATTAATATTTTGGGGGGCGAGATAATTCTCACTGTTGTGACACAGTAACTCGTCCGCTGAGCTCTAAGTTAGGCAGGTAGGGGCATATTTAGGACCCCAATAGCATCATTTTTTTTAGCGCTGATGTGGCCCAGCGAGGCCAAAATCACCGTGCCATATTTACAAAGTGGCACAATGCATGCATTGCGTCACTTTGTAACCCCTTGTACCACAACATGCCTGCGCCAGGCATAAAGTATGCAAAGGTGGGGGTTCCCCCACTGGGGGGCTGAAAAAATGGCGCAAAGAATTCTAAGAGATTTCTTTGCGGCACTTTGTTCGGCACTTTTAATGCCTGCTGAGAGCAGGCGTTACAAGGAGGCTCCCGTTGTTTTCACTGGGCCTCAGTGGGCTCTGCAGTGGTAGCGCCAAGATTTTTGACGCTGATCCTGCAAAGCAGCTCCGGACTAGAGTCAAAAATTCTGATGCTAGTCCCCTAATTACCGCAAAGGTACACCGTATTTTATATACGGCGCACACATGGTGTCATTAGGGGGGCGCTAAGGGGCGCAAGAAAGGTGGCGCTGCCCTGGGTGCAGTGACACTTTTCTGAAATATGCCCCTCAGTGCTTAACACGGTTCAGAGACAGGCACTGAAGACCTGGGGGGGGAGAAGTCAGGGGCTGAGAGGCCGCCACTATTGCCTGACCCCAGACAAGTCACAGAGCTGCACATGCAGGTCCATCAGGCTCGGGTGGGGCAAACCCGAGCCCTCTGTGAGCCGTGTCATGTGCAGGCATTATCACATTCTGTGCAGTGCCACCTCTGAGCATTAGCCCATTCTGTGCAGTGCCAGCTCTGGGAATTATCACATTCTGTGCAGTGCCACCTCTGGGCATTAGCCCATTCTGTGCAGTGCCAGCTCTGGGAATTATCACATTCTGTGCAGTGCCACCTCTGGGCATTAGCCCATTCTGTGCAGTGCAAGCTCTGGGAATTATCACATTCTGTGCAGTGTCACCTCTGGGCATTATCACAATCTGCGAAGTGCCACCTCTGGGCATTATCAGATTGTGTGCAGTGTCATGTGCAGGCATTAACACACTGTGTGCAGTGTCACCTCTGGGCATTAACACATTCTGTGCAGTGCAACCTCTAGGCAATATCACATTGTGTGCAGTGTCACCTCTGGGCACTATCACATTCTGTGCAGTGCCACCCCTGGGCATTATCACACTGTGTGCAGTGTCTCCTCTGGGCATTATCACACTGTGTGCTGTGTCACCTCTGGGCATTATCACATTCTGTGCAGTGCGACCTCTGGGCAATATCACATTGTGTGCAGTGTCACCTCTGGGCACTATCACATTGTGTGCAGTGCCACCTCTGGGTATGATCACATTGTGTGCAGTGTCACCTCTGGGCACTATCACATTGTGTGCAGTGTCACCTCTTGGCATTATCACACTGTGTGCCGGGTCACCTTTGGGCATTATCACACTGTATGCAGTGTCACCTCTGGGCATTATCACACTGTGCAGTGTCACCTCTGGGCATTATCACATTGTCTGCAGTGCCACCTCTGGGCATTATCACATTCTGTGCAGTGCCACCTCTGGGCATTATCACACTGTATGCAGTGTCACCTCTGGGCATTATCACACTGTGTGCAGTGTCACCTCTGAGCATTATCACATTGTGTGCAGTGCTACGTCTGGGGTTTATCACATTGTGTGCAGTGTCATGTGCAGGCATTAACACACTGTGTGCAGTGTCACCTCTGGGCATTATCACAATCTGTGAAGTGATTGTGTGCAGTGTCATGGGCAGGCATTATCACACTGTGTGCAGTGTCACCTCTGGGCATTATCACATTCTGTGCAGTGCCACCTCTGGGCAATATCACATTCTGTGCAGTGTCACCTCTGGGCATTATCACATTCTTTGCAGTGCCACCTCCGGGCATTATCATATTCTGTGCAGTGCCACCTCTGGGCATTATCACACTGTATGCAGTGTCACCTCTGGGCATTATCACATTCTGTGTAGCGTCACCTCTGGGCATTATCACATTCAGTGCAGTGTCACATGTGGGCATTATCACACTGTGAGCAGTGTCACCTCTAGGCATTATCACATTCTGTGAAGTCCCACCTCTGGGCATTATCACATTCTGTGCAGTGCCACCTGTGGGCATTATCACATTCTGTGCAGTGCCGCCGCTGGGCATTATCACACTGTATGCAGTGTCACCTCTGGGCATTATCACAATCTGTGAAGGGCCACCTCTGGCCATTATCACATTGTGTGCAGTGTCACGTGCAGGCATTATCACACTGTATGCCGTGTCACCTCTGGGCACTATCACATTCTGTGATGTCCCACCTCTGGGCATTATCACAATCTGTGCAGTGCCACCTGTGGGCATTATCACATTTTGTGCAGTGCCGCCGCTGGGCTTTATCACACTGTATGCAGTGTCACCTCTGGGCATTATCACATTCTGTGCATTGCCACCTCTGGGCATTAACACATTCTGTGCAGTGCCACCCCTGGGCATTATCACATCGTGTGCAGTGTCTCCTCTGGGCATTATCACACTGTGTGCAGTGTCACCTCTGGGCATTATCACATTCTGTGCAGTGCGACCTCTGGGCAATATCACATTGTGTGCAGTGTCACCTCTGGGCACTATCACATTGTGTGCAGTGCCACCTCTGGGTATGATCACATTGTGTGCAGTGTCACCTCTGGGCACTATCACCTTGTGTGCGGTGTCACCTCTTGGCATTATCACACTGTGTGCCCTGTCACCTCTGGGCATTATCACATTGTCTGCAGAGCCACCTCTGGGCATTATCACATTCTGTGCAGTGCCACCTCTGGGCATTATCACATTCTGTGCAGTGCCACCTCTGGGCATTATCACACTGTATGCAGTGTCACCTCTGGGCATTATCCCACTTTGTGCAGTGTCACCTCTGGGCATTATCACATTGTGAGCAGTGCTACCTCTGGGCATTATCACATTGTGTGCAGTGTCATGTGCAGGCATTAACACGCTGTGTGCAGTGTCACCTCTGGGCATTATCACAATCTGTGAAGTGATTGTGTGCAGTGTCATGGGCAGGCATTATCACACTGTGTGCAGTGTCACCTTTGGGCATTATTACATTCTGTGCAGTGCCACCTCTGGGCAATATCACATTGTGTGCAGTATCACCTCTGGGCATTATCACATTCTGTGCAGTGCCACATTCGGGCATTATCACATTCTGTGCAGTGCCACCTCTGGGCATTATCACACTGCATGCAGTGTCACCTCTGGGCATTATCACATTCTGTGCAGTGTCACCTCTGGGCATTATCACATTCTGTGCAGTGTCACATGTGGGCATTATCACACTGTGAGCAGAGTCACCTCTGGGGCATTATCACACTGTGAGCAGTGTCCCTTCTGGGCATTATCACACAGTGAGCAGTGTCACCTCTAGGCATTAATACATTCTGCGAAGTCCCACCTCTGGGCATTATCACATTCTGTGGAGTGCCACCTCTGGGCATTATCACACTGTATGCAGTGTCACCTCTGGGCATTATCACATTCTGTGCAGTCTGGGCATTATCACATTCTGTGCAGTGTCACATGCAGGCATTATCACACTATGAGCAGTGTCACCTCTGGGCATTATCACACTGTGAGCAGTGTCACCTCTAGACATTATCACATTCTGTGCAGTCCCACCTCTGGGCCTTATCACATTGTGTGCAGTGTCACCTCTGGGTATCATCACATTCTGTGCAGTGCCACTTCTGGGTATTAACACATTGTGTGCAGTGTCACCTCTGGGCATTATCACAATCTGTGCAGTGCCACCTCTGGGCATAGTCACATTGTGTGCAGTGTAATGTGCAGGCATTATCACACTGTGTGCAGTGTCACCTCTGAGAATTATCACATTCTGTGCAGTGCCACCTCTGGGCAATATCACATTCTGTGCAGTGTCACCTCTGGGCAATATCACACTGTGAGCAGTGTCCTCTCTGGGCATTATTACACTGTGAGCAGTGTCACCTCTAGGCATTATCACATTGTGTGCAGTGTCACCTCTGGGCCACATCACATTGTGTGCAGTGTCACCTCTGGGCATTATCACATTCTGTGCAGTGCCACTTCTGGGCATTATCACACTGTGTGCAGTGCTACCTCTGGGCATTATCACATTGTGAGCAGTGTCACCTCTGGGCATTATCACACTGTGTGCAGTGTCACCTCTGGGCCATATCCCATTGTGTGCAGTGTCACCTCTGGGCATTATCACATTCTGTGCAGTGCCACCTCTGGGCATTATCACATTGTGTGCAGTGTCACGTGCAGGCATTATCACACTGTGAGCAGTTTCACCTCTGGGCATTATCACATTCTGTGCAGTGCCACCTCTGGGCATTATCACATTGTGTGCAGTGTCACGTGCAGGTATTATCACACTGTGAGCAGTGCCACCTCTGGGCATTATCACATTCTGTGCATTGTCACCTCTGGGCATTATCACACTGTGCGCAGTGTCACCTCTGGGCATTATCACATTCTGTGCAGTGCCACCTGTGGGCATTATCACATTCTGTGCAGTGTGTAGGAGGCTGGACTGGCTTGTAGTGAGTACCAAGGGGTACTTGCACCTTGCACCAGGCCCAGTTATCCCTTATTAGTGTATAGGGTGTCTAGCAGCTTAGGCTGATAGATAATGGTAGCTTAGCAGAGCAGCTTAGGCTGAACTAGGAGACGTGTGAAGCTACTACAGTACCACTTAGTGTCATATGCACAATATCATAAGAAAACACAATACACAGTTATACTAAAAATAAAGGTACTTTATTTTTATGACAATATGCCAAAGTATCTTAGAGTGTACCCTCAGTGAGAGGATAGGAAATATACACAAGATATATATACACAATAGCAAAAATATGCAGTATAGTCTTAGAAAACAGTGCAAACAATGTATAGTTACAATAGGATGCAATGGGGAAACATAGGGATAGGGGCAACACAAACCATATACTCCAAAAGTGGAATGCGAACCACGAATGGACCCCAAACCTATGTGACCTTGTAGAGGGTCGCTGGGACTATTAGAAAATAGTGAGAGTTAGAAAAATAACCCTCCCCAAGACCCTGAAAAGTGAGTGCAAAGTGCACTAAAGTTCCCCTAAGGACAAAATAGTCGTGTTAGAGGAATAATGCAGGAAAGACACAAACCAGCAATGCAACAACTGTGGATTTCCAATCTAGGGTACCTGTGGAACAAGGGGACCAAGTCCAAAAGTCACAAGTAAGTCGGAGATGGGCAGATGCCCAGGAAATGCCAGCTGCGGGTGCAAAGAAGCTTCGACTGGACAGAAGAAGCTGAGGTTTCTGCAGGAACGAAAAAGGCTAGAGACTTCCCCTTTGGTGGACGGATCTCTCTCGCCTTGGAGAGTCGTGCAGAAGTGTTTTCCCGCCGGAAGGATGCCAACAAGCCTTGCTAGGTGCAAATCATGCGTTTGGCGTTTTTGGACGCTGCTGGGGCCCAGGAGGGACCAGGAGGTCGCAAATTGGACCTGAAGAGAGAGGGGACGTCGAGCAAGACAAAGAGCCCTCACTGAAGCAAGTAGCACCCGGAGAAGTGCCAGAAATAGGCACTACGAGGATGTGTGAAATGGTGCTCGCCGAAGTTGCACAAAGGAGTCCCACGTCGCCGGAGACCAACTTAGAAAGTCGTGCAATGCAGGTTAGAGTGCCGTGGACCCAGGCTTGGCTGTGCAGAGAGGATTTCCACCGGAAGTGCACAGGGGCCGGAGTAGCTTGCAAAGTCGCGGTTCCCAGCAATGCAGCCCAGCGAGGTGAGGCAAGGACTTACCTCCACCAAACTTGGACTGAAGAGTCACTGGACTGTGGGGGTCACTTGGACAGAGTCGCTGGATTCGAGGGACCTCGCTCGTCATGCTGAGAGGAGACCCAAGGGACTGGTGATGCAGCTTTTTGGTGCCTGCGGTTGCAGGGGGAAGATTCCGTCGACCCACGGGAGATTTCTTCTGAGCTTCTGGTGCAGAGAGGAGGCAGACTACCCCCACAGCATGCACAAGCAGGAAAACAGTCGAGAAGGCGGCAGGATCAGCGTTACAGAGTTGCAGTAGTCGTCTTTGCTACTATGTTGCAGGTTTGCAGGCTTCCAGCGCGGTCAACGGTCGTTTCCTTATCAGAAGGTGAAGAGGGAGATGCAGAGGAACTCGGCTGAGCTCATGCATTCGTTATCTAAAGTTTCCCCAGAGACAGAGACCCTAAATAGCCAGAAAAGAGGGTTTGGCTACCTAGGAGAGAGGAAAGGCTACTAACACCTGAAGGAGCCTATCAGCAGGAGTCTCTGACGTCACCTGGTGGCACTGGCCACTCAGAGCAGTCCAGTGTGCCAGCAGCACCTCTGTTTCCAAGATGGCAGAGGTCTGGAGCACACTGGAGGAGCTCTGGACACCTCCCAGGGGAGGTGCAGGTCAGGGGAGTGGTCACTCCCCTTTCCTTTGTCCAGTTTCGCGCCAGAGCAGGGGCTAAGGGGTCCCTGAACCGGTGTAGACTGGCTTATGCAGAATTGGGCACATCTGTGCCCAACAAAGCATTTCCAGAGGCTGGGGGAGGCTACTCCTCCCCTGCCTTCACACCATTTTCCAAAGGGAGAGGGTGTCACACCCTCTCTCAGAGGAAGTTCTTTGTTCTGCCATCCTGGGCAAGGCCTGGCTGGACCCCAGGAGGGCAGCTGCCTGTCTGAGGGGTTGGCAGCAGCAGCAGCTGCAGTGAAACCCCAGGAAGGGCAGTTTGGCAGTACCAGGGTCTGTGCTACAGACCACTGGGATCATGGGATTGTGCCAACTATGCCAGGATGGTATAGAGGGGGCAATTCCATGATCTTAGACATGTTACATGGCCATATTCGGAGTTACCATGGTGAAGCTACATATAGGTAGTGACCTATATGTAGTGCACGCGTGTAATGGTGTCCCCGCACTCACAAAGTTCAGGGAATTGGCTCTGAACAATGTGGGGGCACCTTGGCTAGTGCCAGGGTGCCCTCACACTAAGTAACTTTGCACCTAACCTTTACCAGGTAAAGGTTAGACATATAGGTGACTTATAAGTTACTTAAGTGCAGTGTAAAATGGCTGTGAAATAACGTGGACGTTATTTCACTCAGGCTGCAGTGGCAGGCCTGTGTAAGAATTGTCAGAGCTCCCTATGGGTGGCAAAAGAAATGCTGCAGCCCATAGGGATCTCCTGGAACCCCAATACCCTGGGTACCTCAGTACCATATACTAGGGAATTATAAGGGTGTTCCAGTAAGCCAATGTAAATTGGTAAAATTGGTCAGTAGCCTGTTAGTGACAATTTGAAAGTAATGAGAGAGCATAACCACTGAGGTTCTGGTTAGCAGAGCCTCAGTGAGACAGTTAGGCACCACACAGGGAACATATACATGCACACCTATGAGCACTGGGGCCCTGTGTGACAGGGTCCCAGTGACACATACATATAGGCCACAAACCTATGAGCACTGGGGTCCTGACCAGCAGGATCCCAGTGACACATAACAAACATACTGAAAACATAGGGCCTGATTCTAACTTTGGAGGACGGTGTTAAACCGTCCCAAAAGTGGCAGATATACCACCAACCGTATTACGAGTTCCATAGGATATAATGGACTCGTAATGCGGTAGGTGGTATATCCGCCACTTTTGGGACGGTTTAACACCGTCCTCCAAAGTTAGAATCAGGCCCATAGTGTTTTCACTATGAGCACTGAGGCCTGGCTATCAGGATCCCAGTGAGACAGTGAAAACAGTGACAAACACCCTGACATACACTCACAAACAGGCCAAAAGTGGGGGTAACAAGGCTAGAAAGAGGCTACCTTCTCACACAGTGTCACACCTGGGCATTATCACATTCTGTGCAGTGTCACGTGTGGGCATTATCACATTGTGTGCAGTTTCACCTCTGGACATTATCACATTGTAAGCAGTGTCACCTTTGGGCATTATCACATTGTGTGCAGTGTCACATGCAGCCATCATCACATTGTGAGCAGTGTTAATTCTGGACATTATCATATTGTGTGCAGTGTCACCTCTGGGCATTATCACATGGTGTGCAGTGCCATCTCTATCACATTGTGTGCAGTGTCACCTCTGGGTATTATCACGGTGTGTGCAGTGTCACCTCTGGGCATTATCACACTGTGAGCAGTGTCACCTCTGGGCACTATCACACTGTGAGCAGTGTCACCTCTGGGCATTATCATATTGTGTGTAGTGCCACCTCTGGGCATTATAACGTTGTGTGAAGTGTTATATGTGGGCACTATCACATTGTGAACAGTGTCACCTCTGGACACTATCACATTGTGAACAGTGTCACCTCTGGGCATTATCACACTGTGAACAGTGCCACCTCTGGGCATAATCACATTGCCTGCAGTGTCACCTCTCGGCATTATCACATTCTGTGCAGTGCCACATCTGTGCATTATCACATTCTGTGCAGTGTCACGTGTGGGCATTATCACATTGTGTGCAGTGTCACCTCTGGGCACTATCACATTGTAAACAATGTCACCTCTGGACATTATCACTCTGCGAACAGTGCCACCTCTGGGCATTATCACATTGTCTGCAGTGTCACCTCTCGGCATTATCACATTCTGTGCAGTGCTACATCTGGGCATTATCACATTGTGTGTAGTGTCACGTGTGGGCATTATTACATTGTGCACAGTGTCACCTCTGGACATTATCACATTGTGTGCAGTGTCACCTTTGGGCATTATCACATTGTGTGTAGTGTCACATTCTGCCATTATCACATTGTGAGCAGTGTCACTTCTGGACATTATCATATTGTGTGCAGTGTCAACTCTGGGCATTATCACATTGTGTGCAGTGTCATCTCTATCACATTGTGTGCAGTGTCACCTCTGGGTATTATCCCAGTGTGTACAGTGTCATCTCGGGGCATTATCAGACTGTGAGCAGTGTCACCTCTGGGCATTATCACATTGTGAGCAGTGTCACCTCTGGGCATTATCACATTCTGTGTAGTGCCACCTCTGGGCGTTATAACATTGTGTGCAGTGTTATGTGCGGGCACTATCACATTGTGAACAGTGTCACCTCTGGGCACTATCACATTGTGTGCAGTGTCACGTGCAGGCATTATCACACTGTGAGCAGTTTCACCTCTGGGTATTATCACATTCTGTGCAGTGCCACCTCTTGGCATTATCACATTCTGTGCAGTGTCACGTGCAGGCATTATCACACTATGAGCAGTTTCACCTCTTTGCATTATCACATTCTGTGCAGTGCCACCTCTGGGCATTATCACATTGTGTGCAGTGTCACGTACAGGCATTATCACACTGTGAGCAGTGCCACCTCTGGGCATTATCACATTCTGTGCAGTGTCACCTCTGGGCATTATCACAATGTGTGCAGTGTCACCTCTGGGCATTATCACATTCTGTGCAGTGCCACCTCTGGGCATTATCACATTGTGTGCAGTGTCATGTGCAGGGATTATCACACTGTGTGCAGTGTCACCTCTTGGCATATCACATTCTGTGCAGTGCCACACCTGGGCATTATCACATTCTGTGCAGTGTCACGTGTGGGCATTATCACATTGTGTGCAGTTTCACCTTTGGACATTATCACATTGTGAGCAGTGTCACCTTTGGGCATTATCACATTGTGTGCAGTGTCACATGCGGCCATTATCACATTGTGAGCAGTGTCACTTCTGGACATTATCATCTTGTGTGCAGTGTCACCTCTGGGCATTATCACATGGTGTGCAGTGTCATCTCTATCACATTGTGTGCAGTGTCACCTCTGGGTATTGTCACGGTGTGTGCAGTGTCACCTCTGGGCATTATCACACTGTGAGCAGTGTCACCTCTGGGCATTATCATATTGTGTGTAGTGCCACCTCTGGGCATTATAACGTTGTGTGAAGTGTTATATGCGGGCACTATCACATTGTGAACAGTGTCACCTCTGGACACTATCACATTGTGAACAGTGTCACCTCTGGGCATTATCACATTGTCTGCAGTGTCACCTCTCGGCATTATCACATTCCGTGCAGTGCCACATCTGTGCATTATCACATTGTGTGCAGTGTCACTTCTGAACATTATCATATTGTGTGCAGTGTCACCTCTGGGCACTATCACATTGTAAACAGTGTCACCGTCTGGAGATTATCACACTGTGAACAGTGCCACCTCTGGGCATTATCACATTGTCTGCAGTGTCACCTCTCGGCATTATCACATTCTGTGCAGTGCTACATCTGGGCATTATCACATTGTGTGTAGTGTCACGTGCAGGCATTATTACATGGTGCGCAGTGTCACCTTTGGACATTATCACATTGTGTGCAGTGTCACCTTTGGGCATTATCACATTGTGTGTAGTGTCACATTCGGCCATTATCACATTGTGAGCAGTGTCACTTCTGGACATTATCATATTGTGTGCAGTGTCAACTCTTGGCATTATCACATTGTGTGCAGTGTCATCGCTATCACATTGTGTGCAGTGTCACCTCTGGGTATTATCCCGGTGTGTGCAGTGTCATCTCTGGGCATTATCAGATTGTGTGCAGTGTCACCTCAGGGCATTATCACACTGTGAGCAGTGTCACCTCTGGGCATTATCACATTGTGAGCAGTGTTACCTCTGGGCATTATCACATTGTGTGTAGTGCCACCTCTGGGCATTATAACATTGTGTGCAGTGTCACTTCTGGACATTATCACATTGTGTGCAGTGTCACTTCTGGACATGATCACATTGTGTGCAGTGTCACCTCTGGGCATTATCACATTGTGTGCAGTGTAACTTCTGGACGTTATCACACTGTGAGCAGTGCCACCTCTGGACATTATCACACTGTGAACAGTGTCACCTCTGGACATTATCACACTGTGAGCAGTGTCACCTCTGGACATTATCACACTGTGAGTAGTGTCACCTCTGGGCATTATCACGCTGTGAACAGTGTCACCTCTGGGCATTATCACATGGTGTGCAGTGTCACCTCTGGGCCATATCACATTGTGTGCAGTGTCACTTCTGGATGTTATCACACTGTGTGCAGTGTCACCTCTGGGCATTATCACATTGTGAACAGTGTCACCTCTGGACATTATCACACTGTGACCAGTGCCACCTCTGGGCATTATCACATTGTGAACAGTGTCACCTCTGGCCATTATCACACTGTGAGCAGTGTCACCTCTGCACATTATCACACTGTCAGTAGTGTCACCTCTGGGCATTATCACGCTGTGAACAGTGTCACCTCTGGACATTATCACGCTGTGAACAGTGTCACCTCTGGACATTATCACACTGTGAGCAGTGTCACCTCTGGACATTATCACACTGTGTGCAGTGTCACCTCTGGGTATTATCACATGGTGTGCAGTGTCACCTCTGGGCCATATCACATTGTGTGCAGTGTCATGTGCAGGCATTATCACACTGTGTGCAATGTCACTTCTGGACGTTATCACACTGTGTGCAGTGTCACATCTGGGCATTATCACATTGTGAACAGTGTCACCTCTGGGCATTATCACACTGTGAGTAGTGTCACCTCTGGGCATTATCACGCTATGAACAGTGTCACTTCTGGGCATTATCACGTTGTGTGCAGTGTCACGTGCCAGCATTTTCAGATTGTGTGCAGTGTCACATCTGGCCATTATCACATTGTGTGCAGTCTCACCTCTGGGCATTATCACATTGTGTGCATTGTCACCTCTGGAGATTGTCAGATTGTGAGCAGTGTCACCTCTGGACATTAACAGATTGTGTGTAACGTTACCTTTGGGCATTATCACATTAGTAACTGGCACTGCAGTAATACAAGGGAATTACCAATAATACGCACTGCAATAATACGAGAGCATTATCAGTAACGGACACTGCAGTAGTACTAGGGCATTATCAGTAACAGACAGTGCAATAATACCTGGGCATTGCCATTAATAGACACTGCAATAATAACAGGGCATTATGAGTAACAGACACTGCACTAATACCACAGCATTATCAGTAACTGATTCTGTAATAATACCAGGGCATTATCAGTAATCAGCACTGCAATATTACCAGGGCATTATCAGTAATAGACTGCAATAATACCAGGGCATTACTGCAATAATACCAGAACATTATCAGTAAAGTAAATCCCTGCAATAATGTCGGGACATTACCATTTATACACACTACAAGAATACCAGGGCATTATCAGTATCAGACACTGCAATAATACCAGGGCATTAACAGTAATGGACACTGCAGTTGTACTAGGGCATTATCAGTAACAGACACTGCAATAATACCAGGGCATTGCTATTAGTAGATACTGCAATAATACCCGGGCATTATAAGTAACAGAAACTGCAATAATACCAGGGCATTACCACTAATATACACTAAAATAATACTAGGGCGTTATCAGTAAAAGGCACTGCAGCAATACCAGATCATTATCCGTAACTGATACTTCAATAATAGTAGGGCATTATGAGTAATAAGCACTGCAATATTGCCAGGGCATTATCAGTGAGACACTACAATAATGCCAGGACATTAACATTAATAGCCACTGCAATAATACCTAGGCATCATCAGTAACAGGCACTGCAATAAGACCAGGGCATTACCAGTAATAGACAATGCAATAATAACAGTGCATTATCAGTAATAAACACTGCAATTATACCAGAAAATTCTCGGTAAAAGACACTCTAAACATACTCACAAATCCGCAGGTAAAACTCACTGGAGAAATACAGATGAAATCTAGATTATTATCAGCGATACCCACTGTGGTAATACCAGGGCATTATCAGTACTAAACACCTTCATAATACTAGGGCATAATCAGTAATAAAGACTGCAATACTATGAGGAAATTATCAGTAATAAACACTGCAGTAATACCACAGAATAATCAGAAATGAACACTGAATTAGTACTAACGCATTACCATTAATAGACACTGCAACAGTACTACGGCATTATCAGTAACATGCACTGCAATAATACCAGGAAATGATCACATTGCAATAATAACAGTGTATTATCAGTAATAGACACTGCAATAATATCAGGCCATTATCAGGAATCGACACTATAAACATACTCACCAATCTGCACGTAAAACTTACTGGGCAAATACAGATGACTACTAGAGTATTGTCAGTGATGAACACTGTGCTAGTACCAGACCCTTATCAGTAACAAACACTGCAGTAATACCAAGAAATTATCAGTAATAAACACTGCAGTAATACTAATATGGAAGAATCAGTAATAAGCACTGTAATAATATGAAGGTTTTATCAGTAAAACAAAGCATACTGCAATGGCACCTGCACATTACTATTAATAGACACTGCAATAATACCAGGGCATTACCATTAGCAGACACTGCAATAATACTAGGGCATTATCAGTAATAGATACTGTAAACATACTTACAAATCTACACGTAAATCTCACTGGACAAATGTAGGAGGCTGGACTGGCTTGTAGTGAGTACCAAGGGGTACTTGCACCTTGCACCAGGCCCAGTTATCCCTTATTAGTGTATAGGGTGCGAGCAGCTTAGGCTGATAGATAATGGTAGCTTAGCAGAGCAGCTTAGGCTGAACTAGGAGACGTGTGAAGCTACTACAGTACAACTTAGTGTCATATGCACAATATCATAAGAAAACACAATACACAGTTATACTAAAAATAAAGGTACTTTATTTTTATGACAATATGCCAAAGTATCTTAGAGTGTACCCTCAGTGAGAGGATAGAAAAAATACACAAGATATATATACACAATACCAAAAATATGCAGTATAGTCTTAGAAAACAGTGCAAACAATGTATAGTTACAATAGGATGCAATGGGGACACATAGGGATAGGGGCAACACAAACCATATACTCCAAAAGTGGAATGCGAACCACGAATGGACCCCAAACCTATGTGACCTTGTAGAGGGTCGCTGGGACTATTAGAAAATAGTGAGAGTTAGAAAATTAGCCCTCCCCAAGACCCTGAAAAGTGAGTGCAAAGTGCACTAAAGTTCCCCAAAAGACAAAGAAGTCGTGATAGAGGAATAATGCAGGAAAGACACAAACCAACAATGCAACAACTATGGATTTCCAATCTAGGGTACCTGTGGAACAAGGGGACCAAGTCCAAAAGTCACAAGCAAGTCGGAGATGGGCATATGCCCAGGAAATGCCAGCTGTGGATGCAAAGAAGCTTCTACTGGACACAAGAAGCTGAGGTTTCTGCAGGAACAAAAAGGGCTAGAGACTTCCCCTTTGGTGGACGGATCCCTCTCGCCTTGGAGAGTCGTGCAGAAGTGTTTTCCCGCCGGAAGGACGCCAACAAGCCTTGCTAGGTGCAAATCGTGCGTTTGGCGTTTTTGGATGCTGCTGGGGCCCAGGAGGGACCAGGAGGTCGCAAATTGGACCTGCAGAGAGAGGGGACGTCGAGCAAGACAAGGAGCCCTCATTGAAGCAGGTAGCACCCGGAGAAGTGCCAGAAACAGGCACTACGAGGATGCGTGAAACGGTGCTCACCAGAGTTGCACAAAGGAGTCCCACGTCGCCGGAGACCAACTTAGAAAGTCGTGCAATGCAGGTTAGAGTGCCGTGGACCCAGGCTTGGCTGTGCACGAAGGATTTCCGCCGGAAGTGCACAGGGGCCGGAGTAGCTGCAAAGTCGCGGTTCCCAGCAATGCAGCCCAGCGAGGTGAGGCAAGGACTTACCTCCACCAAACTTGGGCTGAAGAGTCACTGGACTGTGAGGGTCACTTGGACAGAGTCGCTGGATTCGAGGGACCTCGCTCGTCGTGCTGAGAGGAGACCCAAGGGACCGGTAATGCAGCTTTTTGGTGCCTGCGGTTGCAGGGGGAAGATTCCGTCGACCCACGGGAGATTTCTTCGGAGCTTCTGGTGCAGAGAGGAGGCAGGCTACCCCCACAGCATGCACAAGCAGGAAAACAGTCGAGAAGGCGGCAGGATCAGCGTTACAGAGTTGCAGTAGTCGTCTTTGCTACTATGTTGCAGGTTTGCAGGCTTCCAGCGCGGTCAGCGGTCGATTCCTTATCAGAAGGTGAAGAGGGAGATGCAGAGGAACTTGGCTGAGCTCATGCATTCGTAATCTAAAGTTTCCCCAGAGACAGAGACCCTAAATAGCCAGAAAAGAGGGTTTGGCTACCTAGGAGAGAGGAAAGGCTACTAACACCTGAAGGAGCCTATCAGCAGGAGTCTCTGACGTCACCTGGTGGCACTGGCCACTCAGAGCAGTCCAGTGTGCCAGCAGCACCTCTGTTTCCAAGATGGCAGAGGTCTGGAGCACACTGGAGGAGCTCTGGACACCTCCCAGGGGAGGTGCAGGTCAGGGGAGTGGTCACTCCCCTTTCCTTTGTCCAGTTTCGCGCCAGAGCAGGGGCTAAGGGGTCCCTGAACCGGTGTAGACTGGCTTATGCAGAATTGGGCACATCTGTGCCCAACAAAGCATTTCCAGAGGCTGGGGGAGGCTACTCCTCCCCTGCCTTCACACCATTTTCCAAAGGGAGAGGGTGTCACACCCTCTCTCAGAGGAAGTTCTTTGTTCTGCCATCCTGGGCCAGGCCTGGCTGGACCCCAGGAGGGCAGCTGCCTGTCTGAGGGGTTGGCAGCAGCAGCAGCTGCAGTGAAACCCCAGGAAGGGCAGTCTGGCAGTACCAGGGTCTGTGCTTCAGACCACTGGGATCATGGAATTGTACCAACAATGCCAGGATGGCATAGAGGGGGCAATTCCATGATCATAGACATGTTACATGGCCATCTTCGGAGTTACCATGGTGAAGCTACATATAGGCAGTGACCTATATGTAGTGCACGCGTGTAATGGTGTCCCCGCACTCACAAAGTTCAGTGAATTGGCTCTGAACAATGTGGGGGCACCTTGGCTAGTGCCAGGGTGCCCTCACACTAAGTAACTTTGCACCTAACCTTTACCAGGTAAAGGTTAGACATATAGGTGACTTATAAGTTACTTAAGTGCAGTGTAAAATGGCTGTGAAATAACGTGGACGTTATTTCACTCAGGCTGCAGTGGCAGGCCTGTGTAAGAATTGTCAGAGCTCCCTATGGGTGGCAAAAGAAATGCTGCAGCCCATAGGGATCTCCTGGAACCCCAATACCCTGGGTACCTCAGTACCATATACTAGGGAATTATAAGGGTGTTCCAGTAAGCCAATGTAAATTGGTAAAAATGGTCACTAGCCTGTCAGTGACAATTTGGAAAGAAATGAGAGAGCATAACCACTGAGGTTCTGATTAGCAGAGCCTCAGTGAGACAGTTAGTCACTACACAGGTAACACATTCAGGCACACTTATGAGCACTGGGGCCCTGGGTTACCAGGGTCCCAGTGACACATACAACTAAAACAACATATATACAGTGAAAGATGGGGGTAACATGCCAGGCAAGATGGTACTTTCCTACACAACCCCCCCCCAAACGAAGGACAATAAGACTAGCCATTACCTGATGAGTCTTCATTGTCTAAGTGGAAATATCTGGAGAGTCCATCTGCATTGGAGTGGCTACTCCCAGGTCTATGTTCCACTGTATAGTCCATTCCCTGTAGGGATATGGACCACCTCAACAATTTAGGATTTTCACCTTTCATTTGTTTTAGCCAAAGTAGAGGTTTGTGGTCAGTCTGAACAATGAAGTGAGTGCCAAACAGGTATGGCCTCAACTTCTTCAGAGCCCAGACCACAGCAAAGGCCTCCCTCTCAATGGCAGACCAACGCTTTTCTCTAGGGGTCAACCTCCTACTAATAAAAGCAACAGGTTGATCCTGGCCCTCAGAATTAAGTTGTGATAGGACTGCCCCTACTCCTAATTCAGATGCATCAGTTTGGACATAGAATTTTTTAGAGTAACAAGGGCTTTTCAGGACAGGTGCAGAGCACATGGCCTGCTTCAGCTCCTCAAAAGCTTTCTGACAGCTTGCTGTCCATAATACCTTTTTAGGCATTTTCTTGGATGTGAGGTCATTAAGAGGGGCTGCAATGGAGCCATAGTTCTTAATGAACCTCCTGTAATACCCAGTGAGGCCTAGGAAGGCTCTCACCTGAGTCTGAGTGGTAGGGGGAACCCAATCAATAATAGTTTGGATTTTCCCCTGAAGTGGTGCAATCTGTTCCCCACCAACAAGGTGTCCCAGATAAACCACCTTACCCTGCCCTATCTGGCACTTTGAAGCCTTGATAGTGAGGCCTGCCTTTTGCAGGGCCTCCAAAACTTTCCAAAGGTGGACCAGGTGATCATCCCAGCTGGAGCTAAAGACAGCTATATCGTCCAAATATGCTGCACTGAAAGCTTCCAGCCCTTGCAGGACTGTGTTCACCAACCTCTGAAAAGTGGCAGGTGCATTTTTCAAACCAAAAGGCATTACAGTAAACTGGTAATGTCCTCCAATGGTAGAAAATGCAGTCTTAGGTTTAGCATCTTCTGACAATTTGATCTGCCAATACCCTGCAGTCAAATCAAAAGTGCTTAGATACTTGGCAGATGCCAGTGTATCTATGAGCTCATCTGCCCTGGGTATAGGGTGAGCATCAGTTTTGGTTACCAAGTTGAGACCTCTATAGTCTACACAAAACCTCATTTCCTTCTTTCCATCTTTAGAATTGGGTTTTGGTACCAGTACCACAGGAGAAGCCCATGGACTGTCAGAGTGCTCAACCACTCCTAGTTCCAACATTTTCTGAACTTCTTGCTTTATGCAGTCCCTGACATGGTCAGGCTGCCTATAGATCTTACTTTTGACAGGTAAACTGTCTCCAGTATCTATAGTGTGCTCACACCAAGAAGTGGTGCCTGGCACAGTAGAGAAGAGTTCTGAAAATTGTCCTAGGAGATTTATGCAATTATCTTTCTGCTCAGCAGTAAGACAATCAGCCAAAACTACACCTTCCACAAGAGCATCTTGTTCTGTGGAAGAGAAGAGATCAGGTAGAGGATCACTATCTTCTTCCTGTCCCTCATCTGTTGCCATGAGCAGGGTGAGATCAGCCCTGTCATAGTAGGGTTTCAGGCGGTTGACATGGAGCACCCTAAGGGGACTCCTGGCAGTGCCTAAGTCAACCAAGTAGGTGACTTCACCCTTCTTTTCAACAATTGTGTGGGGTCCACTCCATTTATCTTGGAGTGCTCTTGGGGCCACAGGCTCCAAGACCCACACTTTCTGCCCTGGTTGGTACTGAACCAAAACAGCCTTCTGATCATGCCATTGCTTCTGGAGCTCTTGGCTGGCCTGAAGGTTTTTACTGGCCTTTTTCATGTACTCAGCCATCCTTGATCTGAGGCCAAGTACATAATCCACAATATCCTGCTTAGGAGCTTTTAAAGGTTGTTCCCAACCCTCCTTTACAAGTGTGAGTGGACCCCTAACAGGGTGTCCAAAAAGAAGTTCAAAGGGGCTGAAGCCCACTCCTTTCTGGGGTACCTCCCTGTAGGCAAAAAGGAGGCATGGTAGAAGGATATCCCATCTCCTGCGGAGTTTTTCAGGGAGTCCCATAATCATGCCTTTGAGAGTTTTATTAAATCTCTCCACCAGTCCATTTGTTTGTGGATGATAGGGTGTTGTGAACTTGTACGTTACACCACACTCCTTCCACGTGGCCTTTAAGTATGCAGACATGAAGTTGCTTCCCCTGTCTGATACCACTTCCTTTGGGAAGCCCACTCTGGAAAATATTCCCAGGAGGGCCTTTGCCACTGCAGGAGCTGTAGTGGTCCTTAAAGGAATAGCTTCAGGATATCTTGTGGCATGGTCCACTACCACCAAGATAAACCTATTGCCTGAAGCAGTAGGAGGGTCAAGGGGGCCAACTATGTCAACCCCTACCCTTTCAAAGGGAACCCCAACCACAGGCAGTGGGATAAGGGGTGCCTTTGGAGTGCCACCTGTCTTGCCACTGGCTTGACAGGTTTCACAGGACTTGCAAAATTCTTTTGTGTCCTCAGACATCCTAGGCCAATGAAACAATGGAACCAATCTGTCCCAAGTTTTCATTTGACCCAGGTGCCCAGCTAGGGGAATGTCATGTGCCAGTGTTAGGAGGAACTTTCTGTACTCCTGAGGAATCACTAATCTCCTGGCAGCTCCAGGTTTAGGATCCCTATGCTCAGTGTACAAGAGGTTGTCCTCCCAGTAAACTATGTGAGAGTCACTGACATCCCCATTAGCCTGTTTGACAGCTTGCTGTCTGAGACCCTCTAATGTGGGACAGGTTTGCTGTGCCACACTCAGCTCCTCTCTGGCAGGCCCCCCTTCACCCAAAAGCTCAGCAGTGTCTGCTTCCAGCTCCTCTGGTGTAGGTTCTGCACAGGGAGGGAATTCTTCTTCCTCAGAAGTAGAATCCACTGTAGAGGGAGGGATAGTAGGAAGTGGTTTGCTTCTACTAGCCCTAGCTTTAGGGAGCTCTTGGTCCATTGTTCCAGGATCCAAGCTTCCCTGTCCTTTTTGCTTTTTGGCCTGAGCCCTTGTCAAAGCAAAAATATGCCCTGGAATGCCCAGCATTGCTGCATGGGCCTCCAACTCCACATCTGACCAAGCTGATGTCTCCAAATCATTCCCTAATAGACAGTCTACAGGTAAATCTGAAGCTACCACAACTTTCTTTGGACCAGTTACCCCCCCCCCAGTTGAGATTTACAACAGCCATGGGGTGGCTTTGTGTTATGTTGTGAGCATCGGTTACTTGGTACTGGTGTCCAAGTATGTGTTGTTCAGGGTGCACCAGTTTCTCAATCACCATTGTGACACTGGCACCTGTGTCCCTGTAGGCCTGGACCTCAACACCATTTATTAGGGTTAGTTGCTTGTACTTCTCCAAGTTATGGGGGCAAGCAACCAAAGTGGCTAAATCAATAGCCCCTTCAGAGACTAAAGTAGCCTCTGTGGTCTCCCTAATCAGACCAACCCCAACTAAATTACCAAAAGTGAGCCCAGCTACTCCCTTGGATTGGCTATTAGTAGGTTTGCTCCCACCACCACTGCTATTAGTAGGGACACTAGGTGTAGCAGTAGGGGTTGTAGTGGTAGGAGCTGTGGTGCCTTTCTTTGGACAACTGGGATCTGTTGTCCAATGGCCTTTTATTTTACATAAATAGCACCATGGTTTCTTTTCCTTGTTCTGATTAAAGGAGGATTTGGACCCACCACCCCCACCAGAGTGTTTTTGTGGGCCTGATGAAGACTCATTTTTAGATTTGTCCCCACCCTTGTCTGAAGACTTACCATCCTTCTTTTTGTTGCCATCTTTGTCACCCCCTGTATGAACTTTTCTGTTCACTCTTGTTCTGACCCATTTGTCTGCCTTCTTTCCCAATTCTTGGGGAGAGGTCAGATCAGAGTCCACCAAGTACTGGTGCAACAAATCAGACACACAATTGTTAAGAATATGCTCTCTCAGGATTAAGTTATACAGGCTGTCATAATCAGTAACTTTACTGCCATGTAACCACCCCTCCAAGGCCTTCACTGAATGGTCAATGAAATCAACCCAGTCTTGTGAAGACTCCTTTTTGGTCTCTCTGAACTTTATCCTGTACTGTTCAGTGGTTAAGCCATAACCATCCAGGAGTGCATTCTTAAGAACTTGGAAATTATTGGCATCATTTTCTTTCACTGTAAGGAGCCTATCCCTACCTTTTCCACTAAATGATAGCCATAGGATAGCAGCCCACTGCCTTTGAGGGACATCCTGTACAACACAGGCCCTCTCAAGTGCAGCAAACCACTTGTTAATGTCATCCCCCTCCTTATAAGGGGGAACTATCTTGTGCAGATTCCTGGAATCATGCTCTTTTGCAGGATGACTATGGGGAATACTGCTGCTGCCACCATGGGTATCTAAACCCAACTTCTGTCTTTCCTTCTCTAATTCAAAAGACTGTCTATCCAAATCCAGCTGTTGCTTTTTAAGCTTCAGTCTGGTTTGTTCCACCCTCAACTTATTGAGTTCCCTCTCTAACATTCTGTCATCAGGGTTGGTGGGAGGGACATTTCTAGAAACAGAGCTATGATGGGAATGAACAGAAGGAGACCTGTCCCTTACAGAAGCCAACTTAACAGCTTGGTTTACAGAAACATTACTACCAGTATGGTGAGAGTAAATGCTTTTGCTATGATGTGAGACAACACTATTTGTTTGGTGTGGCTCATCATCATTACCATCTATGCTAGATTGTCTAGTAATGGGCAGGCTAGAAAGTTTCTTTCCTGAATCTTTTCCTGGGGGAGTCCCTGAATCAGATTGGGAACTATTAGGTACTTTTTCAACAGATGGGCCACCTCTGGCCTTATCCTGTTCTCTAAGCATGTTAATTAACAGTTCCAAGGCAGGATTCTTCCCTACACTCAAACCTCTCTCTATACAGAGACTCCTTGCTCTTTTCCAGCTAAGGTTGTCATATGCAAGTTTGGACAGATCAACACTTTGGCCTGTGCCAGACATTTTTTTGAGAGAGTTAAAGTGATAGAGAAAGAGACAAAAGTTTTCAGAACTTTTTGGAAAGACAGAAAACACTTTTTAAACTTTTAAGAACTTTTTGAAAGTTTAGGAGTACTTTTCAGCACTTAGAAAAGAGTGAAAAGAGGAAATGCAAAACTTTTTGGCTATGTGTATATACACTGACCTTGTTTTGTATATTTTTCTCTTATGAAAAGTACAATGACAAGAGTGGTAAGTAGTCTCAAGCACTTATCCCACCACTGCACAACCAATGTAGGAGGCTGGACTGGCTTGTAGTGAGTACCAAGGGGTACTTGCACCTTGCACCAGGCCCAGTTATCCCTTATTAGTGTATAGGGTGTCTAGCAGCTTAGGCTGATAGATAATGGTAGCTTAGCTGAGCAGCTTAGGCTGAACTAGGAGACGTGTGAAGCTACTACAGTACCACTTAGTGTCATATGCACAATATCATAAGAAAACACAATACACAGTTATACTAAAAATAAAGGTACTTTATTTTTATGACAATATGCCAAAGTATCTTAGAGTGTACCCTCAGTGAGAGGATAGGAAATATACACAAGATATATATACACAATAGCAAAAATATGCAGTATAGTCTTAGAAAACAGTGCAAACAATGTATAGTTACAATAGGATGCAATTGGGAAACATAGGGATAGGGGCAACACAAACCATATACTCCAAAAGTGGAATGCGAACCACGAATGGACCCCAAACCTATGTGACCTTGTAGAGGGTCGCTGGGACTATTAGAAAATAGTGAGAGTTAGAAAAATAACCCTCCCCAAGACCCTGAAAAGTGAGTGCAAAGTGCACTAAAGTTCCCTAAGGACAAAAGAGTCGTGTTAGAGGAATAATGCAGGAAAGACACAAACCAGCAATGCAACAACTGTGGATTTCCAATCTAGGGTACCTGTGGAACAAGGGGACCAAGTCCAAAAGTCACAAGCAAGTCGGAGATGGGCAGATGCCCAGGAAATACCAGCTGCGGGTGAAAAGAAGCTTCGACTGGACAGAAGAAGCTGAGGTTTCTGCAGGAACGAAAAGGGCTAGAGACTTCCCCTTTGGTGGACGGATCCCTCTCGCCTTGGAGAGTCGTGCAGAAGTGTTTTCCCGCCAGAAGGATGCCAACAAGCCTTGCTACACGCAAATCGTGCGTTTGGCGTTTTTGGACGCTGCTGGGGCCCAGGAGGGACCAGGAGGTCGCAAATTGAACCTGCAGAGAGAGGGGACGTCGAGCAAGACAAAGAGCCCTCACTGAAGCAGGTAGCACCCAGAGAAGTGCCAGAAACAGGCACTACGAGGATGCGTGAAATGGTGCTCACCGGAGTTGCACAAAGGAGTCCCACGTCGCCGGAGACCAACTTAGAAAGTCGTGCAATGCAGGTTAGAGTGCCGTGGACCCAGGCTTGGCTGTGCATGAAGGATTTCCGCCGGAAGTGCACAGGGGCCGGAGTAGCTGCAAAGTCGCGGTTCCCAGCAATGCAGCCCAGCGAGGTGAGGCAAGGACTTACCTCCACCAAACTTGGGCTGAAGAGTCACTGGACTGTGCGGGTCACTTGGACAGAGTCGCTGGATTCGAGGGACCTCGCTCGTCGTGCTGAGAGGAGACCCAAGGGACCGGTAATGCAGCTTTTTGGTGCCTGCGGTTGCAGGGGGAAGATTCCGTCGACCCACAGGAGATTTCTTCGGAGCTTCTGGTGCAGAGAGGAGGCAGGCTACCCCCACAGCATGCACAAGCAGGAAATCAGTCGAGAAGGCGGCAGGATCAGCGTTACAGAGTTGCAGTAGTCGTCTTTGCTACTATGTTGCAGGTTTGCAGGCTTCCAGCGCGGTCAGCGGTCGATTCCTTATCAGAAGGTGAAGAGGGAGATGCAGAGGAACTCGGCTGAGCTCATGCATTCGTAATCTAAAGTTTCCCCAGAGACAGAGACCCTAAATAGCCAGAAAAGAGGGTTTGGCTACCTAGGAGAGAGGAAAGGCTACTAACACCTGAAGGAGCCTATCAGCAGGAGTCTCTGACGTCACCTGGTGGCACTGGCCACTCAGAGCAGTCCAGTGTGCCAGCAGCACCTCTGTTTCCAAGATGGCAGTGGTCTGGAGCACACTGGAGGAGCTCTGGACACCTCCCAGGGGAGGTGCAGGTCAGGGGAGTGGTCACTCCCCTTTCCTTTGTCCAGTTTCGCGCCAGAGCAGGGGCTAAGGGGTCCCTGAACCGGTGTAGACTGGCTTATGCAGAATTGGGCACATCTGTGCCCAACAAAGCATTTCCAGAGGCTGGGGGAGGCTACTCCTCCCCTGCCTTCACACCATTTTCCAAAGGGAGAGGGTGTCACACCCTCTCTCAGAGGAAGTTCTTTGTTCTGCCATCCTGGGCCAGGCCTGGCTGGACCCCAGGAGGGCAGCTGCCTGTCTGAGGGGTTGGCAGCAGCAGCAGCTGCAGTGAAACCCCAGGAAGGGCAGTCTGGCAGTACCAGGGTCTGTGCTACAGACCACTGGGATCATGGAATTGTACCAACAATGCCAGGATGGCATAGAGGGGGCAATTCCATGATCATAGACATGTTACATGGCCATATTCGGAGTTACCATGGTGAAGCTACATATAGGTAGTGACCTATATGTAGTGCACGCGTGTAATGGTGTCCCCGCACTCACAAAGTTCAGTGAATTGGCTCTGAACAATGTGGGGGCACCTTGGCTAGTGCCAGGGTGCCCTCACACTAAGTAACTTTGCACCTAACCTTTACCAGGTAAAGGTTAGACATATAGGTGACTTATAAGTTACTTAAGTGCAGTGTAAAATGGCTGTGAAATAACGTGGACGTTATTTCACTCAGGCTGCAGTGGCAGGCCTGTGTAAGAATTGTCAGAGCTCCCTATAGGTGGCAAAAGAAATGCTGCAGCCCATAGGGATCTCCTGGAACCCCAATACCCTGGGTACCTCAGTACCATATACTAGGGAATTATAAGGGTGTTCCAGTAAGCCAATGTAAATTGGTAACAATGGTCACTAGCCTGTCAGTGACAATTTGGAAAGAAATGAGAGAGCATAACCACTGAGGTTCTGATTAGCAGAGCCTCAGTGAGACAGTTAGTCACTACACAGGTAACACATTCAGGCACACTTATGAGCACTGGGGCCCTGGGTTACCAGGGTCCCAGTGACACATACAACTAAAACAACATATATACAGTGAAAGATGGGGGTAACATGCCAGGCAAGATGGTACTTTCCTACAACAAATTTAAATGACTACTAGAGTATTATCAGTAATAAACACTATGGTAATATCAGGGCATCATCAGTACTAAACACTATAATAATTCCAGGGCATTAGCAGTAATAAACACTGCAATAAAACGAGGGCATTATCAGTGATAAACACTGCAATAATACCAATGAATTATCAGAACAGAACACTGCAGTAATACCAGCGAAGACTTTGTAACAAACAGTGCAATCATATCAAGGCATTATCAGTGGAAAACCCCTGCCATTCTACGAAGACATTACTATTAATAGACACTGCAGACGTGCAAGGGCATTATCAGTAACAGGCACTGCAATTCATCTAGGACAATACCAATAATAGACACTGCAATAATACCCGGGCATTATCAGATAACAGACACTGCAATAATACTAGAATATCATCTGTAACAGACACTGCACATATTTTAGGGCATTTTCAGTAACATACACTGCAATAATACCAGGGCATTATCAGTAATGGACACTGCAATAATACCAAGAAATTAATTGTAATAAACATTGTGATAATACTAGTGCATTATCAGTAATAGAAACTGCAATAATACTAAGGCATTTTAAGTAACAGACACTGCAATAATACCAGGCCATTATCATTAATAGACGCAGCAATAATACCAAGGCATTACCAGTAACATGCACTGCAATAATACCAGGGCAATATCAGTAACAGGCAGTGAAATAATATCATGACATGCATTATTAGTAACAGACACTATAAGCATACTCACAAATCTGCATGTAAAACTCACTGGACGAATACAGATTAGTACTAGAGTATTATCAGTAATAAACACTGTGGTAATACCAGGGCATTGTTAGTAATAAGGACTGCAAAAATACCAGGGTATCATCAATACAAACAATGCAATAATACCAAAATATTATCAGTAAAAACCACTGCAATATTCAGTAATAGACACTTCAATATAACGAAGGCATCATCAGTAAAAAATAGTGCAATACTACCAGGACATTACTATTAATAGGCACTGCAGTATTCCAAGGACATTATCAGTAATGGACACTGCAATATTACCAGGGCATTGTCAGTAACAGGAACTGCAATAAAACCAGGGCATTACTATTAATAGACACTGCAGTAATACCAGGGTATTATCAGTAACGGGTACTGAATTAATACCAGGGCATTATCAGTAACATACACTGCAATAATACCAGGGTATTGCCATTAAGAGACACTGCAATAATACCAGGGCATTGCCATTAATAGAAACTGCAATAATACCAGGGCATTATCAGTACCAGCACTGCAATAATACCACGGCATTATCAGTATTAGACACTGCAGTAGTACTAGGGCATTATCAGTAACAGACACTGCAATAATACCAGGGCATTATCAGTACCAGCACTGCAATAATACCACGGCATTATCAGTATTAGACACTGCAGTAGTACTAGGGCATTATCAGTAACAGACACTGCAATAATACCAGGGCATTATCAGTAACTGATACTGCAATAATACTAGGGCATTATCGGTGACAAACACTGCAATAATACCAGGAAGTTATCAGTAACAACCATTGCAATAATACCAGAGAATTATCAGTAATAAACACTGAATACTTCTAGGGCATTATGAGTTAAAGACACTGCTATAATAGCAGAGTGTTATCAGTAATAGACATTGCAGTAGTACCAGGTCATTATCAATAATAAACACTGTAAAAATACCAGGGTGTTATTAGTAATACACACTAAAATCATAACATGGCATTATCTAAAGAAAACACTTCAGTAATAGCTGGGTATTATCTGGAGTAAATACTTCACTAATACCAGGGTATTATCAGTATTTAACACTGTAATAATAACTGGGAATTAACACTAATAACAATTGTGAAATTGTTCCCTAACAGTTCTACCCAAAGGTGTTGTAAAGCTATTTCGTACAATGTGATGCGGATGGCAGCATTAAAGTACTGGAGTGGTGATACCGTCTAATGCACGAGCTCTTTCTACTACAGTAAATCAGGAACGTGGGATTCTGTGAACTTGAGTTTTTCTAGTAAGAATCATGGACAAGAAACTCTAAATGTAAAGTTTCCTAATGGACCTGATTCCATTTCTGTAAGTGTGAGGCATGTGGGCACCTTTCAGTACATAGAAGATGTATTCTGTCATCTTGTTTCCGCCTTGAGAAGGCGTCAGGTTTCGCGAAACGCGCGTTGGCTGCGCGATTCACGCTTTACAGTTGAGGGGACTGATCTGATGACATCATTACTCAACCTTTTTCCTGTATGCTGTGTGTGCCAATGAATGAATTATACTTTGGGTAATCGCTGGCGGACGCACATCTACTATTTTGGGGGCTGATAATAAATGTATCTCCTGGAAATCAGAGAAGCTTGAATTCAAACATTGTATTTGAGGGGCTTCCTCCCCCACCCTGCAATTTGTGGTTTTGCCGACAGTGGACAGCTATGCTTTTGGGGTACACCTTAATGGCTAGTGATCATAGTACTCACAGATCCATATGTAAAATAACTCTATGCCTATAGATGAATACCGGGTTTCTATCAGCGGCAATCCTTAAAGAAAAATCCAAGAATACAAAGGCACCAGAAGTAATGAACTCTAGAAAACTTTCAATAAACTCATAGGGGCATATTTATACCCCATTTGCGCTGAATTTGTGTCATTTTTTCTTTTCTGAATTCCCCTCTAAACTAACTCCATATTTATATTTTGATGTTAGACCCATCTAACATTAAAATATTGGAGTTTGCACGATTTTTTTAATGCATGGACCTACCTTGCGTCAATGAGATGATAGGTAGGCGTTCCCATCTCAAAAATGGTGCTAACCACATAGCCCCATATTTATCCCCTGTGCTAAAATGACGCACGGGTGGGACGCATGGCTAGATAATGGTGCACACCTTGCTTTGCAACATTATTTAAGGCCTGGGTCAGACCAGGTGTTTAGGGACCTGTGGACCCATTTCTATGGTTGAACATAATAAAAAAGGGTCCACAGGTGCCCTCCTCAAGCCCCAGGAACACCCCCACCCACACCAGAGGGACACTGGAGGATGGGGGACCCCATGCCAGGTAAGTAGGGTAAGTATAGGTAAGTATTTTTTTTAATTAAAGTGCCATCGGGGTCCTTCTTCTGAAGCAAAACAAGCATGTGTACAGAGGTTAGTACCCGGTGCGTACACTCTTCCTGGACAGACGACCCTTCTTCTGAAGCACAACACGCACGCGTACAGAGGTTAGCACCTGGTGCGCGCACTCTTCCTGGACCGACGGCCCCCTTCTGAAGCACAACAAGCACATGTACAGAGGTTAGTACCCAGTGCGCGCACTCTTCCTCGACACACGACCCTTCGTCTGAAGCACAACACGCACGCGTACAGAGGTTAGCACCTGGTGTGCACACTCTCCCTCGACAGACAGACCTTCTTCTGAAGCACAACAAGCACGCGTACAGAGGTTAGCACCCAGTGAGCACACTCTCCATCAAAACATGACCCCTCTTCTGAATCACAACGAGCACATGTACAGAGGTTAGTACCCAGTGCGCGCACTCTTACTTGACACACGACCCTTCTTCTGAAGCAACACAAGCACGTGTACAGAGGGTGGCACCCGGTGCGTGCACTCTCCATCGACAGACGGCCCTTCTTCTGAAGCACAACTAGCACGTATACAAAGGTTAGTACCCAGTGTGTACACTCTCCATAGACACACAACCCTTCTTCTGAAGCACAACAAGCATGTGTACAGAGGTTAGCAACCAGTGCGCACACTCTTCCTCGAAAGACGGCCCCTCTTCTGAAGCACAACAAGTACGCGTACAGAGGTTAGTACCCGGTGCGCACACTCTTTCTCGACACACGACCCTCTTCTAAAGCACAACAAGCACGCGTACAGAGGTTAGTAACCGGTGCACGCACTCTCCCTCGACACACGACCCTCCTTCTGAAGCAAAACAAGCACATGTACAGAGGTTAGCACCCGGTGTGTACAGTCTTTTATGTCGTGGAGAAACCGTCGTGCTGCGACGATCCTGTCTAATAACTCACGGCTGCTTACCATGTACAATACGAAGGGCCTGACTTCATTCTCGGCAGAGGGAATACTCCATCACAAAGGTGGGAGCTATCTCGTCCCCGTATTACGATTCTCATAGGATATATTGTGATCGTAATACAGCGGACGTGATACCCGTCACGTTTGTGAGGGCGTAACCCATCCGCCAAACTCTGTCAGGCCCTTCGTACTAAATGTGTGTGGAACATGCGAACACGAGTCGTCAACTGTCACCTGCACACAGAGCTACTCTTCCGGGCAAAGGTTGAATGTGTTGCGTCAGATAACGCCAATGTCATTAGCAACACAAAAATCGCCTATGTGTGTGTGTGTGTATATGCACACATATGTATGTACACATACACTCCATGCATGTGTGCATATCGATTTACATATGTATAATCCGATAGCGATGAATTAGCACAGAATTGTGTCAGGTTTTAGTACTTTAAGCAAGGAGTACTTGCACTCAGAGATACTTGGACAGACTATTGTGTGTGTTAAAGTGCAGTGCCTGTGTGTGTTGTCAGTCTCGCCCCTTGAGGAGCAAGGGGGGGCTCAGAGAGCACCGGCGCTTGGCCCCCTCCAGAGAAGCCTGTGAAATAAACCGAAGGATGTCCACAAACCTCTAGTGCTGAGCAATGACAGATTCACCTCAATACTAAGCGGTACTGCAGTACCAAGAACTGTCAGGGCATGATGTGTAATAAGCACCAGAGAAATACCCGCCCATGGTGATTACTAGCAGCAGAGGAAACCTGCAGCCGTACCCAGACATACCTGGGTACCTTCTGGAAGCATTACACGAATACCCATGAAACCAGGGGTTTTTGCCGATAAATACTGCACACATCTACAAGGAAGAGTAGGTTACTAGTAATAAACACTGCGGAAATACCTCCAGTGCCGAGCCACTGCTCCTAATACACACTATGGCCATGGCCCCAAGTACCCAGGTACTATTAATAACAACACTGCAGGAGCACCCAGGTTTTATTCATAATAAACACTGCATGAATGCCTACAAGTGTTGAGGTATTATTAATAATAAACACTACAGGAATCCCAGGTATTATTAATAACAAAACATGCCACAGGAAGGCCCACACATATCTAGGTATTATTAATAATAAATATGGCAGGAATTTCCCCCAAGTACCTGGGTATTATTAATAACAAACACTGCATGAATGTCCCCCAAGTGCCATGAACTATTAGTACAAACACTGCAGGAATGTCCACAAATACTCAGGTATTATTAATTTTAAAACAAAACACTGCAGGAGTGCCCACAAATACCCAGGTATTATTAAAAATGTACACTAAAGGAAGGCGCACAAATACCCAGGTTTTATTGATAGAAGACGTCACTGCAAGAATGTCTACAAATACTTGGGTATTATAAATAAAAAAAACACTGCAGGAATGTCAACAAATAGACAGGTATTATTAAAAATAAAATAACTAGGTGTTATTAATAATAAACACTCCAGAAATTCCCACAACTACCCCGGAATTATTATTAATAATCACTGCAGGGATGACAGCAAATACCAATGTATAAGTAATAATAAACACTATAGGAAGACGCACACAAATAGTCTGGTGTTGTTATTATTAATAATTAACAGTGGAGGAAGACCCGCGAATACCCAGGTATTATTAATAATAAACACTTCATGAATGCCCACAAGCACCCAGACAATATTAATAATAAACACCACAGGAAGACCCCCGCGTACCCAGGGATTATTAATAATAAACACTGCAGGAATGCCACAAGCACCCAGGTATTAATAATAAGAAACACCGCCGAAAGGCCCTCAAGTGCCCAGGTATTATTAGTACAAACACTGCAGGAAGGCCCTCAGATACCCACGAATTGTTAATAAACAATATCCACAAATACCCAGCCATTATTGACAATAAACACCGCAAGAAAACCCACAAGTACCCAGGTATTATTAATAGTAAATATTGCAGGAATGCCCACAAATATCCAGGTATTGCTATCTGCAGGAATGCCCACAAATACCCATGTTTTGCTAATTATTAGACCTGGCATACGCTAATAATAAACCCCGCGGGAATGCCTACAAGCACCCAGGATTAATAATAATAATAAACACCGGCGAAAGGTCCTCAAGTGCTCGGGTATTATTAGTACCAACACTGCAGGAATGCACTCAGAGACCCATGAATTGTTAATAAACACTGCGGAATACCCACAAATACCTAGGTATTAATGCCAATAAACACCGCAAGATGACCCACAAGTACCCAGGTACTATTAATAGTAAATATTGCAGGAATGCCCACAAATATCCAGGTATTGCTATCTGCAGGAATGCCCACAAAAACCCATGTTTTGCTAATTATTAGACCTGGCATACGGTAATAATAAACCCCGCGGGAATACCTACAAGCACCCAGGATTAATAATAATAATAAACACCGGCGAAAGGTCCTCAAGTGCTCGGGTATTATTAGTACAAACACTGGCGGAATGCCCTCAGAGACCCATGAATTGTTAATCAACACTGCGGAATACCCAGAAATACCCAGGTATTAATGCCAATAAACACCGCAAGATGACCCACAAGTAGCCAGGTACTATTAATAGTAAATAGTGCAGGAATGCCCACATATACCCATGTTTTGCTAGTTATTAGACCTGGCATACGGTAATAATAAACCCGCGGGAACGCCGAGGAAGAGAGTCCAGAAGCACCTGGGTATCGTGAGTGGGACCTCGCGGGTACCACCGCTCACATGTAGTGACTGCGCCCCATCGCACCTGCGCAGTGGTGTCTCTAGAGGTGATTTGGGGGCCACAAGGGGACACGGATAAAAGTCGCGCGGCCGCCCGCCAGGGGCAGCCGCGTAGATTGTGCGCAGGGCCATAACATACATGTACACAAACAATGGAATCACGGGGCAGGGCGGCCAGGTTATGCGGCACGGTTCCGTAAATTATGTGGCAAGAAAAGGCAAAGTATATGGCGCGATGTGGCGCATTTCGTGACAGTATTACTTCATTACTTTGTTGTTTTTACGCTGTCTGGGAATGTCGGGGCACCGGCTGCTCCTCATTAGTAACCGAGTGACACCCACATTCACCAATGAGCCAATAAGCACAGAAAGGCGACCAGTCACCCTTCCCAAAGGGCCACACGCTGAACCACAACGCGCGTCGCTGCGATTTTGGTAATTTATGAACTGTTTGTGCTGAAACAATTTGTTTTGGTAAAATCTGCAGATTAAGCCGCAGTTTATGGATTAACCGGCAAATACAGCAAATATTTCATTATGCGGTAACGCCACAGCCGCATAATCACATCTTCCAGTGTCCTTCCTCTCTATACTTGTGTACACACAGATGTGCGCGCGAGCGTGCACACAAGCACACTCACTCACACACACACACACACACCAACCCACACACACTCTCTCACACCCACACACCAACCCACCGACACACACATCAACCCACTCACACACACTCTCTCTTACACCCACCCAAACACACACACCGGCCCACACACACAGTCTCTCACACACACACCAACCCACCCACACACACACCTGCCCACACACACAGACACACACACCAACCCACCCACACACACCAACTCACACACCCACACTCTCTCACACACACACACACCAACCCACCCACAAACCAGCCCACACACACACCAACCCACCCCCACACACTCTCTCTCACACACCAACCCACCGACACACACACCGGCCCACACACCAACCCACCCACACTCTCTCTCTCTCACATACACCAACCCACCGACACACACACCGGCCCACACACACACACCAACCCACACACACTCTCTCTCACACCCACACACCATCCCACCCAAACACACACCAGCCCACACACACATACACACACACCAACCCACCCACACACACCAACTCACACACCCACACTCTCTCTCACACACACACACACCAACCCACCCACACACACACCGGCCCACACACACCAACCCACCCACACACACTCTCTCACACCCACACACCAACCCACCGACACACACATCAACCCACTCACACACACTCTCTCTTACACCCACCCAAACACACACACCGGCCCACACACACAGTCTCTCACACACACACCAACCCACCCACACACACACCAGCCCACACACACAGACACACACACCAACCCACCCACACACACCAACTCACACACCCACACTCTCTCACACACACACACACCAACCCACCCACAAACCAGCCCACACACACACCAACCCACCCCCACACACTCTCTCTCACACACCAACCCACCGACACACACACCGGCCCACACACCAACCCACCCACACTCTCTCTCTCTCACACACACCAACCCACCGACACACACACCGGCCCACACACACACACCAACCCACACACACTCTCTCTCACACCCACACACCATCCCACCCAAACACACACCAGCCCACACACACATACACACACACCAACCCACCCACACACACCAACTCACACACCCACACTCTCTCTCACACACACACACACCAACCCACCCACACACACACCAACCCACACACACAGACACACACACCAACCCACCCACACACACCAACTCACACACCCACACTCTTTCTCACACACATACACACCAACCCACCCACACACACACCAACCCACACACACAGACACACACACCAACCCACCCACACACACTCTCTCACACCCACACATCAACCCACCGACACACACATCAACCCACTCACACACACTCACTCTCACACCCACACCAACCCACCCAAACACACACACCGGCCCACACACACACACACTCTCTCACACACACCAACCCATCCCCACACACACACACCAGCCCACACACACAGACACACACACCAACCCACCCACACACACCAACTCGCACACCCACACTCTCTCACACACACCGACCCACCGACACACACATCAACCCACTCACACACACTCTCTCTTACACCCACACCAACCCACCCAAACACACACACCGGCCCACACACACACTCTCTCACACACACACCAACCCACCCACACACACACACCAGCCCACACACCAGCCCACACACACAGACACACACACCAACCCACACACACCAACTCACACACCCACACTCTCTCACACACACCAACCCACCCACACACCAGCCCACACACACACCAACCCACCCCCACACACTCTCTCTCACACACCAACCCACCGACACACACACCGGCCCACACACCAACCCACCCACACTCTCTCTCTCACACACACCAACCCACCGACACACACACCGGCCCACACACACACACCAACCCACCCACACACACTCTCTCTCACACCCACTCACCATCCCACCCAAACACACACCAGCCCACACACACATACACACACACCAACCCACCCACACACACCAACTCACACACCCACACTCTCTCTCACACACCAACCCACCGACACACACACCGGCCCACACACCAACCCACCCATACTCTCTCTCTCACACACACCAACCCACCGACACACACACCGGCCCACACACACACACCAACCCACCCACACACACTCTCTCTCACACCCACACAGCATCCCACCCAAACACACACCAGCCCACACACACACACACACATACACACACACCAACTCACACACCCACACTCTCACACACACACACCGACCCACCCACACACCAGCCCACACACACACCAACCCACATTTTGAGGGGCGGAAGGGTTGATGGTCTCCGCTGCAGTCTCTCGTAAACTCTTAGCCCTGTCTCTCCCCACATCTTTCTGGAGCCCCCCCATCTACAAATCTCACCCCTCAACCCTCTGCTCTTCGGCGCCCCCTTTACGCCCTTTCCTGCAGATACTTGTTTGTCTTCCCCTCACATCACCTCCCCACGCATTATACCCCCTCACCCCACCCCCCCACGCACGGCCCCCCTCAACTCCACACAGACTGCACCCCTCACATCTCCTCCCCACGAGCTGCACCCCTCACATCACCTCCCCACGCACTGCACCCCTCACATCTCCCCCCCATGCACTGCCCCCATCAACTCCACATGCACTGTACCCCCTCAACTCCACACACACTGCACCCCTCACATCTCCCCCCATGCACTGCCCCCATCAACTCCACATGCACTGTACCCCCTCAACTCCACACACACTGTACCCCTCACATCACCTCCCGACGCACTGTACCCCCTCACATCACCCCCCACGCACTGCCCCCATCAACTCCACATGCACTGTACCCCTTCAACTCCACACACACTGTACCCCTCACATCACCTCCCGACGCACTGTACCCCCTCACATCACCCCCCCACGCACGCCCCCCCTCAACTGCACACACACTGCACCCCTCACATCTCCTCCCCACGAGCTGCACTCCTCACATCACCTCCCCACACACTGCACCCCCTCAACTCCCCACACACTGCACCCCTCGCCTCCACATCCTATACTTTCTCCCTGAGTCGAGTCGTGCACCCCCTGAGCTACCTTGAATGCATCTACAATTACACCTGCACAGGGGCCCCTGCTGCTCAGAGAGCTTTGAAGGCCTGGGTAGAGTTGGGCATGACCCGGGGCCCCAGCCTTCCAGGGGCCCCTGATAGCCCCTAGCTCTGCCCCGGGCCCCAGCCTTCCAGGGGCCCCTGATAGCCCCTAGCTCTGGCCCCGGGCCCCAGCCTTCCAGGGGCCCCTGATTGCCCCTAGCTCTGGCCCTGGGCCCCAGCCTTCCAGGGGCCCCTATAGACCCACCTCTGGCCCCGGGCCCCAGCCTTCCATGGGCCCCTATAGACCCAGCTCTGGCCCCGGGCCCCAGCCTTCCAGGGGCCCCTATAGCCCCAGCTCTTGCCCCGGGCCCCAGCCTTCCAGGGGCCCCTATAGAGCCAGCTCTCTTCTGCAGGGACTCTTGCCTTGATGACCTTGAATAATACTTAAACAGATTGTTTTAAGTACCGTTTTCCTTTCTTTTTTTTTTTTGTGCGGGTGATGGGTGAGTCTATTGCAGACATTTTGCAGAGAAATGTTAAAACTTTCATGCAACAGCCATTAAAAAGTTTATTTTAGATGGAAACAGGAGCTCACATATGAGAGGTGGGGGTGTCACATAGATTATTTGCAGTAACATTACTGAGCTGCTGCTGGGTTACAATAATGAAAACACACGTCACTATCCCTGAGCATTACATGTAAACACACTTGGGGTCTGGGGGGCCCCCGTGCAGCGTCGGCGACCTGTCCAAAGAGGGGAGAACAGCCCAAACTGGAGCATGAATCCGAAAATGTTCCGAACAGAGGACCCCAGAATATGTTGGCCCTGGGCCCCCAAAATAGTGAATGTGTTCCTGTGGTGCGTGTGAGCACTGAGAGGCCAAGGACTGGCGGGGCAGGTGTTGTGAAAGGCCCCTCGGTGACCCCCACTCTCTGCCTTCGGCCTCAGCTGCGGAGCTCTCGGCCCTGATATAAACACCTCCCACAGCCGCGCAGAGGTGACCCCTCCGCACGAGGCGCTATAGACGACTAACGCGCTCCGAGAACAAACCCACACAAACATCCTGGAAAAGCGCACCCTGGGAGGGATGCGGGGTGAGTAACAAGGGATCTGTAAACTGGGACCGCAGGGAGGGGGTGCAGGGGGGTCAGGGCATTAACGGGTGTGGCAAGGATCCATCTGCCCCCAATGACGTCACTACAGCAGCCCTCCTCGGCGGGTAGTGCCCCATTCCGTGGCATTAGAGAGGGTCTCGGACACCCCCAAGTCAAGAAACCGGGCGGTGAATTCACGGAGTCCTTTGTTAGTCTTTTCAGAGTGATAACGATGTACACTTAAGACGCCCTGCTCCAGTGAGTGGGGGGCATCGAGTCCTCGGGGGCAAGACTCGTGACGCCTACAGCGCCCACTCTTGACAGTGACGTGTGTCTGGAAGGATTAAAACCGGCCAGAGCCCCCCGGTGGCAGCTGCGAGCAGAGGGTGGAGGGTGCGTGAGCTCTGGGGGGAGAGGGCACCGGCGGGCGACGGACGGACAGAGGCACTAATACTTATACACAGAGATAAATAGATGCGCAGACAGACGGGGGGACACGCAGGGGAACGGATAGATAGATAGATAGATAGATAGATAGATAGATAGATAGATAGATAGATAGATGGATAGATGGATGGATGGATGGATGGATGGATGGATGGATGGATGGATGGATAGATAGATAGATAGATAGATAGATAGATAGATAGATAGATAGATAGATAGATAGATAGATAGATAGATAGATAGATAGATAGATAGATAGATAGATAGATAGATAGATAGATAGATAGATAGATAGATAGACGGACCGACGGGCGGATAGATAGATAGATAGATAGATAGATAGATAGATAGATAGATAGATAGATAGATAGATAGATAGATAGATGGATGGATGGATGGATGGATGGATGGATGGATAGATAGATAGATAGATAGATAGATAGATAGATAGATAGATAGATAGATAGATAGATAGATAGATTGATTTACTTAATCTAGCGCTTACTGCCCCATGGGAGGCGCTGAAGCGCTTTGCTGAGAGTACCACGCTACTTGAAACCGCAAGGTTAGACGTAAAAATATTGTTAAAGTGTTTTTTGTTTGTTTCTGGATTGGTTCTGGCAGGTGAGCAGAGTCCGTGCTCTCGACCTCGCGCGTTTACTGTATGAAGGGGTCGATTGCTTGGCGTGCATTGATGGGGGTGCTACGGGGTGACGGACATGTGTGTCTTGTGCTCGGATTCACCGATGAAGGACGGACGGGGGGTGGCTGGGGATCCCCAGCAGGCCGGGGGTGAATGGGTGAATGAGTTGGTTTAAAGTTGCCCGTCCACGGTGAGTGCACATTACATACACAGAGGCGGACACACATCACAGGGCTGACATTTTACACACAAGGCACAGACGCCGCGGTGCACACATGTTCGTATGCACATACATGTAGCAGTATTCACAGGGCCATCCATTCAATCTGCAAATACATGTCCGGACTGACCGGACCCCTGCTTGTCTGTCACTACCGTCTGCGTTTACTCCACTCCTAACCGGAAGTACGTCACAGGGCACACACACAACATGTGCACACACGTCATCACCTGTCAGTGCACGTGCGGACGTGCAAAGACTCACAAGAGAAGGAATTAATTACAAAAGTATTGGCATATTAATTGCGCCGTCGTCGCCCCTGCTCTCGGTTACCTTTGCTTCCGTCACCCGCTGTGAAAGGAGCTTCCTCCTCTTCTAGGCACTTTCTGGGGCAGTTGGACCCCCCACCCCGAAGTTACTTGGAAGTAATAATGACCGGGTTGGGGTCCAGGCACGGGGGCGGACACAGAGGGAGCTCGGCCTTTCATCCACCCGAGGCCGGAGCACGGGGAGAGGGGCGCTGGATCCTTGTAGCAGGTTTACAGCGCCTCGACCCCGCCTCGGGGTGACACACTGGGACATTTTTGTAAAACCCCGTCGCGTTTATTGGTTATATCATTTTTATGTAGCGCGAGCTGGGCCCGAAGGCATCGGAGCGCTTTACAGGACCACCAGTTACACTACACAAGGTCGCATTTATTGTTGTTTTTTAGGCGTTGGAAGGTCTCTAAGTCTGAAAGTCTCCTGCGTGAAGTGCGCGTGGGGTCTACGCCGTGTGCGTGAGGTCTGCCTAGTGTCAGCAGGGAGTCTTAAGGGGAGCAGGGCTTGTTTCTGGGGGTACATAGGATGCCCCGGGAGGGGAGGGGCTGTTAAATGTAGCTGTGGCGGCTGCAAGGTGTGCGGGGCGCGCCCAGGAGAGCGCACAGGGCGCTCGTCCCTGAGTATTATTTCTGAGATGCGCAGAAGGAGCCTATAAATGTGTGCCGGGGGGGGTGGGGGGGAGGGGTGATTCCGAATCACCCCTCCTAGGGCTTGTGTCGTATTTATGGAGGCACGTATAGCGCTCTACAGCTGCGCCTATGTGAAGAAATAAGCAGTAGAGAGCCCGTGGACCTCAGTCCGAGTGGCCCGTGGACCTGAGTATAGTGAGACCCGGGGCACTGACTCCAGTGGGGACCTGCGTCCGGTGGAGCCCGTGGTCCTGACTCCGGTGGTGCCCGTGGTCCTGAGTCCAGTGGGGCCCGGGGCACTGACTCCAGTGGGGACCTGCGTCCGGTGGAGCCCGTGGTCCTGACTCCGGTGGAGCCCGTGGTCCTGAGTCCGGTGGAGCCCGTGGTCCTGAGTCCAGTGGGGCCCGGGGCACTGACTCCAGTGGGGCCCGGGGCACTGACTCCAGTGGGGCCCGGGGCACTGACTCCAGTGGGGACCTGCGTCCGGTGGAGCCCGTGGTCCTGACTCCGGTGGAGCCCGTGGTCCTGACTCCGGTGGTGCCCGTGGTCCTGAGTCCAGTGGGGCCCGGGGCACTGACTCCAGTGGGGCCCGGGGCACTGACTCCAGTGGGGCCCAGGGCACTGACTCCAGTGGTGCCTGTGGTCCTGAGTCCAGTGGGGCCCGGGGCACGGACTCCAGTGGGGACCTGCGTCCGGTGGAGCCCGTGGTCCTGACTCCGGTGGAGCCCGTGGTCCTGAGTCCGGTGGAGCCCGTGGTCCTGAGTCCAGTGGGGCCCGGGGCACTGACTCCGGTGGTGCCCGTGGTCCTGAGTCCAGTGGGGCCCGGGGCACTGACTCCAGTGGGGACCTGCGTCCGGTGGAGCCCGTGGTCCTGACTCCGGTGGAGCCCGTGGTCCTGACTCCGGTGGTGCCCGTGGTCCTGAGTCCAGTGGGGCCCGGGGCACTGACTCCAGTGGGGACCTGCGTCCGGTGGAGCCCGTGGTCCTGACTCCGGTGGAGCCCGTGGACCTGAGTATAGTGAGACCCGGGGCACTGACTCCAGTGGGGACCTGCGTCCGGTGGAGCCCGTGGACCTGACTCCGGTGGAGCCCGTGGTCCTGACTCCGGTGGAGCCCGTGGACCTGCGTCCGGTGGAGCCCGTGGACCTCAGTCCGAGTGGCCCCTGGACCTGAGTATAGTGAGACCCGGGGCACTGAGTCCAGTGGGGCCCGGGGCACTGACTCCAGTGGGGACCTGCGTCCGGTGGAGCCCGTGGTCCTGACTCCGGTGGAGCCCGTGGTCCTGAGTCCAGTGGAGCCCGTGGTCCTGACTCCGGTGGAGCCCGTGGTCCTGAGTCCGGTGGAGCCCGTGGTCCTGACTCCGGTGGGGCCCGGGGCACTGACTCCAGTGGGGCCCGGGGCACGGACTCCAGTGGTGCCCGTGGTCCTGAGTCCAGTGGAGCCCGTGGTCCTGAGTCCAGTGGGGCCCGTGGTCCTGACTCCGGTGGAGCCCGTGGTCCTGACTCCGGTGGTGCCCGTGGTCCTGACTCCGGTGGAGCCCGTGGTCCTGACTCCAGTGGTGCCCGTGGTCCTGAGTCCAGTGGGGCCCGTGGTCCTGAGTCCAGTGGGGCCCGTGGTCCTGAGTCCGGTGGAGCCCGTGGTCCTGACTCCGGTGGTCCTGACTCCGGTGGTGCCCGGGGCACGGACTCCAGTGGCCCTGAGTGCAGTGGGGCCCGGGGCACTGACTCCAGTGGTGCCTGTGGTCCTGAGTCCAGTGGTGCCTGTGGTCCTGAGTCCAGTGGGGCCCGTGGTCCTGAGTCCAGTGGAGCCCGTGGTCCTGAGTCCAGTGGGGCCCGTGGTCCTGACTCCGGTGGTGCCCGGGGCACGGACTCCAGTGGCCCTGAGTGCAGTGGGGCCCGGGGCACGGACTCCAGTGGCCCTGAGTGCAGTGGGGCCCGGGGCACGGACTCCAGTGGCCCTGAGTCCAGTGGGGCCCGTGGTCCTGAGTCCAGTGGGGCCCGTGGTCCTGAGTCCAGTGGTGCCCGTGGTCCTGAGTCCAGTGGGGCCCGTGGTCCTGAGTCCAGTGGGGCCCGTGGTCCTGACTCCGGTGGAGCCCGTGGTCCTGAGTCCAGTGGGGCCCGTGGTCCTGACTCCGGTGGAGCCCGTGGTCCTGAGTCCAGTGGAGCCCGTGGTCCTGACTCCGGTGGAGCCCGTGGTCCTGACTCCGGTGGAGCCCGTGGTCCTGAGTCCAGTGGAGCCCGTGGTCCTGACTCCGGTGGAGCCCGTGGTCCTGAGTCCGGTGGAGCCCGTGGTCCTGACTCCGGTGGGGCCCGGGGCACTGACTCCAGTGGGGCCCGGGGCACGGACTCCAGTGGTGCCCGTGGTCCTGAGTCCAGTGGAGCCCGTGGTCCTGAGTCCAGTGGGGCCCGTGGTCCTGACTCCGGTGGAGCCCGTGGTCCTGACTCCGGTGGTGCCCGTGGTCCTGACTCCGGTGGAGCCCGTGGTCCTGACTCCAGTGGTGCCCGTGGTCCTGAGTCCAGTGGGGCCCGTGGTCCTGAGTCCAGTGGGGCCCGTGGTCCTGAGTCCGGTGGAGCCCGTGGTCCTGACTCCGGTGGTCCTGACTCCGGTGGTGCCCGGGGCACGGACTCCAGTGGCCCTGAGTGCAGTGGGGCCCGGGGCACTGACTCCAGTGGTGCCTGTGGTCCTGAGTCCAGTGGTGCCTGTGGTCCTGAGTCCAGTGGGGCCCGTGGTCCTGAGTCCAGTGGAGCCCGTGGTCCTGAGTCCAGTGGGGCCCGTGGTCCTGACTCCGGTGGTGCCCGGGGCACGGACTCCAGTGGCCCTGAGTGCAGTGGGGCCCGGGGCACGGACTCCAGTGGCCCTGAGTCCAGTGGGGCCCGTGGTCCTGAGTCCAGTGGGGCCCGTGGTCCTGAGTCCAGTGGTGCCCGTGGTCCTGAGTCCAGTGGGGCCCGTGGTCCTGAGTCCAGTGGGGCCCGTGGTCCTGACTCCGGTGGAGCCCGTGGTCCTGAGTCCAGTGGGGCCCGTGGTCCTGACTCCGGTGGAGCCCGTGGTCCTGAGTCCAGTGGAGCCCGTGGTCCTGACTCCGGTGGAGCCCGTGGTCCTGACTCCGGTGGAGCCCGTGGTCCTGAGTCCAGTGGAGCCCGTGGTCCTGACTCCGGTGGAGCCCGTGGTCCTGAGTCCGGTGGAGCCCGTGGTCCTGACTCCGGTGGGGCCCGGGGCACTGACTCCAGTGGGGCCCGGGGCACGGACTCCAGTGGTGCCCGTGGTCCTGAGTCCAGTGGAGCCCGTGGTCCTGAGTCCAGTGGGGCCCGTGGTCCTGACTCCGGTGGGGCCCGTGGTCCTGACTCCGGTGGTGCCCGGGGCACGGACTCCAGTGGCCCTGAGTGCAGTGGGGCCCGGGGCACTGACTCCAGTGGTGCCTGTGGTCCTGAGTCCAGTGGTGCCTGTGGTCCTGAGTCCAGTGGGGCCCGTGGTCCTGAGTCCAGTGGGGCCCGTGGTCCTGACTCCGGTGGTGCCCGGGGCACGGACTCCAGTGGCCCTGAGTGCAGTGGGGCCCGGGGCACGGACTCCAGTGGCCCTGAGTCCAGTGGTGCCTGTGGTCCTGAGTCCAGTGGGGCCCGTGGTCCTGAGTCCAGTGGAGCCCGTGGTCCTGAGTCCAGTGGGGCCCGTGGTCCTGACTCCGGTGGTGCCCGGGGCACTGACTCCAGTGGTCCTGAGTCCAGTGGGGCCCGTGGTCCTGAGTCCAGTGGGGCCCGTGGTCCTGACTCCGGTGGTGCCCGGGGCACGGACTCCAGTGGCCCTGAGTGCAGTGGGGCCCGGGGCACGGACTCCAGTGGCCCTGAGTCCAGTGGGGCCCGTGGTCCTGAGTCCAGTGGGGCCCGTGGTCCTGAGTCCAGTGGTGCCCGTGGTCCTGAGTCCAGTGGGGCCCGTGGTCCTGAGTCCAGTGGGGCCCGTGGTCCTGAGTCCAGTGGGGCCCGTGGTCCTGAGTCCAGTGGGGCCCGTGGTCCTGACTCCAGTGGGGCCCGTGGTCCTGACTCCGGTGGGGCCCGTGGTCCTGACTCCAGTGGGGCCCGTGGTCCTGAGTCCAGTGGAGCCCGTGGTCCTGAGTCCAGTGGGGCCCGTGGTCCTGAGTCCAGTGGGGCCCGTGGTCCTGAGTCCAGTGGGGCCCGTGGTCCTGAGTCCAGTGGGGCCCGTGGTCCTGACTCCAGTGGGGCCCGTGGTCCTGAGTCCAGTGGGGCCCGTGGTCCTGAGTCCAGTGGGGCCCGTGGTCCTGAGTCCAGTGGGGCCGTGGTCCTGACTCCGGTGGAGCCCGTGGTCCTGACTCCGGTGGTGCCCGGGGCACGGACTCCAGTGGCCCTGAGTGCAGTGGGGCCCGGGGCACTGACTCCAGTGGTGCCTGTGGTCCTGAGTCCAGTGGTGCCTGTGGTCCTGAGTCCAGTGGGGCCCGTGGTCCTGAGTCCAGTGGAGCCCGTGGTCCTGAGTCCAGTGGGGCCCGTGGTCCTGAGTCCAGTGGAGCCCGTGGTCCTGACTCCGGTGGAGCCCGTGGTCCTGAGTCCGGTGGGGCCCGTGGTCCTGAGTCCGGTGGAGCCCGTGGTCCTGACTCCGGTGGAGCCCGTGGTCCTGAGTCCAGTGGGGCCCGTGGTCCTGACTCCGGTGGGGCCCGGGGCACGGACTCCAGTGGCCCTGAGTGCAGTGGGGCAGGGGGGTCATCGAGTCCGCACCCACTGCTGGTCTGTCAGGTGAATGAACACCTGTGAAGCATAAAACACTCGTTCAATGAAAACTGCAAATAATTAAATAAATTATCGAGCGGGGAATGCAGCGTTTTACGGCCGAGGCAGCTCGGCGGGTGAATGCGGTCGCTGCAGAGGTCTGTGTGACCAGAGCCAGCAGCTCTGTGCACTGATAGCGCTGCGAGGACACGCTCAGCGGCACGAGGCGCTGTGTGGAGGTGACGCAGCGCTAGGAACTGTGTAAAACATCTCATGTCTGAGATCCAAGCAGCCGGTCTGAGAGGGGCCCAGTTCTGGCCCCTGTCACGTGTCCGATGAGGGCCCCTCGAGGGTCCAGGGACCACCTTAAGGGCTCTTCTAGAAGGATCACGTTGTAGCACCGCGAGGCTTCAAGGCGCCCCATCCTTCAGCTCCTGGACCGGCTCAGACACGGCCTGTGCACGAGAAGACCCTCTGTACCCCCTCGGCTTCACCGTATAGGGCCCCACTTCCACCGGAGGCACCTCCATGGACCACTGTCCTTAACGAAAAACAGAGAACCCGTCGGCCCCCATAGATGCAGCGCACTCCCATCGCTGCCTGGAGTACTCATGGCACATTCCTATAGCGCCTTGTAGCACCATTGGTAGTTTCCACGCGCTGTGTATAAGATGTTTCTGTTACCAGACTTACCTGCAGTCGATGTACCGACCTCGGAAGGCTGAGTGTGGCTGTCAGCATTAGAAGAGGTGAACCTCGGGCACCGCGTGTGCCAGCAGCGAGCGGTGAACTGGCGGATTCACCACGAACCCCTTCAGGAAGTGTAAGGCGCTTCTAATGAGGGTCATGTATCTCCCCCATAGCCGTCCTTAATGTAGTCTAAAGCGCCGAGAGGGTGCCTGGAGGGTTTCTAAGCTGTGTGCAAGGTCCTCGGCCGCCACAGGGACCCGCCGGGGTGATTCCGGGGTCTGTGGGGCATCGGAGGGTTCTTTATAGGGTGTGTGGGGGTTTCTATGGGGTCATTGAGGTGACCACCGGGGCATAGCAATGGTTGTTTGTATGTGATATATGTCTCTCATGTTATATGTGTGTCCTGTTATATGTGACGCTCCCAGGCTTTGGGGTGACAGCCCCGCCCCCTCTTATCCTGCACCCCTAAAGGTGAAGGTTTGCGCCCCCATCACATTCACAGCTCTGATCCCCACCGCCTACACCTCTCCCGCCGGGATCCCCCCCCGGCCCCCTCCTCCAGCCTCTCCTACCGAGAGGGTGCTCGCTGTGTGTAAAGCGCCTGGTTTCCCGGGAGGAGAGGTGGGCGCTATAGACTTCAGGAGTAAACGGGAAGCGCTTCATTAATAAATAAACCGGACCCGCTTACGTGGGGTCTGAGTGACCCGGTCTGTGACCCCCCAGGGGCGCCTCTCTGTGGGGGGGGGGGGGGGGGGGGGGAAACGTACCCCCCAGCACACACAGGCAGGACCCGGGCCATCACCTGAGGGAATCATAATAATACCTCTAGTAATAGTAACAGTACTAACAACAATATCAATACTACTACCAATAACAAGAATAATAGTAATAATTATACTAGTACTAACAATACCAATACTACCAGTAATACTACCAATAACAAGAATAGTAATTGTAATAATTATACTAGTACTAACAATACCAATACTACCAGTAATACTACTAATAACAAGAATAGTAATAATAATAATAGTACTAATAACAATACCAATACTACCAGTAATACTACTAATAACAAGAATAGTAATAGTAATAATTATAATAGTACTAATAACAATACCAATACTACTAGTAATACTACTAATAACAAGAATAATAGTAATAATTATAATAGTACTAATAACAATATCAATACTACCAATAATGCTACTACTAACAATAATAATAGTAATACTTATAATAGTACTAATAACAATAGCAATACTACTAGTAATACTACTAATAACAAGAATAGTAATAGTAATACTTATAATAGTACTAATAACAATACCAATACTACTAGTAATACTACTAATAACAAGAATAGTAATAGTAATACTTATAATAGTACTAATAACAATACCAATACTACTAATATTAATGCTAATAATATTACTACTAATAACAGAAATATTAATAATAATAATACTGGAACCGATACTACTAAGAGCTATAGTAAATAAGTAATAATAATATTAATAACAATTATAAAAACGATAGTTCTAATATTAATACGAATAATAATAAGGACAATAATATTTCTCATAATAATACTTCTAATAATAACAATAACAGTAATACTGATAATGAAAGTAATAGTAATGCTCATAATAATACTAACAATATCGATAATAATATTAATAATTATGAGTAAAACCCGCTGCTTACAGTGCTTAGAAGCGGGTTACGAGCGGTTGGAAGCGCTACGAATAAACAACGGAGCGTTCTTATTACTAGTACTATTTAGTGATAATATGAATAATAATACATGTCGTTGCCTGCTCGTGCCGCTTCTAGGCGCTGTCAGCAGTTTCCCGTCAGTGAACGGGCAGCGCTTTTTACCACAAAAGAGCGAATAAAAGAAGGACATTGTAGCGAGTGTGAGACGAGCCGAGGGCTGAGGACCAGAGGGTCGGAGTAGAAAGCGGGGCCCCCAAATCAATGAAGAGAGGGGTCCGGGGTCATCTACCGAAGGTACAGTGACGTCACTCTCTTCACTCTTACACAATGACATATGCGGAAAGCAAATAGAAACATAATCATGATAATATAATTGTGTTTATTCTAAATAAATATTATTCGTGTGTGATAATATCAGTTGTATGTTTGTATTTGCTTGTTCATGTGTCATTGTGTAAGAGACTGATGTCAGTGTACCTTCCGAGCAGCAGCGGAAGCAGAGAAATACAACTACACTAACTACTCCGAGTGCAACAACACCGACGACTCTGCTACAATTATTACAAATAATAATCTATCACCCCCGTTAGTGAACACACAGCTGGGGCGCGGTCACCCCCTTTGATACCAGTTCGTTATGCAGCGCTGCCCCCGCCACAAAGCGCAGAGAGGTTCAGATAATTAATGTGCAGATAATACAATTTAAAGACCCCCCTCGGAGTTAGATGTTCAATTGTTTTTTTTACAAGACACCTGCAGTGATGGGGAAACACTTCTACCCGCCGCCCCCCGCTCATCCGGCCACACTAACGCGGGAATTGAACAGCGCTTAGAAGCGGCAGAAGCGTGACATTAAGCGCTATACACAGGGTCGCGGAAATTATGCGGAAGCCAAGATGAGCACTAAATTATGTGGCAAGGAAAGGCAAATCCTGAGAAATAATGCGCACTTTCTAGGCGCTTAGTTCCCCTTTTAAAGGTGGTGGCGCGGGCTCGGCAAAGACCGCGCCTTTTAGCAGCATTTTTACCAACAAAAACAGAGAAAACATCCGCGAAACGTCCGTCGCCCCTTCTCAGTAACCTCTGAACCCTTTGAGATAGAAAATCTACAGATTATGAGGCAGGTGGTGAATTATGTGGCGAATGCAGCGGGCCCATAATTGCACGAAAAAAAGCTGCGGACGCCGAACCCCATAATCCACCCCCCCCCTATATATAGTTTATGTGTTTTATTCAAGACCGCGGGGGACACAACCAGGAGCACCTCACAGTCCGATCCCCGCACCCCCTTCTCAAGCCTCCCCATCCTCAGGTACTCATCACCCGCCAACAACTCTTCCGACGCCCCCAAACTATACCTCCCACAGTCTCCGAACCCCCGGACCCCCAGAGTTTCCGATCCGCACCCCCCGTTCGTAACCAAACGTGCTTTAAATACCCCGAGCTCCCCCAAACTGCCCCGAGTTCGCCCGAACTCCCGGGTCTCGTTTGGGGTCACCCCGCCCCCTAAGACTTTCAAGCCCCCCAGAACTCCTTACAAGTCGTTGCTTCGCACACAGGGTCGCTGGGAGGGGCGCGGCTTTGAACCCCTATTTTTGAATGCGCGTCATTTCTCACTCTCCGAAAATGAAGGGTACACAGACTGGGGAGTCAGGTTGGGGGGTTCACAGACTGGGGGTTCGGATACTGTTGGGTGAGGGGTGCCCCTGCAGCAGACAGGACCCCACGTGCAGGTCACTAGTTCAGGGGTGGGGCTGCGAGGCTGGTGGCCGCACCGTGACGTCACCACAAGGGAATCCCCCCCCCCCCCCCCCCGCCACCAATCTCACCCCTCAAAGACAACGGCAGGGGTGCAGACCGACCCTCCCCCCTCTGCTTCTCTGTGCTCAGGGCTCTGCATTTTATTCCAGATTCATGGGGTGGGGGGGGGGGGCAGGATTACCCTAATGCCCCTGCCCCCCCCACCCCGTGCAGAGACCTGGTGAGTGAAGGTGGGGGTTGGGGGGCTATAGACAGGCCAGCAGTGGGACCCCTTCCTTTAAATCTAACAGGACAGAAGCCACAGCCGGGTGTCCCCCATGCCGGTCTCCCTTAGCCCCCCCACCCCACCTGCGCCATGTACCCCCCTTCCCTTCTAAAGCGGGGCACTGGCTCTCTGTGAGTCACACAGGAGTTTAAGGAAGTTTGGAAAGATTCCTAGACTCAGAGATACCTGAGACTTCAGTCAGGGAGGGGTGGCTATCAGTGTCCAGAACCCCCTCCCTTTCCGGTGGCACCCCGGGGGTGCGGGGACCTCCAGCCCTTGGACCCCCACCACAGTGTCAGCACTCTGTGCACAGACAGCCCCAGCTCACTGGGGCTCCCTCCCTCCTGCAGTTCCTGCCTCTGCCCTCCCTGGTTCCTGCCCCTGTCCCCCTCCCCAGTGCTGCCTGGTTCCTGCCTCTGCCCCCCCCCCCAGTGCTGTCTGGTTCATGCCTCTGCACCCCCCCTCCCCCCCCAGTGCTGTCTGGATCCTGCCTCTGCCCCCCCCCCCAGTGCTGCCTGGTTCCTGCCGCTGCCCCCCCCCCCCCAGTGCTGCCTGGTTCCTGCCGCTGCCCCCCCCCCCCAGTGCTGCCTGGTTCCTGCCTCTGCCCTCCCCCCCCCCCAGTGCTGCCTGGTTCCTGCCGCTGCCCCCCCCCCCCAGTGCTGTCTGGTTCCTGCCGCTGCCCCCCCCCCCCAGTGCTGCCTGGTTCCTGCCTCTGCCCCCCCCCCCAGTGCTGTCTGGTTCATGCCTCTGCCCCCCCCCCAGTGCTGCCTGGTTCCTGCCGCTGCCCCCCCCCCCCCAGTGCTGCCTGGTTCCTGCCTCTGCCCCCCCCCCAGTGCTGCCTGGTTCCTGCCTCTGCACCCCCCTCCCCCCCCCAGTGCTGTCTGGATCCTGCCTCTCCCTCCCCCCCCGCCCCCCCCCCCCCCGGCACCTTCCCCTGTACCCGGATCCCCTGGGGCTGCGGCCGGTGACTGTGCAGTGCTGGGAGATGGCTCAACAGCGCCGCCCGGAGGCTTCAGTGAGCAGTGGCAGGAGCGGGCACAGGAACATGTGGGGAGCCGGGGTCAGTGTCAGCGAGAGGGAACTAGAGGGGCCCCCAGAGCCCGGCCAGACACCTGCGGGAACCCCCACGGCAGCTGTCCCAGACCCGCTGCACCTGCTGGAATCTCTCGGATCGGGGGGTACACACCCGCCTCACCTACATGAACCCCCAAAGCAGGTGCACAGACCCACAGCACACACAGGAACCCGCAAAGTATGACGCAAGGAGCCGCAGCATACACAGGAACCCCCCAACAGCAGGTGGGAGCTGAGGGGCACCCCCAGAGGCCTGCAGGGACCCCCGAAGCGGAAGGAGCAGACGGGGGCACCTTCAGTGTCTTTCAACCCACAGAGCCCCCACCCACCCCATGAGCATTAGCTGGGGGCAGCAGCTTCACGTGAATTTCACCCCCCCCCGCCCCCCCCGGGACCCTCAGTCACTCACCTCATGCGGGTCCGGGTAGTAGTTGCTCCAGTCGGGGGTCTCATGTCCTTCCATCTTCACCGCCCCTAACATCCTGGCAGAGGGGGGCCAGCGGCAGACATTCAGCCTGGGGAGGACACGCTCGCAGAGCCCCCCCAAAGACAGTCCGAAACTGCAGGGAGCCCCTCAAACAGGTGTTTTGCGCTGGTGCCCTCAGTGGAAACAGCGCCTACCAGATGAACTCAGTCCAGGTAGCTCCTACCATGTGCCCTAGTGCAGACAGCGCCCACCAGGTGCCCTCACTGCAGATAGCGCCTACAAGGTGCACTCAGTGCGGATAGCGCCTATCAAGTCCCCCAGTGCATACAGCGCCCACCAGGTGCCCTCCCTGCAGACAGCGCCTACCAGGTGCCCTCACTACAGACAGCGCTAGAGCTCCCTCAGCAGCAGGCACAGCGCCTCCCTGGTGCCCTCACTACAGACAGCGCCTACCAAGTGCCCTCAGTACAGACAGCGCTAGAGCTCCCTCAGCAGCAGGCACAGCGCCTCCCTGGTGCCCTCACTACAGACAGCGCCTACCAGGTGCCCTCACTACAGACAGCGCCTACCAAGTGCCCTCAGTACAGACAGCGCTAGAGCTCCCTCAGCAGCAAGCACAGCGCCTCCCTCTCCTCCCAGCGCTCAGCGCTCTCTGCACCTGAGGAGGGAGAGGTGCGCACTGAGGTGGAGGCTGAAGGCTGATGTGTGGTTCCTCCTCCTCCCTCTCAGTCCTTCCCTCCCTCCCCACAGACTTTCACTTTCCTGCCCCTCCTTCTGCCCACCTATCCCTCTCTCCGCCCCGGACTCCTTCCCTCCCCTTTCCTCCCCTCTCCTCCACTTCCCTCCACTTCTCCTCCCCTCACTTCTTTCGCTCCCCTCACCCCCCCTTCCCTCTCTCCATCTGCCTCCGAAAGTCCCTCCCCGCTCCTCCCCGACTCTGCCTCGGTTCTGGGAGCTCCCCCCTCCCCATTAACTGTTACACGTTCGAGGCCACAAGACACGAGAGAACACAGCACAACAACACAACAATACCACAGCCCTGTACCACAGGCCACACTTCTGGTCACAGCTGCGTGGCCTGGCACCGCCCCAGAGGGACACAAACCACGCGGTTGTGCACAACAACAGCGCAACACAGACGTGTTCAATCCTGTCACACGAGGCCCGCTATGGAGCAGTTGTGCGTCTGTGCTTCAAGTGTGTATGTTATACCCGCGCCAACATTGTGCAGTTTTATGTCTGTGCTTCGGGTGTGTTACACTGTCACCCGCTGCCGGGTATTTGCAGTTTTATGTCTGTGCATCGAGTGTGTTAGACTGTCACCTGCTGCCAGGTACTTTGCAGTTTTATGTCTGTGCTTCGGGTGTGTTACACTATCACCCGCTGCCGGGTATTGAGTAGTTTTATGTCTGTGCCATGGGTGTGTTACACTGTCACCCGCTGCCGGGTATTTGCAGTTTTATGTCTGTGCTTCGGGTGTGTTAGACTGTCACCCGCTGCCGGGTATTTGCAGGTTTATGTCTGTGCTTCGGGTGTGTTACACTGTCACCCGCTGCCGGGTATTTGCAGGTTTATGTCTGTGCATCGGGTGTGTTACACTGTCACCCGCTGCCGGGTATTTGCAGGTTTATGTCTGTGCATCGGGTGTGTTACACTGTCACCCGCTGCCGGGTATTTGCAGTTTTATGTCTGTGCATCGAGTGTGTTAGACTGTCACCTGCTGCCAGGTACTTTGCAGTTTTATGTCTGTGCTTCGGGTGTGTTACACTATCACCCGCTGCCGGGTATTGAGTAGTTTTATGTCTGTGCTTCGGGTGTGTTACACTGTCACCCTCTGCCAGGCATAGGGCAGTTTTATGTCTGTGCATCGGGTGTGTTACACTGTCACCCGCTGCCGGGTATTTGCAGGTTTATGTCTGTGCTTCGGGTGTGTTACACTGTCACCCGCTGCCGGGTATTTGCAGGTTTATGTCTGTGCATCGGGTGTGTTACACTGTCACCCGCTGCCGGGTATTTGCAGGTTTATGTCTGTGCATCGGGTGTGTTACACTGTCACCCGCTGCCGGGTATTTGCAGTTTTATGTCTGTGCATCGAGTGTGTTAGACTGTCACCTGCTGCCAGGTACTTTGCAGTTTTATGTCTGTGCTTCGGGTGTGTTACACTATCACCCGCTGCCGGGTATTGAGTAGTTTTATGTCTGTGCCATGGGTGTGTTACACTGTCACCCGCTGCCGGGTATTTGCAGTTTTATGTCTGTGCTTCGGGTGTGTTAGACTGTCACCCGCTGCCGGGTATTTGCAGGTTTATGTCTGTGCTTCGGGTGTGTTACACTGTCACCCGCTGCCGGGTATTTGCAGGTTTATGTCTGTGCATCGGGTGTGTTACACTGTCACCCGCTGCCAGGTACTTTGCAGTTTTATGTCTGTGCTTCGGGTGTGTTACACTGTCACCCTCTGCCAGGCATAGGGCAGTTTTATGTCTGTGCATCGGGTGTGTTACACTGTCACCCGCTGCCGGGTATTTGCAGGTTTATGTCTGTGCTTCGGGTGTGTTACACTGTCACCCGCTGCCGGGTATTTGCGTTCATTCCTCGTTTGCTGAAATAGAGGAAAAGTCCTTGGCAACCATTAGTGGAGGAGACAGCATTAATAAAAGATAATACAGTAAAATTCTGTATTCATCCTGAAGATAGGTTATCAGTGATTTGAGATGACTTCTGCCATTAACATTCCAACCCCGTTTTTGGACCATAAATCTCAATCATCTGTCCAATGGGAGGAATGGATAGATCTTTTTGAGAACTAAGTGGTAGCATTAGGTGGTCAAAACGTCTCTGCGCATAGGAAGAAAGCGTCATTGTTAGGCACAGTTGGCAAAGAAGCCCACCATATATTCAAGTATTTATCAGAAATCTGCAGATGATGGTCAACCGTTGGTTGATGTCTATGAAGAAGCAAAGCTACGATTTGCTTCTTCATTTTCGCTAAAGAAGAAAATATAGTAATGTCACGTTATAAATTCTACACTAGACCACAAAAAGATGGAGAGTCATTAGAAGACTTTATTTCTAGCTTATGTGAACTATCTGTGAAGTGCAAATTTGGACCTGTGACCGATGAGTTAATTTGTGACCAATTTATTGTACAGTGCAGGAGTAAAAAAAAAAACAGGAACGCTTGTGGGCGGCAAAGAATCTTTCTCTAAAGGATGCTATTACTATTGCAAAAATAGTAGAGGAATCAGAAATATGCATGCGAGAGATTAACAAGAAAGGAAGTGGCAGTGTTAAAAGTGAAGAAGAAGTTGCAGTAGTATCAAAGAAATTTAATTCTTGTAAGCACAGTGGTGCTACATATAGTAAACAAGGGATCAAAGGTCTAATCTCGTCTAAATCTAAATTCAGCGCAAGGTGTGGGAGCTCAGCTCATACCAGTGATGCTAAATGGTGCTTCGCTGTGAATAAGAATGCAGGTAATTTGGTCGTAAGGGACACTTTGCTCGGATGGGCAAGGATGGCTTCAACTCAAGGGTTGCGGTAGCGGATTTGGCAGAAGAAGGTGGTGTTAGTGATCGCATCTTAGTTGTCCAGTCTTCAGTATCAGGGAGAGGAAGAGAGACTAGGCCCAAAGGAGTATTTACCATCGCTGACAAGGAAGTGGAATTAATGGTGGATTCTGGGTCACTGTATACTATAATTCCAAAATCACTGTGGATCGAGTTATGGCATGATGTTTCTTTGTTACCTAAAGACATAAACCCCAGAGGATATCAAGGGGTAGAGATTGATGTTTTAGGTTATTTTGTTTCTTGCATAGAGTTTGGTCATTGATGCGTTGAAGGGAAAATGTACGTGGCTGAGTCTGGACCACCAATTTTAGGGTGGGAGCATCAATTCGACTTGCACATTATCATTGATCCTCATTCAGCTAGCAAGATTTTAATGATAGAGGATGAATGTTTGGATAAAATTCTTGAAGATGCTAAAGGCGTTTTTGATGAAAAGTTGGGGGAACTGAAAAACTATGTCCATAAAATCATACTAAAAAAAGATGCAGTCCCTATGAAACACAAAGTGAGGAGAGTGCCGCTTGTAGTTAGGGATGAAGTAAACAAAAGGTTACAAGACATGATGGACCAAGGTATAATTGAACCTGTTGAGGCCTCTCCATGGGTTTCACCAGTTGTTATTACAAAAAAAAGTGATGGTGAACTTCGTTTTTGTGTGGATTTATGCAGTTTAAATCAATTTGTAGTCACAGACTCTTTTCCTCTTCCAAACATAAATGAACTGTTGTCTCTGCTCAAAGGGGGGAAGTATTTTTCGAAGTTGAATATGAGGAGTGCATATCATCAAATCAAATTACATGACGATTCTTGAGCGCTAACTGCCTTTATAACTATGGAGGGCACATTTCAGTTCACTAGAATGCCTTTTGGGTTGTCTTCTGCAGCGAGTGATTTTCAGAGAATTATGTCAAACTTGTTTTCTGGAATGCAGAATGTGACTTATTTTCAAGATGACATATTGATTTTTGGTCAGACAGTAAGCGAACACAATACTGTTCTTAAATCAGTTTTGAACAAACTGTGCAAGGCTGGTTTGACTTTGAGGAAAGACAAGTGCACATTTTTGTTGGAGGAAATTGACTACCTAGGTCATAATGTTTCGGGAGAAGGATTCAGACCCAAAGAAGATTTGCTAAATGCTATTCGCTCTACACCCATTCCATGTAACAAAGACCAATTGCATTCATTTATGGGGTTCTTAGAGTATTATAACAAGTTTGTTGAAAATTTTGCCCAGAAAACTGAAAGTTTAAGAATATTGCTGAGGAAGGGGTCCAATTTCATGTGTGGGAGAGAACAACAATTCGCATTTGATGCAGGCAAGAGAGACATTTGTGAGGCCTGTATTTTATCTCCATTTGACACTCGTCTTAAGACAGTTCTGACTGCGGTGCTCGCCCAAGTATGTAAAGGAAAAGAGATAACTGTAGCGTTTAACTCACGCTCTTTGGCGGCTTGCAAACAAAATTATTCAGTGATAGAAGATGAGGCTTTGGCTGCTATGTGGTCTGTGGAGCACTTCAGGACTTTCCTTTGGGGTATTGATTTTACTTTGCGTTCTGATCACAAACCGTTACTTAAAGTTTTGAGTCCTGGGGGAGCAGGTAAAGGTTCTGCTAGACTAGCGAGGTTAGCTGCCAGGCTTGAAGAGTATCGGTTTACTATGAGTTACATTCCGGTTTGGGAGAATGCTCGAGCAGATTCTCTGTCTAGGCTACCTTTAGACTCGGTGTGTGTGGACAAGGCAGAAGATTTACTCAAAGAAATGGAAGGTGCCATAGCTTGGTTGAGTGATATCAAGTACTGGGGTGAAGGTACATTTTCGGTGGAGGAATGGAGAACTTCCATGGAGAAAGATTTAGTTCTCAAGGGTGTCGTGTGAATGATTGTGGATGGTAAAAGGAGGGACAGTACTGTTGTTCCATCTTTGAGACCTTATTTAAAACTGATGGATGAGTTGTCTGTTTTAGACCTGAACTTAGTGATGAGGAACGATAAATTCATTCCGCCAGAGGGTCTAAGGAAAAAAAAAATAGTATTGGCACATGAGGGCCATCTTGGTCAAACTATGACCAAGAAGGGAGTCAGGGAATATTTCTGGTGGCCAGGTATGGATGACATGATTTCTAAGTGGGTTGTAGATTGCACGACGTGTAAAGAGAGTGAAAAAAGATTGAAAGTTGATGCACAAGGAGTTCAGGGGCATATTGAGGATCCTGGTTTGCCCTGGAGTACTGTATGTTTGGATTTTATTGGTCCTATGCAAGGTGAGGGGAACTTGTACAGAAATGCTGCGGTCATGGTGGATGTGCACTCAAGATGGGTAGTTGTAAAGTTTGTGCAGGAGATTAGTACTAAGAGTACCATTGAAGTATTGAAGGAAGTATTCATGGAGGAAGATTTTCCTAGAGTTTTAATTACTGATAATGGCACCCAACTTACCTCTCATGAGATGAGGAAATTCTTGGAAAACTGTGGGATTATTGACAGGCGTACAGCTCTTTACAATCCACAAGCCAATGGAATGGTTGAGAGAGTGAACCGATTAGTGAAGAGGACCATATTAATGGGTAGTCAGTGTGGGAAAGATGTGAAAGGACTGGTGGAAGAGATGGTTTGGGCTCAACGTACTACGGTGAATAGAGCTACGGGAGCATCTCCATTTGAAAGGATGAGGGGCAGGAAGCCAGGTTCTAAACTCTTGGTAGCATGGTTGTCTAGTGGTTGTGTGCGTGATTCTAATGGTGAGAACAAACTCGTAAGGGAAAAGGATCTAATGGAGTGTGTTTGGGTTAAGAACAGACACGGTAGAGTTGTTGGTGGTCTTGCTAAGTTCTGGGGTCCTTTCAGAGTTAAGAAGGTAGGTGAAAGTCATGTGGAGTTGGAGAATGGTGATACATGGAATAAAAGGAAAGTGGCAGTTTACCAAAGGAAGGAAAAAGGGCGAGAGTCCGGGTGGACTCTAATCCGAAGGGATACAACAGTTTTACGTTGAAGAGTGATGAAGATTTAGTTACTAAGTCAGATGAAAAGGAGAGAGTAGAGCATCGGATGCCTGTTTCGGGAGATAGATGCTCGGAACATGAGCATGTGAATGCAGAGTCTGCCTCTTATGATGGCACTACAGATGATGGTCGCATCCAGAGGGTTCTCAGACCACCATGTTATTTACAGGACTATGTACAATTTTTTTAAATTGTGTCTGGGAACTCTGTTTTATTTTTCAATTCCAGCACAACTTTATTTTATCCTGTGCTAGTAGATTTTAAGTTATAATTGTGTTTTTTTTTCCTTTTGTGTTCTATGTGTGTGGTAGTTCTTTTTGTTTGGGAAAACTGGAAAGGAGGAGGATATGTAATATTCTCTGTGTTCTTTTAGCTTCTGTGAGAGAACCAGATTGTTGGGGTGGTGGGTTCCCAACAAGTCAGTTGATGTTGGCTGGCTTGGGAGGAGGTTCGCGTTCATTTCTTACCAATAAACTTTGTGTGATTGATCGACATCAGCTATGTGTGTGGCCTTTATTACTACTCTTTACAAAAAACTAGCTTGGTGGTGCGGAGGGAGAGTTCCTTGCACTGCTGAGCTGGTGTTAGGAGGGACTGAGGACCCGTCAGCCTGCACCACACTGATCACTGTACGCGCCCCACGACCCTCTCTGAAAAACCAGGACATGTCTTTGTCTGAGCAAAAGGTGTTGGGGTGTCAGGACAGTCCTAGAGAAACGGGGCTGTGCGGGCCTATCGGTGACGTCTGGTCACCCCAGCATAGAAGATCTGATTGGATGAGGAACTCAGCAGTCAAACTGTGCACAGGTCCTGATTGGCTAGCCTTGTGGCTCCCACTTGCTTCTGTGGATACCTTAGGGTCCAATGATGAGCTGCACATCAGTGTGTATTAGAAGAAACTGATCTCCAGGACACAGATCTGCCTGGTGGCTGCCTTGATACTAAGCTGGCACTGAGCCTCACTTACAGTCCCTGCTGTGTGGGCTGCTGGGCTGCCTTGAGGGATGGAAAGCCTGCCCTGCTCTGGAGAGGGGGTCTGGAGTCAGCTTGCAGAGGAGACCTTGTCCAGAAGCGAGCAACTGCTTCCAGGGATCTGTGGAGCACTGAGATGTCTGCCCTGCTCCAGAGCATGAGGTCTCAGAAGCTGTGCGTGGGGAAGAGGCATATAATGATGTCTGTCCTCCTCCAGAGCACCAGGTCTCAGCAGCTGTGCACAGAGAAGGCCCACTAATGATGTCTGCCCTGCTCCAGAGCACGAGGTCTCAGCAGCTATGCACAGGGAAGAGGCATATAATGATGTCTGCCCTGCTCCAGAGCACCAGGTCCCAGCAGCTGTGCACAGGGAAGGGCCGTCTAATGATGCCTGCCCTGCTCCAGAGCACGAGGTCTCAGCAGCTGTGCACAGGGAAGGCCCTATTTAATGATGTCTGCCCTGGTCCAGAGCACGAGGTGTCAGCAGCTGGGCGCAGTGAAGGCCCGTCTAATGATGTCTGCCCTGCTCCAGAGCACGAGGTGTCAGCAGCTGTGTGCAGGAAAGGCCCTTCTAATGATGTCTGCCCTGCTCCAGAGCATGAGGTCTCAGCAGCTGTGCACAGGGAAGGCCCTATTTAATGATGTCTGCCCTGGTACAGAGCAAGAGGTGTCAGCGGCTGTGCACAGGGAAGGCCCGTCTAATGATGTCTGCCCTGCTCCAGAGCACCAGGTCTCAGCAGCTGTGTGCAGGGAAGGCCCGTCTAATGATGTCTGCCCTGCTCCAGAGCACCAGGTCTCAGCAGCTGTGCGCAGGGAAGACCCGTCTAATGATGTCTGCCCTGCTCCAGAGCACCAGGTCTCAGCAGCTGTGCACAGGGAAGTACCGTCTAATGATGGCTGCCCTGCTCCAGAGCACGACATCTCAGCAGCTGTGCACAGGGAAGGCCCTGTTTAATGATGTCTGCCCTGCTCCAGAGCATGAGGTCTCAGCAGCTGTATAGGTTAGAGGCGCTTCTAATGATGTCTGCCCTCCACCAGAGCATGAGGTCTCAGCAGCTGTGCACAGGGAAGGCCCGTCTAATGATGTCTGCCCTGCTCCAGAGCATGAGATCTCAGCAGCTGTGCATAGGGAAGGCCCTGTTTAATGATGTCTGCCCTGCTCCAGAGCATGAGATCTCAGCAGCTGTGCACAGGGAAGGCCCTGTTTAATGATGTCTGCCCTGCTCCAGAGCATGAGGTCTCAGCAGCTGTATAGGTTAGAGGCGCTTCTAATGATGTCTGCCCTCCACCAGAGCATGAGGTCTCAGCAGCTGTGCACAGGGAAGGCCCGTCTAATGATGTCTGCCCTGCTCCAGAGCATGAGATCTCAGCAGCTGTGCACAGGGAAGGCCCTGTTTAATGATGTCTGCCCTGCTCCAGAGCATGAGATCTCAGCAGCTGTGCACAGGGAAGGCCCTATTTAATGATGTCTGCCCTGGTCCAGAGCACGAGGTGTCAGCGGCTGTGCACAGGGAAGGCCCGTCTAATGATGTCTGCCCTGCTCCAGAGCACCAGGTCTCAGCAGCTGTGCACAGGGAAGGCCCGTTAATGTTGTCTGCCCTGCTCCAGAGCATGAGTTGTCAGCAGCTGTGCACAGGGAAGGCCCTATTTAATGATGTCTGCCCTGGTCCAGAGCAAGAGGTGTCAGCGGCTGTGCACAGGGAAGGCCCGTCTAATGATGTCTGCCCTGCTCCAGAGCACCAGGTCTCAGCAGCTGTGCACAGGGAAGTACCGTCTAATGATGGCTGCCCTGCTCCAGAGCATGAGTTGTCAGCAGCTGTGCACAGGGAAGGCCCGTTAACGATGTCTGCCCTGGTCCAGAGCACCAGGTCTCAGCAGCTGTGCACAGGGAAGGCCCGTTAATGTTGTCTGCCCTGCTCCAGAGCATGAGTTGTCAGCAGCTGTGCACAGGGAAGGCCCGTTAACGATGTCTGCCCTGGTCCAGAGCACCAGGTCTCAGCAGCTGTGCACAGGGAAGGCCCGTTAATGTTGTCTGCCCTGCTCCAGAGCATGAGTTGTCAGCAGCTGTGCACAGGGAAGGCCCGTAAACGATGTCTGCCCTGCTCCAGAGCATGAGGTCTCAGCAGCTGTGCACAGGGAAGGCCCTATTTAATGATGTCTGCCCTGGTCCAGAGCAAGAGGTGTCAGCGGCTGTGCACAGGGAAGGCCCGTCTAATGATGTCTGCCCTATTCCAGAGCACCAGGTCTCAGCAGCTGTGCACAGGGAAGTACCGTCTAATGTTGTCTGCCCTGCTCCAGAGCACCAGGTCTCAGCAGCTGTGCGCAGGGAAGACCCGTCTAATGATGGCTGCCCTGCTCCAGAGCATGAGTTGTCAGCAGCTGTGCACAGGGAAGGCCCGTTAATGTTGTCTGCCCTGGTCCAGAGCACCAGGTCTCAGCAGCTGTGCACAGGGAAGTACCGTCTAATGATGGCTGCCCTGCTCCAGAGCATGAGTTGTCAGCAGCTGTGCACAGGGAAGGCCCGTTAACGATGTCTGCCCTGCTCCAGAGCACGAGATCTCAGCAGCTGTGCACAGGGAAGGCCCTGTTTAATGATGTCTGCCCTGCTCCAGAGCATGAGATCTCAGCAGCTGTGCACAGGGAAGGCCCTATTTAATGATGTCTGCCCTGGTCCAGAGCACGAGGTGTCAGCGGCTGTGCACAGGGAAGGCCCGTTTAATGATGTCTGCCCTGCTCCAGAGCACCAGGTCTCAGCAGCTGTGCACAGGGAAGTACCGTCTAATGATGGCTGCCCTGCTCCAGAGCATGAGGTCTCAGCAGCTGTGCACAGGGAAGGCCCGTTAACGATGTCTGCCCTGGTCCAGAGCACCAGGTCTCAGCAGCTGTGCACAGGGAAGGCCCGTTAATGTTGTCTGCCCTGCTCCAGAGCATGAGTTGTCAGCAGCTGTGCACAGGGAAGGCCCGTTAACGATGTCTGCCCTGCTCCAGAGCATGAGGTCTCAGCAGCTGTGCACAGGGAAGGCCCTATTTAATGATGTCTGCCCTGGTCCAGAGCAAGAGGTGTCAGCGGCTGTGCACAGGGAAGGCCCGTCTAATGATGTCTGCCCTGCTCCAGAGCACCAGGTCTCAGCAGCTGTGCACAGGGAAGTACCGTCTAATGATGGCTGCCCTGCTCCAGAGCATGAGTTGTCAGCAGCTGTGCACAGGGAAGGCCCGTTAACGATGTCTGCCCTGGTCCAGAGCACCAGGTCTCAGCAGCTGTGCACAGGGAAGGCCCGTTAATGTTGTCTGCCCTGCTCCAGAGCATGAGTTGTCAGCAGCTGTGCACAGGGAAGGCCCGTTAACGATGTCTGCCCTGGTCCAGAGCACCAGGTCTCAGCAGCTGTGCACAGGGAAGGCCCGTTAATGTTGTCTGCCCTGCTCCAGAGCATGAGATCTCAGCAGCTGTGCACAGGGAAGGCCCGTCTAATGATGTCTGCCCTGCTCCAGAGCATGAGGTCTCAGCAGCTGTGCACAGGGAAGACCCTATTTAATGATGTCTGCCCTGGTCCAGAGCACGAGGTGTCAGCGGCTGTGCACAGGGAAGGCCCGTCTAATGATGTCTGCCCTGCTCCAGAGCACCAGGTCTCAGCAGCTGTGCACAGGCAAGTACCGTCTAATGATGGCTGCCCTGCTCCAGAGCATGAGTTGTCAGCAGCTGTGCACAGGGAAGGCCCGTTAACGATGTCTGCCCTGGTCCAGAGCACCAGGTCTCAGCAGCTGTGCACAGGGAAGGCCCGTTAATGTTGTCTGCCCTGCTCCAGAGCATGAGTTGTCAGCAGCTGTGCACAGGGAAGGCCCGTTAACGATGTCTGCCCTGCTCCAGAGCATGAGATCTCAGCAGCTGTGCACAGGGAAGGCCCTGTTTAATGATGTCTGCCCTGCTCCAGAGCATGAGATCTCAGCAGCTGTGCACAGGGAAGGCCCTATTTAATGATGTCTGCCCTGGTCCAGAGCACGAGGTGTCAGCGGCTGTGCACAGGGAAGGCCCGTCTAATGATGTCTGCCCTGCTCCAGAGCACCAGGTCTCAGCAGCTGTGCACAGGGAAGTACCGTCTAATGATGGCTGCCCTGCTCCAGAGCATGAGTTGTCAGCAGCTGTGCACAGGGAAGGCCCGTTAACGATGTTTGCCCTGGTCCAGAGCACCAGGTCTCAGCAGCTGTGCACAGGGAAGGCCCGTTAATGTTGTCTGCCCTGCTCCAGAGCATGAGTTGTCAGCAGCTGTGCACAGGGAAGGCCCGTTAACGATGTCTGCCCTGCTCCAGAGCATGAGGTCTCAGCAGCTGTGCACAGGGAAGGCCCGTTAATGATGTCTGCCCTGCTCCAGAGCATGAGTTGTCAGCAGCTGTGCACAGGGAAGGCCCGTTAACGATGTCTGCCCTGGTCCAGAGCACCAGGTCTCAGCAGCTGTGCACAGGAGAGAGGCATATCATGATGTCTGCCCTGCTCCAGAGCATGAGGTCTCAGCAGCTGTGCACAGGGAAGGCCCTATTTAATGATGTCTGCCCTGGTCCAGAGCAAGAGGTGTCAGCGGCTGTGCACAGGGAAGGCCCGTCTAATGATGTCTGCCCTGCTCCAGAGCACCAGGTCTCAGCAGCTGTGCACAGGGAAGTACCGTCTAATGATGGCTGCCCTGCTCCAGAGCATGAGGTCTCAGCAGCTGTGCACAGGGAAGGCCCTGTTTAATGATGTCTGCCCTGCTCCAGAGCATGAGATCTCAGCAGCTGTGCACAGGGAAGGCCCTATTTAATGATGTCTGCCCTGGTCCAGAGCACGAGGTGTCAGCGGCTGTGCACAGGGAAGGCCCGTCTAATGATGTCTGCCCTGCTCCAGAGCACCAGGTCTCAGCAGCTGTGCACAGGGAAGTACCGTCTAATGATGGCTGCCCTGCTCCAGAGCATGAGGTCTCAGCAGCTGTGCACAGGGAAGGCCCGTTAACGATGTCTGCCCTGGTCCAGAGCACCAGGTCTCAGCAGCTGTGCACAGGGAAGGCCCGTTAATGTTGTCTGCCCTGCTCCAGAGCATGAGTTGTCAGCAGCTGTGCACAGGGAAGGCCCGTTAACGATGTCTGCCCTGCTCCAGAGCATGAGGTCTCAGCAGCTGTGCACAGGGAAGGCCCTATTTAATGATGTCTGCCCTGGTCCAGAGCAAGAGGTGTCAGCGGCTGTGCACAGGGAAGGCCCGTCTAATGATGTCTGCCCTGCTCCAGAGCACCAGGTCTCAGCAGCTGTGCACAGGGAAGTACCGTCTAATGATGGCTGCCCTGCTCCAGAGCATGAGTTGTCAGCAGCTGTGCACAGGGAAGGCCCGTTAACGATGTCTGCCCTGGTCCAGAGCACCAGGTCTCAGCAGCTGTGCACAGGGAAGGCCCGTTAATGTTGTCTGCCCTGCTCCAGAGCATGAGTTGTCAGCAGCTGTGCACAGGGAAGGCCCGTTAACGATGTCTGCCCTGGTCCAGAGCACCAGGTCTCAGCAGCTGTGCACAGGGAAGGCCCGTTAATGTTGTCTGCCCTGCTCCAGAGCATGAGATCTCAGCAGCTGTGCACAGGGAAGGCCCGTCTAATGATGTCTGCCCTGCTCCAGAGCATGAGGTCTCAGCAGCTGTGCACAGGGAAGACCCTATTTAATGATGTCTGCCCTGGTCCAGAGCACGAGGTGTCAGCGGCTGTGCACAGGGAAGGCCCGTCTAATGATGTCTGCCCTGCTCCAGAGCACCAGGTCTCAGCAGCTGTGCACAGGCAAGTACCGTCTAATGATGGCTGCCCTGCTCCAGAGCATGAGTTGTCAGCAGCTGTGCACAGGGAAGGCCCGTTAACGATGTCTGCCCTGGTCCAGAGCACCAGGTCTCAGCAGCTGTGCACAGGGAAGGCCCGTTAATGTTGTCTGCCCTGCTCCAGAGCATGAGTTGTCAGCAGCTGTGCACAGGGAAGGCCCGTTAACGATGTCTGCCCTGCTCCAGAGCATGAGATCTCAGCAGCTGTGCACAGGGAAGGCCCTGTTTAATGATGTCTGCCCTGCTCCAGAGCATGAGATCTCAGCAGCTGTGCACAGGGAAGGCCCTATTTAATGATGTCTGCCCTGGTCCAGAGCACGAGGTGTCAGCGGCTGTGCACAGGGAAGGCCCGTCTAATGATGTCTGCCCTGCTCCAGAGCACCAGGTCTCAGCAGCTGTGCACAGGGAAGTACCGTCTAATGATGGCTGCCCTGCTCCAGAGCATGAGTTGTCAGCAGCTGTGCACAGGGAAGGCCCGTTAACGATGTCTGCCCTGGTCCAGAGCACCAGGTCTCAGCAGCTGTGCACAGGGAAGGCCCGTTAATGTTGTCTGCCCTGCTCCAGAGCATGAGTTGTCAGCAGCTGTGCACAGGGAAGGCCCGTTAACGATGTCTGCCCTGCTCCAGAGCATGAGGTCTCAGCAGCTGTGCACAGGGAAGGCCCGTTAATGATGTCTGCCCTGCTCCAGAGCATGAGTTGTCAGCAGCTGTGCACAGGGAAGGCCCGTTAACGATGTCTGCCCTGGTCCAGAGCACCAGGTCTCAGCAGCTGTGCACAGGAGAGAGGCATATCATGATGTCTGCCCTGCTCCAGAGCATGAGGTCTCAGCAGCTGTGCACAGGGAAGGCCCTATTTAATGATGTCTGCCCTGGTCCAGAGCAAGAGGTGTCAGCGGCTGTGCACAGGGAAGGCCCGTCTAATGATGTCTGCCCTGCTCCAGAGCACCAGGTCTCAGCAGCTGTGCACAGGGAAGTACCGTCTAATGATGGCTGCCCTGCTCCAGAGCATGAGGTCTCAGCAGCTGTGCACAGGGAAGGCCCGTTAATGATGTCTGCCCTGCTCCAGAGCATGAGTTGTCAGCAGCTGTGCACAGGGAAGGCCCGTTAATGATGTCTGCCCTGGTCCAGAGCACGAGGTCTCAGTGACTGCACCTTGGTAAGTGCCATCTACACTGCTTCAGGTCCAGGGCAGCTCCCACAGCCCCTTGGGCTCAGGCCCCCTGGTTGTCTGCTAGATTATCTCACAAGACGTTTGTAGTAATTTAGTTCATAAACGCGTTGTTTGTTCGTTCGTAAGTTTATTTCCACTACAACACAATCTGTCTCCCTCGCGTTAACCGTCTTCTCCCGAATCCGGCCTCCGCTCACATTGTAAAAGTTCACACATCATAACACATCCTCTCCTGTTCATTAACAAACATTAAATAAGAAAGCTATTTCACAGTTAAATCCAAATCCAAATCTAATAAATACTATTTACAAAAAAATATAAAATACAAATTTTAACATTTGAAGTAAAAGAAATAACAAAGAATCACATGAAACCTAAAAATGAGCAAGGTCTTTATCAATAGATATGTTTACCAGTTCTAGTTGTCTACTCATAAGGCTGCAGGCAACAGTGTTCATCTAACAAAATCTTTCAGGTAAGGCGGTGACTTTCTAACTCTCTTCTGAAGGACGGGAACTTCCTCACTCCCAATAGACTCGCCTCTAAACTGATTAGAAAGCTCTTCTCCTCTGAACACATCCTGAAGCTCATCAACGCAATCGCCACCAAACTTCCGTCCCCTGCTGCTAACCACCTCACCATCATTCATAAACATTGCTCCAGAGCAACCTTCATCATTCTCCCTATCAATTACTCCCCCTTGCTGATCTAGGGCTCCATTTCTGAAATTCCACCTCTCACCACTCTCTAAAATGACAAAATGTGTACCAACTTGTTTAGATCGATGTGGGCCCTTGAACTTTGATAGCCCTCCTTGTATTCTACCAGATTTCCCTTTTACCCAATCTCCTACTTCCACACGTGATCTTTTGGGAGACATGATTGAATCCTTAGAAGTAGTCCCCCCACCAAAAACATTTCTTAACCACCCCGGCACCAGTTTAGTGCCGGGTAAACGCCCCCTCATTTCCACAAATGGAACCCTCTGGGTAACACTGTGTGGTGTGGTACGGAAAGCCCACACCATATCGAAACTGGTGTCCTTGACATCACACCGATTCGTCAAGGCTAATTGCAGTGTCCCTTTAAGCAACCTGACAGCTCTTTCAGCTGCACCATTGCCCCTAGGATTGTACAAGGATGTGCAAGAACGTCTGACTCCCCAAGTTCTCAAAACCTCCACCACATCTAGTGAAGTACGTTCTGTGCCGTTATCCGTAATAAGAACTGCTGGAGCCCCTTCTTCATTAAAGATCTTTTTTAGGACACTGATGGTGGTTTTCGTAGTAACATCCCTCAAGAATTCTACCACCAACCATCTCGAGTGAATGTCAACCACCACCATTGCAAACTTCATACCAGGAAGCAACTCTCTCAGCGGTCCAATGAAATTCAAACAGACAGTATGCCAAGATTTGCCAGGATCCACCAAATGTGCATCATTACATTTTTCAAGGACCGACCTCTTCTCACTCACTTTGCACAAGCCACAATTTTGCACCCACTCTTTGATCTGATTGTCCATACCAGGCCACCAAAAATCTTTTCTCACTCTCCTGGTAGTGAGACTCTGACCAAGATGACCCTCATGCGCTAGCTGAAAAATACAAAAACGTAACCCGACAGCGGGTACAAAATGATCCCCTTTCATGATCACATCATCACCGCGCACTGAAAGATTATCCATCACCTTCAAATAGGGCCTCACTGCCGGGGCTAAAACACTCTCTCTCACCCCTCCGCACCTGATCATTTTGACTACGCCTTTCATCACAGGATCTTCCTTCATCTTTTCCTACCACTGCTTTTCCAAAAACGAGCCCATTCCACAATCTACTGCGTCATGCATGGTAGCAACAGCACCTTCCTCATTTGCGTCCTTCACACCCACACCATCCACTTCCTCCCAGTTCAAAGATAGTCTGGATAAGGAATCTGCCTGAACGTTTCTCCATCCTTGCAAGAACTCAGCAGAGTATGTGTATTCCTGAAGCCTGTCCGCAAGCCTAGCCAATCTGGCTGAACCCTTCCATGCACCACCTGGAGCCAAGATTCTAACTAGTGGTTTATGATCCGTCTGCAAAACAAATGGCAAGCCCCCACTCGGAAGTACTCAGCAACCCAGGCTGCAGCCAATGCTTCCCGTTCTATGACTGAATAGTTTGTCTCAGCCATCGTCAGAGTGCGAGAGGCAAATGCTACATTTTTTTCTACACCACTGTGAAGTTGAGAGAGGACCACTCCCAAACCAGAAGCACTGGCGTCAACAGTGAGAATGGTCTTAAGACCCCCATCAAACACTGACAATATACCCGCCTCAAATATCTCATTCTTAATTTTGTCAAAACACAATTGTTGTTCCAGCCACTCAAACTTATTTCCCTTTTGCAACAATTTCTTCAGACTCTCTGTTTTTTTCTGCAAACTTCTCAACCAATTTAGCGTAGTATTCCACCAACCCTAGGAATTATCTTAATTGGTCTCTATCCTTTGGAACAGATGCTCCACGTATAGCACTCAATAAGGAACGTTTTGGCTTGATTGAACCCATAGCCACACTGTAACCTAAATACTCCACTTCTTCAGCTAAAAAGGTGCACCTTTCTTGATTAAGCGTGAGGCCAAATTCCTCCAACTTTCTCAACACTAGGTGTAAGGTAACATTATGCTCTCCCTCCGACTTTCCCATCACCAAAATGTCATCTTGAAAGTAAATTACATCTTTCACTCCTTCTAAGACTTTCGTCATGACTCGTTGAAAAGCACTGGCTGCGGATGCCAACCCAAACGACAAGCTTGTGAACTGAAATGTTCCCTCTGGAGGGATGAATGTGATAATTGATTTGGAGCTTTCATGTAATCTTATCTGGTGGTACGCACTCCTTAAATCTAGCTTTGAGAAATATCTTTTGTCTTTCACCAAAGTAAGTAGTTCACTTATATTGGGGAGCTGAAACACATCCACTACAATACTCTGGTTGACAGAGCGCAAGTTGACACAGAACCTAAGACGACCATCAGCCTTTTTGGTGATAACTACTGGCGATACCCACTCCGACGCCTCAACAGGCTCGATGACCCCATCTTCCAACATCTCTGTCAAAAGTCTTCTCAATCCCTCACGAACTGACAGTAGGACTCTCCTTAATTTATGCTGTGTTGGGGCTGCATCACTTTTTATTTTAACTTTATGAACATACCCGTTCAGACATCCTAACTTTTTGTTAAATACATTTTTCGCCTCAGTCAACACCTTCGTTAGCGTAGGTTTATCCACAATTAGTACCTGATTGGGAGCTCTGGGATTTAATATAATGTTCAAATCAAATTGATGCATCCACCCTAGGATTGCAGGTCCCTCAAGTGATATATACTCTTTACCCCTTGTACTCCTTGAACCATACTGTATATTACCTTCCATGTACCCCAGAATGTCAATGGCTTCACCTTGATAACCACCCGGGTTTATATCCTTTGGCAAAAGTTTAACATTCTGCCACAACATTCTGAAGATACGTTGGGGTATGATTGTGTACATGGACCCAGAATCCACCATTAGTTCAATATATTTCCCACACACATTGAAAATTGCTTTTGGCCTAGCCATCCTCTCTTTCATTTCGGAAACAGTTCAATTTCTCATCTTGGAATTTTCTCTTACTACAAGGATCCTGTCAACATCCACCTTTCCCATTGCATGCTCAACCACACCTACAGTAGAACTCACACTCCTATTATTTTTACACACCCTGGCATAGTGGCCTCTCCTCCCACATTTTCTGCAAAGTTTGTTAATGGCGAAACATTTCTTTGATTGAGAGTCATGAAGGCTGCTACCACACGGGGTACAGTCCCCTTTACTTCTGACACCAGAAGTACTCTGTTCCCCTTTGTTCTTGCTTAGAGCATAGTCTCTCCTTTCTTTCCTTTTGATTACACATACTTCATCGTCGTCGCAGTCCTGTTGGTCCTGAGCAACAACAGTTATATCTGGAGCTTTGTCCTTCTTGCTAAGTTCTTTCATGCATCGCTGTGATTCCTCAATTATCTTAGCCATCCCGATGGCCTCCGAAAGCGAAGGATCTTTCGCCGCCCAAAGTCTCTCTTGAATTTTCTTTTCTTTGCACTGTACAATTAACTCTCAATCTGGCCACAGATTCATCAATGGACTCATGCTCCCCTTGATGCTGTGTGTAAAACTTATATCTAGCCATTACTAGGTTAACTTCTTTTGCAAAACGATTCTCCAGTCTTTTCACAGCCTCTTGATAAACATCATCCATAGGCTGACCATTAGGGCCCATTGCCAACAGTAAGTACTTGAAAATTCGCTGCCCCTCATTACCTAGAGCGCTTAATAAAATCGCTTTTTTCCTGGGCGACAAAAAATTCTGACCATCGAGTGCTATAATGTAATTCTCTAGAATTTCAATCCAATCCTCCCAACAAATATCGGGTTGACCCGCATGTTGAAGGAAAAATGGTGGTGTAATAATATTCCCTACAGAAGCCATACCTGGTGAATATTACAGTAACTAATGTCCAACCGACTGGGTGGGCAGCTTAAAATTGTTTAAACTGTTCCCGATGGAATAAATGTAAACACACGGTACACAGCACTGTCCAGGATAAAAGTCTTTTAACTTTGTCTAAAGTGCTTCAAAGTTCACGCAGAACACTTTCAGGCAGCATTGAAACAAAGGTCAGAATATGGTACACAGCTCTGTGTAGGGCAGCAGTCTTTTTTAAAATGTTTATATCGCTGTTAAAGCCCACACAGAGCACTTTCAGGCAGCATGCCAGTGCTCCTGTTCATGTGAAGAAGACTCTGCCCCCGCACCACCAAAGCAGCAGTGTACCATCCAGGCCTCGCAAAGCACCTCTGATATGACGGCCGCACCTCCGCACTTCCGTAAAAAGAGAGAGACGTCGTGGGAAAAATGGAGATTAGCGATTACCTTCAGCGAGGAAGTGTCACACTCCTCGCTGCTTGTCTGGGCCTCGCCTGGGTCTTTGCTGATGGCACGTTCGAGCTGCGCACTTCAACTCTGTAAGCGGATGAAATCAGATAAGTATCCGGCCAACCCAGGTTGTGCCATAAACCTTTGTCGCCAAAAATGTCGTAATTTAGTTCATAAATGCGTTGTTTGTTCGTTCGTAAGTTTATTTGCACTACGACACAACCTGGCGTTCAGCCATCTGTCTCCCACGCGTTAACCGTCTTCTCCCGAATCCGGCCTCCGCTCACATTCTAAAAGTTCACACATCATAACAACTTTCAGGACACCTTGGTCCCACCTCGGGATTGTCAGAGAGGTTCCTAGGGGAGCCTTGAGCTCAGCACCTCAAACTGTGTCTTAGCCCATGGAGGGTTTGGGAGGTGTGGGCCGGAGCTGCGGACCACCATCAGCATGGGAGGTTCCCACTGGCACTGATAGTTAGTGCCTTTGAAGTGCCATCAGGCTAGTACCTGAGCAGCACATGCTGAGTTGTGCTGCTGAAGCTGAGGAGCCAGGTGAACGGGCCCTGGGACCACATATGGACCATCCCTGAGACTGGGACCCCACATCTCTCTGCCCCTTGGTCGGATCCACAAGTCGGCTGTGCTCCCCTGGACATTATTGGGTGGCACTCTTGTTTGGGTCTGAGAGACAGCTGCTGGCTGGTAAGACCACCGGGGCAGTGAGGTGGTGAGGGTGCACCCCTCTGAGCTCCAGGCACGGAGAGACCCACCGGGGTGCAGCTCACCAGAGCTCTGTTCGCACCTGCAAATCTGACTGCAGGCCTCGTGCATTTGGGTTTCAGGATCCGGATTTGTGGATTCAGTATTCATGAGTAAGTACCATGGCAAGAGGAAAGGGCCTGATTCACAAACTGCATTTTGTAGTACGTAAAGTAATCCTGCAGTAGTACTACTCACTACTACTACCTGCTCACTAGTACTACCTACTCACTACTACTACCTACTCACTAGTACTACCTACTCACTACTACCTACTGGTGCAAACCTCTGCCATCTTTTGTAGGGGATCTCCACACCTATGTGTAAATCTTAGCAGTAAACGTGGGAGGGGTCTGGGGAAGTGTCAGGAACACGTGGAATACTTACTACCAAAGGGGGGGGGAAGGAGGGGTCTAGAGAGCATCATTATCGTACAAACACACAAAACAGGAAGCCTATTGCTGTTCACAACCTACTCTTCTAAAGTTACTACAGCCCAAAAGGCTGCAAATAGCCATAAATGTGATGCAGCCCAGCCTTAATGTAAGACCAGCACCACACTGTGGTCACTCACAGGTACCGCAACACACTCATATCGAAAATAATGGGGGCTCGGATACCACATAAAAATAATGTTAAATAACTATATTTTGATCTTTAATTTAAATGTATACATATATAGCTGTTTTTAGTGTTAAAAAGTTAAACGTAAATTATATTTAGATTTAATTTTTCAAATTTTAATAAATAACTTATTTAATAATAATACAAAGTTTAATAAAAGTGTAAAGTTATTTTAAATGAATTAAAAACATAACCTCTATTTACATTACTAAATATTAATTAGATGTTGAAATGCAATGGGTGGTGAAATTTAAAAAACTTTAAAAAAAAGATATTCATAAATTAAAATAATATACTTGAGTTATTACATTTATATTGAATGTATATTTTGATGAGAAAATGTGCTGTACCATTCAATTTTACTAGTACTCAGATAATAATAGTTCTTTAAATTAAATGTATTTTTCTTTGAATTAAACTATTTTCAATATTTTTTAATATTAATTATTAGCATTTATTTTTTTTCCTTATGCTATACTGTTACTAGCAGTAACTTTACACTTGTAAATTTCGTGTTATATGACCCCCTTGTTTTCGTGGGGTGAACACACGCAAGTCTACACCGGGGCGTCAATCTACACTCGGAAAGGGTGAACAGCAAAAAAGTGTAAATTTACACCCGGGTGAAAGAGTAAGCTTACACATGAGTAAATCTACACATTTACCTTTGTAAACAGGGCCACAGTGTTTGGCATCAAAGCGCTATGGAGAAATCTGACCTCAACTCCCCAAGGGGCTTGTGAGGGCTGAGTTCATTGCTTCTACTTTCATATGTAGTGTTTAGTTCTTTGAGCGTTAAAGTGAGTTCCTTTTTATAAATGTTAAACACCACTAGTCATTGATTTAATAAGGGGTGTTGTAGCACTTTAGGGAGCCCTGATTGCCTCCCGCTCTTCACCACTCTGCCTCGCTATCCTGAGGGTCAGGTACTAACCGTTTACACGCGGTGCTCACTTATGGCCCAGCTGTAAGGAGGTCCACTTGCCACAATTGGAGCCATTGATCCCTGATTGGCCTGGCACTCCCAGACAGGTCTCACACCATCCCAGGGCACCGCCCCGCCCTGCCAGGAGTCCCCAGAGGCCTGCACCCAAGCAGGCGGTGGGTGGTGTTTGCTGCCCCCAGGGGGCTCAGGCCGCCCACCAGTGGGACCTTCCTTGCTTGCTGTCCTCCAGAGCTGCCCCCTTGCCCTCACCCAAACCCTGTGCGTCAGCCCAGCTCAGCTTCTACCCACCTCTGTCCCCTGAGTCCCACCCCTTGTACCCCTGACTCCCAGATGCACCCACATATCTGGTTTCTTTCACAGTGACGCAAGGATGGACAAGGACTCCTTCCCCATCCAGGAGCCACCAGTTCTCAGGGGAGGGGCTTTTATTTGCACTTGGATTTCCTTTTTCCCTTTCTTATTTCAAGTTTATACTTGTGTTGCATTTGTGTCTCGTTTTTGTCTCGTTTCCTTACTTTCTGTGGGTTTTGTACTCTTACCTTGTTGAACTTTGTTGCCTTGGACTTCTTTGTCAGTATTCTATTTTGGTAGTTCAGTTCCTCGGTTTTGGAGGGGTCCTCTGCCTTTCATGGCCCGATACCCCCTATTCCCATGTATTTATTTTCCCCAGAGCCATCTTAGTATGTTTGAATAAATACATCTATGTGCTGCTCATCATATGATCTGTGTTATCCATGTGTTAGTGTGTGGGAATGTCTGTGGTTGGGTGGCTTTTATATGTTGTGACATGGGTATCATGACTCATGTCTCCCTTGTACATGCATCCAAGCACACACATCACACAGCCCGCCTGCTCTCAGCTCACATCAAGACACACCACATCAGTCTATACAGTCTGTAGTATCAGGACTGTGTATCACAGATAGGGAGGGGCAGGCAGTGACCAGAGGGACAGCAACAGCTCTTTAATGCTGCACATGGCTGTGCTGGGAGGAGCATGTCTGGTAATGCTGGGGAAGGGAAAGGTACACATGTGTCTGTGGGGGGTGTTTAGTCTTCAGAAGATCCACCCGCATCCTTGGCTGTGCAGGACTTATCCAGGATTGACGTGGGACTGCATTCAGTACCAGATCACTCGCGGGGAGGGGAGGTGGATGACCCCTTGGTCCTGATGCTGCTGGCACATAACTGGCACCTGCAGGTGTTACGTGCAGTCTATTAGCTAGGATCTCAGGTGGGTGAAATATGTCATTGTGCCTTCTCATCATACATGGCCAACCTCCCTCTGGGCAGGGTCTTCAGATATGTGCAGTGAGGGGATGGCCTTGTGCCCAACCCACCTTCTCTTCCCTGGGTGGCACCTTTAGCCGTGTGCACAGGCAGTTGGCACAGGATATGGTCTATGTCACATCCTTCTAACTATTTACATTTATTTTTTGAACCACTGCACAGAACTGGGCCACCCCACCAGATCCCTCTGCTCTGCCCAGATAGCCCTGGTCATCGTCCCTCGCATCCCCAAAACCACCGCCAGAGGACGATCTTTTACCTTCACTGCAGCGAAGAGCTGGAACAACCTCCCCCTGCACCTCAGACAAAGTCAGTCGCTCACCATCTTCAAGAAGAACCTCAAGACCTGGCTCTTCGGATGAGGCCCCTCCCCCCACTTCCCCCAGCGCCTTGAGACCCTCAGGGTCAGTAGCTGTGCTCTATAAATACTGATTGATTGATTGGGCCATGGAACTGTAGAAGACTCTTACTGGATCCTGCAGTACCCCAACATTTTTTTTATCTTCACCTTACGGAGAGTCCCTCTGGACCCCCTACATGGGCCTGGAGGGGTTTGTCAGGGTGTCCTCATCCTTATCTATCTATCTATCTATCTATCTATCTATCTATCTATCTATCTATCTATCTATCTATCTATCTATCTATCTATCTATCTATCTATCTATCTAGCTAGCTATCTATTGACCCCCGTCATCCAAGAGAGGGATCTCATTGGAGAGGCCAGCCAATCCATATACTGTACTACGTACATTTGTCGCCTGAGACACTATGGGCCGTATTTATACTCCGTTTGCGCCGAATTTGCGTCGTTTTTTTCGACGCAAATTCGACGCTAAACTAACGCCAACTAACGCCATATTTATACTATGGCGTTAGAGGCGAATAGCGCCAAAGTTCCCGGAATGTGCGTCATTTTTTAGCGTGAACCCCTTCCTTGCATTAATGATATGCAAGGGAGGCGTTCCCGTCTAAAAAATGACTCCCAGGCCTTTACGTGGTATTTATACTCCCGGGCAAAAGAGACGCCCGGGAGTGGGCGTGGCTAAAAACGGCGCATTTGCGCCGCTTTTTAACGCCTGGGTCAGGCATGGCGTTAAGGGACAAGTGGGCTCAAAATGAGCCCAGAGTGCCCTCCCCTACCCCCAGGGACCCCCCCTGCCACCCTTGCCCACCCCAGGAGGACACCCAAGGATGGAGGGACCCACCCCAGGGACATTCAGGTAAGTATTTTTTTATTTTTTTTTAATAATTTTTTTTGGCATAGGGGGGCCTGATTTGTGCCCCCCTACATGCCACTATGCCCAATGACCATGCCCAGGGGACAGAAGTCCCCTGGGCATGGCCATTGGGCAAGGGGGCATGACTCCTATCTTTACAATGATAGGAGTCATGTTGATGGGGGATGGGCGTCGAAAATAAATGGCGCAAGTCGGGTTACGACGATTTTTTCGACGTAACCTGACTTGCCCCATTTTAAGACGCCCATGCGCCATTTTCCCCCTACGCCGGCGCTGCCTGGTGTACGTGGTTTTTCTCGCGCACACCAGGCAGCGCCGGTCTGCTTGCGCCGGCTAACGCCATTCAATAAATACGGCGCCCGCATGGCGCTTCAGAATGGCGTTAGCCGGCGCAAAACTTTTTGACGCTAAACTGCGTTAGCGCAGTTTAGCGTCAAAAAGTATAAATATGGGCCCATATGACACACATCTGTCATGTAAGAGATAGGTCTCAGTGGAGAGGATATTCCATCCTATATACTACTATTTCCCTACAATTTTGTTGCAATTCTGCAAGACTTGTGAGAGTGGTTCACAAGCTTCAAAGGAGTGAAGCTTGCTGCATGGATGCATGCAATCTCCTGAGCGGCTCATGAGGCCGAAGGGGAAATTATTGAGCCTGCCACGCTCTCACAAGCCTCTCGTGAGACACACATGGAAAATTACTGGGCCTGTCAAGAGGTGTTTCACGATCCTGCAAGACTCTTGCGAGACTGTATGGGTGACAGTAAAAAATGGGCAAAGGCTCAGCCAATAGTTACCATTCTTATTGCATGGTTAAAGAAATGCTGCGATGTGATTGGTTGCAGAACCGGAGATAGCTCAGATTGTTATTGGTGATTTGGAGGAGAAGGAAGCCTGTTGGAGTTGTGCTCAGCAGAAGTGAATGAATTTGGAACTGAGACAGACTAGTGTCTTTAAATGTACATTAGAAACTGCCAAGTTCAGGTAATTAGGAATATACCTTTTTAAGTTTGTTGAGAGGTTTTGGTGAGTGCACTACTATTGGTAAGTTTATTCTTAGCAGGATCAGTGAGTGAAAAGCTGTTTCTAGAGGTGCATGTTTATTAATACAGGTTTTGGGAGGTAGACTTTAGATTGTGGAGAGATAATGCCAAGTTTTGGATGTTGTGTTGAACATGAATGTCCAATCTGTGTGTAGTTGTAAGTAAACGAGGCAGTGTTTCTGAAATTATAAAACAAAGCATTTGCAATCTGTTAATACAAGGCCTAGGGTTTTAGGAACCTTGCTGTGCACACATTGTACCCTCGTGAAATGTTTGAGTGGAGACATCGCCTTTTCTAGAGTAAAACATTGTGCTCACCGTACAGAAAGGCGTGTAAAGAGGAACATTTTACTTTACAAATTGCTACTGCGCCACGTTTGAAGGCATTATATAACATAACTGTGGATAAAATGCAGTGTTTGAGGATGTGGAACCTTTTACAGAAAGGAACACGAAGTTAGTGGTGCAGTACAAGTAAATATGTGATTGTGGGTGAAATTCAGAGAATGAAGTGATGTATCATTGTTAGCAATTACTGATCAATATGTAACTTTATATTTTTTGATAATTTCATCTTTTTCAGGGAGAAAATGGAAAACAGAAGGTGTAAAAAAAATAGAAATACCATGTCACTCAATATATGGAGAAGTAAAACAAAAACTGTTTACTTTGGAAGAAAGATGGAACAGTAACTGTGTGGAAAGTCAGGAAAGAAAAATTGCACAAATTATGTTGTCTTACGCCGTGAGCAACATTCATACCATTGGAGAAGCTTGTTCTGTGTAGCTCTACTTGTTTTTGATAACAAAATGATCCACCTACTTAAGCAGCAAAAAAGTGCTTAATTTGTACATAGAGGATTGTTATCTGCCTGAGCAGTCAGTACCTGGAGGGAGGTTGTATCTACTGCTGACGTACTGTGTAGTTTGGCTACACAAGCTAAGCCTGCCTCAGCTATCCTTTCAGAATGGCTGCATCTACAATAGTTCTACATTCCCGTAAAGGATGTAACACACTGCTTGTTTCTAGTTTCCTGACTGAGCTAGTTTTTGCATATTTTTTTAACAGACTGCTTTGCCACTTAGCCTGCAGAAAAAGACTATTAGAGGAGATATTGTTTGGCAGGCTGAGGTGTGAGAGGAGGCCGCTTTTTGACATGGTTATCCCCCAACTTTTTGCCTGGTATTGATGTGTCCTAGAAATTGTAGTGCCCACGACCCCTGCTGCCCAGGTTTCCAGGGCCAGAGCTCTTTCCCTGAATTCGTTGTGATGCTTGGCACAATTGGATATACCCTTTGCTACCACTATAGGTCCCTAGTAAGTGGGTACCTATGTACCCAGGGCATGGGGTGCTATGAGTAGGACCCTGAGGGCAGCAGCACTGATTGTGCCACCCTCTCGGGCCATGCATCCAGAAGCACCCAGCAGTGGTATTGCTAGCTGAGTGTTCTAGGGCAACCCTAAATTACAAATTTGACATGGCACACTGCCTGTGTGCCTGTCCATCTTACACTGTATTTACTATGGGTAAGACACCCCTCTGGCAGGCCTTACAGCCTTAAGGCAGGGTGCTCCATATTGTATGTGAGGGCATAGCTGCATGAGCAATATGTCCCCACTGTGTCCTTGCCAAATCTGGGACATAGTGAGTGAACAGAGCAGCCATTTTAATACAAGTGCTGGACACCGCCTTAGAGGTGCCCCCTGCAAAAGCTATGTATCCTGGTTGCTTAGGGGTCCCAGCCAGCCTGCCACCTCCAGACAGCCAATATACAAACCTTGGAGGAGAGCCATGCCTCTCCGGTTTATAAGACAAAGCTCTTCCTGGATAGAGGAGCTAACACCCCCTCCCTCAGGAATGCACTGTCCTGGCGGTGAGTGTCAAAGGGCTTACCACCCTGGAAACTCGACCCCCAAACCTGCTGCTAGCAGCAGCTGGCATACCTGTTTGGAAACCCCCACTTTTGATGGGAGCAAAGGTGGGAAACCTAACAAAGGGTGGGGGGAGTGGCCTCACCTGGCATGCACCACCCCTAAGGTGTTGCCTGCGAGGTGGACCCTCTTTTTCATTTTCCTCCATCTTGCATGGAGAGAAAATAGCTAATGGGGTTTAGGGAAGTGACCCTTACCACAGGAAGTGGTCACTGTAGTGGGTGTAGCCCCCCAAGGGTAAGTGTCCCATTGGACACTACCAGGTTCCCCCTAAAACGCCCACTAAATTCAATATTTAGAGGGGACCCCAAGATCAACTTTTTAGATCTGAAATGACAAAGAAGATCCAAACCAAGAGAACTGAGGACCTGCTGCACAAGAAAAGGCGCCAAACCCTGCCTGCTGCACCCAGGACCCGACAATCACCACTGAGGAGCTGCTGGACAAGAAAAGGAGCCAAACCCAGCCTGCTGCACCCAGGACCTGACAATCACCACTGAGGAGGAGCTGGACACTGGACCAACCCCAAGAAACCCAGGGGACCTCCAGACTTCACCAGTCACCCAAGATCTCCATTCTGAGTGATTACTACTCTGCAAACCAACAAAGACCAACAAGCCAGTGAGAGTCACTTCACTGACCAACCAATATCTCCCAAACTGGGAGTTGCAGCTGGATCCAGTAACACACCGACAACCACCAGGACAAACCCCGCAAGTGTGCAAAGTTTGGTGGCACTGCGCCCTCCAGTGGCTCAGTCGTGCCAATATCCGAGGCACTGGACAGTGCATGTCGGACACCAAGAAAACCAGCTCCCTTAGAGCTGAAAAAGGACCAGGAGGAAGCCCCAGTCAAGAACATCAGAAACACCCTGGATCGCTCATCAGAGTGCCCCCGTTGTCCTGTAAGTTGCCTTCCAAGAGAGTCACCTCCAGCTCCAAAGGGCTTCATTGCGCACAGCTCCTGGGTCAACAACTCGGCCTGCACCTGGCTGCCCAGCGCCCTGCAATGAAGAACCAGCAATGCCTGCAGGGCCCGACACTCCTTGCGACCTCAATACCCCAATGGGACCCCAAGGCACCACCTTTTAATCAGCAAGAACCACCTTTTTCCAAGTGGTCCCCCTGAGTGGCCCTGTAGTCGCTCCAATAGACTTTCCAATGCTACTCCCGTCAGAACCGGGAGCTGCCCGAGCCTCTCCAGCTGGCACAGTGTGCACACCGATGGCCTCGATCAACCTCGAAAGCAGAACCTGATTACATAACTGTGCGATTTTATATGCATTTTTAAAAGTGACTGCCCATTGATTCCTATGGTGCGTAATTATGCAAAGAAATGCTGCATTTAATAAAATGTCAAAAATTAATAACTTCAAAAGAATTTAGCCAATCTTAATGATTGTGGTCTTAAAAATTATATAAAAATCTGAAGTATTTTTGTAAATTGGTCTTAAGTTAGTCCTTTGAGTTTGTGAGTCGTAGGATTGATAATGTGAGTACAACAAATTCCTTGCACTTCTCCAAGATTGGCCTCACTGCTCGACGAAGCTACCTCAAAAATTAGAGTATTAGGTGATCCTAGTTTTTGCCTCTGTGAATCAACGTGTGGTTGCCGAAACCCCCTGCAGTGTGCCTAGATTGCACACTACATAGAGGTCCGGCCTCCTACATGAGGTGGCTGAAAGGGAAAGGAGATCTGTGTACATCAAAATCCAGAAAGCAAAAGGGGCGGAGGTGTTACTGCCTTGTAATGAGAGGGAAGATAAATGTAAATAATTTGTGAAGTTTATTTTTTTATTTTGTTACTATTGTTGTTGTAGTTTACTAATGTTGTTATTGTCTGTTAAAAATCATTGCTGTATCCTGGTGCACTGTGAGGTCATTATTTACTGTTCTTTAAAAAGAAATACAATTGGATATAAAGTGTGAGTGTACATAAGCATGTTTGTGGGTGAGAGCAGTGAATGTGAGTGCATTTGTGTGTGAGGAACTCAAGGCACATTTTGAGACAATCAGGTGAACCCTTGGCATGTATTATGCCCCACCACTTTCAAGAGTCACCTGCCACCCCTGCAAACCAAATTAGAAAGCTAGAGTAAAAAATGACACCAAAATGTGAAAAATGCAATAACGGGAGACAGAGACATGGGGCCAGATGTACCAAAGGATTTTACCCATTCTGTGTCTATGGGAAAATGCTTTAGTACATATGGCCCATGATTTGTTAAACTTTTAAGTAGTAATAGTGCCAGAAGCATAAAGTGCCAATGATAGTCAATAGTCGTGGTAGACCGGGACCGAGGTGGAACTTGATGCTAACCGCCAGTGGAGTGCAAGTCGCATACGCCAACCAGGTTTGTCCTGGCCAGAGATTTTGCCTTCTGACTTTAGTCCCTTAAGTCACAATCCACCACAGGAGCGCACGTCTAAAGCCCCCAGGACCTCAGGGGAGGTACTTAGAGACTCACAGGCTGCAGCCCAGGTCAGCTGGTCAGTTGCAGGAAAGGCCTCTTGTAGCTTGTTGTATCCCTGTAGCTTGTATAGATGATGTTTGGAGTCTTCTTCCCGTCCTAGGTACAAGAGGGAGCAGGCCGGGTCCTTTAGGGCTCTTCTCAGGATCGCAGACAGCAGGTCCTGTCCTCTTCTGTTCTTCCTCAAGTCCAGGAGAGTTTTGAAGTGGGTGCCTGGAGATGCCACAGTTATGCCTCTCACCAGCTCGTGGCTGGGAATGACTCCTGGGGACGCTGTAACCAACGGGGTGAAAGTTCCTGAAGGTAACCCTACCCGATTTGGGCATGATGGCAGAAGTCTTCGTCCACACTAAACTTGGGCTCTGAGGGCTGGGGCATGTGCGGAGTGTGCTATGGTAAACTTTGGTCATCCTAGTATCCTCCCACACCCAGCACTAAACTCCAGTTTGGGACTCTTGCCTTCCCAACCAGACAGTGGACACACGAGAATTGCTTTGGCATCCTGTTTCCTTTCCTTCCGAGTGGACCCCCAGTGTTATATGTGAGGTCCTAGAGACAGACGTTTGGTGAGACAAAGCAGGTCCCTCAGCGACGAGACAGTGGATACACAAGAACTGCTCCGGCATCCGGTTTCCCTTCCTTTAAGTGCGCCCCAGGTGTTATATGTGAAAACCCAGCAGCTCTGTCAAGCAGGATCTGACAGTGCAATGTCAAAAAGGAAGCTCACAGCAGCAGCCTACACATTCTGCCAGGTTCAGATGAGTCATCTCGCCCTTTCAGCTCAGCCTAGTGTTTGCTCCTGGCAGGCATTTCACACCTTTTTCACAGATATTCAAAGGTGAATTGCTGACTGGCAGACTGGGAGAGCAAATCAAAGTTTAGCCTCCAGAAACTTCAGGCAGGGAAAAGGTAACTTTCTAAAAGTTACTTTTTTAATGTTTATTAATAACTCAACTTAATAATTGAATCGGATTTTAATAACTATTAAAAATAGAAGCCTAATTATGTTTCAAGCTTATCCCATGCCTGAAATCAGTATTAGAATTTTTCATCTGCACTGGGGTTTTCTACACAGGACAGCTAGGCCTGCCGCAGTGAAAAATAGCTTTTGGGTGCTAATTACTGTAAAACACGTTAACATTACATTTCTACATGTCCTTCTTTTAAATACCAGGCACCCTGCTCTGTGGGTGGCAAGCCCTACAGAGTAGCGACTTATTAAAATTTAAAAGGGAGGTTTTGTCCTGTTAAAAGGGTTTATTTTCAAAGTCTAATTGCAGTTTTTACACTGCTAGAGTCAGGATACAAAGAGTAGACCTGAAGTCATGTTTGCACTGGCATGGTTGTGGATGGCACAATAGGCGGTGACGTTTAACTTCCATGCCCTGGGTACAGCTTGCAACATGTACCAGGGAGTTATGGGTACGTTAAATTAGAAGTATGCCAATTTAGCCATTTAAAAAAAGGGAAAGTACAGGCACCGTACTGCTGGCTTTCAGGGGCAAAGTGCACAGAGGTCTAAAATCGGAAAAAATACACAATCCAGCAAAAGGCAAAAATAAAGGGTTACCACACAGAAAACGCAACTATCCTACAGAGATTAGATAATCATATCTTTTGACTCTTGGCTAAGAGTAAGGAGCCCTGGACTCAGCATTTACCAAAGATTTTCTTGAACTGTTCCAGGAAAAGGGAATAACTAGGCAATCAGGGACTTTTATTATTAATTGACGGGATTGTCCATGTCAAGGCATCCTTGGCCATAAGTGACTGGATCAAGGGAAACTTGGATTGGTCCGTCTGGAGCAGGTGAGGTCAAATAAGATCCGTAATGAACTTCAGAACCAGAAGTTACTACACAGGGGAAGAAGGGTGAGGGGGGTGGGAGAAAAGGAACGTTTCCTAAGGTTTTATCCTGCTGACCTTGGAAGCAAGGATGGTGGAAAGTGTGTGGCAAGGACCCTCCGTCAGCACTGGACTGACTGGCGGCCCCTGTCATCCTACGAGACAAGGTACCATTGATCTGAATATACTGATGTGCCAGAGGAGACAATTTCTTGTGAGTAACAGTAGAATGGTTTAGAAGGACATAGAGGTAGAGAGACCATAAGTAGCCCGCAGATGACCAGGATACATTCTAGGAACCAAACACTAAGGTCCATCTCCAATAGTAGAGATGATAGAAGCCAGGACCACTTGGAGAGTTTGAAGTTGGAGCAGGAATTACAGAATGGTAGCAAGCAGACCTGAGACTCTCTGGAGCAAAGGACTAAGGAATGTTCTGACTTTTTTTGTCCCGAAGTGCTTATCTGTGTTAACCCGTGTCTCCGCCCTCTTTTGCATCCCCAGGTACCACTGGGCCATCTGCCACAGTATCCAAGGCCAAAGTATCTCAAGTTCGTGCCATGAGCCTGAGTAATGTGACCACGTCCCTCTGAGACTGGACGCCATCACCATGGAGCGCGGCCTTCAGGACCCCTTGCACAGGGAAGGAGATACCTTGGGCAGTGGGCTCAGTGGCATCAGAATGACCAGTCACACCCACTGCTCCCTTGGGTGCTCAGTTATCCTTAAGAAACATTTCCCCAGCATTCCTTGACATGTTAGGAGCTACAGAATGTATCTGACTGTTTTTTTAATTTGTTTATTAGTTTTAACATAGGAACAAAGAAGGACAATACCCAACACAACAGTTAGAAATTTCTTCCTGGCAGCGTATTATCAGTACTTTACATACACAGGAATTTCCAATTGCGGATCCACGTATGGTCACTCACATGTCGTGTCACTTGCAGCCATACCCGGACACATGTCGGTCATATACTGCATACATCTACAGTAGCCAAGGAGGAGTATCTTTAGGAGGGGAGGAGGCAGAAAAGGAGATCCGGGGGCATTCGTAGGTCCCGGACCAAGAGCCCAGCAAAGTGCGCCTTTTCTATGCTACATGCTACGCGTATGTGTAGGAAAGTACCATCTTCCTTGGCATGTTACCCCCATTTTTCACATGTATGTCAGTGTAGGAGGCTGGACTGGCTTGTAGTGAGTACCAAGGGGTACTTGCACCTTGCACCAGGCCCAGTTATCCCTTATTAGTGTATAGGGTGTCTAGCAGCTTAGGCTGATAGATAATGGTAGCTTAGCAGAGCAGCTTAGGCTGAACTAGGAGACGTGTGAAGCTACTACAGTACCACTTAGTGTCATATGCACAATATCATAAGAAAACACAATACACAGTTATACTAAAAATAAAGGTACTTTATTTTTATGACAATATGCCAAAGTATCTTAGAGTGTACCCTCAGTGAGAGGATAGGAAATATACACAAGATATATATACACAATAGCAAAAATATGCAGTATAGTCTTAGAAAACAGTGCAAACAATGTATAGTTACAATAGGATGCAATGGGGAAACATAGGGATAGGGGCAACACAAACCATATACTCCAAAAGTGGAATGCGAACCACGAATGGACCCCAAACCTATGTGACCTTGTAGAGGGTCGCTGGGACTATTAGAAAATAGTGAGAGTTAGAAAAATAACCCTCCCCAAGACCCTGAAAAGTGAGTGCAAAGTGCACTAAAGTTCCCCTAAGGACAAAATAGTCGTGTTAGAGGAATAATGCAGGAAAGACACAAACCAGCAATGCAACAACTGTGGATTTCCAATCTAGGGTACCTGTGGAACAAGGGGACCAAGTCCAAAAGTCACAAGCAAGTCGGAGATGGGCAGATGCCCAGGAAATGCCAGCTGCGGGTGCAAAGAAGCTTCGACTAGACAGAAGAAGCTGAGGTTTCTGCAAGAACGAAAAGGGTTAGAGACTTCCCCTTTGGTGGACGGATCCCCCACGCCTTGGAGAGCCGTGCAGAAGTGTTTTCCCGCCGGAAGGATGCCAACAAGCCTTGCTAGGCGCAAATCGTGTGTTTGGCGTTTTTGGACGCTGCTGGGGCCCAGGAGGGACCAGGAGGTCGCAAATTGGACCTGAAGAGAGAGGGGACGTCGAGCAAGACAAAGAGCCCTCACTGAAGCAGGTAGCACCTGGAGAAGTGCCAGAAACAGGCACTACGAGGATGCGTGAAACAGTGCTCGCCGAAGTTGCACAAAGGAGTCCCACGTCGCCGGAGACCAACTTAGAAAGTCGTGCAATGCAGGTTAGAGTGCCGTGGACCCAGGCTTGCCTGTGCACAAAGGATTTCCGCCGGAAGTGCACAGGGGCCGGAGTAGCTGCAAAGTCGCGATTCCCAGCAATGCAGCCCAGCGAGGTGAGGCAAGGACTTACCTCCACCAAACTTGGGCTGAAGAGTCACTGGACTGTGGGGGTCACTTGGACAGAGTTGCTGGATTCGAGGGACCTCGCTCGTCGTGCTGAGAGGAGACCCAAGGGACCGGTAATGCAGCTTTTTGGTGCCTGCGGTTGCAGGGGGAAGATTCCGTCGACCCACGGGAGATTTCTTTGGAGCTTCTGGTGCAGAGAGGAGGCAGGCTACCCCCACAGCATGCACAAGCAGGAAAACAGTAGAGAAGGCGGCAGGATCAGCGTTACAGAGTTGCAGTAGTCGTCTTTGCTACTATGTTGCAGGTTTGCAGGCTTCCAGCGCGGTCAGCAGTCAATTCCTTATCAGAAGGTGAAGAGAGAGATGCAGAGGAACTCGGATGAGCTCTTGCATTCGTTATCTAAAGTTTCCCCAGAGACAGAGACCCTAAATAGCCAGAAAAGAGGGTTTGGCTACCTAGGAGAGAGGATAGGCTACTAACACCTGAAGGAGCCTATCAGCAGGAGTCTCTGACGTCACCTGGTGGCACTGGCCACTCAGAGCAGTCCAGTGTGCCAGCAGCACCTCTGTTTCCAAGATGGCAGAGGTCTGGAGCACACTGGAGGAGCTCTGGACACCTCCCAGGGGAGGTGCAGGTCAGGGGAGTGGTCACTCCCCTTTCCTTTGTCCAGTTTCGCGCCAGAGCAGGGGCTAAGGGGTCCCTGAACCTGTGTAGACTGGCTTATGCAGAATTGGGCACCTCTGTGCCCAACAAAGCATTTCCAGAGGCTGGGGGAGGCTACTCCTCCCCTGCCTTCACACCATTTTCCAAAGGGAGAGGGTGTCACACCCTCTCTCAGAGGAAGTTCTTTGTTCTGCCATCCTGGGCCAGGCCTGGCTGGACCCCAGGAGGGCAGCTGCCTGTCTGAGGGGTTGGCAGCAGCAGCAGCTGCAGTGAAACCCCAGGAAGGGCAGTTTGGCAGTACCAGGGTCTGTGCTACAGACCACTGGGATTATGGGATTGTGCCAACTATGCCAGGATGGTATAGAGGGGGCAATTCCATGATCATAGACATGTTACATGGCCATATTCGGAGTTACCATGGTGAAGCTACATATAGGTAGTGACCTATATGTAGTGCACGCGTGTAATGGTGTCCCCGCACTCACAAAGTTCAGGGAATTGGCTCTGAACAATGTGGGGGCACCTTGGCTAGTGCCAGGGTGCCCTCACACTAAGTAACTTTGCACCTAACCTTTACCAGGTAAAGGTTAGACATATAGGTGACTTATAAGTTACTTAAGTGCAGTGTAAAATGGCTGTGAAATAACGTGGACGTTATTTCACTCAGGCTGCAGTGGCAGGCCTGTGTAAGAATTGTCAGAGCTCCCTATGGGTGGCAAAAGAAATGCTGCAGCCCATAGGGATCTCCTGGAACCCCAATACCCTGGGTACCTCAGTACCATATACTAGGGAATTATAAGGGTGTTCCAGTAAGCCAATGTAAATTGGTAAAAATGGTCACTAGCCTGTCAGTGACAATTTGGAAAGAAATGAGAGAGCATAACCACTGAGGTTCTGATTAGCAGAGCCTCAGTGAGACAGTTAGTCACTACACAGGTAACACATTCAGGCACACTTATGAGCACTGGGGCCCTGGGTTACCAGGGTCCCAGTGACACATACAACTAAAACAACATATATATATACTTTCCTACACAACCCCCCCCAAACGAAGGACAATAAGACTAGCCATGACCTGATGAGTCTTCATTGTCTAAGTGGAAATATCTGGAGAGTCCATCTGCATTGGAGTGGCTACTCCCAGGTCTATGTTCCACTGTATAGTCCATTCCCTGTAGGGATATGGACCACCTCAACAATTTAGGATTTTCACCTTTCATTTGTTTTAGCCAAAGTAGAGGTTTGTGGTCTGTCTGAACAATGAAGTGAGTGCCAAACAGGTATGGCCTCAACTTCTTCAGAGCCCAGACGACAGCAAAGGCCTCCCTCTCAATGGCAGACCAACGCTTTTCTCTAGGGGTCAACCTCCTACTAAAAAAAGCAACAGGTTGATCCTGGCCCTCAGAATTAAGTTGTGATAGGACTGCCCCTACTCCTAATTCAGATGCATCAGTCTGGACAATGAATTTTTTGGAGTAACAGGGGCTTTTCAGGACAGGTGCAGAGCACATGGCCTGCTTCAGCTCCTCAAAAGCTTTCTGACAGTTTGCTGTCCATAATACCTTTTTAGGCATTTTCTTGGATGTGAGGTCATTAAGAGGGGCTGCAATGGAGCCATAGTTCTTAATGAACCTCCTGTAATACCCAGTGAGGCCTAGGAAGGCTCTCACCTGAGTCTGAGTGGTAGGGGGAACCCAATCAATAATTGTTTGGATTTTCCCCTGAAGTGGTGCAATCTGTTCCCCACCAACAAGGTGTCCCAGATAAACCACCTTACCCTGCCCTATCTGGCACTTTGAAGCCTCGATAGTGAGGCCTGCCTTTTGCAGGGCCTCCAAAACTTTCCATAGGTGGACCAGGTGATCATCCCAGCTGGAGCTAAAGACAGCTATATCGTCCAAATATGCTGCACTGAAAGCTTCCAGCCCTTGCAGGACTGTGTTCACCAACCTCTGAAAAGTGGCAGGTGCATTTTTCAAACCAAAAGGCATTACAGTAAACTGGTAATGTCCTCCAATGGTAGAAAATGCAGTCTTAGGTTTAGCATCTTCTGACAATTTGATCTGCCAATACCCTGCAGTCAAATCAAAGTGCTTAGATACTTGGCAGATGCCAGTGTATCTATGAGCTCATCTGCCCTGGGTATAGGGTGAGCATCAGGTTTGGTTACCAAGTTGAGACCTCTATAGTCTACACAAAACCGCATTTCCTTCTTTCCATCTTTAGAATTGGGTTTTTGGTACCAGTACCACAGGAGAAGCCCATGGACTGTCAGAGTGCTCAACCACTCCTAGTTCCAACATTTTCTGAACTTCTTGCTTTATGCAGTCCCTGACATGGTCAGGCTGCCTATAGATCTTACTTTTGACAGGTAAACTGTCTCCAGTATCTATAGTGTGCTCACACCAAGAAGTGGTGCCTGGCACAGTAGAGAAGATTTCTGAAAATTGTCCTAGGAGATTTATGCAATTATCTTTCTGCTCAGCAGTAAGACAATCAGCCAAAACTACACCTTCCACAAGAGCATCTTGTTCTGTGGAAGAGAAGAGATCAGGTAGAGGATCACTGTCTTCTTCCTGTCCCTCATCAGTTGCCATGAGCAGGGTGAGATCAGCCCTGTCATAGTAGGGTTTCAGGCGGTTGACATGGAGCACCCTAAGGGGACTCCTGGCAGTGCCTAAGTCAACCAAGTAGGTGACTTCACCCTTCTTTTCAACAATTGTGTGGGGTCCACTCCATTTATCTTGGAGTGCTCTTGGAGCCACAGGCTCCAAGACCCACACTTTCTGCCCTGGTTGGTACTGAACCAAAACAGCCTTCTGATCATGCCATTGCTTCTGGAGCTCTTGGCTGGCCTGAAGGTTTTTACTGGCCTTTTTCATGTACTCAGCCATCCTTGATCTGAGGCCAAGTACATAGTCCACAATATCCTGCTTAGGAGCTTTTAAAGGTTGTTCCCAACCCTCCTTTACAAGTGTGAGTGGACCCCTAACAGGGTGTCCAAAAAGAAGTTCAAAGGGGCTGAAGCCCACTCCTTTCTGGGGTACCTCCCTGTAGGCAAAAAGGAGGCATGGTAGAAGGATATCCCATCTCCTGCGGAGTTTTTCAGGGAGTCCCATAATCATGCCTTTGAGAGTTTTATTAAACCTCTCCACCAGTCCATTTGTTTGTGGATGATAGGGTGTTGTGAACTTGTACGTTACACCACACTCCTTCCACATGGCCTTTAAGTATGCAGACATGAAATTGCTTCCCCTGTCTGATACTACTTCCTTTGGGAAGCCCACCCTGGAAAATATTCCCAGGAGGGCCTTTGCCACTGCAGGAGCTGTAGTGGTCCTTAAAGGAATTGCTTCAGGGTATCTTGTGGCATGGTCCACTACCACCAAGATAAACCTATTGCCTGAAGCAGTAGGAGGGTCAAGGGGGCCAACTATGTCAACCCCTACCCTTTCAAAGGGAACCCCAACCACAGGCAGTGGGATAAGGGGTGCCTTTGGAGTGCCACCTGTCTTGCCACTGGCTTGACAGGTTTCACAGGACTTACAAAATTCCTTTGTGTCCTCAGACATCCTAGGCCAATGAAACAGTGGAACCAATCTGTCCCAAGTTTTCATTTGACCCAGGTGCCCAGCTAGGGGAATGTCATGTGCCAGTGTTAGGAGGAACTTTCTGTACTCCTGAGGAATCACTAATCTCCTGGCAGCTCCAGGTTTAGGATCCCTATGCTCAGTGTACAAGAGGTTGTCCTCCCAGTAAACTCTGTGAGAGTCACTGACATCCCCATTAGCCTGTTTGACAGCTTGCTGTCTGAGACCCTCTAATGTGGGACAGGTTTGCTGTGCCACACTCAGCTCCTCTCTGGCAGGCCCCCCTTCACCCAAAAGCTCAGCAGTGTCTGCTTCCAGCCCCTCTGGTGTAGGTTCTGCACAGGGAGGGAATTCTTCTTCCTCAGAAGTAGAATCCACTGTAGAGGGAGGGATAGTAGGAAGTGGTTTGCTTCTACTAGCCCTAGCTTTAGGGAGCACTTGGTCCATTGTTCCAGGATCCAAGCTTCCCTGTCCTTTTTGCTTTTTGGCCTGAGCCCTTGTCAAAGCAAAAATATGCCCTGGGATGCCCAGCATTGCTGCATGGGCCTCCAACTCCACATCTGACCAAGCTGATGTCTCCAAATCATTCCCTAATAGACAGTCTACAGGTAAATCTGAAGCTACCACAACTTTCTTTGGACCAGTTACCCCCCCCCAGTTGAGATTTACAACAGCCATGGGGTGGCTTTGTGTTATGTTGTGAGCATCGGTTACTTGGTACTGGTGTCCAAGTATGTGTTGTTCAGGGTGCACCAGTTTCTCAATCACCATTGTGACACTGGCACCTGTGTCCCTGTAGGCCTGGACCTCAACACCATTTATTAGGGTTAGTTGCTTGTACTTCTCCAAGTTATGGGGGCAAGCAACCAAAGTGGCTAAATCAATAGCCCCTTCAGAGACTAAAGTAGCCTCTGTGGTCTCCCTAATCAGACCAACCCCAACTAAATTACCAAAAGTGAGCCCAGCTACTCCCTTGGATTGGCTATTAGTAGGTTTGCTCCCACCACCACTGCTATTAGTAGGGACACTAGGTGTAGCAGTAGGGGTTGTAGTGGTAGGAGCTGTGGTGCCTTTCTTTGGACAACTGGGATCTGTTGTCCAATGGCCTTTTATTTTACATAAATAGCACCATGGTTTCTTTTCCTTGTTCTGATTAAAGGAGGATTTGGACCCACCACCCCCACCAGAGTGTTTTTGTGGGCCTGATGAAGACTCATTTTTAGATTTGTCCCCACCCTTGTCTGAAGACTTACCATCCTTCTTTTTGTTGCCATCTTTGTCACCCCCTGTATGAACTTTTCTGTTCACTCTTGTTCTGACCCATTTGTCTGCTTTCTTTCCCAATTCTTGGGGAGAGGTCAGATCAGAGTCCACCAAGTACTGGTGCAACAAATCAGACACACAATTATTAAGAATATGCTCTCTCAGGATCAAGTTATACAGGCTGTCATAATCAGTAACTTTACTGCCATGTAACCACCCCTCCAAGGCCTTCACTGAATGGTCAATAAAATCAACCCAGTCTTGTGAAGACTCCTTTTTGGTCTCTCTGAACTTTATCCTGTACTGTTCAGTGTTTAAGCCATAACCATCCAGGAGTGCATTCTTAAGAACTTGGAAATTATTAGCATCATTTTCTTTCACAGTAAGGAGCCTATCCCTACCTTTTCCACTAAATGATAGCCATAGGATAGCAGCCCACTGCCTTTGAGGGACATCCTGTACAACACAGGCCCTCTCAAGTGCAGCAAACCACTTGTTAATGTCATCCCCCTCCTTATAAGGGGGAACTATCTTGTGCAGATTCCTGGAATCATGCTCTTTTGCAGGATGACTATGGGGAATACTGCTGCTGCCACCATGGGTATCTAAACCCAACTTCTGTCTTTCCTTCTCTAATTCAAAAGACTGTCTATCCAAATCCAGCTGTTGCTTTTTAAGCTTCAGTCTGGTTTGTTCCACCCTCAACTTATTGAGTTCCCTCTCTAACATTCTGTCATCAGGGTTGGTGGGAGGGACATTTCTAGAAACAGAGCTATGATGGGAATGAACAGAAGGAGACCTGTCCCTTACAGAAGCCAACTTAACAGCTTGGTTTACAGAAACATTACTACCAGTATGGTGAGAATAAACGCTTTTGCTATGATGTGAGACAACACTATTTATTTGGTGTGGCTCATCATCATTACCATCTATGCTAGATTGTCTAGTAATGGGCAGGCTAGGAAGTTTCTTTCCTGAATCTTTTCCTGGGGGAGTCCCTGAATCAGATTGGGAACTATTAGGTACTTTTTCAACAGATGGGGCACCTATTGCCTTATCCTGTTCTCTAAGCATGTTTAGTAACAGTTCCAAGGAAGGATTCTTCCCTACACTCAAACCTCTCTCTATACAGAGACTCCTTGCTCTTTTCCAGCTAAGGTTGTCATATGCAAGTTTGGACAGATCAACACTTTGGCCTGTGCCAGACATTTTTTAGAGAGAGTTAAAGTGATAGAGAAAGAGAAAAAAGTTTTCAGAACTTTTTGGAAAGACAGAAAAAAACTTTTTAAACTTTTAAGAACTTTTTGAAAGTTTAGGAGTACTTTTCAGCACTTAGAAAAGAGTGAAAAGAGGAAATGCAAAACTTTTTGGCTATGTGTATATACACTGACCTTGTTTTGTATATTTTTCTCTTATGAAAAGTACAATGACAAGAGTGGTAAGTAGTCTCAAGCACTTATCCCACCACTGCACAACCAATGTAGGAGGCTGGACTGGCTTGTAGTGAGTACCAAGGGGTACTTGCACCTTGCACCAGGCCCAGTTATCCCTTATTAGTGTATAGGGTGTCTAGCAGCTTAGGCTGATAGATAATGGTAGCTTAGCAGAGCAGCTTAGGCTGAACTAGGAGACGTGTGAAGCTACTACAGTACCATTTAGTGTCATATGCACAATATCATAAGAAAACACAATACACAGTTATACTAAAAATAAAGGTACTTTATTTTTATGACAATATGCCAAAGTATCTTAGAGTGTACCCTCAGTGAGAGGATAGGAAATATACACAAGATATATATACACAATAGCAAAAATATGCAGTATAGTCTTAGAAAACAGTGCAAACAATGTATAGTTACAATAGGATGCAATGGGGAAACATAGGGATAGGGGCAACACAAACCATATACTCCAAAAGTGGAATGCGAACCACGAATGGACCCCAAACCTATGTGACCTTGTAGAGGGTCGCTGGGACTATTAGAAAATAGTGAGAGTTAGAAAAATAACCCTCCCCAAGACCCTGAAAAGTGAGTGCAAAGTGCACTAAAGTTCCCCTAAGGACAAAATAGTCGTGTTAGAGGAATAATGCAGAAAAGACACAAATCAGCAATGCAACAACTGTGGATTTCCAATCTAGGGTACCTGTGGAACAAGGGGACCAAGTCCAAAAGTCACAAGCAAGTCGGAGATGGGCAGATGCCCAGGAAATGCCAGCTGCGGGTGCAAAGAAGCTTCGACTGGACAGAAGAAGCTGAGGTTTTTGCAGGAACGAAAAGGGTTAGAGACTTCCCCTTTGGTGGACGGATTCCTTTCGCCTTGGAGAGTCGTGCAGAAGTGTTTTCCCGCCGGAAGGACGCCAACAAGCCTTGCTAGGCGCAAATCGTGCGTTTAACGTTTTTGGACGCTGCTGGGGCCCAGGAGGGACCAGGAGGTCGCAAATTGGACCTGAAGAGAGAGGGGACGTCGAGCAAGACAAAAAGCCCTCACTGAAGCAGGTAGCGTCCGGAGAAGTGCCAGAAACAGGCACTACAAGGATGCGTGAAACGGTGCTCGCCGAAGTTGCACAAAGGAGTCCCACGTCGCCGGAGACCAACTTAGAAAGTCGTGCAATGCAGGTTAGAGTGCCGTGGACCCAGGCTTGGCTGTGCACAAAGGATTTCCGCCGGAAGTGCACAGGGGCCGGAGTAGCTGCAAAGTCGCGGTTCCCAGCAATGCAGCCCAGCGAGGTGAGGCAAGGACTTACCTCCACCAAACTTGGGCTGAAGAGTCACTGGACTGTGGGGGTCACTTGGACAGAGTCGCTGGATTCGAGGGACCTCGCTCGTCGTGCTGAGAGGAGACCCAAGGGACCGGTAATGCAGCTTTTTGGTGCCTGCGGTTGCAGGGGGAAGATTCCGTCGACCCACGGGAGATTTCTTCTGAGCTTCTGGTGCAGAGAGGAGGCAGGCTACCCCCACAGCATGCACAAGCAGGAAAACAGTCGAGAAGGCGGCAGGATCAGCGTTACAGAGTTGCAGTAGTCGTCTTTGCTACTATGTTGCAGGTTTGCAGGCTTCCAGCGCGGTCAGCAGTCGATTCCTTATCAGAAGGTGAAGAGAGAGATGCAGAGGAACTCGGATGAGCTCTTGCATTCGTTATCTAAAGTTTCCCCAGAGACAGAGACCCTAAATAGCCAGAAAAGAGGGTTTGGCTACCTAGGAGAGAGGATAGGCTACTAACACCTGAAGGAGCCTATCAGCAGGAGTCTCTGACGTCACCTGGTGGCACTGGCCACTCAGAGCAGTCCAGTGTGCCAGCAGCACCTCTGTTTCCAAGATGGCAGAGGTCTGGAGCACACTGGAGGAGCTCTGGACACCTCCCAGGGGAGGTGCAGGTCAGGGGAGTGGTCACTCCCCTTTCCTTTGTCCAGTTTCGCGCCAGAGCAGGGGCTAAGGGGTCCCTGAACCGGTGTAGACTGGCTTATGCAGAATTGGGCACCTCTGTGCCCAACAAAGCATTTCCAGAGGCTGGGGGAGGCTACTCCTCCCCTGCCTTCACACCATTTTCCAAAGGGAGAGGGTGTCACACCCTCTCTCAGAGGAAGTTCTTTGTTCTGCCATCCTGGGCCAGGCCTGGCTGGACCCCAGGAGGGCAGCTGCCTGTCTGAGGGGTTGGCAGCAGCAGCAGCTGCAGTGAAACCCCAGGAAGGGCAGTTTGGCAGTACCAGGGTCTGTGCTACAGACCACTGGGATTATGGGATTGTGCCAACTATGCCAGGATGGTATAGAGGGGGCAATTCCATGATCATAGACATGTTACATGGCCATATTCGGAGTTACCATGGTGAAGCTACATATAGGTAGTGACCTATATGTAGTGCACGCGTGTAATGGTGTCCCCGCACTCACAAAGTTCAGGGAATTGGCTCTGAACAATGTGGGGGCACCTTGGCTAGTGCCAGGGTGCCCTCACACTAAGTAACTTTGCACCTAACCTTTACCAGGTAAAGGTTAGACATATAGGTGACTTATAAGTTACTTAAGTGCAGTGTAAAATGGCTGTGAAATAACGTGGACGTTATTTCACTCAGGCTGCAGTGGCAGGCCTGTGTAAGAATTGTCAGAGCTCCCTATGGGTGGCAAAAGAAATGCTGCAGCCCATAGGGATCTCCTGGAACCCCAATACCCTGGGTACCTCAGTACCATATACTAGGGAATTATAAGGGTGTTCCAGTAAGCCAATGTAAATTGGTAAAAATGGTCACTAGCCTGTCAGTGACAATTTGGAAAGAAATGAGAGAGCATAACCACTGAGGTTCTGATTAGCAGAGCCTCAGTGAGACAGTTAGTCACTACACAGGTAAGACATTCAGGCACACTTATGAGCACTGGGGCCCTGGGTTACCAGGGTCCCAGTGACACATACAACTAAAACAACATATATACAGTGAAAAATGGGGGTAACATGCCAGGTAAGATGGTACTTTCCTACAGTCAGTATGTTTCTGCCTGTCTCACTGGGATCCTGCTGGTCAGGACCCCAGTGCTCATAAATTATGGCCTAATGTGTGTGTCTGTATAGTGCTTAACTGTGTCACTGAGGCTTTGCTAATCAGAACCTCGGCACTTATGCTCTCTCTGCTTTAAAATTTGTCACTGCAGGCTAGTGACTTCATTTACCAATTTCAATTGGCACACTGGATCCCCTTATAAGTCCCTAATATATGGTACCTACGTACCAAGGGCAGTGGGGTTCCAGGAGATCCTGGGCTGCAGCATTTCTTTTGCCACACATAGGGAGCTCAGACAAACCCTTCCACAGGACTACCATTGCAGCCTGCGTGAAATAGTGCACACACTATTTCACAGCCATTTTCACTGCACTTAAGTAACTTATAAGTGTAGGAGGCTGGACTGGCTTGTAGTGAGTACCAAGGGGTACTTGCACCTTGCACCAGGCCCAGTTATCCCTTATTAGTGTATAGGGTGTCTAGCAGCTTAGGCTGATAGATAATGGTAGCTTAGCAGAGCAGCTTAGGCTGAACTAGGAGACGTGTGAAGCTACTACAGTACCACTTAGTGTCATATGCACAATATCTTAAGAAAACACAATACACAGTTATACTAAAAATAAAGGTACTTTATTTTTATGACAATATGCCAAAGTATCTTAGAGTGTACCCTCAGTGAGAGGATAGGAAATATACACAAGATATATATACACAATAGCAAAAATATGCAGTATAGTCTTAGAAAACAGTGCAAACAATGTATAGTTACAATAGGATGCAATGGGGAAACATAGGGATAGGGGCAACACAAACCATATACTCCAGAAGTGGAATGCGAACCACGAATGGACCCCAAACCTATGTGACCTTGTAGAGGGTCGCTGGGACTATTAGAAAATAGTGAGAGTTAGAAAAATAACCCTCCCCAAGACCCTGAAAAGTGAGTGCAAAGTGCACCAAAGTTCCCCTAAGGACAAAATAGTCGTGTTAGAGGGAGAATGCAAGGAGAACACAAATCAGCAATGCAACAACGATGGATTCCTGTCTGAGGGTACCTGTGGAACAAGGGGACCAAGTCCAAAAGTCACAAGCAGCTCGTAGCTGGGCAGATGCCCAAGAAATGCCAGCGGTTGGTGCAAAGAAGCTCTTACTAGGCTGAAGAGCTGTGATTACTGCAGGAACGACAAGGGCTAGAGACTTCCCCTTTGGAGGATGGATCCCCCACGCCTTGGAGAGTCGTGCAGAAGTGTTTTCCCGCCGGATGGACGCCAACAAGCCTTGCTACGCTCAAATCGTGCATTTGGCGTTTTTGGACGCTGCTGGGGCCCAGGAGGGACCAGAAGGTCGCAAATTGGACCTGTAGAGAGAGGGGACGTCGAGCAAGACAAAGAGCCCTCACTGAAGCAGGTAGCACCCGGAGAAGTGCCAGAAACAGGCACTACAAGGATGCGTGAAACGGTGCTTGCCGAAGTTGCACAAAGGAGTCCCACGTCGCCGGAGACCAACTTAGAAAGTCGTGCAATGCAGGTTAGAGTGCTGTGGACCCAGGCTTGGCTGTGCACACAGGATTTCCGCCGGAAGTGCACAGGGGCCGGAGAAGCTTGCAAAGTCGCGGTTCCCAGCAATGCAGCCCAGCGAGGTGAGGCAAGGACTTACCTCCACCAAACTTGGGCTGAAGAGTCACTGGACTGTGGGGGTCACTTGGACGGTGTCGCTGGATTCGAGGGACCTCGCTCGTCGTGCTGAGAGGAGACCCAAGGGACCGGTAATGCAGCTTTTTGGTGCCTGCGGTTGCAGGGGGAAGATTCCGTCGACCCACGGGAGATTTCTTCGGAGCTTCTGGTGCAGAGAGGAGGCAGACTACCCCCACAGCATGCACAAGCAGGAAAACAGTCGAGAAGGCGGCAGGATCAGCGTTACAGAGTTGCAGTAGTCGTCTTTGCTACTATGTTGCAGGTTTGCAGGCTTCCAGCGCGGTCAGCGGTCGATTCCTTATCAGAAGGTGAAGAGGGAGATGCAGAGGAACTCGGCTGAGCTCGTGCATTCGTTATCTAAAGTTTCCCCAGAGACAGAGACCCTAAATAGCCAGAAAAGAGGGTTTGGCTACCTAGGAGAGAGGAAAGGCTACTAACACCTGAAGGAGCCTATCAGCAGGAGTCTCTGACGTCACCTGGTGGCACTGGCCACTCAGAGCAGTCCAGTGTGCCAGCAGCACCTCTGTTTCCAAGATGGCAGAGGTCTGGAGCACACTGGAGGAGCTCTGGACACCTCCCAGGGGAGGTGCAGGTCAGGGGAGTGGTCACTCCCCTTTCCTTTGTCCAGTTTCGCGCCAGAGCAGGGGCTAAGGGGTCCCTGAACCGGTGTAGACTGGCTTATGCAGAATTGGGCACATCTGTGCCCAACAAAGCATTTCCAGAGGCTGGGGGAGGCTACTCCTCCCCTGCCTTCACACCATTTTCCAAAGGGAGAGGGTGTCACACCCTCTCTCAGAGGAAGTTCTTTGTTCTGCCATCCTGGGCCAGGCCTGGCTGGACCCCAGGAGGGCAGCTGCCTGTCTGAGGGGTTGGCAGCAGCAGCAGCTGCAGAGAAACCCCAGGAAGGGCAGTCTGGCAGTACCAGGGTCTGTGCTACAGACCACTGGGATCATGGAATTGTACCAACAATGCCAGGATGGCATAGAGGGGGCAATTCCATGATCATAGACATGTTACATGGCCATATTCGGAGTTACCATGGTGAAGCTACATATAGGTAGTGACCTATATGTAGTGCACGCGTGTAATGGTGTCCCCGCACTCACAAAGTTCAGTGAATTGGCTCTGAACAATGTGGGGGCACCTTGGCTAGTGCCAGGGTGCCCTCACACTAAGTAACTTTGCACCTAACCTTTACCAGGTAAAGGTTAGACATATAGGTGACTTATAAGTTACTTAAGTGCAGTGTAAAATGGCTGTGAAATAACGTGGACGTTATTTCACTCAGGCTGCAGTGGCAGGCCTGTGTAAGAATTGTCAGAGCTCCCTATGGGTGGCAAAAGAAATGCTGCAGCCCATAGGGATCTCCTGGAACCCCAATACCCTGGGTACCTCAGTACCATATACTAGGGAATTATAAGGGTGTTCCAGTAAGCCAATGTAAATTGTTAAAAATGGTCACTAGCCTGTCAGTGACAATTTGGAAAGAAATGAGAGAGCATAACCACTGAGGTTCTGACTAGCAGAGCCTCAGTGAGACAGTTAGTCACTACACAGGTAACACATTCAGGCACACTTATGAGCACTGGGGCCCTGGGTTACCAGGGTCCCAGTGACACATACAACTAAAACAACATATATACAGTGAAAAATGGGGGTAACATGCCAGGCAAGATGGTACTTTCCTACACAACCCCCCCCCAAACGAAGGACAATAAGACTAGCCATTACCTGATGAGTCTTCATTGTCTAAGTGGAAATATCTGGAGAGTCCATCTGCATTGGAGTGGCTACTCCCAGGTCTATGTTCCACTGTATAGTCCATTCCCTGTAGGGATATGGACCACCTCAACAATTTAGGATTTTCACCTTTCATTTGTTTTAGCCAAAGTAGAGGTTTGTGGTCTGTCTGAACAATGAAGTGAGTGCCAAACAGGTATGGCCTCAACTTCTTCAGAGCCCAGACCACAGCAAAGGCCTCCCTCTCAATGGCAGACCAACGCTTTTCTCTAGGGGTCAACCTTCTACTAATAAAAGCAACAGGTTGATCCTGGCCCTCAGAATTAAGTTGTGATAGGACTGCCCCTACTCCTAATTCAGATGCATCAGTTTGGACATAGAATTTTTTAGAGTAACAAGGGCTTTTCAGGACAGGTGCAGAGCACATGGCCTGCTTCAGCTCCTCAAAAGCTTTCTGACAGTTTGCTGTCCATAATACCTTTTTAGGCATTTTCTTGGATGTGAGGTCATTAAGAGGGGCTGCAATGGAGCCATAGTTCTTAATGAACCTCCTGTAATACCCAGTGAGGCCTAGGAAGGCTCTCACCTGAGTCTGAGTGGTAGGGGGAATCCAATCAATAATAGTTTGGATTTTCCCCTGAAGTGGTGCAATCTGTTCCCCACCAACAAGGTGTCCCAGATAAACCACCTTACCCTGCCCTATCTGGCACTTTGAAGCCTTGATAGTGAGGCCTGCCTTTTGCAGGGCCTCCAAAACTTTCCAAAGGTGGACCAGGTGATCATCCCAGCTGGAGCTAAAGACAGCTATATCATCCAAATATGCTGCACTGAAAGCCTCCAGCCCTTGCAGGACTGTGTTCACCAACCTCTGAAAAGTGGCAGGTGCATTTTTCAAACCAAAAGGCATTACAGTAAACTGGTAATGTCCTCCAATGGTAGAAAATGCAGTCTTAGGTTTAGCATCTTCTGACATTTTGATCTGCCAATACCCTGCAGTCAAATCAAAAGTGCTTAGATACTTGGCAGATGCCAGTGTATCTATGAGCTCATCTGCCCTGGGTATAGGGTGAGCATCAGTTTTGGTTACCAAGTTGAGACCTCTATAGTCTACACAAAACCGCATTTCTTACTTTCCATCTTTAGAATTGGGTTTTGGTACCAGTACCACAGGAGAAGCCCATGGACTGTCAGAGTGCTCAACCACTCCTAGTTCTAACATTTTCTGAACTTCTTGCTTTATGCAGTCCCTGACATGGTCAAGCTGCCTATAGATCTTACTTTTGACAGGTAAACTGTCTCCAGTATCTATAGTGTGCTCACACCAAGAAGTGGTGCCTGGCACAATGGAGAAGAGTTCTGGAAATTGTCCTAGGAGATTTATGCAATTATCTTTCTGCTCAGCAGTAAGACAATCAGCCAAAACTACACCTTCCACAAGAGCATCTTGCTCTGTGGAAGAGAAGAGATCAGGTAGAGGATCACTGTCTTCTTCCTGTCCCTCATCTGTTGCCATGAGCAGGGTGAGATCAGCCCTGTCATAGTAGGGTTTCAGGCGGTTGACATGGAGCACCCTAAGGGGACTCCTGGCAGTGCCTAAGTCAACCAAGTAGGTGACTTCACCCTTCTTTTCAACAATTGTGTGGGGTCCACTCCATTTATCTTGGAGTGCTCTTGGGGCCACAGGCTCCAAGACCCACACTTTCTGCCCTGGTTGGTACTGAACCAAAACAGCCTTCTGATCATGCCATTGCTTCTGGAGCTCTTGGCTGGCCTGAAGGTTTTTACTGGCCTTTTTCATGTACTCAGCCATCCTTGATCTGAGGCCAAGTACATAGTCCACAATATCCTGCTTAGGAGCTTTTAAAGGTTGTTCCCAACCCTCCTTTACAAGTGTGAGTGGACCCCTAACAGGGTGTCCAAAAAGAAGTTCAAAGGGGCTGAAGCCCACTCCTTTCTGGGGTACCTCCCTGTAGGCAAAAAGGAGGCATGGTAGAAGGATATCCCATCTCCTGTGGAGTTTTTCAGGGAGTCCCATAATCATGCCTTTGAGAGTTTTCTTAAATCTCTCCACCAGTCCATTTGTTTGTGGATGATAGGGTGTTGTGAACTTGTAAGTTACACCACACTCCTTCCACATGGCCTTTAAGTATGCAGACATGAAATTGCTTCCCCTGTCTGATACTACTTCCTTTGGGAAGCCCACCCTGGAAAATATTCCCAGGAGGGCCTTTGCCACTGCAGGAGCTGTAGTGGTCCTTAAAGGAGTAGCTTCAGGATATCTTGTGGCATGGTCCACTACCACTAAGATAAACCTATTGCCTGAAGCAGTAGGAGGGTCAAGGGGGCCAACTATGTCAACCCCTACCCTTTCAAAGGGAACCCCAACCACAGGCAGTGGGATCAGGGGTGCCTTTGGAGTGCCACCTGTCTTGCCACTGGCTTGACAGGTTTCACAGGACTTACAAAATTCTTTTGTGTCCTCAGACATCCTAGGCCAATGAAACAGTGGTACCAATCTGTCCCAAGTTTTCATTTGACCCAGGTGCCCAGCTAAGGGAATGTCATGTGCCAGTGTTAGGAGGAACTTTCTGTACTCCTGAGGAATCACTAATCTCCTGGCAGCTCCAGGTTTAGGATCCCTATTCTCAGTGTACAAGAGGTTGTCCTCCCAGTAAACTCTGTGTGAGTCACTGACATCCCCATTAGCCTGTTTGACAGCTTGCTGTCTGAGACCCTCTAATGTGGGACAGGTTTGCTGTGCCACACTCAGCTCCTCTCTGGCAGGCCCCCCTTCACCCAAAAGCTCAGCAGTGTCTGCTTCCAGCTCCTCTGGTGTAGGTTCTGCACAGGGAGGGAATTCTTCTTCCTCAGAAGTAGAATCCACTGTAGAGGGAGGGATAGTAGGAAGTGGTTTGCTTCTACTAGCCCTAGCTTTAGGGAGCACTTGGTCCATTGTTCCAGGATCCAAGCTTCCCTGTCCTTTTTGCTTTTTGGCCTGAGCCCTTGTCAAAGCAAAAATATGCCCTGGGATGCCCAGCATTGCTGCATGGGCCTCCAACTCCACATCTGACCAAGCTGATGTCTCCAAATCGTTCCCTAATAGACAGTCTACAGGTAAATCTGAAGCTACCACAACTTTCTTTGGACCAGATACCCCCCCCCAGTTGAGATTTACAACAGCCATGGGGTGGCTTTGTGTTATGTTGTGAGCATCGGTTACTTGGTACTGGTGTCCAAGTATGTGTTGTTCAGGGTGCACCAGTTTCTCAATCACCATTGTGACACTGGCACCTGTGTCCCTGTAGGCCTGGACCTCAACACCATTTATTAGGGTTAGTTGCTTGTACTTCTCCAAGTTATGGGGGCAAGCAACCAAAGTGGCTAAGTCAATAGCCCCTTCAGAGACTAAAGTAGCCTCTGTGGTCTCCCTAATCAGACCAACCCCAACTAAATTACCAAAAGTGAGCCCAGCTACTCCCTTGGATTGGCTATTAGTAGGTTTGCTCCCACCACCACTGCTATTAGTAGGGACACTAGGTGTAGCAGTAGGGGTTGTAGTGGTAGGAGCTGTGGTGCCTTTCTTTGGACAACTGGGATCTGTTGTCCAATGGCCTTTTATTTTACATAAATAGCACCATGGTTTCTTTTCCTTGTTCTGATTAAAGGAGGATTTGGGCCCACCACCCCCACCAGAGTGTTTTTGTGGGCCTGATGAAGACTCATTTTTAGATTTGTCCCCACCCTTGTCAGAAGACTTACCATCCTTCTTTTTGTTGCCATCTTTGTCACCCCCTGTATGAACTTTTCTGTTCACTCTTGTTCTGACCCATTTGTCTGCCTTCTTTCCCAATTCTTGGGGAGAGGTCAGATCAGAGTCCACCAAGTACTGGTGCAACAAATCAGACACACAATTATTAAGAATATGCTCTCTCAGGATCAAGTTATACAGGCTGTCATAATCAGTAACTTTACTGCCATGTAACCACCCCTCCAAGGCCTTCACTGCCTGGTCAATGAAATCAACCCAGTCTTGTGAAGACTCCTTTTTGGTATCTCTGAACTTTATCCTGTACTGTTCAGTGGTTAAGCCATAACCATCCAGGAGTGCATTCTTAAGAACTTGGAAATTGTTAGCATCATTTTCTTTTACAGTAAGGAGCCTATCCCTACCTTTTCCAGTAAATGATAGCCATAGGATAGCAGCCCACTGCTTTTGAGGGACATCCTGTACAACACAGGCCCTCTCAAGTGCAGCAAACCACTTGTTAATGTCATCCCCCTCCTTGTAAGGGGGAACTATCTTATGCAGATTCCTGGAATCATGCTCTTTTGCAGGATGACTATGGGGAATACTGCTGCTGCCACCATGGGTATCTAAACCCATCTTCTGTCTTTCCCTCTCTATTTCTAAAGACTGTCTATCCAAATCCAGCTGTTGCTTCTTGAGCTTCAGTCTGGTTTGCTCCACTCTCAATCTATTGAGCTCCCTTTCTAACAATCTGTCATCAGGGTGGGTGGGAGGGACATTTCTAGATACAGAGGTATGATGGGAATGAACAGAAGGAGACCTGTCCCTTACAGAGGGCACCCTAACAGCTTGGCTACCAGTATAATGTGAGAGCACATCATCAGTATGATGTGATTCAACCTCTGTACCAACTATGCTAGACTGTCTAGTAATGGGCAGGCTGAGAAGTTTCTTTCCTGAACCTTTTCCTGGGGGAGTCCCTGGATCAGATTGAGAACCATTAGCTACTTTTTCTACAGATTGGGCACTTATGGCCTTATCCTGTACTCTAAGCATATTAATTAACAGTTCTAAGGAAGGATTCTTCCCTACACTCAAACCTCTCTCTATGCAGAGACTCCTTGCTCCTTTCCAGCTAAGGTGATCATATGCAAGTTTGGACAGTTCAACTTTTTGGCCTGTGCCAGACATTTTTTAGAGAGAGTTAAAGTGATAGACAAAGAGAAAAAAGTTTTCAGAACTTTTTGGAAAGACAGAAAAAACTTTTTAAACTTTTAAGAACTTTTTGAAAGTTTAGAAGTACTTTTCAGCACTTAGAAAAGAGTGAAAAGAGGAAATGCAAAACTTTTTGGCTATGTGTATATACACTGACCTTGTTTTGTATATTTTTCTCTTATGAAAAGTACAATGACAAGAGTGGTAAGTAGTCTCAAAGCACTTATCCCACCGCTGCACAACCAATGTAGGAGGCTGGACTGGCTTGTAGTGAGTACCAAGGGGTACTTGCACCTTGCACCAGGCCCAGTTATCCCTTATTAGTGTATAGGGTGTCTAGCAGCTTAGGCTGATAGATAATGGTAGCTTAGCAGAGCAGCTTAGGCTGAACTAGGAGACGTGTGAAGCTACTACAGTACCACTTAGTGTCATATGCACAATATCATAAGAAAACACAATACACAGTTATACTAAAAATAAAGGTACTTTATTTTTATGACAATATGCCAAAGTATCTTAGAGTGTACCCTCAGTGAGAGGATAGGAAATATACACAAGATATATATACACAATAGCAAAAATATGCAGTATAGTCTTAGAAAACAGTGCAAACAATGTATAGTTACAATAGGATGCAATGGGGAAACATAGGGATAGGGGCAACACAAACCATATACTCCAGAAGTGGAATGCGAACCACGAATGGACCCCAAACCTATGTGACCTTGTAGAGGGTCGCTGGGACTATTAGAAAATAGTGAGAGTTAGAAAAATAACCCTCCCCAAGACCCTGAAAAGTGAGTGCAAAGTGCACCAAAGTTCCCCTAAGGACAAAATTGTCGTGTTAGAGGGAGAATGCAAGGAGAACACAAATCAGCAATGCAACAACGATGGATTCCTGTCTGAGGGTACCTGTGGAACAAGGGGACCAAGTCCAAAAGTCACAAGCAGCTCGTAGCTGGGCAGATGCCCAAGAAATGCCAGCGGTTGGTGCAAAGAAGCTCTTACTAGGCTGAAGAGCTGTGAATACTGCAGGAACGACAAGGGCTAGAGACTTCCCCTTTGGAGGATGGATCCCCCACGCCTTGGAGAGTTGTGCAGAAGTGTTTTCCCGCCGGATGGACGCCAACAAGCCTTGCTACACGCAAATCGTGCGTTTGGCGTTTTTGGACGCTGCTGGGGCCCAGGAGGGACCAGAAGGTCGCAAATTGGACCTGTAGAGAGAGGGGACGTCGAGCAAGACAAAGAGCCCTCACTGAAGCAGGTAGCACCCGGAGAAGTGCCAGAAACAGGCACTACAAGGATGCGTGAAACGGTGCTCGCCGAAGTTGCACAAAGGAGTCCCACGTCGCCGGAGACCAACTTAGAAAGTCGTGCAATGCAGGTTAGAGTGCCGTGGACCCAGGCTTGGCTGTGCACACAGGATTTCCGCCGGAAGTGCACAGGGGCCGGAGAAGCTTGCAAAGTCGCGGTTCCCAGCAATGCAGCCCAGCGAGGTGAGGCAAGGACTTACCTCCACCAAACTTGGGCTGAAGAGTCACTGGACTATGGGGGTCACTTGGACGGTGTCGCTGGATTCGAGGGACCTCGCTCGTCGTGCTGAGAGGAGACCCAAGGGACCGGTAATGCAGCTTTTTGGTGCCTGCGGTTGCAGGGGGAAGATTCCGTCGACCCACGGGAGATTTCTTCGGAGCTTCTGGTGCAGAGAGGAGGCAGACTACCCCCACAGCATGCACAAGCAGGAAAACAGTCGAGAAGGCGGCAGGATCAGCGTTACAGAGTTGCAGTAGTCGTCTTTGCTACTATGTTGCAGGTTTGCAGGCTTCCAGCGCGGTCAGCGGTCGATTCCTTATCAGAAGGTGAAGAGGGAGATGCAGAGGAACTCGGCTGAGCTCGTGCATTCGTTATCTAAAGTTTCCCCAGAGACAGAGACCCTAAATAGCCAGAAAAGAGGGTTTGGCTACCTAGGAGAGAGGAAAGGCTACTAACACCTGAAGGAGCCTATCAGCAGGAGTCTCTGACGTCACCTGGTGGCACTGGCCACTCAGAGCAGTCCAGTGTGCCAGCAGCACCTCTGTTTCCAAGATGGCAGAGGTCTGGAGCACACTGGAGGAGCTCTGGACACCTCCCAGGGGAGGTGTAGGTCAGGGGAGTGGTCACTCCCCTTTCCTTTGTCCAGTTTCGCGCCAGAGCAGGGGCTAAGGGGTCCCTGAACCGGTGTAGACTGGCTTATGCAGAATTGGGCACATCTGTGCCCAACAAAGCATTTCCAGAGGCTGGGGGAGGCTACTCCTCCCCTGCCTTCACACCATTTTCCAAAGGGAGAGGGTGTCACACCCTCTCTCAGAGGAAGTTCTTTGTTCTGCCATCCTGGGCCAGGCCTGGCTGGACCCCAGGAGGGCAGCTGCCTGTCTGAGGGGTTGGCAGCAGCAGCAGCTGCAGAGAAACCCCAGGAAGGGCAGTCTGGCAGTACCAGGGTCTGTGCTACAGACCACTGGGATCATGGAATTGTACCAACAATGCCAGGATGGCATAGAGGGGGCAATTCCATGATCATAGACATGTTACATGGCCATATTCGGAGTTACCATGGTGAAGCTACATATAGGTAGTGACCTATATGTAGTGCACGCGTGTAATGGTGTCCCCGCACTCACAAAGTTCAGTGAATTGGCTCTGAACAATGTGGGGGCACCTTGGCTAGTGCCAGGGTGCCCTCACACTAAGTAACTTTGCACCTAACCTTTACCAGGTAAAGGTTAGACATATAGGTGACTTATAAGTTACTTAAGTGCAGTGTAAAATGGCTGTGAAATAACGTGGACGTTATTTCACTCAGGCTGCAGTGGCAGGCCTGTGTAAGAATTGTCAGAGCTCCCTATGGGTGGCAAAAGAAATGCTGCAGCCCATAGGGATCTCCTGGAACCCCAATACCCTGGGTACCTCAGTACCATATACTAGGGAATTATAAGGGTGTTCCAATAAGCCAATGTAAATTGTTAAAAATGGTCACTAGCCTGTCAGTGACAATTTGGAAAGAAATGAGAGAGCATAACCACTGAGGTTCTGACTAGCAGAGCCTCAGTGAGACAGTTAGTCACTACACAGGTAACACATTCAGGCACACTTATGAGCACTGGGGCCCTGGGTTACCAGGGTCCCAGTGACACATACAACTAAAACAACATATATACAGTGAAAAATGGGGGTAACATGCCAGGCAAGATGGTACTTTCCTACAATAAGTCACCTATATGTCTAACCTTCATTTGCTGAAGGTTAGGTGCAGAGTTACTAAGTGTGAAGGCACCCGTGCACTAGCAAAGGTGCCCCCACATAGTTCAGGGCCATTGCCCCGGACTTTGTGAGTGCGGGGACCCCATTACACGCGTGCACTACATATAGGTCAATACCTATATGTAGCTTCACAATGGAAACCCTGAATATGGCCATGTAACATGTCTAAGATCATGGAATTGTCCCCCCATTCCAAATCTGGTATTGGGGAGCCAATTCCATGCATCCTGGGGGCTCCACCATTGACCCCCAGTACTGCCAAACCAGCTCTATGAGGCTTGCACTGCAGCTACAGCTGCTGCCACCTCACAGACAGGGTTCTGCTCCCCTGGGGTCTGGGCTGCCCAGTCCCAGGAAGGCAGAACAAAGCATTTCCTCTGAGAGAGGGTGTTACACCCTCTCGCTTTGGAAATAGGTGTTACAGGCTGGGGATGGGTAGCCTCCCCCAGCCTCTGGAAATTCTTTGAAGGGCACAGATGGTGCCCTCCTTGCATAAACCAGTCTACACTGGTTCAGGGACCCCTTCTCCCCTGCTCTGGTGGGAAATTGGACAAAGGAAAGGGGAGTGACCACTCCCCTGTCCATCACCACCCCAGGGGTGGTGCCCAGAGCTCCTCCAGTGTGTCCCAGACTTCAGCCATCTTGCTTTGCAAGGTGTGGTGGCACTCTGGAGGCCTGAGTGGCCAGTGCCAGCAAGTGACGTCAGAGACCCCTCCCGATAGGTCTTTAGCTGATAAGGTAGCCAATCCCCCTCTCAGGGCTATTTAGGGTCTCTCCTGTGGGTTCTCTTCAGATTCTGCTTGCAAGTTTCCTTCAAGAATCCTCTGCAACAACTTCAGACGCTTCTGACCTCGTATCAACTGCAGCCTGCTTCAAGAAACGCTGTAACTGCAACAAAGTGTCTACAAGAGACACTTTTCTTCAGCAACTCCAGCTCCAAGTCATCAACTGCAACAGTTTCCACGGTGTGCGCTCTCTGGGGACTCACAGTCTTCAACCTGCACCAGAAGGACGGAAGAAATCTCCTGTGGAGTGATGGAGTCACTCCCCTGCTCCAAGCAGGCACCTTCCAAGATGATGACCAGTACCCTGGGACTCCTCTCACGGTGACAAGCGTGCTCCTAAGGACACAGAGCATGGACATCATTGACATAGACTGTCCTGAGGTTCTGCTGACGCAATTTGGAGGAGGTAAGACCTTGCCTTCCCTGCGAATGATGGTACCCCTTTGTACTGTGTCTTCTTCACCTCCTGAGGCCTCTGTGCACTCTTTGCAAAATACCTTTGTGCACAGCCTAGCCCAGGTTCCCAGCACCCCACCCTGTGATGCTCAACTCGCTGACTTGTTCTTCGGCAGCGTGGGACCTTCGTTTGTTGTGCTGCATCAACCACATTTTGCACCTCCTTTGAACCCGGATCCTGCGGTTTCTGGGGGTGCTGGCTAGCATCCTGAGGGCTCTCTAAAGTGCTGCGAGCCCCCTCTTCCTTCTCACCCAGAGTTGAGGCCCACAGGTCCCTCCTGGGTCCATCCAGTGCCATTTTTATGAAAAACACACTTTTGTCGTAGCCAAGGCTTATTGGTGCCTTCCAACATGAAATCATGTCTGCAACGATCTTCACGCCGTAGGACATCTTTTGCATCATGCAGGAACCCGCTGGCATCTTCCTAGGGTGCATATCTGCAGG